>NC_134168.1:1059166-1778333 GCF_033958435.1 Carettochelys insculpta
CTTAAGAAATTCTGACCAGCTTTGCCTCTCCCTCCGTGTGGACAGGAGTAGCCACACATCTGTAACCAAGCTAGGATTGTGCCCTGGATATTTCATGTAAAGAAGCAGTGGTTAAACTACACGCACATTTATTACCAACAAAAGGTTGATTTTCCAGGTTAGCAAACAGACCGAAGGAGGCTAATGGGCAAATCCACAAAAAGGCGCAGTGAGGGTAACGCTCTGGTTCGACGCATTGTGAATTAGCAGGCTCTCACCCTGACTGAGGTTGCTAGGAACATGCTGCAGTTGCGTGCAGCTCGGGTTTCTCAGGTTTCCATGCATCTGATGAAGCGGGTCTTTGCCCATGAAAGCTTATGCCCCAAAATATCTGTTAGTCTATAAGGTGCCACAGGACTTCTTGTTGTTCTCGAAGATACAGACTAACACGGCTATCTCGCTGATACTTGTGAGATTTCCTTAGACAGGCTAAAATCCCTTTAGCCTGGGTCCAGCACATACCCTAGTTAAGCCTTCTTTCTTGTCTCTTTCCACAAGTCCTCTTGTGTGGGCCGTGAAGAGGAAGTGAGGAGCTGAGTCCCTCCCTTTTATAGCTTCAGCATAGGGCAGGAACGCATTGTTTCCAACCTTGGTTCTAGACCAGAGTGTGGAAAAACACAAATTTCCTGACATGGCGCCTGGAGTTCTGGGATCTCATCACCTGCCCTTGTAGACTTACAGCAACTGTTCTTTACAGACTCTGTGGAGAGTTCCCAGGAAGGCTCACTTGGTGGGAAAGAATCTTCTCCTAAAGCCCATAATGTTCCCTAAAGGCTCATTATCTTGATTAACCCTTCCTAATGACAGGTCAATACTGCAAGCTGCTTCCCTAGTGGGTGTCTCAGATGGGTGGCTGTGTTAGTCTGTACTATCGCAAAGAGCAAGCAGTCCTGGAGGACCTCAAAGACTTACAATTTTATGTGTTAGATAATGATCTTTCATGGGTAAGACCCACACCTTCAGATTTTCAGGTTTGTAGCAGACAACAACTAAGACATATGCTAGCAACAGGAATGTGGAAAGTCTGAATGCTGTGGGCAACTGGAATGTTAGAGCTGCCTCCAAAGGAGATGGAGAGATACTGATGTGACATACTTGGACTGGCAGCGATGCGTTGGATGTCATCAGGAGAGATGTGCGATTGCAAAGACATTTGGTCAGGGAACAAAATGAAACATGTGGCAGGAGTTGGATTCCTTCTTAGCAAAAGAGCTAGAGGAAATTAGATTCCTGTCCTCAAGCGATGTGGGGGGTGGGAGTCCCGGGGAAGCAGCCGGGCTCCCACTGTGGGGTGCTGGGGTACAGCACATGGATAGGAGGGGTACACAAAGGAGGCTCAACATACTTCAGGCTCACCGCTGGCTAACACGGCTATCCCTGGGAGCCTTCTCTCATTCATGGAATCAGTCCCAGGGTCTCTCTTTTACAACTTGGTCTGCAGACACTTCCCATAATGAGACATCATTTGCTCAATTTTTCGGTCTACCCTTAACTGTACTCCTAACCAAAAGAGCTCGGCCAACAAAACCACTGCTGTAGACACAAGCCTATAGACAGAAGAGGGCTGCTGGGTCCATCGCGAACATCATTCAGAAAGTGTTCTTCCTTCTCCAGCAGAAAAACTCCTTCTCTCAGCATTTGCTGTGTGTAGGCCAGGGGCTCTCCCAAGACAGTTATGGCAGAACTTGAAAGCCTTAGTATAGACACTGACTGAGTGGCTAGAAGGGGATGTTCCACTAGGGCAGTGAATCCCCTACCTAAGAGGCAGCTGTCTTCTGTTCTCTTCTGGTATGGCTATGATCTGAAGAGGTGGGTCTGTCCCACGAAAGCTCATCACCTAATAAATTATTTTGTTAGTCTTTAAAGAGCTACCTATCTGTTACTAAGAGGCAGTTGTGTGTTTCATAGAAAAATACTCCTTCGTCTAGCTTGAGGGTTAGTTTGGTGTAACTATGTCACCCAGGGCACGAACCTTTTCAAAGCCTCACTTGGTTTCAAAACGCTGGTCCACACTAGACCTGAAAGTCAGTCCAAGATATACAGGTCCAGCTAGGACAATTGTGTTGCTGGAATCAACTTATCTAGGATCGACCTATCTGGCTGTCCTCAGGAAGGGAGCTTTCCTGTTGACCTGCTTTACTCCTTGCTATAATGAGGAGCACAGGGGTTGACTGTCAAGTCCTAAGAGTTCAATTTCTCACGTCCAACTAGGTACACAAAACCAGAGCCTGGAATAGTGACCCTGACTGGTAAGGGTGGATGTACCCTTGTGTAGACAGGCCTCTGTATTCTTGACACAAACTTATGGCCCCAACCAGAGGATTCACTGTTTGTCACTTCTGTGCCTCTGGAGATCAGACTTGAAATGTAGGTTTGCCTCAGGCAGCAGGGCAGATGCGCAACAGGGGCTGTGGAAGGTTGTCTCACCTTTACTTGTGCCGCCTTATGCCCATTCATGTTGTTTCAGGGTCCTTTCCTCACTCACGGCCACCCAATGCCACAGGACCACTCATAGTGGTCCATTCATTTTGTGACTTGTCCCACCAGCCAGGACACTCTCTGCCCCATCTTTATTGGGTAAAACAAAGAGTCCGGTAACATACAAAACGGATATTTTCCAGCCTGTCTGGCTCAACATTTAGCAAGCTCTTCATTGCATTCCCATGCTCTGGAGAACCATTTCCTCAATTGCTAATGCGCTTCCTCTCTTTTCCTTCCGGAGGCCCAGCTCCACCCATGTCATTCGCCCCGCCCCAAGCTGTTCCCGAGAATCCCGAGAGAATTCAGAGTTCCCCTCACCCCTGCTACTTCTCCCCCTTCAGGGCCAGTCCCAGGGTTTCAACTCTTTCTGTAACTTTACCTCTCTTTACAGCAAGGTGTAAATTACACCTGCCTTTGAAAATTACCCCAGAGCTCCTCTCCTCATCCAAGATCTGGTGGGATTTTCAAAGGCGCTAAAAGCATTTAGGACTCCAAATTGCTGGAACATCGCTTCTCTCCTGTGAACCTCTTTCCCAACCCAAATCTGTTTCCTTTGATAAATGGGGGCTTGTGTCATGAGAGGCAGGACCTTTGTTCCTTTCCAATTCCTTTCACTGTTCTGATGGCTGATCAGGAACAAGTTACATCAGCAGTCTGTATTCGGCAAATTTTCATTCTCCTATGCTTCTATGCTACACTGGCTTTCCTGGTGGCCAGCTCCTACCTTTGCCTATGTGAACACCTTCTCCAGCACCTGTGACAATAAAAAAGTCAGAAAATATAATACAAATTAAACTATTTTAAATGAGAAAAAATCCCATCACATCACCTGTTTTCTCAAGCATCTGTATCATATTCACTGTTAGATAAAAACATAAACCAGTCCTGTTTAAAGGTGGCAATGCAACATTGCTTAATTTGTTAGAATTCAGATACATGGGACAGAAAAAGAGAGAGACAAACCAGACTGCTCCCTAAAACACAGAGCAATAAATTAAGGTCATCTGGCTACAGAATTACTCACCATAACCAGCCCTTATATTCCCTTACTCCTCATTTCTGTACTTCCAGCTGTTCTCGAGCTAAAGATGACAGAGCTCAGAGAACCACTGATTTATCATTTCTCTGGCAGTTCTGAAAATAAATGCCTCCCACCAGCTGAGGAAATCATTCTTATTTGCTTTTCCTAGCTCAAGGGCTACTCCATGTCATCGACTCTGAGAATCAATAGTCCCTGGAGAAGAAAGCAAGTCCAAGGTTGACTCTGTAGTTTGATAGTTACTTTGGGCAAACTAATTATTCATACGAGCAAAGCTTGAGGCCACACACTATATAAAACTCTATAAAACTCTAGAGCCCCGTAAGTCAGCACCTCAGGAGATAGAAGAGGGTTGGTCTGGATGATCAGTTGTGTAATGGGAGGTGAACCAGTTAAAATAAAAGAAGAGCTTTACCTTCTTTTTGGCCAAAAAGGCCCACAAATGTGGAGGAAGAACAAATATACCAGGGAGACTCACTGTGATTTCCTTTGTTACGTCATTTTTGCTCGCACTTTTTTCCACTATTTTTATGTGTCTATCCCATGTGTTTCTGAGGCAATGGGCTGCAAAATGACTCTATCGCCTCTCTAATTTGCAATGTTGCCTAGTGACTTTTTGTGCCCGTTTCCCAGTCTTTTTCATTCATTCATTCATTCATTCCTGTTTGGGTGAGATGGGAAAATTGGATGTCATGAGTTTCGAAAAACATGGCCATATAACTTCTGTTTCCTTTATATCTCTGTATCAGTATTAAAATCAGCATCACTATAGATATCTTAATGTTGTCTTCATGCTGCAGAGATATATTAAGAGGCAGAAACTTTTACATGGCAGGACACACAGGTTCCAAAACCCCTGCAGACTTTCATTTCTTTCTTTGTCCATTTACAGAGCTGCATAAAATTTAACTCAGGGAATGTTCTCAATTCACTCTGATGGGATGATTTTCCACCTAATTTTCAGAGGCCTAGTTGACAACCAAGGATCCAAATCAACAGATAATGCATGTCATTGGCTTCTGATGGAGTGCCAGAGATGCAGAGCCACTCAAAAGATGTAGATCAGTTGACAAAGGTGTCCTGGGTTCAAATGACGCTAGAGATGGCACTTTACGCATGTCTGACGAGTTCCAATAAGAATGAAACCAGTCACTTGCTAACATGGTTTCATCAGAACCTTATTCCACTCAAAAGATTTTAAGTGCTTTGGAGAATTTGGTCACTAATGTTCCCGTCTGGATGAAAGAGGTGCAGCATGTGTATGAAGAAAGCCAACACATTATGAAGCCCGGCTCTTACAATATGAACAATTGTAAAAAGAAAGTCTGTGTTAAATGCATGAAAAATGAATGGTGCAAGAGAAGCAGAGTGACAGGCCAAAGAAAGAAAGACCAATAATAATAGGTAACCATGTTCTCATGGACTCAAAAATGGGCTGTGTTGCAGGGACGGTGTCAGTTCATCTCTTTTTTCCCACAGGTTAACATTTGTCCTTTAAATTTTTTATGGCTGTTTCTGAATGCAGTCAATTTCAGACTAACTCTTCTCAGGGACTCGTGGACCTCTTTGTTTCTCAGGGTGTAGATGAAAGGGTTGATCATGGGAGTCAGTACAGTGTAGAAGAGAGAGAATATATTGTGTAGGACCTTGGGAGTGTTGGTTCTTGGAAACACATAGACAGTGATCATGGACCCAAAGAAAATTGTCACCACAGTGAAGTGGGAGGAGCAGGTGGAAAAGGCCTTTCGTCTGCAGAAGGTGGATGGGATTCTCAGGATGGTACTAATGATAGAAAAGTAGGATGCCATGGTCAGTAAACAGGACACAAATAACCCTATGCCACCGACTGTAAATGTAGTCAGTTGAAGCGTTTGGGTGTCATCACAGGACAGCTTAATCATGGGTAAAAAATCACAAAAGAAATGGTCAATTTCTTTGGAATCACAGAATGTTAAGTGGAATAGGAAACTACTCACTGGAGGACCGCACAGAAAGCTACCTAGCCAGCAGCCTGCTACAAGCTGGCAACAAACCCTGCCATTCATCAGAGCAGCGTAACGGAGGGGATGGCATATCGCTAAGTACCGATCGTAAGACATTGCCATGAGGAGCAGAGATTCAGTAGCTGCCACTAAACCAAAGGTGCCTAACTGGACAATGCAGCCATTAAGTGTAATGGTTCTGTCCCCAGTCAGGAGACTGGCTAGCAGCCTAGGTAGGATGCTGGTAATGTTGCAGATCTCCAGGAATGACAAGTTCCCCAGGAAGTAGTACATGGGGGTGCGAAGGTACTGATCAGCCACAACTAGCACAATGATGAGGAGGTTCCCAGCCACAGTCACAATGTAGATCACTAGAAAAAAGAGGAAGAGAAGGGGCTGCAGCTCAGGGTCATTCCCAAATCCTAAGAGGATGAACTCCACTTTGGGTGTTTGATTTCTTTCTCCTGCTTTCTCCATAATATGTATCTAGAGAAAGAAAAAAGAATTAAATATTGATGGAGTGCGTGTAGTCAGGTTCTGCTGACGGCTACATTGGAAGAACCTGATGTGAGTAACCTCCTATCTGTTCATTTCTCCACCGGAAAATTGACGGTGCCAGTAAATAGCGGAAGACTCATGTAAGTAAGAGGTGGGGTGTACAGTATAGTTGAACCAAACGTATGGACACCTCTTGAATTATAGAAATGTCACCTCTAACACCCTTCAGATCTCTTATAATTAAATAAAACATGACCAGGCAGGGATTTTGAAATATGTTTATCATATCACTGTCATACCGGTTGAATGTATCTGCCCAGAACTCTCTCATACAGCAACACCTGTAATCCAACATAATTTCGGTTAGGCAGATGACCACTTATCATGGGTGTGTCCAAGTTTCCTTGGTCCCATAAAGTCTGTTTACAACCCTCCACCTGCATCTCAGTGTTCTGTGCTGTTATTTAGCTGTAATTTACCCCCTAAATTTCTGCTAAGAGTCCAGTGAGCAGTGGAAATGTTGGTAATGCTGCTAGACAATATTAACCTCCCATGGTTCAGCAAATTCTCTTGTCCAGCATTGGTCAGGTCCTAGTGGTGCTAGATCAGAGAGGTTCAACCTGTATTAACCAATCTGAAATGTGTAAGAAAATCAGCTGAATTACATTTATAGTTTAAACATCAGTCAGTCTATGCCACAGCTGGGAAGTAAAATGCAAGCCAGCAAGAGTACAATAGCAGGTCAGCAGAGTGGCATTTGTTCTTACTTAGGATCTCAGTTGGGTTAAAGCTCAGGTAGCTAGCCTGCACTGCTGAGGCTACACTGCTGCTTTTGGGACAATAATATAATCATAGCCCCTGTGTGTTGTTCTACTGGAGCAGGAATTATGTTGCCCAGACAAGGAGACCCAATATCACCAAGTATCTTCATCGCGCATCTGGAGAGAGTGACGGACAAGATCAAGGAAGAGGTAGAAGGGATATCTGTGTACGGGAAAAGAATTAATAACTTGAGGTTCACGGATGATACGGTTATCTTTGAGGAAGATGAGGAGAAGCTAGCGAAAACTGTGCAGGTGTTAAACGAAGAAGGGAAGCGGTACGAACTGATTATGAACATTGATAAGACAAAAACAATGGTATTTGGAGATAAGGAAATAGGAAGGAAGATCAGTGTGGATGGTATTGAACTAGAAAATGTAGAGAAGTTCACATATCTGGGGAGCAACATAAGGTATGATCTAGACTGTAAGAAGGAAATAGCGACTAGAATAGCAAAAGCAAGAACGAGTTTGAAGGCTGTGGATAAGATCTGGAAAAGCAGAGCAATTAGCTTAAGAACGAAGCTGGGTGTCTTGAAAACTTGTGAATTCAGCAGCATGTTGTACGGATGTGAGACATGGGTGATAATGAAAGATTCGAAAAGAAGAATATTGACATTCAAAAAGGAGTTGTTGTAGAAAGATTCTGAGAATAGGATGGATGCAGAGGGTCACCAATGAGGAATTACATAGGAAGATACAGCCGAAAGAGAACCTGCTGCAGAAGGTTATAAAACGGAAGCTACAACTATTTGGACATATTTGCAGAATGAACAACGAACAAAAAATCAAAACCCTGGTATTCGGCATTATGGATGGCTTGAATAGGAGAGGCAGACCCCACAGAGAATGGGTAGATAATGCAGTAGATTGGTGCAGAGCTAGTCTGCAGAAACTAAGCCGCTCTGCACTGGACAGGGAAAGATGGGAGGAAATAGTGGGAGAGACATCAGACACCAACGGGCGCTGAGCCCGCGGTTACTGATGATGACTATGATGATATCCTGAAGGGATGTAGCGCTAAGGGTAAGTCTCATTGGGCCGATGTGGATTTACCCATGCACAGCTTAGATCAGAATCTGACTCCTATGAAGGTATATAAGCAAAAAGAAAAAACAAGGGGGAGGAAGAACACTGAAAAAGAGAGAAATAAGACAGGGTCTCTCGGTCACACACACACACACTGAATGGAGAATGTCCCTGGAGAAAATTGAAAACCTGGAGAAAACCTGACTGTATCAAAAGCATGGAGATACATACAGAGGGAGATTGTTGATTAATAAAATACAGATCTCTTAAGAGAAGTAGAAGATGCTGTCTGTAAAAGAAAAGGTATCAGAACCAATGAAAATGAAATTTACCCCAGACTTTTCTCCTGCACACTTCTTGAAATGTAATCATAAAATCTTGGAAGATTAGGGCTGGAAGAGACCTCTGATCATACAACCCAACCCTGTGCTCAGAGCAGGACCAGCCCAAACTAAGCTGTTGCAGTCAGGGCTTTGTGAAACCCAGCCTTAAAATGTCTAAGAACTCTGGTGCAACATAAAATTGTAAACTAAATCTGGGACCGAAGAGGAAAAAGAACACATACAGGGAAGGGCCGCTCTTTTTCTTCCAAAATGTCTACAAACAATAAAACTCATATGGTGGAAAATAGAGAAAACTCATGTAAGGGATCACTAAACTAGATACCTCCATGGGGCATAGCTCCTTCCATGGTTATTTGGCAGGAAAGTCAGGGATGATGCTCCTCACCTTTGCTTGGCAGATGTGAAGAGGTGAGAGGGAACGGGTCGCCTGATGATCATCTGTTCTACTCATTCCCTCTGAAGCACCTGGCTCTGGCCACTACAGCAAGAATGAGACTGGAAGAGAAGGACCTTTCATGCAACCTTTGATGGTTGCTCTTATTGTCTGAATCTGAGAGCCACTCAGTGCGATTTCTTAGGCATGTTGTGCTGTAACCATTTCCCCCTGGTGCTACCTGGAACTGGGTTCCGTTGTTCCTTCTGAACACCCAGTCTGGGCTCCCATTCACACTGTGCTCCATTCATATCGATAGTGAGACATCCAGCTGCAGTTACATGTGGGCTCTCTGACCGCCACTGCATGGAAGAACAATAGTGTTGTTCCAATGATGACAACCACCAGCTCCAGAGCCTTGGCCCGAAGAGCTTCACTGCTCTGGTCAAAAGATTTGTTACCTTTTCACCTCGTTCTGGAGAGAAATATGTATTGAGAATATAAGAACAGCCACGCTGGGTGAGACCAAAGGTCCATCTACTCCAGTCTCCTGTCTTCCAACAGTGAGCAATAACAAGTGCTCACAAGAAGGAAAGCACAGAATAGGTAATCACTGACTGATCGCTCTCCTGTCGTCCATTCCCAGCTTCTGACAAACTCCATTCCTACCCATCCTGGTTCATCAGTATTGGGGGACCCAACCTCCATGAATTTATCTTGCTCTTTTTTGAACTCTGATGATATCCTGACCTTCACAACATCCTCTGGCAAGGAGTTTCAGAGGCTGATTGTGTGCTATGTGAAGAAAAACTTCCTTTGGTTTGTAGTAACAGAGAGATGGCCATGTTCGTCTTTATACTATCAAAACATAAAAGCAGACCAGTAGCACTTTAGGTACTAACAAAATAATTTATTAGATGGTCAGCTTTCATGGGACGGTCCCACTTCTTCAGATCATAGCCATACCAGCACAGACTTAATATTTAAGGCACAGGGAACCAAAAATAGTAATCAAGGTTGACAAATCAGAAAAATATTATCAAGGTGAGCAAATCAGAGAGTAGAGGGGCAGAAGGATGGGGGGAGCCAAGAATTAGATAAAGCCAAGTATGCATAAGAGTACCTATAATTACCTGGAAAACTCTCATCCCGGTTCATATCAGCTGCGTCTACACGTGCACGCTACTTCGAAGTAGCGGCACTAACTTCGAAATAGCGCCCGTCACGTCTACACGCGTCGGGCGCTATTTCGAAGTTGAAATCGATGTTAGGCGGCGAGACGTCGAAGTCGCTAACCCCATGAGGGGATGGGAATAGCGCCCTACTTCGACGTTCAACATCGAAGTAGGGACGTGTAGACGATCCGCGTCCCGCAACATCGAAATAGCGGGGTCCTCCATGGCGGCCATCAGCTGGGGGGTTGAGAGATACTCTCTCTCCAGCCCTTGCGGGGCTCTGTGGTCACCGTGGGCAGCAGCCCTTAGCCCAGGGCTTCTGGCTGCTGCTGCTGCAGCTGGGGGTCCGTGCTGCATATACAGGGTCTGCAACTAGTTGTTGGCTCTGTGTATCTTGCACTGTTTAGTGAAAGTGTGTCTGGGAGGGGCCCTTTAAGGGAGCGACTTGCTGTTGAGTCCGCCCCGTGACCCTGTCTGCAGCTGTGCCTGGCTCCCTTATTTCGATGTGTGCTACTTTGGCGTGTAGACGTTCCCTCGCTGTGCCTATTTCGATGTTGGGCTGAGCAACGTCGAAGTTGAACATCGACGTTGCCAGCCCTGGAGGACGTGTAGACGTTATTCATCGAAATAGCCTATTTCGATGTCGCAACATCGAAATAAGCTATTTCGAAGTTGGGTGCACGTGTAGACGTAGCCATCATGTGTTAATGAATGGAATTTGAATATAATAGAGAGTTCAGCAGCCTCTCTTTCCAAACTGTTGTGGAAATTCCCCTTCAGTAAGATGCAAACTTTCAGGTAATTAACAGAAGGGCCCACTCCATTAAAGTGGTGACTGACAGGTTTGAGAATCAGGGTGTTTTTATGTCTGTTCTGTGCCCATTAATTCTTTGTCTAAGAGAGTTTGAAGTCTGCCCAATATACAAAGCATGTGGGCGTTGTTGGCATATGATGGCACATATGATGTTAGTTGAGGAACATGAGAATGTGCCTGTGATTCTGTGAATAACCTGGTTAGATCCAGTGATGGTATCCCCAGAATAGATACGTGGACAAAGTTGGCAATGGGCCTTGTTGCAAGGAAATGTTCCAGGACTGGTGTTCCTGTGATATAGACTGTGGTTGTTGGTGAGAATCCTCATAAGATTGGGCAGTTGTCTGCAGAAAAGAACAGGTACAGGCACAATCACATTCACTCTGATCCTACTGACAGAGGCCAAAAACTACAGGATGTTTATCAAATATTCATAAACCTGAGTTACCCACCAGGAGAAATAAAAAAACAAATCGATAGGGCCAGGTGAATGCCCAGAGACCAGCTACTGCAAGATAGGTCCAAAAAGCCAAGAACAGAACACCGCTGGTCATTACCTGCAGCCCCAACTCAAACCACCGCAATGAATTATTAAAGACTTACAACCCATCCTTAGTCAGGATGCCACACTCCAGAAGGCCCCAGGTCATTTTTCTGATGTGTCAACCTTGATTACTATTTTTGGTTCCCTGTGCCTTAAATATTGAGTCTGTTCCGGTCTGGCTATGGTCTGAAGAAGTGGGTCTGTCCCATGAAAGCTCATCACCTAATGAATTATTTTGTTAGTCTTTAAAGTTCTACTGGACTGCTTTTTCACTGGTTTGTTTTAGACTGGCTACCTATTAATTAACGTGTGCTAACCAAGTGGAGATCTATCCCCAGACACTTCACTTCAAAGCACTCTGCTTTAGGTTAACTGCATAGAAGTGCATTAACCACAAAAGGCAGGTTTTAAGAGACCACTGAGGTTAGGAAACAGATTGGAGCATACTACCAGCAAATAAACATGAATACAAACCAACCTAAATGTTCTAATTATGTAGATTATGAATGAGCATTTTCTCACCCCGTCTGATGAGACCCGCAGTCTGGTGTATTCTCGAGACAAATGTGGCCTGGGCTTTGCAGATCGGATGTCTTGTGTTCCATAAACAGGCCAGAAATCTGTTTTGCCTAGATCCAGAACTTCCCTCTGCTGTGTCTTTCTTCCTCTGGTCTTTCCAGGAACACACTAGAGTACGAAGTGAAGAATTCATGATATCACATCCTGCTTTATACAGCATCAGCATAGGGTGGAAGGCCTTCTGGTCAAATCTTGGTTCCCCAGCTGGTTGGCGGAAAAACACAAACATCCCAAGAGTTGGGTCACTTGGTAACTTGTCCCCACAGAGTCGCAGCAGATATTTTTTCTGGGTTCTCAGGAGAGTTACCAGGAAGGCTCACCACATGGGAGATAAACTTCTGCTCTGGAATAGCATTACCCATCATTACACCCCAGACACTGCCTCCCAAGCTGTTGTCTAGGCTGAACCGTCTTCCCTAGTGGGCATTACCCTGGTGTAACTACTTTGGAAATACAAATGCATAGTTAATAGTCATCCTTTCAGATAAAAAAAATATATATATTCAGACAAATAGGAGAATCATATTTATGAAATCATAATTTTTTACAATGACCAAAGGAGGTTTCACAATGGTATTGTTATAATTGTATATCCCACACAGTGAACAGGCTAGAATACTCAGTTGAACGTTAAATGTTGTAAGGTGATTTTAGGTGGAGGAACTCTGAAATGCATGCCTCCAGATGTCTGGCCCAAGGGTGTATGTAATACAAAGATACAGTACAACATATTTACAAATGATATAGGAAAAAAGGGATAAACAGAGAAGTGGCAAAATTTGCAGATGACACAAAACTATTCCAAATAGTTAAGTCCCAAGCAGACTGTGAAGAGCTGCAAAAGGATTTTAATAAATTGGGTGATTGGGCAACAAAATGGCAGATGAAATTCAGTGTTGCAAAATGCAAAGTAATGCACTTTGGAAAATATAATCCCAACTATACATATAAGATGATGGGGTCTGACTTAGCAGTTACCACTCAAGACAGAGATCTTGGAGTCATTGCAGATAGTTCTCTGAAGAGATCTACTCAGTCTGCAGTGGCAGCCAAAAAAGCTAACAAAATGTTGGGAATGATTAGGAAAGGAATAGATAAGAAGGCAGAAAATATCACATTACCTTTATATAAATCCATGGTATTCCACATCTGGAACACTGTGTACAGATGTGGTCACCCCAACTCAAAAAAGACATATTGGAGTTGGAAAAGATTCAGAAAAGAGCAACAAAAATGATTAGGGGTCTGGAGCATCTGCCATATGAGGAGAGATTAACAAGACTGGGACGTTTTAGCTTGGACAAAAGACAATTCGGGGGGATATGACAGATGTCTATAAAATCAAGACTGGTGTGGAGAAAATAAATAAGGAATTGTTATTTACTCCTTCTCACAGCACAAGGACTAGGGGTCACCAAATGACCAAATGGCAGCAGGTTTAAAACAAACAATAGGAAATTTTTTTTTCACACTACTCCCAGTTAACTTGTGGAACTCCTTGCCAGAAGATGTTGTGAAGGCCAAGCCCATAGTAAAGTTTAAAAATGAACTAGATAAATATATGGGATATAGGTCCATTGATGGCTATTAGCCAGGATGGGCCTGGACGGTGTCCCTAGCCTCTGTTCGCCAGAGGCTGGAAATGGGCGACAGGGAATTGATCTCTTGATGATTACCTGCTGTGTTCATTCCCTCTGGGGCACCTGCCAATGCCCACTGTCAGAAGACAGGACACTGGGCTTGATGGGCCTATGGTCTGATCCAATATGGCTGTTCTTATGATCTTATAATTTCCCTGACTCCAGTATCTATTACCAGAACCACCTTCAGTGTTTCAGTGACCCACACATAGGCTACGTCTACACTAGGACATGACGTCAAAGTAGCCTATTTCGAAGTAAGACCATCGAAATAGGCTACGTCAACACGTATTGTCCACATATCCTCCGGGACTGGTGCTGTCGATGTTCAGTGTTGAAGTAGCAATGGGGAACGTTGAGAGGAGCCACCCTGGAAGGAAAAGCAGAGCATCCACACACACAAGTGCTCCCCGGCAAAATAAGTAGCCAGGAAAGCCCGCGGACCGGGTCATAGGCTGGACTAGATCTTCCAGGGCAACAGCAAGCTGCTTCTTTAAAGGGCCCCTCCCAGACACACCTCGCCTGCACAGCATGAGGTCTGCAGAGTGCTAACCACACTCTCGAAGACCAACGCACAGTGGCCATGGACCCCCAACAGCAGCAGCAGCAGCAGCAACAGGACCTGGAGGCCCTCCAGGTTGTCACCCAGGGAGCAAGTGCCCTATTAGGTGCTGCATGGAAGGCTTCCCAGCAGCTCCTGGCAGGGGGGCCCTCCCTGGGGGCAGACAGGGATGCCCCTGACCACCAGACTCCCCGTTCCTCCCCCACCGGTTGCTCTGCTGACTCTGGAGCTATCCCGCAAGCTCTGAGTGGTGGGAGCAGCTGGTCATAGGCAAGTGGGAGGACGTATCTGTGGAACTTCTGCATGCACGAGCAGACCTCCCTGGAGCATTGCCAGTGGCTCACCACCGCACTGAGGCACCAGGACACCCGGATGCAGCGCACCCTCCCCATCGAGAAGAGGGTCGTGATGGCCGTCTGGAAGCTGGCCACTCTAGACAGCTACCGTAACGTGGGACACCAGTTTGGAGTAGGAAAGGCCACCGTCGGGGCTGTCATCATGGAGGTAAGGAGGCCTGGGCATGCACCCACTGGGGGGGCAAGGAGGGGGATCTGGGTGTGGGGCAGAGGAGGGATGGGTGCCGGGGAGGGAGGGGGTAGGCAAGGGGGTGCATGGGGAGGTGCCCAGTAAGGGGACCTGGGGGTGAGGGGCCTGGGGTACCCTGAACAGCCTCATGGGCGCTTGTGACCTCTCCCCCCAGGTGGTCCGTGTGCTCAATGCCATGCTGTTCCAGAGGGTCATCCAAGTCAGGGACCCGGATGCAGCCTTCATCATATTTGCTGCCATGGGGTTCCCAAACTGTTTTGGGGCCCTAGATGGGACCCACATCCCCATCCACACCCCAGACCACAGCGGGGGAAGATACATCAACTGCAGGGTCCTGCAGGCCATGGTGGACAGCCAGGGCCACTTCCAGGATGTCTACATGGGCTGGCCTGACTGTACACATGATGCCCGCATCTTCCAGAACTTGGGCCTGTGCTGCCAGCTGGATGCGGGGACCTACATCCCCCAGAGGGAGATCCCTCTTGGAGACACCACCATGTCCCTATGCCTTGTGGCAGACGCGGCCTACATCTTCAGCCCTGGCTCATGTGCCTGTACACCAGCTACCTCACCACCAGCCAGCAGAGCTACAACGCCTGACTGAACCACATCTGCCAGGTGGTGGAGAGGACCTTCGGCTGCCTGAAGGGCCGGTGGTGGTGCCTTCTTGTCCGCCTACACGTCAGCCTCCAGAACATCCCCCGGGTTGTGGGCACATGCTGCATGCTCCACAACATTGCTGAGAGCAAGGGGGAGGCCTTCATCCAGGGTGGGCAGTTGACGCTGGCACGGGCTTCCCTCAGCCCACCGCTGCACCCAGTCGCCAGGCACACTGTGAAGGGGTATGGGTCCGTGAGGCCCTATGGGCCCATGTTGATCAGGGGACACCCTGAGCACCTCCCTGGGCTTCCCCATAGGGCCTCCCGCACACCAACCCCACCACCTGCACACTGTCCCTACCGCCTGCACACCATCCCCCCAACAAGCACGCGTCTCAGGTTCTTTGGCAAATTAAACTGTGAATTATTGAATACTGGTAAACTGTCTTATGTGCACAACCAAAACTAGAACCAATGTACAAAGGGGGACAACAATATACAAGGGGGACAACTATATAGAAATGGGGGACCAGTGGATGGCTCAGCCATTGGCCCATCAATCTGGGGTGGGGGTAGAGGGGCGTGACCCCAGTGGGTACGGGTCATGCCCTCCCCTTGTCCGCGGTCCCCAGCGTGCCTGGCTGGGGGCCGGGAGGACCAGAAGGTACAGCCGGGATGCCTCCACCTGCTGGTCTTTAGCCCCAGGGGGCTCCAGTCCTGGAGGATGGCAGGCGACGCAGCAGGCGGAGCAGGTGGGACAGTGGGAGAGGCAGGTGGGGTGGCAGGGGGTGCATTGGGTGGAGCGGTGGGGAGGGCAGCAGGGGGGCAGTAGGAGGTGGCAGCTGGGTAACAGCCTCCCAGAGCGACCCGGCTATATCCTGGAATACGCCCATGAACTCCTGCCACACTGCCCAGCACCAGGTGGAGTCCTCCTTGTCGAAGCAGAGCTGCTCCTCAGCCAACTCCAAATGCCACTGCAGAGTTCACGGGGGCCATCCGCTGGGTCCGGCACTGGTGTGACCATCCTACTGGCCTTGGTGGTGACCCTGGGTACTGGTGGCGCCTGACCTCCAATGGGCTCTCGGGGGCCACAGAGGGTGCCTGTCTGCCTGGGGACTCGGAAGGTGAAGCTGAAGAGAGGGAGAGAGGGAGGGGAAGGCTGTTAGTACTGTGCCCTCACCCGTGGCCCATGCCCCCCGTCCCCCCTTGGGTGCTGGGTCTCCATCCCCCATTGGTGGGTGTGGTGTCCCTGTTGGGTGGCCCCATTGCATGGTTCCCCCACTCCTGGGGTTAGGGCACAGTGCTGTCCACGGATGTGGGTGCTGACAGGCACTGATGGCTGTGCTGCCATCGTGGGACTGTGCTGTGGCTGGGCAGTTGCAGGTCAGGGTCTGCTGGGGGTGTGTGGGGCCTGTGGTCATGTCTGGTGCCCCCTCCCTGTGGCTCAGGGGTGTGTGCCCTATGGGTTATGTATCTGACCGTCCACTGCCATGGTCGGGGGAACCCCGGTGGGCAGACGCCCGGATAGTGCTCTGGGAAGGGAGGTCTGTGAGAACCCCCCACTCACTGCTGGACCTCTCCTCTACTGTCCCAAGGGGAGGCTCCTCGGGTGGGCCCTGGGGTGTGGGGCTGGCCTCTGGGCTGGACTCCGGCACTGAGGCCTACTGGGACTCCTCGGTTGCGGTGTCCAGTGTGGCCTGGGGTGAGGAGGTTCCCCGGGGGCCCAGAGTGGCCCTGAGCTCCCTGTAATAGGGGCAAGTGGTGGGGGCAGCCCCAGACTGGCCGGCTGAGTACTGGGCCTGGGAGTAACCCTGCCACAACTCCTTCACCTTGCTCTGGACATGATCCGCAATGCAGGCAGGGTGACTCCAGGTGGCCAGGCCCTCGGCCTGTCGAGCGAACGCTGCCGCTTTCTGCCCCTTGCTCCCCATCATGTGGAGCACCTCCTCCTCACCCCAGACCCCAGAAGGTCTCAGAGCTTGGCCTCCAACCAGGAAGGGTCCCGCCACATTTTGGTTCCAAGTTTGGCTACTGGGGCACCCTGGGTCCCCTCTGGGGGGGGGCAACCTTGGGGGCAATCAGGGAGCTGGCTAGATGCCATGATGCTGGGTGGTCAGGGTGGGGTCCGTAGAGGGCGTGCAGGGCTAACACATGCATTTGCTGCTGCCTGCACGCTCTCAGCTTCCTGCCACAGGACATCCAGGTACGTGGTACTATAAGGGCTGCTGCGCACGGTGATCATAGAGCCCTGAAGTGGCTGGACAGCACGTCTCAACCTCTCAGCTGATGGCCACCATGGAGGACCCCACTATTTCAAAGTAGTGGGACACAGATCTATAAACCATGTGTTCTCACTGCATACTCCAAATCTGAAAATCTAAAGAAGTGGGTCTACTAACCAAAGAGCATTAATACATATGTTTGTTAGTCTTTAAGGTATTACAGGTGTACTTGTTTTTGTGTGAAGCTACAGAGAAAAACATGGCTACCCCGCTGAGTCCCACTCGAGAAGTTGCTTTAAATCTTGACAGCTAATTAGAAAGAGCTGATGAAGGATAAGCCTTTAGGGAACATGATGGAACTTAGGAGAATCTTGTCTCCTACGAGCTGAGACTTCCTGAGAGCTCTCCACGGAGCCCATAAATGAGAGTTGCTGTGATTCTACAGGGACAGGTAATGAGGCCGCGTGAGTCTGGGCACCATGTTAGGAATCCCGTGTTTTCCCACACCCAACCAAGGTTGGAAACAAAGTGTCCCTGCCCCGTGCTAAAGATATAAATGGGAGGGACTCAGCGGTTTCATCTTGCTGCCTGTGCAAGAGGACTTACGGAAAGAGCTGAAGAAAACAAGTTTAACGGGGGGGAAAGTAATGGACCCAGGCAAAGGGATTTTACCTTCTCTATGGACACCCGAGAAACCCAAGCTGGAAAGCAACTGCAGCTTGTGCCTTGAGAACCTGTGCGACCAGGGTGGCGCAGCTCAGTTCTGAGGCAGTGCACTGCAGCTGTTCCATTCTTGGTGTATGTCAGCCGTGCTCAGAGAATCTGTGTGTAACTGCAGCTGGGTGAGTCCCTGCCTGAGCCAACCCAGGAGAAAGTGTTTGACCTGGAGCAGGTCTGAAGCTCACCACAGCAGTACAGTGGGAGAGGGAGCCCAGCCTAGTGCATCAGACAGTCAGTGGGAACCCTAGTTCCCGGGAGCACTCCGAGGGGAACCTGGCACAGATATGGAACAGCAAGGAATTGTCCCAGGTATAGAAAGTAAATTTGGCCATATTGGTCTAGACCAAAGGTCCAGGTAGCCCAGTACCCTGTCCTCCAGCAGTGGCCAATGCTATCGTCCATGAATCAATCTAGGTTTTTTTGTTTTTTTTTTTGCTACCTGTGCATGAAGCTTATTTTTCACCACATGGATTATGTTCCTTGTAATTGTTTTTCTTCTCTGGGTGGGTTTGCTTTTTGATTTCTGTTTTTCCATCATATAATTGTCTTGCACTGTCACAATGCCTGTTGCCACTCGTGGTGAAGCTCTAGTTTGGTATGGGTGAGTCATGTCAGTGGATTTAGAGAGCATAACATAAAGACATTTCAAGGAGTGTGCAAGGGGAAAACCAAGGAGGAGATTTCAGACTTATAGGCTCTGATACGTTTGCTTTAATATCACAGATCAGACACTATTTTTAAAACAGATGTCTATTTTGTTGTTCATAGTATTTGTAGCAATAACCGCCTCTCTCTCTTAGTTTCACACGCACACACGCACAGACACACACACACACACACACACACACACACTCACTCTGTGTCTGTATTTAATCTCCTTCCGTCTATTTCTGCCTTCTTGTTTTCTGAAAATTGTTTCGTTTCTTTTCTTTTCCATTTTTTTGCGCTTTCGTTTTTCTCCAGGCACTTTCTCCCCCCTAGATAAATATGATCCTCTGACTTCTCTCTAGTGGAATTTTCATTTTTCCTTTTTTCTTGTATTTCTTAGTGTACGGGTTGGATTCCGATAACAGTTGCACTTGTGTCAATCAAATGAGGCTGATGCAATTTATTATATCATTAACTGACATCAGCAAACACCCCGTGGTCTGTGTTTGAAAGGTTTTTGCTTTTGTTTTTCCCATTGTCTATTTCTCAGCTGCATCTATCACTTATTTGTTATCGTTATTGCTGCATTCTTTTATATTTCTACTAGAAGATTTACCTGGATATTCTCAAGTTCCTACCTTGATATGAAACTCATTTAATAAAGATACTTCAGAATCCCATGCTATTTAAAGCTCAAGAGAATCTGAGGGTAGGTCTACATAGGAAAGTTATTTTGAAATAACAGGCATTATTTTTCAGCAGCTCTCCTAGCATCTCCACAACACATCCGCTGTTTAGAAATAATTTTGAAATAGGGATTGGCTTATTTCCCAATTGATAAACCACATTCTACAAGGAACAGCACTTATTTCAAAGCATCTATTTCAAAATATGTACCATTAATCAGGAACAGACCCTATTCCAAAATAAGCCACAGTAGCCGTGTCTACACGTGCACGCTACTGCAAAGAAGCGGCACTAACTTCGAAATAGCGCCCGTCACGGCTACACGCGTCGGGTGCTATTTCGAAGTTAACTTCGACGTTAGGCAGCGAGACGTCGAAGTCGCTATCCTCATCAGGAGATGGGGATAGCGCCCTACTTAGACGTTCAACGTCAAAGTGGGGACCGTGTAGTCATTGCGCGTCCCACAACTTCGAAATAGTGGGGTCCGCCATGGCGACCATCAGCTGAGGGGTTGAGAGACGCTCTCTCTCCAGCCCCTGTGGGGCTCTATGGTCACCGTGGGCAGCAGCCCTTAGCCCAGGGCTTCTGGCTGCTGCTGCTGCAGCTGGGGATCCATGCTGCAGGCACAGGGTCTGCAACCAGTTCTCAGCTCTGTGCATCTTGTGTTGTTTAGTGCAAGTGTGTCTGGGAGGGGCCCTTTAAGAGAGCGGCTTGCTGTTGAGTCCGCCCTGTGACCCTGTATGCAGCTGTGCCTGGCACCCTTATTTCGATGTGTGCTACTTTGGCGTGTAGATGTTCCCTCGCAGCGCCTATTTCGATGTGGTGCTGTGCAACGTCGATGTTGAACATCGACGTTGCCAGCCCTGGAGGACGTGTAGATGTTATTCATCGAAATAGCCTATTTCGATGATGCTACATCGAAATAAGCTATTTCGATGTAGGCTTCACGTGTAGACGTAGCCAGTGAGTCCAATGACTCTATTTTGAAATAAACCTTATATATGTAGATGCTGTATTTTGAGCTGGCTAAGTGCTTTCTTGAAATTATTTTTGTGTGTTCCTGTGTTATTTCAAAATAAGTTAATTGGGAGTAGCTATCCTGGAGTAGCTTACTTGGGAATAAGGCTGCTGCGTAGGCATACCATAAGACACTTAGATCGGTCATTTTTGTAATTCAGTAAGGATTTGTGCTCTTCCTTCCCCTATATTGGAAGCTCAATCTTTTAATTTTAATTTTTCTCCTTTTATTCACAACTTCTTATTTAAAAAAATAAATAAATAAAAAGTGGAGGGATCTGGTGATATGAAGTCACCTAGATTTTCTTCTTCTAGATGCTGTGGAGAAAATGGAAGGAAGAAATCAAACAATCATCAATGAATTCATCCTGGTAGGCTTCGGGAATGGCCCTGAACTGCAGGCTCTTCTCTTCCTGGTGTTTCTAGTGATCTACATTGCAACCGTGGCTGGGAACATCCTCATCATTGTGCTTGTTGTGACTGAAAAACACCTTCACACCCCCATGTACTATTTACTGGGGAACTTGTCCTGTGTAGAGACCTGCTACATCTCCACCCTCTTGCCCCGGCTGCTGGCCAGTCTCCTGACTGGGGACAGAACTATTTCTGTTAAGAGTTGCATCATGCAGTTATATTTCTTTGGTATCCTCATATCTGCAGAAAATCTGCTGCTCACAGCTATGTCCTATGATCGATATTTAGCAATATGCCACCCACTCCGTTATGCTGCTCTGATGAGTGGCAGGGTTTGCTGCCAGCTAGTATTAGGTTGCTGGACAAGCAGCTTTCTGCTCGGCAGCGTAGTACTTATTTACTTGTTCCAGTTAAAATTCTGTGACACCAAAGAGATTGACCATTTCTTTTGTGATTATTCACCCATGATAAAGCTGTCCTGTGACGACACCCGCACTGTGGAACTGATGTCAGCTGTTAGTGCTGTCATAGGGACACTTGTGTCTTTGCTACTGACTGTGACATCCTACATTTGTATCATCACCGCCATCCTGAGAATCCCGTCCACCACGGGGAGGCAAAAGGCCTTTTCCACCTGCTCTTCTCACCTCATTGTACTGACAGTTTTCTACGTGAGTGTGATCAGTGTCTATGTGGTTCCAACAGCCAACACGCCCAAGGTCCTCCACAAAATTTTCTCTGTCTTCTACACTGTCCTGACTCCCTTCATCAACCCAGTCATCTACTGCCTGAGAAACAAAGAGGTCAAAGAGTCTCTAAGAAAAACTCTCCTGATCCTGGTTTCTTTAGGAGACAATAATCAGAGAAGTCATAGAAGCCTGACGGACAAATTCTAGCATGTGGTGAAATAGAGATAAACTGACCTATTTTTTTCAACATGGCCTATTTGAGTGCCTGATAATGTTACTTCTTGTGGATTCTTTCTTTCTTTCTTTCTTCATGAAAAGAAAAATTGATACTATACAAGACATTCTTTATGAAAGTGCACTTTTTTTTTCCCCGGAAGTAACCCACGCACCTAGGCGTGCTGTACTATCGAGTGGCAATTTGACCACTTACAGGGACAAAGCTGAGTCTTCTCTATGGCTGACAACTATCTGGCTTTTTAGCTCAAACTGTAGCAGCTCCAACCTTTAAGCTCCAAAGGTTCCAGGTTCCTGTGGGAGGTCACCCTGCTTCATTCATCTGTAAGGAATGTTAGTGGCTAAAGTCTACAAGGAGCTCATCAGTTTGGGTGAGTTTTTGAGGGCGCCATTTTGGTCTGCTGGGGAGGCAGCAGCTGTGCCTACCAAGAAGATGCTTCCACTTCTTCCCATTCTCCAGAATATTGGGACACGTGGAGAAAATGTGAATGATTTCTCTGCCCCCTCCACTCATGGGCCAGGAGTCGGGGCATATGCACTAGCCGCGTCCTTTCCCCTCAGTCCCTGACTCTTAGGGGAACAGGAAGAAGTTCAAGCAGCATCCTGGCTCACATGCCCACTGCACCCCCGCCACCTTTCCAAACTGGTGCCCTTGGGTTTCTGTGCCTCTTCCAACCCCACTGAAGTTATTGTCATTTAGTGTCCACTGCTTAGGAACTGCTGTTGTCTAGTCTACTTCCAAAATTGTGAGAAATTTGGAGATTTGTGGCGGGTTACACAAATAAGGAAAGTCTGTGGAGATTTGGTGTCTTGGTGTCCTGCCACTTGCAGGTTTTTGCCTGTAACAAAGCGGGTGTGAGAGTTTTATTCCTCTGGTTAGGTTGGGTTTCTCTAAGATTTCCTGGGCCCAGCCCCCGTGCATAGTGGTAGTGGGATACTTCGGGGTTATGATGTCACACACGTAGGCCACGGAAGTTCCTGATCTTTACTATCATGTGACAACTTTTTCTCCCAGGAAACAAGACAAAGGAGGGAGGAGTGGCCTGGCTGGTTTGAATTCGAACTGGGTTGTTGGGAGGCAGTCTGTTGTTTCTGGCTCAAGAAAGCCAAAGGAGGCCGGGGTCCCATTTTGGGGGCTCTCCTTCTGGACCCTCTCAATCCCAGAATGGATTGTACTGACGGCTTCTGGTTTCGGTGCTGAAGGGACTGGTCTATGCCATCTCCCTGTACACTAATAAACCTTCTGCTGTCCCTGCTGAAAGAGAGTCACGTCTGTCTGTGGATTGGTTGCAGGGCCTGGTGACCCCACGCACCATGACATGACCTATTCATACATCTTTGCCTGGTCAAGGCCACTGACGTTAACTCTGACAGAGATACCTACATATAAAATGAAAACATAGAATGTATGGCCAAAATTTTCAAAGTTCGTAAGACCTGATTCACCTGCCAAATAGAAAATTAAATGAGGGAATAAAAATGCAGAAGAAATGATCACCCAAAATCACAGGCAATACCTTCTATGCATAAAATTATAGACAATGCAAGTTCCACCAAAAATGAATTATAGAAAAAAATCGCGGTGTGGTTATGGTTACGCGAGCAAGTTTTGCCAACAAAAGCCCGGCACTGTGAACAAAACTGGTGGAACGTCCACGCACAAAATGCATTTTGTCGAGACTTTGTTGACCAGTCTCAGAACTTGTGCTAGCAGCGTTCTGCCTCTTGGCCATGACACGTAATGATGCTGCTGACAGATTCTGTCAATGACAAAGTGGTGTGGCCTCTCTGGGGGCCTTCTCTCAACACGCAGGATGCCAAGAACAATGGGCAGCCCTGTCTGTTGTGCCACTGGGCACCTGTTTTGTTGGAGAGAGCAGCCAGGCAATCCAGCTGCTCTGTTGACAGAGCGGAGTGTGTGGGGCTACACTGTGATGTCAGAAGTTTTGTCATTCATGACGAGGTGTAGCCAATGGACTGGAAGAAGCAAGTAAGAATCAATTCTTAATCTGACAGAAAGGCTTGTAGAGTCCAGAACTGCTGACGAAATGAAAAATCAGCGCATAGGTGCTCTACCAAGGGTTGTGTATCTTGTGGTTACAACACAGGTGTGAAAATCACGAATCTTTTTCTGTATCAATCACTTTATCCCGGTAGGGCAATAACTTTGTCAGAAATGATTTCTTTTTAGCCATGTTGAAAGATACGTCGAAACAACATTCTGTAGCTTTGTTTGTTTGTTTTTTCTGGTCTAGTGAGCAGATTGTGCGCTCTGTAATGAACCATTGTTCTAATTGTTGCAAGTCATTTTTATAGCCAACCAGTGTGGAGATATGCCTGTGTCTTAGAAAGAAGGTGCTCTGTTTCTTGGATTGCATTTTCTTGCACGCTTATGGATCTGAATTCTCATAAATAAATAACATTATGTTGCCATGCACCCTCCAGGCAAGAATGTTTTACGGTTTTCTCTGACTGGACTAAACATGGAGATGGTTGGAAGAAGAGCCAGGGAAACGGGATTAATTTCTCTTTTAGGCTGGGGTTGCTTGTATTTTTTAAAATTATTTTAATTTTTTTCCAACTATGTCCTGTTTGCAGACACTGGAGCAGGAGTTTGCGGAGGCAAAGATAGATCCTGGGCATCAGGATATCCTATGGCAAATGAGTGCCTCAGCAAACGGAAAATATGCCCCGTCAGATGGTGGAATTTGTCCATGGTCACCCAGAAGACCAGTGACAGCAATGGGTATAGAACCTTCAGCTCTAGCCACTTTGTTTAATGACATAAACACTAATTTATCAATGGGAGCGAGAGAGAGGCCTAGTTTAGTAAAGGGGTTTATGTGAATCACTGATGTAACCCCAGAGGCAATGAGACCATGTGTGAGGGAGAGTGAAGGTTGTACTCTACGGCCTTGCTGAAATCCATCTGGTCTTTATTTTGTGTGGTAGACCCCAGGGCTTTAGACCCTATGGTCACTGGTTTGGTCCCATCCACTGACAACTTAGGTCTGTTGGTGTTGCTCTGGAAATTGCAGACAGCCATATCTCTGAGTCCTTTCTGTTCCTCTGAAGCTTACAGCAGGATCTGTGAGAGCAATTTTCAAAGGCAACAGAGGTCCAGTGTCAGATGAGTGAACAAAAATACCCTCATGGTGCTAAGTGTGAAATATCAAATGATGGTTGAGAGCTCAGCTAAAGAACTACCTCATGATCATAAATTTCAGGGGATAAAAAGAGTATTTTGCACCTTTCAAGAGAGTGATGAGAATTAAAGCCTCCATCTGCAAAACAATTTAAAAGCCCCACCTTAGATACTTCACCAATAGTGGCACGTATCAGAGAGGTATAGGAGTTAGTTTGTATTTTCAAAACCAAGAAGTCCTGTGGAACCTTACAGACGAACACATATTTTGGAGCCTGTGCTTTCGTGGGCAAAGACCCACTTCATCAGATGCATGAGTCAGGGGGTTGAGGAGGAGGGTTTGAAGAGAGAGTGTCAGTCAAGGTGACGGACAGAGTTGACAAGGTCTATTCAGTCATGGAGGATGTGGCCCATTATCATCAATTAATGTGGAGCTGTGAACATTGAGAGAGGAGAAATGAGGTCAGTTCAGGCACTGAGGATGTGGCCCATTACCAGTAGCTAATGTGGAGGTGTGAAGATCAAGGGCTAATGAGCTGATAAGGGGCCACATCCTCCATGACTGAACAGACCTTTTAAAATAAAAGTAAAAAAACCAGGTAGCTCGGGAAATTACATTTAGTATTCAAAATGTTCGCCGAGATTCACAATTTTTAATTACAAATGTTATGTTACTAAACAAAATAACATCATCAGTGCTTAGTGAGAGATCCTCTAAAACCAGTCTTCATATAGCTCTTTTACATAGTCCTAATCAATGATTAGTTCTTGATTGGCTACTTGTGCCTTCTAATTTGAACCGATTGTCAATGACCACATTCTCCTTAGTTGAATAGTAATAGAGAGGGAGCCATGCTAGTCTATACACTATCAAAACAAAAAAGGAGTCAAGTAGCACTTTAAAGACTAACAAAATAATTTATTAGGTGAGCTTTCATGGGACAGACCCACCTGTTCAGCCCATAGCCAGACCAGACTCAATATTTAAGGCACAGAGAACCAAAAACAGTAATCAAGGAGGACAAATCAGAAAAAAATGATCAAGCTGAGCAAATCAGAGAGTAGGGGGTAGAAGAGGGGGAAGGTGAAGAATTAGATTAAGCCAAGTATGTAAAGGAGCCCCTGTAGTGACTCAGAAAATTCCCATCCCGGTTCAAACCATGTGTTAATGCGCCGAATTTGAATATAAAAGACAGCTCAGCTGTCTCCCTTTGAAGAGTACTGCAAATATATTTCTTCAGTAACACGCAAACTCTTAAGTCATTAACAGAATGCCCCACTCCATTAAAATGTTGACTAACTGGTTTGTGGATCTGGAGTGTTTTGATGTCTTTTTTGTGCCCATCGACCCTTTGTCTAAGGGAGTTAGACGTCTGTCCAATATACAAAGCATCTGGGCATTGTTGGCACATGACGGCATATATGATGTTAGTAGAGGAGCATGAGAAAGTGCCCGTGATTCTGTGAGTAACCTGGTTAGGTCCAGTGATGGTATTTCCAGAGAAGATACGTGGACAAAGCTGGCAGTGAGCTTTGTTGCAACGAAAGGTTCCAGGACTGGTATTCCTGGGGTATAGACTGTGGCTGTTGATGAGGATCCTCATAAGGTTGGGAGGTTGTCTGAAGGAGAGAACAGGCCTGTCACCACCACTGTTTTGATTCTCATTAGCTGTTCTTCTATTATCTCAATCTCATAGGATCCAACACTGGGTCCGTGTAAATTTGCCGGTTAATTGCATCGTTTCCAGAGAACCACGCGTCCAAAAATTCTCTTCCCTGCCTAGACAATTTGAGCATTGGAGCTATTAAATCACATGATTTTTACAAGTATGTTCAACCGAGTCTTTTGGTTTAGAGAAGATGTTCCTCGTCGTATTTGTCGGTCTGTGCGCAACTTTAACCCCAAATGGCTCTAAGAACCTTGATGTCCTCTCAGAAACATTTCTAAGGTATTGTAAACCTATTCTTTTGACTGGAGATTCCATGGTTATAGGTTTTTGATTTTTATATAAACACCTGCTAATAAAACAAAAAGCAGCCAAGTAGCACTTTAAAGACTAGCAAAATAGTTTATGAGGTGAGGAGGTTTCGCGGGACAGACCCACTTCTTCAGACCAGAGCCAGACCAGAACAGACTCAATATTTAAGGCACAGAGAACCAAAAACAGTAAGCAAGGAGGACAAATCAGAAAAAGATAATCAAGGTGAGCAAATCAGAGAGTGGAGGGGTGGGCAAATCATACTTGGCTCAATCTAATTCTTGACCTACCCCCCCACCCCTCCACTCTCTGATTTGCTCACCTTGATTATCTTTTTCTGATTTGTCCTCCTTGCTTACTGTTTTTGGTTCTCTGTGCCTTAAATATTGAGTCTGTTCTGGTCTGGCTCTGGTCTGAAGAAGTGGGTCTGTCCCACGAAAGCTCACCTAATAAACCATTTTGCTCGTCTTTAAAGTGTTACTTGACTGCTTTTTGTTTTGATAGTGTAGAGACTAGCACGGCTTACTCTCTGTTACCTTCTAATAAAATTCATTGGATAACCATTCAACTTATATACATACTTAAGGTGCTTCTCTTCCGCTTCACAAAGCAAATTCGTATTACAATGTGTATTAATTCTACCAAAGTGGGGTCTTACACAGCTTATTTTATGGCTAACAGGATGATTACTGAAAAAAGTTAAAGGTGTATAACTCAGTGGTTATATTTCTTTGATAACTAACTCTGAGTATGGGCCTATAACATATAATCACAAAAAATTTAAAATTTATGGCCGGGGGAGGTTTGATATTTGGAAAAAACTATTTCACCAGGGGAGTGGAGAAGAACTGGAATGCATTTCTTAGACAGATGGTGAAATCTCCATCCCTGGAGGTTTTTAAGTCCAAGCTTGACAAGGTCCTGCCTGGGATGACTTAGTTGGGGTTGATCCTGCTTTAGGTGGGAAGCTGAACTCGACGATCTTCCAAGGTCCCTTCCAGCCCTAGGATTATATGATTTTATGGTGTATCTTTTGTCATCAGTAAACTTGCTGAACTCTTTAACTGCAGCAGTGGGTTTACCCAAAGTTTTTGGTGAATTTGCGCAGTGGGTTTACAAAAGTTGATGTATTTCCGTTTTTCAAGGATGGGGTGGAGAATGAATTTTCAAATACCAACTGCTCAGCTCTGCACTGAGCACGACAGTAGGGGTCGGTGAGAGTTGGGGTTGCAGCTGGTGCCTTAATCTAAGAGATACATGAGTGGCTCTAGAGGAATTTGTGCAACTTAGCAGTTGAGGGGAGCGGGGCTCCCTATGGTGTTGTGCTGAGTGATACAAGCTCATGGAGTGCTTTGTTTCTTCCCAGTAGCAAAAGATAGTGAGAGACAGCGAAGGCGGAGGACAGACAGAGGCACAGTTGTTCCATACTACCAGGCTGCACATCGGGAATCCCATCACATCTATCGTTTTCCAACCCTTTAATAGGTATCAATGCACCATTCTCTGTTTGCAGTTCCAGCCTCACTGCAATGTTCAGTGTTCTCATTTTCACTCCATGAAATGAAGATAAGCCTGAGGTCATGAGGAACTATATCAGCGAACTAAGCACCATGAACTGAAGGCTCGTCAAGAGCTTTATTTCAGAAGAAAATAACCCGGAGATAAAATAAAAAAGCAGTCCAGTCGCACTTTAAAGATGAACAAAATAATTTATTCGCTAAAGATCTGAAGAAGTGGGTCTGTCCCACAAAAGCTCATCACCCAATAAATTGTTTTTTCAGTTTTTAAAGTGCTACTTGACTCCCGTTTTTGTTTTGATAGAATACAGACTAACATGGCTCCCTCTCTGTCACGATGGAGATAAAATGATCATTTGAAATAGACTTACAATGCAATAGTCAGATCCTCGATGTATGTAAACAAGCATTTCTCCACTGACTGATTGGCTCCATCTGGGAAGCTGGCCATTCACTTCTATAAATTATCCTGTGTTTCCATGACTGGGGTTCTCTTCTATTGATACCAATGGTGTTTTACCAGCTGGTGATCTGGACCCAGCATTATTTTTTGCCTTTCCATATGATATCTGTGATCTATGATCTCTCTTTTCACATGATATGATGCCTGGGTTGCACTGGGAGCTGGCCGCTCCTAAACCCTGCCCTTCCTACTGACCCCCTCTACACTGCCCATGGCCAGACAAAGGCTGCTGCCAGCCCTAACCCCTTTCAAACTCACATTTTAACTGCTGCGATATCTCTCGTGAGCTTTCAGCAATGTCAGCATCTAAACAGTGCTGCAAGGTGTTACATCTGGTAGATACATAAATTGCTTGTCTGCTTTGTGTCTGCCTCTGAAATATCTGGCATTAGCCTTAGCCAGAAGAGGACATTGGTACTGACAGACACATGTCTAATGTGCTGTGGCAATGTTCCACCTCACTTATGGTCTTACACCAGCTATCATGTGACTTGTCTTGTAGAACAGCCATACCAAGGCTCCATTACTCAGCTATGGTATTGGCTTATTGATAACTCCACAGGTCATCTCTGCAAGAGGTAACAGATAAAAAAAAAGATGGCGGTTCCAGCTGGTTGAACTCTTTACAGCGAAGAGTTTATTTTGCAATCAAGCTAAGATTTTCAAAGGTACCTACAAAAGTAAATTGCCTCAAGGCCATTGAAAGCAAACATAACAAGAAGTCCTGTGGCACCTTATAAACTAAGAGATGTTTTGGAACATAAGCGTTCATGAGCAAAGACCCACTTCATCAGAAAGAAAGAAAGAAAGGTATTATCAAGGACTCAAATTATACATATCTAAGAACATATATCAGTTTATCTCGATTTTACGATATATGAGAATGAGTCCCTGAAGTTTGCATGTTGTTGTCAAGGTTGATCCCCGTTTTGACACTTCAAGTGTAGATGGTGGGGACCTGCAAGTGTCCTTAAAAATACCTTGCTTCTATAGGCTTCTGTTTGTAAGTTTCCCAAGGTCACAGATTCCTTGACCCTGAGAGGTAGCTGCCATTATTCAAGTGACAGAACACATTTTTTTTAAATCTCAGGAAGACACACCAAGTTCCCAAAGGTCCCTTTAGAGAGAGCTTGAAAAGAAAGAGGAAGAAATTCAGCTGCAAACTGTTAGTTGAACTTCCACCCATAACCATACATCTGAACAGATCCTTCTCTCAGACACAGGAATCAAATCATTGCCTTAAAAACTGATGTATTAACAAAACAAAAGATAAAGCATACAAATAATGTCACAGAGTATACTTAGTTGTTAGGTGATAGAGAACAACTTAAAACATGGGTAGATAAAAGCACAGAAAATCACTTCCTTGGAAATGAGTTTAAAAGTGAGAGTATATGTGGGGGGAGGGAGTACACCAGCAAGCCTGAGAAGTCCTGCATTTACATTCACTCATGACAGTGGGTTTCTGAAAGCAAGCAGTCTACGAATCCCTTTTCGCAGGGCCTCCTGGACCTCCTTGTTCCTGAGGCAGTAGATGACAGGGTTGACCAAAGGAGTCAGGACTACGTAGAAGACAGAGAACGTCTTGCGTAGGGCCTTGGGCGTGTCGGCTGTTGGAACCATGTAGATACTGATCACGCACACATAGAAAACAGTCAGCACAATGAGGTGGGAGGAGCAGGTGGAAAAGGCCTTTTGCTTCCCAGTGGTGGACGGGATTCTCAGAATTGTAGTGATGATACAAATGTAGAACATCAGGATGAGGAGCAAGGGTGCAAATGTTCCAATGGCGGCAAGAACAGATATCAGCAGTTCCACTGTGCGGGTGTCCTCACAGGCCAGCTTTATTACGGATGTATAATCACAAAAGAAATGGTCAATTTCTTTGGAACCACAGAACGCTAATTGCCCCAAGAAACTATTTGCTACTGTGGGGCCCACAAAGCAGCTGATCCAGCACCCTGCCACTAGCTGGCCACACACCCGGCCATTCATCAAAGCAGAGTAACGGAGGGGATGGCATATCGCTAAATACCGATCGTAAGACATGACCACCAGTACTACAGGTTCTGTAGTGGACAAGACACCAAAGATGAACAATTGCACAATACAAGCCTTAGCAGGAAAGGGTGTGTCCCTAGTCAGGAGACTGGCCAGCAGGCTGGGCAGGAAGGTGGAGGTGTAACAGATCTCCAGGAAGGACAAGTTCCCCAGTAAGTAGTACATGGGCGTGTGAAGGTGCTGATCAGTCACAACTAGCACAATGATGAGGCTGTTCCCAGCCACAGTTGCAATGTAGATGACAAGAAACAGCAGGAAGAGAAAGGGCTGCAGTTCAGGGTCATTCCCAAAGCCTAAGAGGAGGAATTCCGTGATGACTGTTTGATTTCTTCCTTCTGCTTTCTCCATAGTGTGTATCTAGAAAAAGAAAACCAGAAGAAGAAAAGTACACAAAACTCCCTCAACATCACCTGGACTTGAAATACACTGGCGAGACCGGGATTTGGTCATATCTTTATCATATTTGTGCCACAGCAAGAATTGTAGAATACATAATCCAAAAACCATTTGATTGGTAATGAGAGATTTTCAGAGTTCAAACATGGGTACGCTAGGAAGGAACTTAAAAAAGCTTTATCATATTACTGTTGCTTCTCCAGATCTAGAGGACATGAGAAAAATCAATCATTGAGCAATGAAAGCTATTTTGAGTTTAACGCTAGCCCTGCCGCTTGCAGCTGAATTTCCAAGCTTGTGAAGACGTACATGCATGGGCTCTGATTGAGCTAGGAATAAGAAAATTAACGGTGCAAAAACAGCAGCACAAGCACCAGTGTGGGACAGAAATCTCTGTACATATCTAGGATCTCGCATAGAACTGAGCTGGGGAACACTGTCTGATATTTGTAGCCGAAGCACTCAGTCTGTGTTTGGGTTGACTGGCACAGGGAATTTCACCGCTCAGATGAAGATGACCAAAGCCATAATCCAGCAAGAATTTATTTAGCCAGACGACCACTTATCATGCTTGTGGCCAGGTCTCCCATGGTCCCATTGAAATAGAGTTCAGGGGTCCCCCAGCTCTGCACCCCATCCGCAGGCAGGAGTGACTCTCACTCAGCAGGAGAACAGCGGGTTTATTGGCTGACAGGACACAGCGTCGTACAGAGGAGTAAGTACAGCAGGCAGAGACAGCCAGTCCCATCCACGTTGGGGAAAGGAGGCCATGAGGTGCCCCCAGAGCTGGGGCCTGGCCCCCTCCTTTGTCTCTCTCTCTCCCAGCCCAGACTCTCTGCTTCCAAATCCCAGTTCCAAATGAAAACCCCTCAGGCTCCACCTCCCCCTTTGTCTGCAGTACAAAGGTGTCACCTGGTCACCTAGTTTACCTTCACCAGGAGCCTCACACCCTCTGCGAGCCACACATGTATCCCCCACTCCATCACACCCATAAACAAAGCCTCCTGCCAGCTTTGTCCACATATCTATTCTGGAGGTACCATCACTGGACCTAACCAGGTTAGTCACAGAATCACCGGCACATTCTCATCTTCCTCAGCTAACATCATATGTGCCATCTTATGCCAACAATGCCCAGATGCTTTGTATGTCAGACTGACTTCAAACTCTCTCAGACAAAGAGTTAATGGGCACAAAACAGACATCAAAACATTCCTGATCCACAAACCAGTTAGTCTACATTTTAATGGAGTGGGCCATTCTGTTCATGACTTAAGAGTTTGCGTCTTATTGAAGAAGAGTTTTCAGTCTGCTGTGAAAAGAAAAACTGCTGAACTCTCTTTCATATTCAAATTTGACACATTAACACGTGGTTTCAACCAGGATGCAAATTTTCTGGGACACTCTCGGGGTTCTTTTGCATACTTGGCTTCATCTAGCTCTTGACACCCCGCCCCCTTTCTGCTCTCTGATTTGCTCACCTTGATAATTTTTTTTCTGATTTGTCAACCGTGATTACTGTTTTTGGTTCTCTCTGCCTTAAATATTGAGTCCGTTCTGGTCTGGCTCTGGTCTGAAGAAGTGGGTCTATCCCACGAAAGCTTATCACCTAAGAAATTATTTTGTAAGTCTTTAAAATGCTACTTTACTGCTTTTTTGTTTTCACACCCATAAAAGTTTGTTTATTCCCGGTTCTCAATGTTCTGTGCTGTTACTTAGCTATAATTTAATGGTACAGTGTTATAAGAGCCCTGTAAGCAGAGGAAGCGCAGGTAAAGTGCTAGACAATATTGGTCTCCCCTGGTCTGGCCAGTTCTCTCATTTGGCGCTCAACAGTTCCTGAGGGTCCCAAACAAGAGAGGTTCAACCCGTATAGACATCCACCAAACAACCTACACCGAAAGACTCATGACTTTGTGGCTTGTATAAAAGTCGAGCCAGATGTGCTCTGACAGGTACTGTATATTTGAGACATTTTTGTCTCTTTTTGATCTCAGTTACAGCATGATAAATTGCATCGGACTTCTCTAATTTACACCAGCACCACTGATACCAGAAACCAAGAGCATATTCAGAAATAGAAGCAAACTAAAAATATGTAGTCCTCAAAAGAGAAATAAGAGGGTCATATTTAACCGAAAGGGAGAAAATGCCTTGAGAATAACTGTAAAAAAGAAAAAAAAATCCTAGAGAAAACAAGAAGAGAGAAATAGTAAGACAGAAATAAAATACAGAGACAGAGAATGAAAGTATGTGTCTATGATAGAGAGATTTTCTCCCAGTACCATGAACAACAAAATAGAAATCTGTTTAAAGAGAAGTGTCCAGTCTATCATATTAAAACAAAGTTATCAGAGCCAGTAAGTCTGAAATGTTCTCCTTGAATACACACTGGCTCAGCTTAAACTACGCACACATTTGTTACCTGCAGATTTTCAGGGATAGGAATCAGATGGAAGCAGGATAACTGGTAAATCTACAAAAAGACTCACTGAGCATAACACTCTGGTTAGGTGGATTATGAATTAACAGGGTCTCACCAAGACTGGTGATACCAGGAAACTGTCAGAATCACAAGGCACAAGCTGCAGTTGCTTTGCCGCTTGGGTTTCTCAGGTTTCCATAGACAGGCTAAAAACCCTTTAGCCGGGTCCAGCACATACCCTAGTTAAGCCTTTATGCCTCAGGTTTGCCACCAGTCCTCTTGTGTGGGCAGTGATGTGGAACTGAGGAGCTGAGTCCCTCCCTTTTATAGCTTCAGCTCAGGGCAAGGACGCTTTGTTTCCAACCTTGAGTCTCAGACGAGTGTGTAGAAAAACACTGATTTCCTAACACAGTGCCAAGAGTGCTGGGATCTCCTCACCTGCCCTTGTGGACTCACAGCAACTGTTACTTACAGGATTTACAGGCTCCATGAGGAGTTCTCGGGAAGGCTTCCCCAGGGAGATAGAAGTTTCTCCGAAGTCCAATCATGTTCCCGAAAGGTTTATGATGCTGAAGAGACCCTGCCTAACAAGCTATCATGACAGAAAGAAGCTTCCCTTGTGGCTCTAAGCAAAGTAGCTGTGTTAGTCTGTAGCATCGCAAAGAACAGGCTGTCTCGTAGACTTTAAAAGACTAGTCATTTTTTGTAGCAGATAGTCATCCTTTGTGGGCAAGACGCACTTCTTCACATTTTCAGCCAAGAAGAATTCAGGGTCAGTGGCGCGAGGAGAGAGGGGAAAGGAGGATTTGTGGGAAGAGCTGAGGAGGTGAGAAGAGAGGGGCCCTTCTCATTAATAGGACCCGTGGCAGAAGTAAATGAAGAGGAAGGGGTACCATTCGTGCGACTATCGAAGGTGGGGATCCTGCCTTCGTAATGGAAAAATTCACTGGCTACACTTACACTCTGTGTCCAAATCTCTTTTTCAAAATGGAGCATCCGAAACTGTGGAATGCTAACTTGCATTTTAAGTTGCCGGGCAGCTGTTCAGGCAAGGCATCAAGAGAGCTTCCCATGGCTGCTGCTTGAGGTCTCCGAGGCTTCTGTTTAAACGGACCGCCTGGACAGACGGTTCTCAGTTTCCCTGCTTACTTTCCCACCACTCTGTGGCACATAAAAACGTTGTCAGTGAATGTTCGGGTTGTCTTGGGCCAAGACACCACTGCACACCCTTCCACGGAGCCGGAGCCAGAGCCAGTTCCAACCTCCTGCGGCTCCTGCACCTGCTTTGGCCAAGTCCTACATCCTGCAGAAAACCCACCCCATGCCCATGTGGCAGACCCTACTGGGCAGCTGCAGAAACGGATAGGAGGCTGCCTGCCAGCGATCGGTCCTTGTGTCCCGGCGTCTGGGCGCCAGTGTGGACTGGTGGGACCACGTCATGCTGGCTTGCTTGGGAGATCAGCAGTGGTTCCAGAACTTCCTGATGAAGAAGGTCACCTTCTTGGAGGTTTACGAATGGCTCATCTGTGCCCCACAGCAATGGGACACATACCTGAGGCTAGGCATCTCCCTCCAGATGTGGGTCACCGTTGCCCTCTGGAAGCTCACCACCCAGGACAGCTCCTAATTCATTCAGCATGGGGAATTTGACCGTCAGGGTCCTGCTCATGTAGGTAGGGGACTTCTCGGCTACTAGCCTGTAAGTGGGGAGGATGGATAGGCTTCCAAAGACAACAGGGAGGTGGTACAAGGCCCTGACCATCAGAATTTCTTCTATCCCATCCCACCCTCGCAAAGCCAAACCAGAGGTGGGTGTGGGGGTTGCTTCGAGTGAAGGGGGAATGGGTGATTGGGAGGAAGTGGGAGGTGCCCTGGCACCCCAGTGAGACCCAGCTGGTCCCATTCCCAGGTAGTCAGGGCCATCAACAGAATCCTGCTGTGCAGACTCATCTGCCTGGCAGAGGTGAACATCATCATCAAGGGACTTACTGCCACGGTCTTCCTCAACTGCTGGCACATAATCAATGGCTCATGCATCCCCCAGAACATTGGGCATACAGCTACATCAAATGCACAGGGTACTTTTGTTGGCTGTACAGGCAGTGACTGACCACTGGGGTCAGTTCACATTCATAAATGTTGGGTTGTTGGGGGAGGTCCTGAAAACGGTGGTTGCTTTTTGCTGAAAATAGCCAATAATTTGAGTTAAATTCATGAATCACAAATCAACTCTTCAACCAGATGCAGCCTCACACAAGGGACCTCAACTATATGTAACTGCATTGGTGAACTCTGGGCATCCCTGCCTCAGGGCAGACTGGGAGGGGTGCGTGGCTAGTCAGGGGAGCAGTACAAAACCTTAGTCTCCATCCTGGAGATGAGGCAATTGGACAGGCAATTCCGGGTTCTACAGAAGACCAAGAGCACATTCTTCAGGGCATCATGTTTGAGTAAGACCTGCACAGCCATCAGGATCTCATAGAAATCTGAAATGACCATGAGGGGAGAGGATCTGTGAGAAAAGGCCTTTGCTTCCCTGTGACTGATGGATTCTAAGAGCGGGACCTATTCCAACATACAACGTAACAGGTAGCAGAAAAGTGGGTGGGGCAGGGTTATAACAGAGGCATTTTTGTTATAATTTAAGAGAAAGGGGAAAGATCTCTGCTGGTTTAATGAGAGTAAGAGATACATTTTAGTGGCATCAGCCTTCTTTGTTCTCCTTTTGTTTAATCAGGCCATTTTAGCCAAATGGGGTCATAACTCAGTACCGTGTGCACACATTGCCGTCCCTGGAACAACCAGTGGTACCTCAGCACATCAGCAGGGAACTATAAAAAATGGCAGCATTAAATCAGACACAGGATTTTTTTTTTTTTCGAACATGTTGGTTCAGGCCCAGCTCTGGTGTCACCACACTTTTGGGGACTTACACCAGGAAGCAGCTTAGCCCAGCTATGTCTCTGTCACGTCTGCAAGTCACTAGCATTATTTCAGGGGACATGACACAATTAATGTTGTTCTTAACTAACACCCAAAGGCACTATCTGCAAACCATCCATACCCAAGAGGATATAGGACAGGTTGCAAAGGACAGGATATAAGAGAGGTGACAAAATTTAGAGTCCACCAAAATACAAAATAATCATGGGGAAGTCAGACTATGAACAGGAGGCATCCAGACACCTCTCCAATGCCCCATTTTACAGACCTCTATCCTCTGATCCCACTTTGGAATTCCAAAGGAAATTACAACAACTACTTAAGGAACTCCCTGCTGTTACTCGGGACCTTATTCACTCAGACACACCATCTGAGCTGCAGCCTGGATTATTCTACTTACTTCTCAAAATCCACAAACCTGTGAACACAGGATGACCTATCATTTTGGGTATTAGCATCCTTACCACTGGACTATCCAGTTACGTGGACTGCCTCCTCCATCCCTATGCCACCAACACTCCCAGCTATATCCGAGATATCACTGACTTCCTAAGGAAATTACAAACCACTGGAAAAATTTCTGACAACACCATCCTTGCCACCATGGATGTAGAGGCTCTGTACACTAATATTCCACATGAAGACAGATTACAAGCGATCAGGAATAACATCTCTGATGTCACCACAGCCAATCTGTTGTCTGACCTCTGTAATTTTGTTCTCACCCACAATTATTTCTGAATTGGGGACAATTTATACCTCCAGATTAGTGGAACTGCTATGGGCACACGCATGGCCCCACAATATGCCAATATATTTATGGCTGGCCTGGAACAATGATTTCTCAGTTCTCGTCCCCTATTTCCCCTCCTATATTTACAATACATTGATGACATCTTTCTGATTTGGACCCATGGTATACAGACTCTAAAATAATTCCACAGAGACTTTAACAATCTGTACCCCACCATCAGCTTATGCCTCGATTACTTCACGCGAGAGATACATTTCCTGGACATTACTGTACAAATAAAGGTGAGCATGATCAGTACCATACTCTACCGGAAACCCATTGATCACTATACTTACCTACATGCTTCTAGCTTCCATTCTGCACACATAACTAGATCCATTGTTTACAGTCAAACCCTTAGGTACAATCGCATTTGCTCTGATCCTACTGACAGAGACCAAAAACTACAAGAGCTTTACCAAATATTCATAAACCTGAATTACCCACCAGGAGAAATAAAAAAATAAATAAATAAAAATTGACAGGGCCAGACGAATACCCAGAGACCAGCTACTCCAAGATAGACCCAAAAAAGCCAAGAACAGAACACCACTGATCATCACCTACAGCCCCCAACTCAAACCACTGCAACGCATTATTAAAGAACTACAACCTATCCTTAACCAGGATGCCACACTCCAGAAGGCCCTGGATGACAGGCCTGTTCTCTCCTACGGACAAACTCCCAACCTTATAAGGATTCTCACCAACAACCAGAGTCTATACCACAGGAATACCAGTCCTGGAACTTTTCTTTGCAACAAAGCCCTCTGCCAGCTTTGTCCACATATCTATTCTGGAGACACCATCATTGGACCTAACCAGGATCTTCACAGAATCACGGGCACATTCTCATGTTCCTCAGCTAACATCACAAATGCCATCATGTGCCAACAATGCCCGCATGCTTTGCATAATGGACAGACTTCAAACTCTCTTAGACAAAGAGTTAATGGCCACAAAACAGACAAAAAAAACACTCCTGATCCACAAACCTGTTAGTCAGCATTTTAATGGAGTGGGCCTTTCTGTTAATAACTTAAAAGTTTGCATTTTACTGAAGAGGAATTTTCACAAAAGTCCTGAAAAAGAGGCTGCCGAACTCTCTTTTATATTCAAATTCGACACATTAACACGTGGTTTGAACCAGGACTGGAATTTTCTGGGTCATTTGAGGGGCTCTTTTGCATACTTGGCTTAATCTAATTCTTGACTCCCTCCCTCCCTTCTGACCTCAGGATCAGGATCTGGAGCTGTGGTGGGGAGCTGGCCCAGCCCCAGCCTCCACCCCTGACAGCCAGGTCTGGGATTGGCGTCCCAGGAGTTCACAACATGGGGGTGTTGAATCCAGCACTGCAGCTCAGGCCTGGCCCCCTCAGACCTACACCCCGGGCTGGGGCTGTCCCCACACCTCACTCCTGTGTTGTGAGGGCACGGTTCAGCCCCAATCCACACCCCAGAGCAGCAGCCTGCCTCAGTGATCCCCCTGTTCTCCCTGAGCTGGGACCTTGTCCCCCGACATCAGGGCTGTGGCCAGAGGCCTTGGTTCTGAGGGTGGGTCCCCAATCTCATTTCATGTTTGGGCCCATGGCAGCCCTACCCTGAGACTGTGGTCATTTAAAGAAAAACAATAGTGGTTTAATACCCTGATGAATTCCACAATTAACCACAATTCATTTTCAATCACATGATTAGTTTCTTAAATTGCTTAGCTGCTCTAATTGTACCACACGCTTAGAGAGGGAAACTTCTGAGTCGGAATTTATTTCCAAGTTGGATGTATTTTAGACAGGGCCTAACAATAATATCAATTATCTAACACCTTGCAAGGGCAATCTCCAAAGCTTCAGTTTTCACAGGAATGGACTCATCCCACTTCAGATAAGTTACTACTTCCACAGGTCCTCTTAGTGACAGGTACCTCCTCCTTTTTCCCCCTCCTACTTCTATCCCCCTCTGAGCCAAATAGGAGGTTTGGAAAAGCAGCCACAACTCTGTCCAGACTCAGAGAGAAAGTGTGGAATAACAACAAGCTGTACACTCATACCAAAATGCAAGTTAACAGAGCCTGCATCCTCAGCACCCTCCTTTACGGCAGCGAGTCTTGGACCCTGTACGCCCCCCAGGAAAAGAAGCTGAACTTCTTCCACTTGCGCTGCCTCAGGCGCATCCTTGGAATATCGTGGAAGGGCAGAGTGACCAACACCGCCGTCCTCGAGCAAGCTGGAATCCCAACCATGCTCGTCCTCCTCAGGCAGCAGCGGCTCCGCTGGCTTGACCATGTCCACAGGATGAATGATGGAAAGATCCCAAAAGACATCCTGTATGGCGAGCTAGCCTCTGGCAAAAGACCTCCCGGACACCCCCAGTTGTGTTACAAAGATGTTCTCAAGAGGGACCTCAGGGAGGTAGACATCGAGCCGGACAGCTGGGAGGAGCTGGCAGACAATCGCAGCAGATGGAGGCAGGAACTACACAAGGGCCTTCAGAAGGGTGAGATGAGGATCAGACAGCTAGCAGAGGAGAAGCGAGCCCACAGAAAGCACAGTAAGGACCTGCCAGACACCCATTATATGTGCAACAGATGCAGCAAGGACGGTCACAATCGTGTGGGCCTTCACAGTCACAGTCAATGCTGCAAATGATGATCCCAAATGGAACTACGACAGGCGTGGTCCATAGTCTACGTAGACTGAAGGATGCCTACTACTTCTATCCCCAATGAAAGCTCATTACCTAATCAATAAAATTACCCGTCTTTAAGGTGCTACAGGACAGCTGGTTTTCATGGTGCTAGAGACTAACACAGCTACTCTGCTTAGATCCATAAGGGAACTTGCTTCTGTTGTGATAGATCATTAGGAAGGGCTGATCAGGATAATGAGCCTTCAGGGAACATGATGGGCCTTAGAAGAAGCTTCTGTTCCCCTGGGAAGCCTTCCCGGAACTCTCCACAGAGCCTGTGAATAACAGTTGCTGTGAGTCTGCACGGGCGGGTGCTGAGATCCCAGAACCTTCTCTGTCTTGTTTGTGTTTTTCCACACTTTGTTCTGAGAACCAAGGCTGGAAAGAAAGCGTCCCTGTCCTGTGCTAAAGCTATAAAAGGGAGGGACGCATCTTCTCAGTCCCTTCTCACGACCCACACACGAGGACTCCTGGAAAGAGCTGAGAAAAAGGGGCTGACTGGGGGAAGGGCTGGACGCGACCAAAGGGACTTCAGCCTGTCTGTTGGCACCTGAGAAACCCAAACCACAAAGCTACTGCAGCTCGTGCCTCACAATTCTGACAAGTTTCTGGTATCAGCAGTCAGGGTGAGAACTTGCTAATTTATAATCCACCTAACTGGAGCATTACGTTCACTGTGCCTTTTCGTGGGTTTGCCAGTTAATCTGCTTTGATCTCCTTGCTATCCTGCAAAATCAACCGTTTGCAGCTAATAAATGTGGGTGTAGTTTCACCTCAACCCCTGTGTCTTTCCGTGGAACATCTAGGGCAGAATCCCAGCCTGGCTGCATACCTGTGGCTAATCCTCTGCACATGGCAGGAGAAGCAAAGGTGCTCCCAAGTTCCTCCGGGTCGGTGTTTTGAGCTGGGCCGGGTGATGCAGCTCACGGTTCCTAGGCAGTGGGTTGACGTTTTTTCCATTCTTGGTTTCCACCGTATGCGCTCAGCGAACCTGTGTGTAGCTGCAGCTGGGTGTGTGCCTGCCTGAGCAAACACCGGAGGAAGTGTTTGACCCAGAGGAGCTCTGTAGCACAGGGCAACAGGGAGCCCAGCACAGTACATCAGAGTATCAGTGGAACTCGCGCCCCTGAGAGCGCCCCGAGAGGAACTTTGCCCAGATGGGAAGCAGCAAGGAATAGCCTCAGATTTAGAGTATAAGTTTGGCCTGCCCAAATGCTATGTGGCCCAGTGTCTTTTCTTACAACAGTGGCTGATGCTAATCTCCGTGAATCAGTCTAGTTTATTTTCTGCCCGTCTGTTCATTTAATTTTTCACTGCGTTTCTTTAATTGCTTGTAGAGTTTTTCCAAGAAAAACAATAACCTCGCCTCTCTGTGCATGCACGTTTGCTACGATTTCTGCTTTTCTTGCACCTGCGTTAGAGCTCCCCTGCCAAACATTGGGAAGCCATTGTTTCTATGGGCTCATCGTAAGTCAGTGGAGGTAAAGGTGGTAAGATAAGAAGAGGGGTGTGAAGGGAAAAGTAAGGGGGAGATCTCAGACTTCCTGGCTCTGCCACCTTTGCTTTAGTATCACAGATCAGACACTTCTCTGTAAGCGGAGATCTATGTCGTTGTTCGTTGTGTTTGTAGAAATAAGAATCTGTTTCGCACACATGCACACCCTTTTTCTGCCACTGTATTTGCCTCCTGTCTATGTCTGTTTCTTTTTCTCTAGTCTGTCTCATTTTTCTCAAGGAACATTCTCCGCAGCAGCTCAGAGGCAGGTAAGAAGCTGTAGTGGGCACAGCCAGAGAAGGGGGTGTGTTCCCCCCCACTGGGGGACAGGCAGGCACACAAACTTCCTGAAATATGGATAACCTTCCTGCAGCTCCAATGAGGTTAGAGCTGTCCCAGTCCCCATCTCCATCTGCTTTCTGCCTCCCTGTGCTCATCATGCAGTTTATCTGGCCCCGCTTTCTACTCCATACCCTGCAGGCCCCACCTAGGTGTGGTTCACCACCCCATGTAGGGGTACTTAGGGAAGGTCTACACTAGGCCATAAAGTCGATCATACATATGCAATTTCACCTACATCAATTGCAGAGCTGGAGTCAATGTATCTACAATCAACTTATCTGGCTGTACTCATTGAGGGGGATCCATGGGAGAAGATCTCCCATTCATAGAATCATAGTGCTGGAAGGGACCTCAGCAGATCATCTACTCCAGCCCCCTGCTTCATTGACTTCCCTTGCTCCTTTCGAGAATGAAGAGTACAGGCATTGATTATTGACCCCGGATCATTTGATTTCGCATGTCCCCACAGCATCCGACTCCCCCAAAAGTAAACCTCAGGAGTTTGACACTTATTGGGTCGATCTCCTGGTTCGTGCAGATACAGAGAGAGAAAGTGTCTCTTTTACATCCTTAGCTAAGAGGCGTCTGGCTTTTTGTTCACACTTTAGAGGCTCCTGCACTAAACTTCAGAGGTTCAAGTCCAACTGTGGGCCATTGTAAATGGGGCTTCTCAGGATTTCAATGGGGTCGCTGAAGCTTGGAACCCATTTGCTCAACTAGGGGAAGGATGTAACCCAGACATCTTGGGCTTTGGTTTACTGTCCCATGTAGGGGTAGTTAGACATTTTCCAGAGAGAAAGACCAAGCTTCCTCTACAGCCATAGCTGAGCACCAGCTGGATTTTACCTCAAACTCTAGAGCTTCATGCCCTAAGCTCCAGGAGTCCCAGGTTTGTGTCCACTTGGGGGTGGTTGTAATCATAAACCAGAGCAGCTCCCATCATCTTGGTAGAGCCAGCCCTGACCTTGTTTTAAGGTGAGATAAGAGGAAGCTACGTGCCAAAGTTGGTGATGTTCACTCTTATTGTTTAGGAGGAATTCCTGAACAAACAGAAAGACAGATGGACAGAGGGACAGAAAGGCAAACACCGTCAAAGATACACACAACCTATCAAATATATAGTACCTGATAGATGACGCCTGGATAGACTTTCATACAAACCACCAGCTCTTGGGTTTTTTTCAGTGTATGTCACAAGGGGGATGTCACTACTTCATCTGGGCTGAGAAATGTCCTGTTCCAGTTGACCCAAAGACGGACTGATGTCTTGGGCTACAAATAGCAGGATAACCTTGGCAGCATAGACAAGCTGCCCAAGTCCAGTCCTATCTGAGATCCTAGATACACACCTGGATGTCTGTCCCACACCCCTGCTTGTGCTGCCATGTTCTCACCACTGATTTTATCCTCACTAACTCGACCAGAGCTCATGCATGTACATCTGCCCAGGCTGGGAAATTAACCTCCCGAGTGCAGGGCTCGCGGTAAACTCAAAGTCGCCTTCATTGCCCTTTCATTGATTTTTCTTACGTCTTGTAGATTTGGAGCTATGACAGTAACATGAAGCTATTTCCAATCCCCTTCTAGCATGCCCATGCTTGAACTTTGAGTCTCTCTCATTTCCAACCAAGGATATTTTGGTTCTGTCTTCTACGTTTCTCACTATGGCACAGCTATGATAGAGACAAGTCAGAATCCCAGCCTCACCACTGTATTTCAAGGTCAGGAGAGGTTGAGGGAGTGAGAAGGGACATTTGTGTCATTCAATGTGGTGCCGTGCTGTTGGTCCAGCTCTATTGGAAGCTCAACCTCTGAATGATACGTCCTACTTTGATTCCTGACAACTTCCTTATGGCAGTGCAGAGAAGTTGGGATGCGAGGTTTCTGCCAGTGCACCTGACAGCTCAGCCTGACCGTGCACGCTCCATCAGTACTTCATGGTTTTCTTTTTCCAGATACGCACTATGGAGAAAGCAGAAGGAAGAAATCAAACAGTCATCACAGAATTCATCCTCTTGGGATTTGGGACTGGCCCTGAGCTGCAGCCCCTTCTCTTCCTGGTGTTTCTAGTGATTTACATTGCAACTGTGGCTGGGAATGGCCTCATTATTGCGCTGGTCATGTGTGATCAGCACCTTTACACCCCCATGTACTATTTACTTGGGAACTTGTCATTCCTGGAGATCTGTTACACCTCCGTGTTCCTGCCCAGGCTGCTGGCCAATCTCCTGCCTAGGGACACACCCATTCCTGCCAAGGCTTGCCTTCTACAATTGTATATATTTGGGGTCTTATCAAATGCAGAAGCGCTTCTGCTTGCGGCCATGTCCTATGATCGGTATTTAGCGATATGCCATCCCCTCCGTTACTCTGCTCTGATGAATGGCCGGGTTTCCTGCCAGCTAGTGGGAGGATGCTGGGTAAGCAGCTTTCTCCTCTGCACCATAGTCAATATTTTCCTGTTCCAGTTACAGTTCTGTGATTCCAAAGAAATTGACCATTTCTTTTGCGATTTTACACCCATGATAAAGCTGTCCTGTGAGGATACCCGCACTGTGGAACTTGTGTCATCCGTTATTGCTGCCATAGGGGCATTTGTGCCCTGTCTGCTGACTCTGACATCTTATATTTGTATCATCAGCACTGTCCTGAGAATCCCGTCCACCACGGGGAGGAGAAAGGCCTTTTCCACCTGCTCCTCTCACCTAATTGTACTGACAGTTTTCTATGTGACGGTGATTACTATCTATGTCGTTCCCACAGCCAACACTCCCAAGGTCCTAAACAAAATATTCTCTCTCTTCTACATAGTCCTGACTCCCTTGATCAACCCTATCATCTACTGCCTCAGGAACAAGGAGGTCAAAGAGTCCCTGAGGAAAGGGATTTGTAAACTGGATGCCTTCAGAAACCAACATAGAGACTTCCGGGAAACTTTTTAGCGGATTGTAAAATAAAGACAAACAGATACATGTTCTTATATATGGGATATTTCAGTCCTTGATAAAGCGTGAGTTGTTTGGAAAGTAATTGATGAGGTGCTGCAGGCAGGGCGGAGGGGGAAAAGGTGGAGGAGGAACTCTTGGAAAACAACTGACGTGCAGAATGATAGCCATAGGAATACCTTGATGAAGATGAAATCTACTGGTCTAGAGAACACTTAATAAATGTCAAGGCCTGCAGCATCCCAATATTCTTTGTAATGAGGGTGTCTGGAAGGTTTTGCTTCAGGTTGCAGGCTGACAGCTCCCAGGTCTTACGTAGGACTTCCCCTCACTGCAGTCCCCACACATGGGCCTGGTTCATGCTGGCTGGTTCGCTTTCCCGTGTCCGACCCTGGCCTCTGCCAGAGGCACAATAGGAAACAAAATCCTGGTCCTTCCACGAGACGGCCTTTATGTGTGCCAGTTTCTCATCCTAGGACTCTGCATTCGTCTACTTTAGCAGATCTCATTGTAGAACGAGCACTGATAGGAAATCCTGTGCGCATTGGGGAAAGTGCATGCTGCAGAGCTTGCCATATCGCTAAGGCCAAGGATTCCAAAACTAGGAGCTTTGGTTTGCAGATCAGGAGATCTGTGGAAAAATAAAACTGGCATTTGGTTTGCTTTCTGGGCTCTGGTCCCTTAAGGATCCCATGATCAAGTTTTCTTCTCTACAGCCATGAAGGCGATTTTTTTTAAACGAATTGATGTTTAACTGCACAATGAATTGCACAATTAATCATGATTCATTTTAATCATGTGATCAATTGTGATTAATTTTTAGATCATTTGACAACCCTAATGTTACCCGAGATTACACAGGGAGACGTCTGAATTGGAATCCATTTCCAAGTTTGATACTTTTGAGTTGGGGCTTAACAAAGATCTCAGTTATCTTGTGAATTATGAGGACAATTGCCCCATCTTTAATGTTCACAGGAATGGTGCCCATCTCACTTCGCTGAACTTACTTCTTCTACTGGACCCGTTAGAGACAGGAGTCACCTTCTCTTTTCCTCTCCTTCCTTCCTTTCCCACCCCTTTATATAAACCCTGGGTTCTTAATTTCCACTCGCAGTCTGAAAAATCTGAAGAAGTGGGTTTTACCCATGAAAGTTCATTACCTAATCAGTATAATTGCCAGTCGTTAAGGTGCTCCAGGACTGCTTGTTTTTTGTGATATTACAGACTACATAAGAACATAAGAATGGCCATACTTGGTCAGACCAAAGGTCCATCAAGCCCAGCATCCCATCTGCCGACGGTGGCCAATGCCAGGTGCCCCAGAGAAGGAGAACAGAAGACAATGATCAAGTGATTTATCTCCTGCCATCCATCTCCTGCCCTTGTTATGAAGGCTAGGGCACCATACTTTATCCCTGGCTAATAGCCATTTATGGACCTAACCTGCAAAAATTTATCAAGCTCTTTTTTAAACCCTAATAGAGTCCTGGCCTTCACAGCCTCCTCGGGCAAGGAGTTCCACAGGTTGACTGTGCGCTGTGTGAAGAAAAATTTCCTTTTATTAGTTTTGAACCTACTACCCATGAATTTCATTTGGTGTCCCCTAGTTCTTGTATTATGGGAAAAGGTAAATAATTTTTCTATATTCACTTTCTCCACACCATTCATGATTTTATATACCTCTATCATATCGCCCCTCAATCGCCTTTTTTCCAAACTGAAAAGTCCCAGTCTCTCTAGCCTCTCCCCATATGGGACCCTTTCCAAGCCCCTAATCATCTTAGTCGCCCTTTTCTGAACCTTTTCTAATGCCAATATATCTTTTTTGAGGTGAGGAGACCACATCTGCACGCAGTACTCGAGATGTGGGCGTACCATAGTTTTATATAGGGGAAGTATGATATCTTTTGTCTTATTATCGATCCCTTTTTTAATAATTCCTAACATCCTATTTGCCTTACTAACTGCCGCTGCACACTGCGTGGATGTCTTCAGAGAACTATCCACTATAACTCCAAGATCCCTTTCCTGATCTGTCGTAGCTAAATTTGACCCCATCATGTAGTACGTGTAATTTGGGTTATTTTTTCCAACATGCATTACCTTACACTTACCCACATTAAATTACCCACTAGCACAACTACCCTGCATAGACCCACAATCCTCTTCAGTAAGATGCAAACCTTCAGGTCATTAACAGAATGGCCCACTCCATGAAAATGCTGGCTGACCGGTTTGTGGATCAGGCGTGTTTTTCTCTGTTACTATACGATATAAGAGGTAAGAGAAAGAAGGGTGTTAAAAAAAAGGCAAAGTGACTTTTTTTTTTATTTAAAAGAAAGGGAAATAAGATCTGTTGGTATAATGAATGAAAGAGATAAAGCTTAGTGCCTTCAGCCTTCATTGTTTTCCCCTTATTTAATCAGGCTGGTGTAGCAGAGAATTAGGATGAGGTAAGTGGTTTGTTTCTTGAAAACCTTTCGGTGCCTAATTTAATACCGTGTGTGCATCACTGTCCCTGGAATGACCAGTGGTACATCAGCACATCAACATGCCCCTATAAAAAACAGCAACATGAATTCAGACATCAGTTTTTTGAACAAGTTGGTTCAGGCCTAGACTTGGTTTCACTGTATTGACAAGAGGGGAATTACACCAGGGAACGGCTTGGCCCATGCCATTGAAAACTCCATGCAACTTACTAGTGGTATTATCGGGGGGACAGTGCAATTAATGTTCCTCTTACTTAATCCTGAGGGGTCTCCCAGCAAACCATCCATCTCCCATGGGTATATGAGGAATGGCAAAGTTTAGAGTCCACCAAAATACTCTTCTGTGTCTTCAAATCCCACATTGCCCAGTTGTTGCTGCTGTCTAAATGCTGATCAAACATGAGTGATAATTTTGGAGTTTTGTCACATTTGCCTGGGCTGGGCAGAGGAACTCTGTCCCTCTCCCAAGTCAGGCTGCAGCTCAACCGCAGAGCTCCTCACTGTAGGGGCTCAGGCCATGGCTCCATGACTCTTATCCATAAGACAAAGCAATAGACAAGGTGGATGTCTCATTTCAATGGAAATTAATGGTGACAACAACTTCTGATCTCAAAGGAAATCTCTGTGTCCGTGATTTACTAAATGAGACCAGTGGGGCAGGACTCAGAGGCAGAGGTCAGGAGCGATGTGGCTTCAGGAAACCTAACAACACGTCACTCTGTGCGGATCTCGTCCTCGATTTGTAGAATGTTGTTCCCTGCTGCGCGGCCAGGCAGCTGTGCAGCTTGGAGGGGACGCAGCTTCCTCCCATGGGAGAAGTCCCCCCTCTCCCTGTTAGTAGTGTCCAGAGGACGGGGGCCAGTTAGACCCTCCGGAACCGGTGTAGAGATTTCAAAGGAGCAGAGAATTGAGGTGCCCACATGCTAGGTACATTCATTGAGAGTTGGGGACCTGTGCTAGGTTACTTGAAAAATAACAGCCACTGTCAAGAAGAAGACTGGAATTTTGTTCATGTGTCAGCTTAGAGGCTTTCTTAGACTACGTTTGAAGTTAAAGGTCCAGAAATCAGACTGAACTGAGAGTTTTATCCCAGTTTTTTTTTTCTTGTGAGGTTTCCAATCTTCTTCTTTCTGTTAAATAGAATTGGCATTGGTTCTTTTTCTATTATTCTAGCAGATGTGCTCATCTAATAGATCACATGCACAGAAATTACTTTTGAGGTCAGAAGATCTCTCTCAATTAATTTCCATTGAAATTACAAATTCCATTTTTTTCTAGTGCTTTGCCTTAGGGATCAGCAATGGTTTGGTCTTTGATATTTTCACTTTGGACGCAGTTGTCTTCCATGAAAGAGAGTAGTAGTAGTAGCATCCTTCAGTCTACGTAGCTATGGATCGAGTTCTACATAGTTCCATTTGGGATCATCATTTGCAGCATCAACTGTGACTGTGAAGGCCCACACAAGAGTGACAGTCCTTGATCTGTTACCTCCCATGTTGGTTCAGCGCTGTTAAGTGATGCGGGAGTACCTCTCCAGGCGCGAGCCTGGGCAATTTTTTTGTACCCTGGGCTGCCCGCATGCCAGCGTTCCCCTCTCAGCTTTACTGATGTAGTCCAAAGGAGAGGATAACCTCTACGTCTGGTACCAGCTCAGCTGCAGGAGTTGCCGGGTCAATGCCAGAAGTTGGCACAGAACCGCCTTAGGACTCCCCTCCAGATTTTCTGTCAGGGTTTACTCCCTTAGCCTTGCTCCTTTCCAGGATAACCTACAAGGCAGTGGGGCATGGAGGATGAAAGGGAAGGACAACAAAATACCCCAAGATGAGAAACAGAATCCAGACGTCCCATGTAGAGGTAAAATTTAGAGGTCAGTTCACTGAGAGCAGTTAGGAATATCAATTGTAGCAAAGACTGGAAAATGTAATGCAAAGGCTATAACCTTCTCTCAGATTATGTGAAGGAAAGATGAGGATGAGGGTGCAGCCCCCAGTAGATGACCGATGTGAAAGGTAAAATAACACAATTACAATGAAATAATCAGATGTAGAAAAGGAAAACACTTGCTCCAGCATGCACCATATCGGAGGGAACTTAGTGGCTTGTCCAGGCCAGGGGTAAAGAAAAGAAAGTTCAATCATTTATAGCAAAACACGCAGAAGAAACAGCTGGGCATGGCTCTCAGATTTAGAGTTTGCTGGATAAGACTTAAGGTCCATGAAGTCCATTGTCCTGTCTTCCGACATTTGTTAATGAATGGACAGAACAGGTGATGATCCCAAACCCGAAAAGCAGTCCTGTAGCACTTTAATGGCTAACCAAAGAATTCACTCATTCTTCAGCGAAATGATTGTCCAGTCTGTCCAATAAACGTAGCAGAGGGGCATTGCTTGCGCATAACGGCATAAATAAGATTGAATAGTAACAGAGAGGAAGCCGCGCTAGTCTATACACTATCAAAACAAAAAGCAGTCAAGTAGCACTTTAAAGACTAGCAAAGTAATTTATTAGGTGAGCTCTCATGGGACAGACCCACTTCTTCAGACCATAGCCAGACCAAAACAGACTCGATATTTAAGGCACAGAGAAAAAAAAAAACAGTAAGCAAGGAGGACAAATCAGAAAAAGATAATCATTGGTGGAGGTATAGGACTATGAGCTCCTGATTGTGTAATTGGTATGGTTAGGTCCAGTGATGATGTCTCCATGGGAAATATGTGGACAGATTTGGCAACAGGCTTAGTCTTTCTATGCTATGCTGTGTGGCCACTAGACAGAATTTTCGTGAGGTTATGTGGTTCTCTGTAGTCAAGCACAGGTCTCTCACCTTAGGCCTGTGAGATGCAGAATCATTTTCTGGTATAGGTCGCTGATGTTTGACAATGCACTGGAGGGCATCGTGAAGTGATCCATTCCCTGACCCCAGTTCCTAGCTAGCTATGGGCAAACAGTGATTAGGAACACTATCCCTTGCCATCCTCCACGAATCAGTCCAGTTGACTTGCTCTCTGGGTGTGCATTTTATTTTTCGCCACATGCGTTTTATTGCTTGTCTTTTTTTCCCGACACAGACAATAGTCTTTCTTATTTTTTTTCTAGATTTCTATTTTTATGTTAGGTAATTACTGTCTCTCACAGGCTTTCTTTCGTTAGACTCCTTTGCCTGTTGTTGAACTGATCTACAGTAAATGTAGCTAATCAATGTCTAACCTCAACTCAAGGTTTGTTGCCGAGTGTTCTTCAATGCCATCAAAGCAGTTTACAGACCAAGAAACCAAGGAATCCATCCCCTGAGATGAAAGAATGTTACCCAGCTGTTGAAAGACAAGAAAGCCACTGCTTTTCAGTAGAGGGAGCCCTATAAAGAGCTCTTGAACTTCCCCTCAATGGTAGTCTTAGAATCCCTTGACCAGCAGCCTTTGAGAGAAGATCTTGCAACTCTTCCTACCCAGAGAACCGTTCAAGCTTCAATTAAAGCAATGAAGTGCAACAAGCCAATTAGACTAGATGGAATCCCTGCCAAAGTCGTCAAAGAAGCCTTGTCAGAGCTCCACAATTTCATCTCCTGGTTCTCAAGGTCTGGGATAGGGAGCAGATGCCACAAGAGTTCAGGCACACTCTGATTGTCAGTCTCTTCAAGAAGGACAACAAGTCTGACTGTGGAAACTATCATGGTATTTCCCTCCTGTCCACGGCAGAGAAGTTCTTCGCCTGAATCCTTGCTAACCGACTCCTGCCACTCTCAGAAGAAATTCTCCCAGAATCCCAGTTTGGTTGTCGAAGTAAGAATATCGGCCCCTTAAATTTGAAATAATGGGATTTGATGTGTGAACAGTCACGATTTTGAATTGATCTAAGTGCCTTTAGTTCAAATTTATGCTGTAGTGTAGACGCAGCCTCTCAAGCTATACTATAACACATTCATAGAGTATAAGTTGGTAGATGCTGATACAGACACACTCCCTCACAGGGCTGTCCCCTTTTTTACATGGTAATTCTACCTGACCACCCATCCCACCCTCATGGTGTCATCTGGTGCAACACATTAAGGAGTGTATGGACAGAGGTAGACATAATGTGTCGTCTCATGCATCAGGTGTTGTTTGGATGAAAGGTTGATTTGGTCAGCTCATAGTGATGAACTTTCCCCGCGTATGAGAAGACATCAGCTTCTTCCAGCGCCCTGCCACCAAATATGGCTGCCTCGGTGCTACTGATGTCAATTTTCAAGCGCTTAGTTTTTCCCTGGTGGATGACCAAGCCTACAGTAGCTAAGATGTCAGCAAGGTTGGCCATCTTCTCTTGTATCTGTCAGTGGCTGTGGGACAGAAGAGTAAAATCTTCAGCAAAGTCCACGTCATCCAGCTGGGTCCACAGTGTCCTGTAGTTCCCATTTCTTTTCCCTCCTTTTGTCATCTTCATGGCCCAGTCTATCACCAGGAGAAAGAGGAATGGTGACAACAAGCAGCCTTGTTGGTCTCTGGTCTTCACTCCGAAGCACCGTGTGAACTGTCCCCCAGGGTAAATTTCTCAGCTGATTTCTACATCAGAGTTCTTAGTGAGGCCAGTTAACTTGGATGCTGAGAGGAAGAGTTCTGGGACTGCCAGAACTTCCTTTCTTCTCGTGAGAAAACATTTGGAACTTTAAGCAGATCAGAACACAGAGGAAGATCAGGTTATTCAACTCCAGTGTCAAGTCAGTCCTACTCCGCAGAGCAGAATGTTGGTGAAAATAAAGATGACTGTCAAAAAAATCCAGTCATTTATCAATAGCTGCCTCCATAAAATCCTCCGCATGCACTGGCCATACACCATCAATAACCAAGACCTGTGGCAACCGATTCACCAACATCCTGTCCAAGAATAAAACAGGAAGAGAAGATGGTGATGGACTGGACACACCCTTAGAAAACCAACCACCACCATCACCATGCAAGGCATAAGTTGGAACCCTCAAGGAAAATGGAAAGAGGTAACCCAAGAAATGCTGGGTGTACAGGCCAGAAGGCAGACACAAATAAGATGGAAGACACATGGTTAGAATTGGTAAAGATAGCCCAGGATGGGTGTGCTGCCAAATGGTTGTCAGAGGCCTGTGCTCCAAGATATGGGCATGGAAGAGGCTGATAGACTACCACAGTGATGAATGAACGTTATGGAATTTAACTAAATAATTCCAGCAAAAATCAATCCATATATTTCAGGACTTGGATACTGGGCAAATGCTGCCCCTTTACTAACATTTCACCTTAGCTGCGTCTACACGTGCACGCTACTTCGAAGTAGCGGCAGTAACTTCGAAATAGCGCCCGTCACGTCTACACGTGTTGGGCGCTATTTCGAAGTTGAAATCGACGTTAGGCGGCGAGACGTCGAAGTCGCTAACCCCATGAGGGGATGGGAATAGCGCCCTACTTCGACGTTCAACCTCGAAGTAGGGACGTGTAGACGATCCGCGTCCCGCAACATCGAAATAGCGGGGTCCTCCATGGCGGCCATCAGCTGGGGGGTTGAGAGATACTCTCTCTCCAGCCCTTGCGGGGCTCTGTGGTCACCGTGGGCAGCAGCCCTTAGCCCAGGGCTTCTGGCTGCTGCTGCTGCAGCTGGGGGTCCGTGCTGCATATACAGGGTCTGCAACTAGTTGTTGGCTCTGTGTATCTTGCACTGTTTAATGAAAGCGTGTCTGGGAGGGGCCCTTTAAGGGAGCGACTTGCTGTTGAGTCCGCCCCGTGACCCTGTCTGCAGCTGTGCCTGGCTCCCTTATTTCGATGTGTGCTACTTTGGCGTGTAGACGTTCCCTCGCTGTGCCTATTTCGATGTTGGGCTGAGCAACGTCGAAGTTGAACATCGACGTTGCCAGCCCTGGAGGACGTGTAGACGTTATTCATCGAAATAGACTATTTCGATTTCGCAACATCGAAATAAGCTATTTCGAAGTTGGGTGCACGTGTAGACGTAGCCCTTGTGATTAGCACGTGGGTGTGTGTGTTGCAGGAGTTGTGGATAACCCACACTCAAATGCTCCTTCTCTGTTGTGAGGAAACCTTCAGTCTCCCATAATGGAAAGACACTCAAGCCTGGGAACACTCCCTGAACAAGCTCTCTTGCTCTTTCCTGCTAAAAGGGTTGCAGTTGGAGTAAGCAATTGACTCGCCGCTGGAAGAGAAAGCTGAACTTCCATCTCCCATGGCCAAAGTCTGTCCATCAGCTACCAGGGGACAGTGACAGTGGGGTGGGGTATGGAAGGAGAGAAAAAAGAGTTTGATGGTAGGGAAGTTATCTGTCATAAACAGAAGCTCTGGAAAGAGTAAATGAAGTGAAGTGGGATGGGAGCCATTTCTGTGAATATCTAAGGTAGGGAAATTGCCCTTGTAATGCATAAGATAATTGAGATTTCCATTAAGTCCCGGGTTAAATGTGTCAAAGCTGCAAGTGAATTTGGAATTCCTCCCTTTTTCCTCCTCCTCTTCTTTATTTACCTAATAAATTAAATGGCTCCTCTTGAGGGTGCTACAGGACTGCTTACCTCCATGTTTAGTTCACAGATTAAGCCATTATTTCTTGGGCTGCTTATTTGTTCTGTGAAGCTATGGGGTATTAAGGCTGCCCTCTGAGATGACCAAACACAAAGATGGTTGGAAGAAGAGCTGGGGGAATGGGATTACTTTCTCTTCTTTTAGCAGGGTAGTTTTTAATTTTTTAAAATCATTTTTTTCCAACTGTGTCACAGCCACAGAAAATGGAGGAGATGTTTTCAAAGGCACAGATAGGGGCTGGACATCAGGAAATCCAGTGGTGTATAGATGTCTTGGCATAGGGCTAGGTTACCCAGGAGGGCTGGGTGATGGAACCCGTCCAGCATCACCTAGGAGACCAGTGAAAGCAATGGGTGTAGAACACACATCTCCTGAGTTCTGGCCCCTGTGTCTGATGACATGAACACCAGTTTATCAATGGGAAAGAGAGAGGCCTGGTTTGGCAAAGGGGTTCACTTGACTCATTGGAAATAGGGACATCTTAGCCCTTTCTGCTCCAATTTGACTTGTCTTTTAGGGGATCGATACCAAAGATTCCATCGCTCAGCTATGGCATTGGGCCAATGATAATTCTATATTTCAACTCAGCAAAAGATAAAAGGAAATGAAGTTGGTGGTTCCAGCTGCTTAAAAGATTTACAATAAAGAGCCGATTTTAAAATCAAGCTAAGATTTTCAGATGCACGTGCAAAAATAAATTGCCCAACGACCATTGAAAGCCGGCCATGATCCAATGGTTTTCTTTATGCTGCTTGAAAACAATTTGAATTCCATTAGGAAATGTTTTCACCTTTCTGACTTCTTCACCAGATATTCTGAGCAAAGAATTGTTTTGCTGCTCACTTCTTTGAGTTGTTAAGTGTGTGTATTATTTGAATGTCTTGACTTTAAAGCTTTACACTAAGTCAGATACAAGGCAAACAAAGAAAATTAGTTTTCATCCGCAACATCTTTGAATTTCAGTCCTTTCCATTAGTGCCAAGCAATCTGCAGACCAAACATTGTGGTTTAGGATTATTAAAAAAAAAAAAAAAAACCAAACTATTTTGGTTTTTAGTTTCACAATAAAAAGTCCTAACCTCTGTCAGGAAAACCCACCACCAGCTGTTGATCTGCTGTCTGATACTTTTAAAACAAACCTGCACTTAAAGGTGAGGCCTACAGGTTGTTGAGGTACCAAAAGAGCAGATGGTGGATGAAAATGCAGCTTTGTGGGGACAGTAATTGGGGTTTCAAGATCGCCTTGTATCAGCGGCAGCAGAAGGATGGAGTGGGTGGTCGGGGCAGCAAGGAACGCCTATCCACTTTTGAGGACAGCAGGGGAAAGACAGCTTTTTTTGGCAAAAAACAGAGTACAAAAAATAAAGGAAGAATAAACAAGAACACAAGAAGTCTCAGTGAGATTTTAATTCTTTAATTCATATTTTGTTCAAACTAAGAGAGTAAATAATTTTTATGTGGATAGCACATTTCTGTCTTGGGCAACAAACTCCTGTGAGACACTGCTGGCATTGATTTGCAAAGATGTCTAGTGCCTTTGAGTGCTTACTTTCCATTCTTTTGAATTCATTCATTGTCCGTTGTTGGGATAAGAGAGGGAAATTGGGTTTCATCGGCTTTGAACGTTGCGGCCATAAGCCTTCTGTTGACATTTGATGGAACTGCATTGATATTGGCGCACCACAAAGTCCTCAACACACAAACTGCAGATGTTTTTGGATAGATGCTTGAGGTACATATTACAAGTGAGATGGCAAGACAAAGTCACGAAGGAACATCTGTGGACATGAACAAGCCAAGAGCCAGTGGGGATCCAAATAAAAAGGAGGAACTGGGGATGGCTGGGACATACGTTGAGGAAACCCCCATCCAGCACTGTTTGACATGCCCGAAAATGGAATCTTCAGGGGAAACGCAGCCAAGGACGACCCCGAATAACATGGAGGAGATCTACAGTCATAGAAGCACAAGAACTGGGATATTCCTGGGGCCAGATGGAATCCATTGCCCAAGATAGAACCAGGTGGAGGAGCCTTGTGGATGACCTATGCCCCACTTGGGGTTCACAGGTTTAACTTAAAAAGTTAGCTAAAAGCACAGAAAATCACTTCCTTGGGATTCAGTTTAAAAGTTGCAGTTTGTGTAGAGAAGGTGGCAGCAGTAGAGAGGGAGCTAAATAGACCAGCACAGAAGTTCTGCACTAAACCCAAATAAAACAATAACCTGATCATATCTGACTAAACATTTCCTTTCTACTTACATATCTGTATGCCCAGATCATGTTGTGACCTAAATGTTCCTGAATTTATTAAGCCAGCCAGCTTGGTCTTTCTGCTACATCCAGACAAAGAAAGAGCCTCCTTAGCAGGTACCTGATGCGATTAAAAAGATCCCTCACTTTTCCCATTTGCTCACCTGGAAGCTCACCAACAGAGATTCCAGCCTCCCTGGGTTTCCCCCTTTACAGGCATTCATTCATGACGATTCATTTCAAAAATAAACCCGTTTACAAATACATTTTCTCAGGGACTCTTAGACCTCTTTGCTCCTGAGGCAGCAGATGACAGGGTTGATTGAGGGACTCAGGACTATGTAGAAGACAGAGACCATTTTGAGTAGGGACTTGGGAGGGTTGGCTGTTGGAACCACATAGATAGCAATCAGGCACCCGTAGAAAACTGTCAGCACAAGGAGGTGAGAGGAGCAGGTAGAAAAGACCTTTTGCTTCCCGGTGGTGGACGGGATACTCAGGATGGCAGTGAGGGTACAAATATAGTATATCAGGGTTAGCAGCAAGGGCACAAGTGTCCTGATGGCAGAAAAAAACAGAGGCCACCAGTTGCACGGTGCGGGTGTCATCACAGGACAGATTTATCCTGGCTAAAAAAATACAAAAGAAATGATCAATTCCATTGGAACCACAGAACATTAAGTGCCCCAAGAAACTACTTGCTGGTGTGGAGCCCAGAAAGCTGCTTATTCAGGACCGGCCACTGTGTGGCTATAAAGCCAGGCATTGATCAGAGCAGCATAATGGAGAGGATGGCATATCGCTAAGTACCGATTGTAAGAAATCACCGTCAGCAGCACAGGTTCTGTAGTGGACAATCAAACAAGGAAACACAATTTCACAGTGCAAGATTTAACAGACATGGGTGCGTCCCTAGTCAGGAGACTGGCCAGCCAGCTGGTTAGGAAGGCAGAAGCGTAACTGACCTCCAGGAAGGAGAGGTTCCCCAGTAAGTGGTACATTGGGGTGTGAAAGTGCTGATCAGTCACAACTAGAGCAATGATAAGGCTGTTTCCAGCCGCTGTTGCAATGCAGACTATGAGTGACGCAGGAAGAGAAGAGGCTGCAGCTCAGAGCCATTCCCAAATTCTGATAGGATGAATTCCATGATGGGGGGTTGATTTCTTTTCCTTCTGCTTTTCCCATAGTATGCACCTGGAAAAAGGAATCCATGAAAGTGTGCTGGAATGCACGCAGTCAGGCTGTGATGTCATTCACACTGAAGAAACCTCAGACCATAGCATCTCTCCACTGCAAAAATGAAGTTGTCAATAAACAAGGGAGGATTCACATAATTCAGAGGTTGCACTTCCAGTATAGTTGGACCAAGATCATGGAACCACACTGAATTACACAAATGTCCCTTCTAATGCCCTCAGCCTCTCCTGAACTTGAAACACAGTTTTGAGGCTGGGATTCTGACACCTTCAGAGAAGAAACATGGGTGAGCTAGGAGGGGATTAGAAATGGCTTTTCATAGTATTGCAAGACCTCCAAATCTAGAAAAAAATAGTTTTATCCCAAGCTTTCAGTCTGGCTTTGGGTCTACTGAAGCAGAGAACTTCATAGGCAAGATGAAGTACAGGTCATACCTTTCTAATTTGGAACTCTCTTGTCTGGTAACTTCCATAATCTATCAATATTTTGTTTAGCCAGATGACTCTTTAGCATTGGTGTGACCAAGTTTTCCTTGGTCCCTTAAAGTTTGTTTTCCACCACCAGTCCTGGTTCCCAGTGTTCTGTGCTGTCATTAATAGGAAAAAAAATTGAAGTAGGCCATGATATTTGTTAAGAACCACTGTTCCAAAATGGAGTCTGGTAAGCCCCCCAACGCCCCAGCCCAGCCATCTGGGGAGGGCATCCCAGCTGGTGTAAATAGCTCCCTAGGCAGTCTCATTTCAGGAAGGGACCCTGTGGGGAGGGTCGTTGGGCATCTGTCACAATTTTTTCTCTATCTTCTGCTTTGATCCTGCATTGCCCACTTGCTTTGATTCTGTAGAGATAACATGAATGATCACATCCCTACGAAGATTACGTCAGGACGCCACACGAGACATCACTGCTGTACACATCAGCATATTGCAGACGAGATATCACTTTATACATCGATGTTGGGGACTGCACTCTTCAAAGGACTTGTTGTTTGTAGATAAAATGTTCTGTACACTGCGTGAGGAAACTCTTTGTAACTCCCAGATTGTCTGTCCATTCACATGGATTTCCCATTGATTGCTCATTAATTATGCTTATTTCCTTACTGTCTGCTCCTATCCTTTCCTCTGCCTATCATATCTCTATAGAACCAATCCCAACTTGATGCCTGTCAGTGCATTCTGAAACTCAGCCAAGTTCAGAATCACTCCACCAGCTGGTTGTAATAAACCTTTGTTGCTTCACATATAGTATCCAGACTTTATTCCACCACATTATCTGTAATTTACCGCAAATGTCATCTAAAACCCCAGGAAGCAGTAGGAGTGTTGGCAATGTGCTAGACAACATTGACCTCCCCTCAACCGCAAATTCTCACATTCACACCAGTCAGTTCCCAGGGGCGCTGGATGAGAGTTTCAACCTGTGCAGATATCCTACATACAACATGCACCAAAAGACTCAAGAGGATGTCATTTGCATGAGAGTCCATCCAGATGCCCTTTATCATGTAGCATATATGTGAGAGATGTTATATTTTAACACATTAATTCTTCCCTGTGATAATCATGTGTTAACTGACAGCCCTGGGTAAAATCCTTTTGTAGAAGAAAGGCTACATGACTGAACGCCCAGGTGAGCTGGGGTGGGGTGAAACCTGACCCGACCCCTGATGCAGGGGGCTGTGAGCCTGGCCCTGGCATGACATAGGGGTAGAGCTTTCCCCAGCCTCAGATCTGGTGGTGGCAAGTAAGTGGCAGGAGGGCCAGGGCCAGGCCACAGCACTGGGCTTAGCCCCAGGATGATATAGGAGGCCCATCCCCAACTCCTGGAGATGGGCAGCCACAGATTCAGGATGCAGGAACTTGAAAGAAAGAAAGAAAGAAAGGAAGGAAGGTCAATAAGGTGTAGTGCTGTCCTTAAGCACTCAAATGGGCCACGTCAAAGAAACTATACCAGTTCATCTGAAAGGCTCCAGAAAAGAGCAACAAGAATGATCAAAGGTTGAGAGAACATGACCTATGAAGAAAGGCTGAAAGAAGTGGGCTTGTTTACTTTGGAAAAATATTGAGGGGGGACATGGTAGTGGTTTTCAGGTATCTAAAAGGGTGTCAGAAGGAGGAGGGAGAAAACTTGTTCTTTTTGGCCTCTGAGGATAGAATAAGAGGCAATGGGCTTAAACTGCAGCAAGGGAGGTTTAGGTTGGACATTAGGAAAAAGATTCTAACTGTCAGGGTGGTCAAACACTGGACTAAATTGCCAAGGGAGGTTGTGGAATCTCTATCTCTGGAGCTATTTAAAACAGGTTAGATAAATGTCCGTCAGAGTTGGTCTAGACAGTACTTGGTCCTAACATGAGGACAGGGGGCTGGACTCGATGACCTCTCAAGGTCCCTTCCAGTCCAAGTATTCTGTGATTCTATAATTATATATCTACTTGGCTGCATGCAAGAATTGTCCCTTTATCTTCTATAACTGTTTCCAAAAGAAACCAGTTTCAGAATACCTTTTCTTAGAGACTCTTTTACCTCCTTGTTTCTCAGGCAGTAGATAAGAGGGTTCATCATGGGAGTCAGGACTGTGTAGAAGACGGAGAATATTTTGTGTAGGACCTTGGGAGTGTTGGTTGTTGGAACCACATAGACAACAATCACGGTCCCGTAGTAAACTGTAAGGACAATGAGGTGAGAGGAGCATGTGGAAAAGGCCTTTTGCCTCCCAGTAGAGGATGAGATTTTCAGGATGGTGGTGATGATACAGATGTAGGATGTCAGGGTCAGTCGCAAAGGCACAAGTGTCCCTAAGGTAGCAATACTAAAACTAAACAGTAGTAGAATGTGGGTATCATCACAGGACAGCTTTATCAGTGGTGAAAAGTCACAAAAGAAATGGTCAATTTCATTGGAGTCACAGAACCTTAACTGGAACGTGTAAATGTTTACCATGGTGCAGAGGAGAAAGCTGCTTATCCAGCACCCTGCCAGAAGCTGGCAGCAAACCCGGCCATTCATCAGAGTAGCGTAACGGAGTGGGTGGCATATTGCTAAATACCGATCATAGGACATTGCCGCGAGCAGCAGAGATTCTGCAGCTATCAGGATCCCAAAGAAATATAATTGCACAATACAGCCCTTAACAGAGACAGTTCTGTCCCCGGTCAGGAGACTGGCCAGCAGCCTGGGCAGAAAGGTAGAAATGTAGCAGATCTCCAGGAATGACAAGTTCCCCAGTAAGTAGTACATGGGAGTGTGAAGATGCTGATCACACACAACTAGCGCAATGATGAGGATGTTCCCAGCCACAGTCACAAAGTAGATCACTAGAAAAAGCAGGAAGAGAAGGGGCTGGAGCTCAGGGCCATTCCCAAATCCTAAGAGGACAAATTCCGCAATAGGTGTTTGATTTCTTCCTTCTGCTTTCCCCATAGAATGTATCTGGGGAAAAAAAGAAGAAAAAGACCCTATAATTATTGATGAAGTGGATAGTTGCAGATTCTCTTCTGGGTTGCACAGATAGAAACCTGGAGTAGGTCACTTCGTGTCACTGCATCCCTCCACTTCTTTAAAAAAAAGAAGGAAGAAGGAAGGCTCATGTTAAAAGCCAATATAGGTGAAAGAAGAACATAAATCTCCTACGGAATTACAAAAAGGACCCATCTGACTCCCTTAGATTCGCTTGGACTTGAAATGGAGACTTCTAGCCCCAGATTTGGAAATATTTTCATGTTCATTTTATAGCCACTTAAGATCTTGAACATATGCAGGTGAATCATCTATTAGAAACAATAAAAAGTGCAGCATTTGATGGAAACAGGCAAGGAGAAAAAAATCCCCTTTAAACACAAACAACAGGCTGCTTGGTGATCTTAGTTACAGCCTGATAAATTGCATACAGCTCCTTCGATTTATAAAAATGCAGTTGACCTGGGATCCAACCACGTAATAAGAAAGGTAAGTAAAACAAACATGAAAATTCCTCAAGAGAGAAATAAGAGGGTCCTATTTATCCATAAGGGAGAAAGTGCCTTGAGAAAAATGAAGAGAAAAAATAGAGGAAATAGGGAGAGATAAATAGGAGATAAAATACAGAGACTGAGGGGGTGAGAGAGAGAGAGAGAGAGAGAGAGAGAGAGAGAGAGAGAGAGAGAGAGAGATTACTATTTCTGCAAACACTATGAACAACAAAACAGATATCTGTTTAAAGAGAAGTATCCAATCTCCATTGTTAAAGCAAAGATATCAGAACCAGTAAGTCTGAAATCTCCTCTGTGCTTTTTCCCTTATGCACTTCTCAATAAGTCCTTATCGTCTGATCTCGACAACCACTGACTTATAATACAGCCATGCAAGTATAGCTTAACCGGAAGCAGCAGTGGAGCCCTGAGACAGGAGAAAGATAACGTTATGGCAGAAGAAAAGGAATCAAGAAGAACACACACACAGAGGAGAGTTTAGTGATTTTGTTTGAAACATATTAGAGGCAATGGAAAACTTGTGGTGAAGAATGAAACGCACAGACAAAAATAAACCGGATTGGTTCAGGGAGGATACCATTGACCACTGTTGGAAGAAAAGGCACTGGGCCAGATGGACCTTTGCACTGGACCAATGTGGCTGAACTGATGTTCTAAATCTGAGGCCATATTGGTGCCAGGTTGCTGTTGGGGTTCTCCCTGGAACTGGGGTTCCACTCATGCTGTAACACCCTCAGCTGGGCTCCCTCTCCCATTGTGCTGCCATGGGGAAGTGCAGACCCAATCTGGGTCAAACACTTCCACTTGCATTTGCTCAGGCAGGGGCTCACCCAGATGAGGTTACTCACCAATTTGCTGAGCAGATCCGGAGTAAACCAAGAATGGGGAAGCTCCAGCCGCTGCCTAGGAATGGTGACTACACCGCCCGGACATTCTCAAAGCATCGACCCATAGGAACCTTGTCCCTCCTTCCATGTGGAGAGGAATAGCCCCTCCTAAGTAACCAAGCTAGGATTCTGCCCTATATATTACATTTAAAATCACAGTGCTTTAGGTTGTAATACAAACATATTTATTACCTACAAAAGGTTGCTTTTCTGGGATAGCAAACAGATCTAAGTAGGTTAACTGTCCAATCCACAAAGGCACAGCGAGCGTAACGCTCTGGTTAGATGGCTTATGAATTAGCAGGTTCTCACCCTGACTCAGGGTACCCAGAAACTGGCAGAATCACAAGCCATGAGGTGCCGTAACCTCGCAGCTTGGGTTTCTCAGGTTTCTGTAGACAGATTAGTACCCCTTTAGCCCAGGTCCAGCCCTTCCCCTAGTTAAATCTTTTGTTGCAGCTTTTTCCATAAGTCTTCTTGTGTGGACAGTGAAGAGGAACTAAGGAGATGAGTCCCTCCCTTCATAGCTTTAGGGCAGGGCAGGGGCGCTTTGTTCCCAGCCTTGGTTATCAGACGAGTGCGTGGAAAAACACCAGTTTCCTAACACAATACCCAGAGTTCTGGGATCTCTTCACCTGCCGTTGTAGACTCATAGCAACTGCTATTTATAGGCTCTGTGGGGAGTTCTCGGGAAGGCTCATGCAGTGAGATAGAAAGCTCTCATCAGCCCATCATGCTCCCTAAAAGGTCATTATCCCGATTAGGACCTTTGTAAAGAGCTGTTCAAATTGAAGCAAATTCCCTAGTGGGTCTCGGTGGGGTAACCCTGTTAGTCTGTAGCTTCACAAGAAACAAGCCTTCCTGTAGCACTTTATAGACTAGCAGTGTTATTGATTTAGTAATGAAATTTCATGGGCAGGACCCACTTCTTCCGTTTTACAGATTTGGAACAGAATCCAGAGTTTCTATAGCAAGTGAGGAGAAGGAAGAAAGGAGGGGATGAAGGCATGGGTGAGGGGTTCACTACAGGGATCAGTGGAAGACATAAATTAAGTGAAATGGGAAGGGTCGGAAAGGTGGGGAAGTTGACCTTGTAATGCATAAGATCATTTAGTAGTAGCAGGGCAGCCATGTTAATCCATATCCACAAAAAAAAAAATGAGAAGCCCTGGTGCACCTTATACACCAAGGCCGTTTCTACACATGCCACTTTATCTGAAAGTGGCATGCTAATAAATGTCCTGAAAAATGCTAATGAGATGTGGATGTAAATTTCTGGAACCTCATTAGTGTTCTGGACTCCAAAACAGCATGTAGAGGTGCGAACCTCGGGGTATCTCCCCGATGGAAGTCCTCCTTTCACAAGCCCCTTCTTCCTGTGACTGTATGCTAATGAGGCACCAAAAACTTACATCTGTGTCTCATTAGCATTTCTGGGCCGATTATTAGCATGCCACTTTCGGAAAAAAGTGGCATGTGTAGAAATGGCCTAACAGGTTTGTTGGAGCATAACCTTTCGTGGGCAAAGACCCATGTCATCAGATCATCGAAGTCTGGGTTAACCACGAGATAAATGCATCAGACCTGTAAAGAATTCCAATTCTGATGTCTCCCACTGTAATCTCATGGTAGAACTCTTTTTTAGAGGAATGGCTACTTTCAAATCCTTTACTGAATGTTCAGGGAGGTAAAAGTGGTCCCCTACAGGCTTATGTGTCTTCCGGTTGCTGATGTCAAATTCGCATCCATCGCTCCTTTGCGCACAGACTTTCCCATTTGTCCAACACACATGGCAGAAGGGCATTGCTGGCACACGATGACAAATATCACATTAGTCAACATGCCCGTGATGGTGCTGCTGATGCGTTGAGGTCCAGTGATGGTCTCTCTTGTGTAGATATGTGGACAGAGCTGGAAGTGGGGTTTGTGGCAGGGACAGGTTCCTGGCTTACAGTTTCTGTGGTGGGGTGCGTGGCTGCTGGTGCGTATTTTCTTGCAGTTGGGCAGCTGTCGGTAGGAGAGGACAAGCCTGTCACCCGGGGCCTCTGAGAGTGAGCGATTGTGTTCCAATGTGGGGCCATGTAGATTTTCAATGATGTGCCAGAATGGTTTACGGAGAGAGATAAGGGTGACACTGTGTGGTGTTCCGTTGTTTTGCTTCTTAGGTCTACCATGAAGTTGCTGGCTTCTCGGTGCTCATCTGGCCCTGTCAATCTGCGTCTTTTCTTTCCACAGTGGGTAATTATGTCTTACAAATGCGTCATAAAAGTCCCATAAGTTTTTTTCCTTTGTCAGTAGGATTGGAGCAGATACGGTTGTGTCTGAGGGCTTGGCTGTGAACAAAGAATCGTGTGGTATGTCTTGGGTGGAAGCTGGAGGCATGTCGGTAGAATGAGCATTCAGTGGGTTTCCAGTGAAGAGTGGTATTAAGACGGCCTAAGTTGATTTGTACTGTAGTGTCCAGGAAAAGAACCTCCTGTGTGGAAGGATCAAGGCTGAGCTTGATGGTGGGGTTGTAATTATTGAAATCTCTGTAGAATTCTTCAAGGATCTCCTTACTATGGGTCCATAGAATGAGGATGGCATCAATGTAGGATAAGTAAAGGAGGGATGCTAGTGGACAGGAGCTGAGGAAATGTTGTTCTAAGTCAACCATAAAAATGTTGGCATATTATGGAATCATACAGGTGCCCATACCGTGCCGCTGACTTGGAGGTATAAATTGTCCCCAGTTCAGAAAGAGTTGTGGATAAGGACAAAATCATATAGCTCAGCCACCAGGTCAAGGGTGGCATCATTGGGAATGGTGTTCCTAACAGCTAGTAGTCTATCCTCATGTGGCATATTGGTGTGGAGAATTTCTACGTCCATGGTAGCCAGGACGACATTTTCAGGGAGATTACGGATGTTCCTGTAGTTTCCTTGGGAAGTCAATGGTGTCTCAGAAAGAGATTTGAGATGAGAGTCAACCTAACAGGATAGTCCTGCTCTAAGGCTACGTCTACACTAGCACACCATGTCAAAGTAGCCTATTTCGAAGTAAGACTATCGACATAGGCTACTTCGACACGTATCATCTACACGTCCTCTAGGGCTGGTGCCGTTGATGTTCAACATCGAAGTAGAGACAGGGAACGTCAAAAGGAGCCACCCCAGAAGGAAATGCAGAGTGTTCACACTCACAAGCACTCCCTGTCGAAATAAGGGGCCAGCAAAGCCTGCGGATGGGGTCACAGGCTGGATTAGTCCTTCTGGGGCAAGAGCAAGCAGCTCCCTTAAAGGACCACTCTCAGACACACTCGGCCTGCACAGCATGAGGTCCGCAGAGCTGACAACAAGTTGCAGACCCCGTGCATGCAGCATGGACCCCCCCCCACCTACAGCAGCAGCAGCAGCAGCAGCAGAAGCCAGAAGCCCTGGGCTAAGGGCTGCTGCACACGGTGACCATAGAGTCCCACAGGGGCTGGAGAGAGCGTCTCTCAACCCCTCAGCTGATGACCGGCATGGAGGATCCCACTATTTCGACGTAGATGGGACATGAATCGTCTACACATGCCATACTTTGATGCTGAACATTGAAGTAGGGTGCTATTCCCATCTTCAGATGGGAATAGCAATTTTGATGTCTCACCGCCTAACGTCGATTTCACCGTCGAAATAGTGCATGGCGCATGTAGACGCAACGCGTGCTATTTTGACGTTGTGCCGGCTACTTTGAAGTAGCTGGCTAGTGTAGACACACCCTAGGAGTGCCAATACTGGAGATAATAGGATGTCAGGGGGTTCCAGGTGTGTGGATCTTGGGAAACAGAATATTCCTGGCTGTAGCCCTATGAGCATGTCTGGGTGGATTTGGTCCCAAACTGAAGCAGGGACTTTGTTGAGTGATGGAGTCATTTCTTTTGGTATATTTTTCTGGCAGAAAGCAGCAGAACTGCATTCATCCACCTTTTTTTCTGGCACCATTTTTAAAAGGCGCTGTGTCCCTGCTTTTGGGGGAAAGAGCAGGACTTGATTTAATTGGCTTAGTGGTCAGCCAGACCTTTAAATCAATTACATTGACTCCTGATCTTTCAGGCTCCTGTGGCTGCACGTGGGTGGAGTCACGCAGACAATGAAGCTTCAGGAGCACTTTATGCTCCTTTGGAAATGGTAGGCCTGGGTTCATGTGTCTGCCATCTGGGAAGGGTTAAGCCCCAGCGTGGGTTGAAGCCATGGGAGATAAGCAGGAGGTTAAGTCTGGGGTGGATTAGGGCTACGGGAAAGGAGCGGGGGTTTGAGTTGAGCTGGGGCCGTACCAGTGTGTGGGGGAGTTTGAGCTGGGGGGAGGTTGTGGGTTAAGCCGGGGCTGGATGGGTCACACAGTGAATTGAGCTGGGGCACAGAGGAGTTGAGCCAGGACTGTGAGGACACACAGGGGATTGAGCTGGGGCTATGCAACCCTGCAGGGGAAGGGACTGTTGGGGGGCAAGGGCCATGCAGCCATGAAAGGGGTTCAGGCAGAGCATGGGAGGTTGACCCAGTGCTGTGTGGCCAGGCGGAGGGTTGAGCTGGGGCATGGCAGTTGAGTCAGGGCTGTGCAGCCACACAAGAGACTGAGCCAGGGCGGTGGGAGGGTTGAGCAGGGGCGTGGGGCTGTAGTGGGGGGATGTTGAGCAGGTGGGTGCTGGGGCTTGAGTTCTGGGACCTTTTTATATTGAATAAAAACATTGTATTAATGAATATGCTGGAGTGTTTACCTAGCACCCCTTTTGGTGGTCATCATTTCCATAGAAGCTTGAAGCAGGGGCTGGAAAAGATGACCTCCTGAGGTCCCTTCCAGCCCTAAGATTCTATGATTCTATGAATTCACTGATGAGTCACTCTATGCGTGTACATTTCCATAGCTACTTTACATATATTCATTCCTACTCAATATAAAATTATTGAGTGTCAAACGAAGGAATGAGGAACAGGTCGGACTCCACTGGAAGTCAACAATTCTCCATCTTTTGAGCTCACACATGTCCTAGGCTTGGTATTTCTCACTGTGTGCGTTGGGAAATGTGCCAGAACTGCCAAATTGCCTTTCACTTTTTAATCAGCATTTAGACAATAGCAAAAGCATCTGGATTCATGTCACTAAAATCCCAGGGGGATATTTTAATGGACTCTAGACTTTGTTGTATGTCATATATCCCTAGGGGATAGATGGTTTGCAATTAAGGACTTTGGGTATGAATTAACAGCAACATCAATTATGTCAGGTCCCCTGAAATACTGTTGCAGTGAGTTTTCAGTGGAATGGACCAAGCTGTTCCCTGGTGTAACCCCCTCTTTGCAGTGTGGTGACACCAGGGCTGGGCCTGACCCAATGTGTTCAGTAAAATCTTATGTCTGACTTTATGCTGCTGTTTTTTATCGTTCCATGTTGATGTGCTGAGGTACCTCTGGTCCTTCCAGGAATGATGATGTGCACACAGTAATGAGCTATGTGCATGAGGATCTTTGGGAAGCAAAACACTCACCTCATCCTAATTTCCTGCTACAAGAGTCTGCTTAAACAAGAGGAGCACAAAGAACTCCCAACCCCAAACCTTCCCATCGGTCGGACTGGCTGGGGAGCCTACACCAGGTGGCCATGTGTCCCCAGCAGGAGGAAGGTTGGCATGAAGGTGTTCCACTTGCAGGGGTGAACCAAGCCCAGCCCACCAGAGGGGTGCAGCCGCTTAAGTAGTGGGGTGACTGAGGGGCTCTCTGTGGCACCCTGCCCTGCCACCACTGAAATAATGGAACTAAATTCACTTGGTTTAATGGCCAGATTTTTGCAACAGCATCACACTGTTGACTCATATTTAGCTTGTGGTCCACTATAACCCCTACATCCCTTTCTGCCACACTCCTTCCTCGACAGTCACTTCCTATTCTGGATGTGTGAAACTGATTGTTCCTTCCTAAGTGGAGCACTTTGCCTTTGTCTTTATTAAACTTCATCCTGTTTATCTCAGACCATTTCTCCAATTTATCCAGATCATTTTGAATTATGACCCTATCCTCCAAAGCAGTTGCAACCCTTCCCAGCTTGGTATCATTTGCAAACTTAATAAGCGTACTTTCTATGCCAATATCTAAATCGCGGATGAAGATATTGAACAGAACTGGTCCCAACACAGACCCCTGTGGAACCCCACTTCTTATACCTTTCCAGCAGGACTGAGAATTGAGAATTTTCTCTCTTTATTTTTTTGAAATTGTGCTTCAGGGTGATGCCTGCAGTATGGTGAGACACCAAAAGGTCATATGAGCTGCGTGTACATGTGCACGCTACTTCGAAGTAGCGGCACCAACTTCGACATTAGGCGGCGAGACGTCGAAGTCGCTAACCTCATGAGGAGATAGGAATAGCGCCCTACTTCGACGTTCAACGTCGAAGTAGGGACCGTGTAGACGATCCGCGTCCCGCAACGTTGAAATTGCTGGGTCCTCCATGGCGGCCATCAGCTGGGGGGTTGAGAGATGCTCTCTCTCCAGCCCCTGCGGGGCTCTATGGTCACCGTGGGCAGCAGCCCTTAGCCCAGGGCTTCTGGCTGCTTCTGCGGCAGCTGGGGATCTATGCTGCAGGCACAGGGTCTGCAACCAGTTGTCGGCTCTGTGGATCTTGTGTTGTTTAGTGCAACTGTGTCTGGGAGGGGCCCTTTAAGGGAGCGGCTTGCTGTTGAGTCTGCCCTGTGACCCTGTCTGCAGCTGTGCCTGGCATCCCTATTTCGATGTGTGCTACTTTGACGTGTAGACGTTCCCTCGCTGCGCCTATTTCGATGTTGGGCTGAGCAACGTCGAAGTTGAACATCGACGTTGCTGGCCCTGGAGGACGTGTAGACGTTATTCATCAAAATAGACTATTTCGATGTCGCAACATCGAAATAAACTATTTCGATGTTGGCTGCACGTGTAGACGTAGCCATGGTGAGCTAAAACACAGCTGTATAGGAATGAGAATTGGGGTTAAAGGATAGCTTTCTGTCAGCGGCAGCAGGAGGGTGGAGTGGGACAACGGATGCCGAACAAGTTGCAAGAGGAGCAGGGGAAAGAGAATTTGTTGGCAAAACACAAAGCCCAAAATTTGAAGGAAGAACAAAAGCATCAAGGAGACTGAGTGAGATTTTAATTCTTTAATTCATATTTTGTTCAGAGTTTGGTAAAAAAAAAAATTATGTGGATAGCACATTTCTCTCTTGGCAAGGGAGGCCCATGTGACACTGTTACTGTGATTTGTAAGGTCACCTAGTGACTCTGAGTGGTCACTTACCATTCACTTGAATTTATTCATGGCTCTTGGTTTTCATCAGAGCGAGAAATTGGTTTTTATAGGCTTTGAACAGTTTGGTCATCAACCTTCTCTTGACATTGTATGTATCCACATTGGTAGCAGAGTTGATTTAGATACAGTTGTTTTAATGTTCCCTGGACCCTAACGAGATGTACAAATGGGCAGGAAATTTCACACGGCAAGACGCTTAGGATGTGGCTACACAGCAAAGTTATAGCTTTGTGAGCATCTACACAACACAACTGCTCATTTGAAATCATTTGAAAATAGAGGGCATCTCATTTCGAAATTGGCAACTGTAGGGTGCGAGAAGAGTTTGTAATGGTCTCATGAGAGCAGATCGACCCCTCTGTGAATCCTCAGGAGACTCTAAACAGACCAGTCTGTGCAAGGTGAAAGCTGCAAACTAACTGCCATGGGAACAGATGCAGAACAAGCCGCGCTTGCCAAGATTTCAAGGCTACGCTGACAGTAGGCCACAAGAGATAGTGATAAGAAATGCATAGGCAGTTTTAGGCAATTTTGTGTTAATAAGCTCAGCTTTATCAGCTAGTGTTAGGAGGCCTGTTACAGAGCCTCTGCCCAAGCGAAGCTCTGGCGCGTTGGGTTTTCCCCCACGGGTGACTGCGGCGTCTCCAGGGCTCCCGCCGCGGGTGTCACGCGCTTTCAATAAACCAAATATAGCACTCGCCTTCTGGGTGCAGCCTCATCTCTGGGGAACCCGAGCCTGGTTGGCTACAGCAACTCTCATTGTACATAGAATAGGTATTTCAAAATAGATGCAGTGTAGTCTGGAAATACAGCCTATTTTGAAAGGTGTGTCCAATGCTTCTATTTCACAATAGGCTCTAGTGTGTGTGTAGACGCTCTATTTCAAAATAGCTTAGAATATTTTTAAATGCATTTTGCATGTGGCTGCGCTATTTTGAAATAGCTATTCCAAAAAATCTCTTCTGGAACAGCTTATTTTGAAATAATGCAGCCCTGTAGACATAACCTCTGCAATTGGCCACATATTTATTTACCCATCTACAGATCTACATACATTGATACCCCATCCAAGCGCTCCACTCCCTTACATTGCAAAATATTTCACCTTACTTTTGAGAGGCTCAGGATATTACAGAGGGTCCTAAGCAGCGGAGAGTGAATGTCACTGACTTCACATGGAGTAGAAGATCCCAGATCACCACCAAAGAATTTAAGCTCCTTTGTGAATTTGGACTCTAACTTTCACGTATGCATGCCTGAAGGAGAGTGCTTTAGTGAAATGTGTTTTGGGGAAAAAAAAACCCAATTTTTATGCGGAATGTATCTTACAGTATCAAGTATTGTAGAAAGAAATTTATGTTAAATACATTTAAATCAATTTTGGGTCAAGTAGCATAGGAACAGAAAGAAAGAAAAAAGAAAGAAAGAAAGAGCAAACCTATTACTAAAGACTAAATTGTCAAATATCTCAGAATAAATGTCAGTTTCTCCTTGTTTTACTAAATGCTAAAATGTTTCCCGGAAATTTCTATGTTGGATTCTGAAAGCAACCAGTTTGAAAATAGCTTTCCTTAGAGATTCTTTGACTTCCTTGTTTCTTAGGCAGTAGATGACAGGGTTGATCAAGGGAGTCATGATTACATAGAAGACAGAGAATATTTTGTGTAGGACCTTGGGCGTGTTGGCAGCTGGAACCACATAGACGCTGATCACGCACACATAGAAAACGGTCAGCACAATGAGGTGAGAGGAGCAGGTGGAAAAAGCCTTTCTCCTCCCGGTGGTGGATGGGATTCTCAGGACAGTGCTGATGATACAAATGTAGGATGTCAGGGTCAGCAGACAGGGCACAAATGCCCCTATGGCAGCAACAACAGATGACACAAGTTCCACAGTACGGGTGTCCTCACAGGACAGCTTTATCAGGGGTGAATAATCACAAAAGAAATGGTCAATTTCTTGGGAACCACAGAACTTTAATTGCCACAAGAAACTATTTGCTATCATGCAGCCCACAAAGCCGCTTATCCAGGACCCCGCCACTAGCTGGCCACAAACCCGGCCATTCATCAGAGCAGTGTAATGAAGTGGATGGCATATCGCTAAATACCGGTCATAAGACATGGCTGCAAGCAGAAGAGCTTCGGAATATGACAAGGCACCAAAGATAAACAGCTGAAAAATACAATCCTTAACAGAAATGGATCTGTCTGTAGTCAGGAGGATGGCCAGAAGGTTGGGTAGGAAATTGGAGGTGTAACAGATCTCCAAGAATGACAAGTTCACAAGTAAGTAGTACATGGGCGTGTGAAGGTGCTGATCACTCACAACTAGCGCAATGATGAGGCCATTCCCAGACACCGTTGCAATGTAGATGACAAGAAACAGCAGGAAAAGAAGGGGCTGCAGCTCAGGGCCATTCCCAAATCCCAGGATGATGAATTCCTCAATGGGCGTTTGATTTCTTCCTTCTGCTTTCTCCATAGTAGGTATCTGGAAGAAGGAAACCATCAACTACTGATGGAGTGAACCCAGTCAGGCTGTGCTGTCAGTTACACTGGCAGAAACCTCAAACCACAACATCTCTCCACTACAAAAATGGAATTGACAACAATCAAAGGAAGACTCATATCACTGAGAGATTGTGCTTCCAATATAGTTCGACCAAGAGCATGGAATAACACTGAATTACACAAATCTCCCTTCTCGCTCCCTCAACCTTTCCCAAACTTGAAATATAGTGGTGAGGCTGGGATTTTGACATGTTTTTCTGACATCTGTGTCATCGTGAGAAACACAGAAGACATCTCTAAAAATCATCTGATTGGAAATGGGAGATATTCAGAGTTCAAACATGGGTAAGCTAGGAGGGAATTAGAAAGAGGTAGGTCATATTACCATTATATCTCCAAATCTGGAAGAGAGAAGAAAATCAGTGAATGGGCAATGAAAGATATTTTGGGTTTATTTTCCATTCTGGGTGGATATACACACATGAGCTCTGATCGAGCTTGGGGGCAGAAAATTAGCCCGGAGAACACGGAAGCACAAGCAGCAAATATTTGTGTCCCTATATAGGTTGTCACAGACAAATAGGCTCAGGTAACTTTCTATGCTGCCAAGGCTACAATTTTTATCTCAAGTCCCTGCCTCTGAGTCAGCTGGAGCAGAGAATTTCAGGGCCTAGGTCAAGTATCGACATCCCCATGTGACATACCCCAAAACACACAAGAGTCTGTGGTTTGAAAGTCTATCAAGTTGTCCTCCACTACTTTCAATATAGTTGAGAGATTTTGTCTCAAGAAGATATAAAAGGGGCATATTTATTAAAAAGGAGGAATGTGCCTTGAGAAAAATGAAAGAAAAAAAAAGCTAGAGAAAAGAGGAAGAGAGAAATAGGCACAAGATCCATTTTGAAATCCATTTTCAAGCACTTGGAAGAGGGGAAAGTGACGAAGAGAAGTCAACATGGATTCACCAAGGGCAAGTCTTGCCTGACCAATCTGATTAGCTTCTACGATGAGGTAACTGGCCTGTGAACATTGGGAAGTCAATGGATGTGAAAGACCTTGAGTTTAGCAAAGGTTTTGAGACAGTGTCCCATAACATATTTCCCCTTAAATTAAGGAAGTATGGATTGGATAAATGGACTGTAAGGTGAATAGAAAGCTGGCTAGATGGTCACTCCCAATGGGCAGTGATCAATGGCTCTATTTCTGGTTGGCAGTCAGTTTCAAGTGGAGCTCCTGAAGGATTATTTCTATGGGTGGTATTGTTCAACATCTTTATTAATGACCTGTATGAGGGAATGTATTGCACCCTTTGCAAATTTCTGGATGACTCTAAGCTAAGGGGAGAAATAGATATGTTGGAGGGTAAGGACAGGGTCCAGAGTGACCTAGATAAATTAGAGGACTGGGCCAAAAGAAATCTGATGAGGTTCAACAAGGAGAAGTGCAGAGTCCTGCACTTGGGATGGAAGAATATCTCAAATATTCTTACGGTCCAGGAACCGACTGATTAAGTAGCAGTACAGCAGAAAAGGACCTGGGCCTTACATTGGATGAGAGGCTGGATATGAGTCAACAGTTTGCCCTTGTAGCCAAGAAGGCTAATGACATATTGGGGTGCATTACGAGGAGCATTTCCAGCAGATCTAGAGAAGTTATTATTCCCTTCTACTTGGCACTGGTGAGACCACATCTGGAGAATTACGTCCAGTTCTGGGGCCCCCAGTACAAAAAGGATGTGGATGCATTGGAGCAGTACCAGCAGAGGGTAATGCAAATTATTAGGGGGCTGAAGCACATGACCTCTGAGGACAGTCTGAGGCATTTCAGCTTGTTTAGTTTACAGAAGGTAAGACAGAGGGGTGATTTGATAGCAGCCTTCAACTCTCATAACAGGGCTTTACAGAGGCTGGAGAGATGCTGTTCTCAGTAGTGATGGATGTTAGAACAAGCAGCAATGGTCTCTAGTTACAGTGAGAGAAGTCTAGGTTGGACATTAGAAAAACTATGTCCCCAGGAGGGTGGTGAAGCACTAGAATGCTTTACCAAGAGAGATGATGGACTCTCCATCCCTAGATGTTTTTAAGTCCCAGTTTGACCAAGCCCTGGCTGGGATCATATAGTTGGGGTTGATCCTGCTTTGGGCAGGGAGCTGGACTCAATGACTTCCTGAGGTTACCTCCCGCCCTCGGATTCTATTGTTCAATGATATAAAAAGCAGAGAGGAAGAGTACATGTGTGTGAGAGATAAAGATTATTTCTCCAAATACTCCGAGCAACAATATAGCTCTATGATTTAAAGCGAAGTAGCCAATCTGTACTATTAAAACAAAGGTATCAGAGCCATTAAGGCTCTTTTCTCTTAAACACTTCTGATTGTCTGATGTCTACAATCACTGACGTATAGTGCACCTGTACAAACCATGGCTTCACCTTATTCCTACTTGAAAGTCTCAGTTCTACTGCTCGTCTTGGGCTATTTTGTCATCCATGAGATAGTGTAATTACCTCAATTCTTCTCTGGGGGCAGGGAAGGTTAGAAATTATTACATGGAGTATAGTTAATACTCATTTTTAGAAAGGAAAAAAAAAACATGGTACAAGTAAAGTCATGTTTTTAGTCCTGAAAAACAGATGAAAAACAACTTCTTCCAAACTGAAAGTACCAGAGAACAAAGAATTGTTTATCCATAAGACAAAGCAATAGACAAGGGTGATGTCTCATTTCAATGGAAATTAATGCCGACAACAACTTCTGATGTCAAAGGAAATCTCTGTGTATGTGATTTACTAAACGAGCACATCAGCCGGAATAATGGGCGAAAGGGCCAATGCCTATCTTGTTTTACAGAAAGAAGAAAATTGCAATGTTTGCAACTTGAAAAATTCTTCTATAAATCTCCCAGTTCAGTCTGATTTCAAGACCTTCAGTGCTAAACGTTGGCTAAAACAACCCCTAAGCTGCCACAGGAACAATATTTTGGACTTCTTTTTGCCCTCAGCTGTGATTTTTAACGTAATCTACCAGAGGTACTCGACTACTTTTGAGTGTGTGAGGCAGGTGGACACCTCATCGCTATCTGCTCCTTTGACATCCCTGCTTTGGTGCCTGATGGTGTAACTGGCCACCATGTTCTGGTCACTGATAAAAGGAGAGGGACCTCTTCTCCCACGGGATGAAGCCACATCCCCTCCAAGCTGCACAGCTGCATGGCCTCACAGCAAGGAATGATGTTCTACACACTGAGGAGAACAGGTTGGCTTGTTGTTCGGTTTCCTGCAGCAGCATCTCTCCCGTCCTCTGCCTTTGAGTCCTGGCCAGCTGGTCCCAGCACCCTCCTGTTTGCTGTGCAGCCCAGGAGGCAGGGCAGACAGGCACTGACAGCAGTGGGTCTTCTTCCTTGGCCTCTCTCTCCCCACGTACCACATCTCTGCAGAGCATGTGTGTGTCAGGGGAGAGGAAGTCAGGGCTCAGAAATATTCACTCAGGCAGGGGCACACCCAGCTGCAGATTCTCTGAGCAGATGCAGAATAAACCGAGAACGGAAAAGCTCCAGCCCATTGCCTAGGAACTGCGAGCTGCACCAACCCATAGGAGCTAGTAACCAGCTTTGCCTCTTCCTCCATGTGGAGGGGCATTGACACATGTGTGTGTGACCACACTGAGATTCTGCCCTAGATATTTCATTTAAAGGCGCACGACTTTACGTTAACCTACAAACCAATTTATTAACCATGAAACTTTGCTAGCAGGGATAACAAACAGATGGAAGCAGATTAACAGCCAAGCCCACAGAAAGGCGCAGTGGACGTAACGCTCCAGTTAGGTGGATTATGAATTAATGGTTTCTCACCCCGATTGAGGATACCAGGAAACTGGCAGAATCGCGAGGCACGAGCTGCAGTTACTTTTCAGGTTTGGGTTTCTCAGGTTTCCATAGACAGGCTGAAATCTCTTAGCCCAGGTCCAGCACATACCCTAGCTAAGCCTTTATTCTTCAGCTCTTTCCACCGTCCTCTTGTGTAAGCCGCAGTGAAGAGGAACTGAGGACATGAGTCCCTTCCTTTTATAGCTTTAGCACAGGGCAGGGACGCTTTGTTACCAACTTTGTTTCTAGAGCAGAGTGTGGAAAAACACCGATATCCCAAGATGGTGCCCAGAATTCTGTGATCTCATCACCTGCCCTTGTAGACTCTGTTATTTACAGGCTCTGTGCAGAGTTTGAGGGACTCCCCATGTGGGATAGAAGTTTTGCCTAAGCCCTGTCATTTTCCCTAAGGACTCATTATCTGAATACGCCTTTTCTGAACAGCTATCAAAACTGCCCCATTGCCTTGTGGGTTATCCTAGGAAGGAGCAAGGCTAAGGGAGCAAAACCTGACAGAAAATCCGGAGGGGAGTCCTAAGGCAGTTCTGTGCCAACTTCTGGCATTGACCTGGCAACTCCTGCAGCTGAGCCGGTACCAGACGTAGAGGTTATCCTCTCCTTTGGACGATATCAGTAGAGCTGAGAGGGGGACACGGGCATCTGGGCAGCCCAGGGTCCCAAAAAAAATTGCCCAGGCTTGCTTCTGGAGAGGTACTCCCGCATCGCTTAACAGCGTTGAACCAACACAGGAGGTAACAGGTACAGGTTCACCCTCCTTTATGGCAGTGAGTCTTGGACCCTGTATGCCTGCCAGGAAAAGAGGCTGAACGTCTTCCACTTGTGCTGCTTCAGGCGCATCCTTGGAATATTGTGGAAGGACAGAGGGACCAACACCGCCGTCCTCGAGCAAGCTGGAGTCCCAACCATGCACACCCTCCTCAGGCAGTGGATGATGATGATGATGATGAAGATGATGGGGACCATTTGTTTCAAGACTAGTGAGTGAAAAAATACAGACATCCCAAGGTGGAGTTCTGATTCAGGTGGCTGCTCACAGCCCGAGTAGGCTCACAGTCACCATTAGTTACAGAATCTCTGGAGAGGTCTCACGATGACAATATTTATTGTTTTCCTCAGTGGCTCATTACCCTGAAGAGGCTTCAGACTGCTTCACCTTCAACCTTCCCAAACTGTAGAGTGGACTGAAAGCATCTTGCCTTGTGGGAGTTAATGTCCAGAACTTCAGCTACAAAAATAATACATCTGCACAGAGAAGATAATTGCTGTCAGCAAAGTAGAACTTTTCAGTGACACTGTAAAAATCCCATCTGGCAAAAAAATTGCACTGTAATTATGCTAAAATTGCATCATAATACTATAACTATGAATAATGTGGAGCACAGGGTCACACCTCATCCTTCATTTACCTTCCCCTGGATTAAACATGCCATCATATTTTTTTCTGACATGGTGGATGTCTAACCACATATTTTATTTTCAAAATCAGATTGTTTAATGTCAACAGCAACGAAGGGTCCTGTGGCACCTTATAGACTAACAGAAAAGTTTTGAGCATGAGCTTTCGTGAGCACAGACTCACTGATGCTCACTCGTGACCATCTGATGAAGTGAGTCTGTGCTCACGAAAGCTCATGCTCAAAACTTTTCTGTTAGTCTATAAGGTGCCACAGGACCCTTCGTTGCTGTTACAGATCCAGACTAACACGGCTCCCCCTCCGATACTTTAATGTCAACCTTTCTCACGGATGACCTACTGCCAGCTGTGAGCTCATCCTGGCCTTTCCTTTAGATTTTCTGACTTAAGTCTTAGAATTACATTTTTCTTTATTTTATATTATTGATACTCTTCGGTTATCTCAGGAAACTTGGATATCTGGGCCCTACAGAACTTCTCTGACTATTTTGTTGTTATTCCCTTCCGCAGGAATCAGAGTATCTCCTCACTAGTAATTTCTTCTTCATATGTGATGGTGTCATCAGCCTAGATTTTTCTGCTTCTGGAAATTTGAAATAATTTCATATGGGACACATGAGATTTGTTTTTAGAAGGGAACAACAAAGGTACCAGGATAGATTTGCTATCAACACAAAGGGGAATTCTCGGAAAACAACTGATTCCCAAGGGAAATGAACAGAGACAAGAGACAAAGACATGGGAAAAAAGGAATATCCCCTATGAAAGGCATCCTATGCCTTTTTTCCCCCTCACTGGCAATCTTTATCCAGATGTTGCGTTAGATAAGTAGATCTAATGGAAGATTAGAAAAAGAACCAAAGTCAAATGTGCCTATTAGTACAAAAAGAAAATTTAGTGCTTTCAAGGTAAAAAATTCTTGGCTAAATCTCCCAGGTCTGTGTGATCTCTTCACCTAGAACGCTAAACACGAGCCAAGAGAACCCCTAAGCTCTCACATCTCAACCTCTTTGTTGACATTGCGTGTGGATTTCCAGGTCTTATTCAGGAGCTGACTGCCAGCAGCAGACAAAACATTCTGATCATAAGAGTGGCTAAGTGTAGGGGTTTATATATTGCTAAATATCAGTCATAAGACATTGCTGCCAAGAGGTAATATTCGGTACCTCCCAGACAGCCAAAGACAACGCGACAACCAAAGAAATGTCTTGCTACAATGCATCTCCTCAAAGCAATAGATCTGTCCCCTAATATCCTGGGCTGCGGAGTGGACTTGTAATAGGTCTACAAGCAGTACACAATACCAGTGTGTGTAGATTATGCCCAAGTCTCCCCTCTTTCACTCAGTCACTAATACACTCGGCGACATCTCTTTCCCTCTTCCCCCTCAGCTTTCAGCCCATTTGCTATAAAGCACCGTTCCACCTGAAAGAACTTGAAACCCTGTGTATGACCAGCTTCAGGGTACAACTATACAATTTATAAGTGCGCTTGATTGGCTAAGAAAGTATTTTGCATCATTCATTAGTTGAATTTCTCACAGAGCATCTCCCTGGTCAAGCACCACGACCCCACCGTGCCAGCCACCATACAGACCCAGAGGAAAAAGATGCTCCTGGCTGTGAAGAACAAAGTCTGAGTAAACCAGTGCTCAAGAATGGAGAATGAGCCATTTCATTCTAGATTTTGACATCCGTTAAACCAGTAATAATATGATGGGGAATTCTGGGCACAGCTGAGGGAACCAATCTTGGGTAGTAGGCATCCTTCGATCCCGAGGGATCATGCGTTTGCGCCCCAGTTGGACTGATTCAAGCAGCGTCTTCTGTGGCTGTGCAATCCAACCCAGGAGTGGCAGTCCTTTCCGCACTGTGAGCAGCAGTAGGCAGATGTCGCTCTGGTATCACGGGCACGGATCTTCCTGAGGGCTCTCCTGTCTTCCGCTTCCTTCACCAAGGTAGTTTCATACATACCAAGAGCTTCCTTAACTCCCTGTTTCCAGGCGTGCCTGTCTGAGGCGAGCGAGTGCCAGGTGTTCACACTGATAGAGAGAGCGCTGAGGTCACACTTGCACGTATCCTTGTAGTGCAATTTAGGTCGCCCTTTCAGCCTCTTTCCAGACGCCAGTTCGCCGAAGAGGAGGTCCTTCGGCATTCGGCCATCCGTCATGCGTGAGACATGGCCCAGCCAGCGCATACGCCTCTGTTTGAGAAGGGTGACCATGGAGGCGGTGCCCGCCCTCTCAAGCACTGCACTATTGGGGACCTTGTCCTGCCATGAGATACCGAGTATGCGCCTAAGGCAGCGCATGTGGAATGTGTTGAGCTGCTGCTCTTGTTTTGAGTGCAAAGTCCATGTTTCACTGGCGTACAGCAGTGTGCTCAAAACACAGGCAGTGTCGACCTGCACCTTGGTGTGTACAGTGAGCTTATTGTTAGCCCAGACTCTCTTCGCTAGCCTGGAGAACGTTGTGGTGGCTTTGCTGAAAACCTGGCCACTGACAGCCAAGGCTGTGATTTCCATCTCATTAAGGCAAATAATGCCAGCTACAAAAGTACCTCTGCCAGCCCCACTGGAAGCTACACAAGCGAATCCACAGATTTTCCCACTGCTTCCAATGGCCCAAGCCAGCAGCCCCCTTTGCTCAGGTGAGAGGTTGTTAAAACTTATTTCACCAAATCCACACAGATTCTTCCAAGCCCCAAAGGGTCCAGCCACTCTCCCGGGTCAATATATACTTAAATCTTAGCCAAGACAGCACACCGTGCCAACCCTTTAGAATCTAAACTCTAAAGGTTTATTAAGAAGGAAAGAAAGAAAGAAAGAAAGAAAGAAGGAACAGGGTAAGAGAGAAAATTTGTTAGAGTAATACTTTACTTATATCAATTACAGCTATTGATGCAGCCAGTGGTGTTATACGTTGATTTCCTGAAAGTCTCTGAAAGCACACCCAATGAGGGGTGGGACCCCAGTTCACATAGGCTCAGTTCATGAAATCTGGAAACCAAATGGTGATTCTCAGGCTACGTCTATATGTGCACGCTACATCGAAATAGTCTATTTCGATGAATAATGTCTACATGTCCTCCAGGGCTGGCAAAGTTGACGTTCAACTTCGACGTTGGGCAGCACCACATGGAAATAGGTGCTGCAAGGGAACGTCTACATGCCAAAGTAGCACACATCGAAATAAGGGTGCCAGGAACAACTGCAGACAGGGTCACAGGGCGGACTCAACAGCAAGCTGCTCTCTTAAAGGACCCCTCCCAGACACAGTTGCACTAAACAACACAAGATCCACAGAGCCGACAACTGGTTGCAGACCCTGTGCATGCAGCATGGATCCCCAGCTGCCGCAGGAGCAGCCAGAAGCCCTGGGCTAAGGGCTGCTGCACACGGTAACCATAGAGCTCCACAGTGGCTGGAGAGAGAGCATCTCTCAACCCCTCAGCTGATGGCCACCATGGCGGACCCCGCTATTTCGATGTTGCGGGACACGGATTGTCTACACGTGCCCTACTTCGATGTTCAACTTCAAAGTAGGGCGCTATTCCCATCCCCTCATGGGGTTAGCGACTTCGACGTCTTGCCGCCTAAAGTCAATTTCAACTTCGAAATAGCGCCCAACACATGTAGCCGTGACAGGCGCGATTTCGAAGTTGACGCCGCTACTTTGAAGTAGCATGCACGTGTAGACGCGGCCTCAGAGTCCTCTTTATATCCTTGCCCATGTGGAGGGAAATTCTTTTTTTTTCCTTCCATAGGCCATGCAGTGTTACCCAACCATGTGGGCTGCTGTGGCATGTTGCCATTGGTTGCTGAGTTTGCCGACAAGCCCCAGTCCATTTACATAATATGTGGAATCGATGTCTGGGCCTTTGTTGTTTAGTCCATTGTCCTGGCTGGGAAGGCGACCCACATCCTGTTGTGTACCCTTAGATCTAAAACATTTCTGATATAGCTACAGAGTCAATGTCTGTCACTCGACATTCCAACATGACACAGACATAGTGTAGCCACTTTGGGGCTCCCTGAGGGGTTCCTCCCCCTTCGGGTTAGTGGGCTGCCACTCTGTCCCAATATACAGGGGTATCATGGCAATACTCGAGTCAATAGTTCTGGGCTTCCCACCTTGCCTCAGGTGGCTGAGGGGTGACCGTCAAAAGTCCAGCCTAACTTCAGGCGGGTGCTGGGGGAAATTAGCTTAGGTCTCACATACAAATAGGATAATTGTCCTCACTCCATCATAACTTTTCAATGACACTTTAAAATAGCAGTCTTGCAGGAAATGGGTCTTAGTTATGCTGTAATATCGGCCTAATGCTATAACTGTGAATTATACCTGGGTCAGTATCAAAACTTTGCCCTTACTGAGAGGGTTAGGCTGAGCTAGGAGAAAAGATCTGAGCAGCCAGAGGGTAAGCAACCAGGGGAACTGGTTAGGAAACTGAAAGCAGAAGGCAGCCTGGGTGAAAGTGGTCATGAAATGATAGAATTCATGATTCCAGGGAATGGTAGATAGGAGCACAGCAAAACAAAGACAATGGATTTTGAGGAGGTAGACTTTAGCAAACTCAGGCTTGGTCTATGCTAGGCAGATAAGTCAATTGCAGATACACAATTTTACTACTGCAATTGAGTAGCTTGAATCAACTTATCTGCAATCAACTTACCAGGCTGTCTTCAATGAGGAAGATTGATAGCAGAATTTCTCCTGTTGTCCTGTCTTACTCTTCACACTAACAAGGAGTACAGGGGTCAAATGCTGGTCCCTGATAGGTCAATGTTGCACCTCTCTCCCAGGTGCGTGAAACTGAACCCCAGGAGATCAGCCCTGAGCAGGTTGATCTTCAGGGTAATGGAGACATGGACTCAGGGAGTGAGTTCCATATGAGACAAAAGTAAGAGGAAAAACAATTAAAGCCAGTTGGCAGTTTTTCAAAGGGACATTATTAAGGGCACAAGAGCTCACTATTGTACAACTTGAAAAAATACGACGTAAAGCAAGAAACAACCCTGACTTAATCAGGAGATATTGAATGATATATAAATCAAAAAGAAGTCCTATGAAAACTGAAATTAGGTCAAATTACAGAAGATTATCATAAATAAATGACACAAGTACATAGGGGCAAATTTAGAAAGGTGATGGCAGAAAACGAGCTCAATCTAGTTAGGGTGATGAGAAAACAGTCTACTGGTTGAGCCTCTCTCATCTGGAACTCTCTCATCCTGCAACATCTGTAATCCAACATGATTTTAGTTAGCCAGATGAGTACTTATCATGGGTGTGGCCAAATTTCCCATGGTTCCATAAAGTTTATTTATAGCCACCTATCCAGGCTCTCAGTGTTCTGTGCTGTTATTTAGGTGTAATTTACCCCAAATGTCTTCTAAGAAACCAGGAAGTAGTGAAAGTTTTGGTAATGTAATAGACAATATTCACCTCCCTTGGTTCAGCAAATTTTCTCTTCTGGCACTGGCCGGGTCCCAGGGGTGACAGATGACAGAAGTTCAACTTGTATAAGTATATGAGAAGAAAAAGAAAGTTTAAGGCCCCTTAGTCAATGAAGAGGGAAAAACAAAAACTGAAAATGTAGAAACGACAGAAGTTCCTGATGAATCCTTTGTCTTAAATTTCACCAAGAAGGCTGGTGGGTATTGGGTGCCTAGCATGGCAAATGCTGGAGAAAAGGAGGCAGGTTCAGAAGTTAAAATGGGAAAAGAAGAAGTTAAAAGTTCCTTAGGAAAGTTAGATGACATCAAGTCACCAGGGCCTGATTAAATGTATTTTGGAATACTCAAAGAGCTGATTGAGGAGTTGTCTGAGCCATTAACTGTCATCTTTGGAAAGTCATGGCAGATGGAAGAGATTCCAGAAGACTGGAAAAGCACAAATGCATTGTCCATTTATTAAAAAGAAAATAAAGACCACCCAGGGAATGACAGACCACCCCCCTAAATTCTGTGCTGGGAAACATAATGGAGTATGTTGGGGTGGGGGCTGTTGAACCTGGGGTTGGGATGTAGTACTGGGCCTGGCCCCATGGCAGCATGATTTCCTCATGGGGGGTGGCACATCGCCGTTCCAGCTGGGTCTGGTGAGGTGCTGGGGGGACTAGGGCCAGACCCCACAGCACTCCCTCTCTCCCTGGAGATGGGGATGGACTTTGTAGTGAGTCAGTATGGCCTCCTGCAGACCCGGAGGCAGGGGAAGCCATGCAGAGGCCCTGGTGGGCGGGGCCGGAGTCAGGAGACCAGAGGCCCACCCCTCAGAGGGCGGGGCCAAGGGCTAGAAGAGCCAAAGGCGGGACTCAGGAATCATTCGGGCCTGGGCCTCCGGGCAGGGAGGACGTGCCTGCACGAGCTCCTCGGAGCCAAAGGAAGAGGGCCTGCGGCCGCCCGGCCAGGCCAGAGGAGCAGGCCCCCAGAGGCTCCACGCAATCCCGGGTCCGTATGCCCCAAGGACACTTCCCGGACTTCCCAGACCTACCAGGACCTTCCCACCGGCGGAGACCCCCCGCCTTGGAAGAGGCCCCGGGAGCGGGCTGCCCCAGAGCCCCGGCGGATCCTTACAGCACTCAGGCCCAGGACCGCCTTTCATCTCCTGTATTGCCGCCGCCTGACTACCCTAACGAAATTGTTATGGACGACTGGCCGGAGCCCCCGAAGGTGGATGACCCGGAGGAGACCGACCTAGGGGGACCCCTCGACCAGATGGACTGGGACCTGCCGCCAACAGAGGGTGAGGTAGGAAGTGGCCCAGGGAACGACGCTCACGAACCAATGGCAGTGTGTTGCGGTCTGGATCCCCACTGCTGGGGTTGCATGTGAGCGGCCCCCAGGGCCCCGGGCTGGGTCGCAGTGGAGTGGGAGGGCCTGCGACCCCCTACCCCCTCCTTGACAGGGCCAGCCCCGCTGAGCCTGTCTGTAAACCCTTGAGTTGCTGCCCCGCCCCAAACTGAGGGCTGGGGCTGGTGTTTAACCCTTGTGTTGCTGCCCCGCCCCAAACTGAGGGCTGGGCCGGTGCTTAACCCTGGTGAACTGCTGCCCCGCCCTGGACTGAGGGCCGGGCCCAGAACTGTATTATTACTTGGGACTGCTGCCCTGCCCTGGACTGAGGGCTGGGCCCAGAACTATACAACTCTTGTGAACTGCTGCCCTGCCCTAGACTGAGGGCAGGGGCCTGTATGGTGGCAGCGGTGAGCCGCTGACTGCCCGAACTGAGTACGGGCTGGTGCCCTAACCCCCTTTTTGTTGCCGCCCGCCCTAGACCAAGGGGCTGGGCATCACGGGACGTGTTACAGACTTGATCCCAGCTTCAGGGAGGTCAGCAGGGGGAAGCGGGGGGGAGTTCTGCACGAGTGGGAGAAGCATGGGAGGCTGGGGATGGACTCCTGGTTGGGGTGGGGGTGCGTAAACCCAAGTTCTGGAGGCCTTAGAGAACTGGAAAATAGTTCTAGAACACTATCCAGAGATACTCCATGAACAAACATGAAGTGATGTTTACCTATGAATGTTCTGGATGTTAAGGGGACCTATGGGAGTTAGAAGCCCAACTCTGAGTGATTTTTAATGACATTGGGCACCCACTTGCCTTTCTTTTCCTGGAAACTCTCAGCCACAAGAAAACCATCACTTTCTGAGTTTCTTCCCAAAGAAAATGGGCTATTTATTCGTGAATATGTTGAAGCATTTAACTAGTACCATTTTGGGTGGCATTAATTAGCTGGGTCATCGTGCTGTACACTTAAATTTCCACAACTTCTCTACTTCCATTGACTGTGATGCCATTTAAGGTACAGAATGATAAACAAAATAGTTTGAGGAAGCTGTCAAACTCTGCTTGAAGTAATCAGTGGTCCATCTATTGGCCTCAGACAGGTGCTGAGCCACAAGCTGAAGCCATGGCTTTGACATGGTTCCACTAAGAAATGGGACAAAGTTACCAAATTGTCATTGGGTTTTTACCACCATGTGGACAGCAGCAAAACCTACTGGGTCCATATCAGTGAAGAGCCCAGCTAACTGTTGCAAACCTCTTGAGTTAGTTGGTTTGCAATACCTGGGGAATTTGGAATTTAAACACTGGTGTATAAATGCAATACAAGAATTCTCAAAGGACTCTAAACTGTATCTTCATGAATGTATCCCCCCGGGGGATGGAGGACTTCAATCAGGACTTTTGGGTATTAATTAACAGCACCATTGATCGAGTCATGTCCCATGAACTATGGCTAGCAAGTTGCTGTGAATTTCCAATGGCATGGGCTAACTTGTCCCGGATGTAACTCCTCTCATTCCACTGTGCTTGCATCATGCGTGTGTCTGAACAAACATTATTATATCATTGAGATACGGAGCCAGCTTCTGATAACAGACACGTCCATGGAATAAGCAAAATTACTCCCTATTTACACTAGCATCATCGATATGAGACCTGGGGCCACCGTAGACATTCAAAGGTTCCAACATCTCAACATGATTTTGATACAAAATACCGCTGTCAAAAGGAGAATACCAAAGAATTGCAGCATGTTGCGCTTCCATGGTAACCAATCCATGTTTCACGTGGATGAGAGGGACAATTATTTCATAGTCTGTAAAAATGCAAGCAGAAACCTGGAGGGGCTGGGTTTATCACCCCGGTCCTTTATTTTCAAACACTCAGGACCAGAGTTTCTACACTATTTATTGGCCTAAAGACGCAGAAAGGGGCCGAATGAGATTCTACGAAGAAGAGGGTGAGATACAAAAATGAACTTTGGCTCCTAACCACTGGAAGTGCCTAAATCCCAGAATCCAACTCCAGTGGGATTCTCTAAACCTCCACTTTGCTTCCCCCGAACTCTACAGGCGTATAAACTCACCTTACAGCCAATGAGGAGCCCAGTGGCACTTGGGGTGGAGCTCCAGTTACTCACTCTGGGCCCATGCTTCCTGGTGGTCTTTCAGTGAGCCTTAGAGGCTCGAGGTGATCCTCACACTGTGTCTTGTCTTTCCAGAGATGAGGGACTCTGCTTACCAGTCCATTCTCTTCTCAGGTAAATCTTAGCTTGGGGGAAAAATGCAGCTGTTCTTGCTTCCCCTTAGGGCATAGGTGGAGGGAGCTCAGGCCCCCCCACAACCCTAAATAGGGGGCTTCTCCTATTCCCCAAACACAGCAGCCTTTTCCTTGGGTCACTTCCCCTATCTCTTAGGTATCCAGGAGGGCTTTTCCTCTTAATACAGAGCTCCAGTTTCTCAGCACTTGACTCCTGGTCCACTCCTTTTTTTCCCCCCCAATAATCAGAGATATGCATTTCCTAGAGCCAGAGGGGATCTCAGAAGATCATCTAGTCCAGTCTCCCACCCTCTTGGCAGGACCAAGCACCATTCCTGGCATCTATTTCCCCCAATCCCTAAATGGTCTTCTCAAGGATCAAACTCACAACCCCACATTTAGCAGGCCAATGCACAAAACACTGAACTATTTCCTTCCCCTTCCCATGATATGGGGAAAGCTTTTGAAGGTGAGCCTCCTGGCCTTAACTGGCTGCAAGAGTCCAGTCAGTCTGCTGTGACTAGCCAGACCTTAAGTTTCAGGTGCTTTCTGTGCTGGAAACAGGAACCCATTCACCCAGCTTGCTGTATATTGGGCCTTCATTAGGCTTCTGCAGCGCACAGCCTTGGGTCTGCCACATATCTAAATGACTTACAATTTTATTATGACAGAAGACTTTGTAAGCTGCAACTCACTTCACCAGATGCATGAGGTGAAAGCCAAAAGAAAGAGATAATAAGGATACAGAAAAAGGAGCGTTACATAATTTCTCAGGGCCTCCTTAACTGATGTATTTCGCAGGATGTAAATGAGAGCATTAATCAGAGGTTTCAGTATATCAGAGAAGAGACAAAGCCCTTTCTTCAGGTCTCTCAGTGAGCTGGACTTGGTCAGCTTGTAGAATCACAGAATCATAGACTCCTATGGCTGGAAGAGACTTCAGAAGGTCATAGAGTCCAGCACCCTGCCCAAAGCATAACCAATCACAACTAAATCATCCTGGCCAGGACTTTTTCAATCGGCAATCTGGGACTTAAAAACTTCTAGGGACAGAGATTCCACCACCTCTCTCCATAGCACTTTCCAGTGCTTCACCACCCTCCTGGGAAAATAGTTTTCCCAAATACGTATCCAACCTAGACCTCCCTTACTGTAACTTGAGACGATTGCTCCTTGTTCTGCTGTCTGTTGCCACTGAGAACAGCCTCTCTCCATCCTCTTTAGAGCCCCCCTCAGGAAGTTGAAAGCTGCTATCAAATTGCCCCTCACTCTTCTTTTCTGCAAACTAAATAAGCCCAAATCCCTCAGCCTCTCCCTATAAGTCATGTGTTCTAGTGACATCATCATTTTGGTTGCCTTCCACTGGACCCTCTCCAATGCATCCACATTCTTTCTATACTGAGATAATAAAAACTGGGTGCAATACTACAGATGTGGCCTCACCAGTTCTGAATAAAGGGGAATAATAAAGTCTCTAGGTCTTCTCAAGTGCTTCTCCTAATGCACCCCAATATGTCATTAGCCTTTTTGGCTACAAGGACATACTGTTGACTCATATCCAGCCTCTCATCCGCTGTAATCCCCAGGTTCTTTTCTGCTGCACTGCCAGTTGGTCTCCAGCCTGTAACAATGCTTGGGATTCTTCCATTTCAAGTGCAAGATGCTGCATCTGTTCATGTTGAACTTCCTCAAATTTCTTTTGGCCCAACATAGACTATTATTAAAGTCACACAGAGTGGAATGAAGATGAGTAAGAAGTAAGAAAAGTAAGTGGGAAAGAAGGTGGAAAAGATTCACCAATATTCTCCAAAAGCCCAAGAAGACATACCACAAGATAAAAACTTTCCTTTCCTTCCCTGTTTCTAATTTGGGGTGTCTCCATATGACATTTTTGTTAATTTTTATCTTATCAAAAAGATTATCCCTTCCAGTTGCATCCACCTGTCCGCTAAAATTGGTATCCAGACTTTATCATTTTTACACCATCCATTTTTTCTTTATCATTTCACTACTGCATCCTCTTCCTTTCTTGCACTCTTCCATCCCGGGACGTTAAGAGTCATTCCAGCTATTGTATTCCAGAAAGTCATCATCACTTTTTTGAAATATTTTCTTGTGTTCCAGCTTTGGGCTGTTCTTATCTTGGCTCAGAAGAATGTGTTTACACATTCTGTGTGTATCAACAATGCCTGAAATACCAGTGCCAAGTTCATGTACTGGACACTGAACTCACAACCAACCATCTGACATTCATGAGGCCTGACTATTCCTCACAGCATCACTTTCTTTGTCCACCCATAAGACCTAATTTTTGGACATAAAGATTTTAGTTCATTGACTTCTGGTCTTTGACTCTTCTGGTTTACAAGTTGTAATTTTAACAATGTCCATTGATACTATCAATAAAACCCCACTATTTAAATTAATTCAGTCTACAGTTTTCTTCTCCCATTTTAAAAACATTTTTATATGAAAGATCACAATGACAATTTATGAATTTTCACTCACTTTTACACTTGAACTTAAATTTCAAGGCCCATTGTAGATCTCTGGGCCCTTTGAACCCATACCAATTCGGTTCGTTAAGTCATAGTGTCCAAGTTTGGAAGGGACCATTAAGAGCTTTTAATCTGAACTCCTATATGGTATAAGACATAAAACTGCCCCAAAATAATTTCTAGAACGTACATTTTGGACATTTCCATATTATAGTATCGTAGAAAATTAGGGTTGGAAAAGATCTCAGGTGGTCAGCTAGTCCATCTTTGGGCTCAGAACAGGACTGACCCTAACTAAATCATCTCAGCCAGGATTTTGTCAAGCCTCACCTTAAAATCCTGTAAGGGTGCAGATTCTACCACAATGTTAGGTAACCCATTCCAATGCTTCACCACTCTCCTAGTGGTACAGCTTTTCCTAATTTCCAACATAGATGTCCCCCCCTGCAATTTGAGACCATTGCTCCTCATTCTGTCATCTGCTAACAATTAGACCATCTTGGATCTATCCTCTTTGGAATCCCCTTTCAGGTAGTTGAAGGTTAATGTCAAATCCTTTCTTATTCGTCTCATCTATCTCCTCAGCAGAGTAATCTTAGATACAAAGGCTCATTAGAAAATACCATGTACCTATCTTCTAAATTTGCATTCTTGGACTATATATTAGGCTTGGAAATCAGGTACTTGAGAAGAATTATCAAAAATGATGACATTAAACTGCGGGTGTCATATGAAGCTTTAGGCTTACCTTCTGCAAGTAGAATTATATTTTGTTCTACCTTAGGTGTACTCCAAGGCAATCAAGGACAGAAAAAATAAAATGCGAGTGATGGAATTTATTTTCCTGTGATTCAGAAATCTTTCAGCCTTACATGTCCTTCTCTTTATGCAGTTTCCAAAGATCTGCTTTATGATCATTGAGGGAACATCTTCATTGTTATGATAATTGTGTCTGATCAGCACTTTCACAGACACATACATTTCTTTGGGGAGAACTTGTCCTGCTTGGAGACTCGCTACACATCCACCATCCTGCCAAGGATGCTGACCAGTCTCCTGACCAGTGACAGCACCATTTCTGATCTTTTTTCTCCTTACTTGTCCCTTGGGATTAATTATATGGTAACAGAAAACAAGTGATTGAGGATGTTTAATAAAGCATTTTTCTGACTTCTATACTTCTGAAATCTCCTACTCAGTCCTGGGTGAAAACTGAGTAGCAGAACTAAGCCTAATGAAAATCTTCTCTTAATGTGTCAGACATGGTGGAATGAGATCTCCATTGACATCGGATAAGAAGCCAGGGGAAAGGAATCATTGAATCCTTGGGTTGGAAGACACCTCAGGAGGTCATCAAGTCCAGCCCCCTGCTCAAAGTAGGATCAACCCCAACTAAGTCATCCCACCCAAGGGTTTGTCAAGATGGGACTTAAAAACATCTAGGGATGGAGATTTCAGCACCACTGTAGCTAATGCATCCTAAAGTTCAAAGTGGCTGGGATGACTTAATTAGGGTGGCTCCTGCTTTGGGCAGGGGTCTGCACTCGATGACCTTCTGATGTCCCTTACAGCCCTAGGAGTCTGTGATTTCAATCCACATCATTAATCATTTTCTGTAACTTTTCCATTTCTAAAATATCCCTTTTGAAATGGAGTGACCAGTCCTGCCCATCAGACTCCTTTGAGTGCAACTGTGTTTCTTCTTCTCTCTGCGATTTAGTTTTTGGTTTTTTTTTAATACTGTGGATTTGTTATTATTTGTTTGTTTTGCAGCAGAGAGTTTTCAGAAGGAATTTGAGGCTGGAGATAAAATCTCGAATGACATGAGAAGGCTGTCTGATTTTTTACGAGCGTCAAGATGTATTATGAACTGAGCTCTGTTCAGGAACACCCTCCCGACTTTGGCTGGGAATCAAAATGGCTTAAACTGTAATTATGCCAGTGAAACAGGAAATGTGCTTTACAGGCACATATGTGGCAAGCTGCTGAGGAAGAGCTGAGAAATTATCCTTCATCAAACCTAGTAGGCTTTATCAATTTGCTGAGTCAGGGACTGGGTAAAGGGGTTTGCTATACAGAAAAAGCAGAGGAGGTACCATCAAGAAGAAGGGTGGACGTGATCCCATCAAGAAGATGAGAAGATGAGGTGCCATCAAGAGGAAGAGAAGGAATATAGAGACTAGAAGCTCTAACTGCAAATGAGGATATGGCAGATAGTTAAGTGAGATAGGAAAGGTGTTCCCTAATGACCAGGGTATGGAATATTCCAATGTGCGTATCTCTCAGTCCCTCCCATTGAAACTGTCCTCTGGTGAGTAAAAAAATTAATTATGCCTTGGACTCTATAGAAAGCAAGAGCGAGATTGTAAGAGTGAGGAATTATCACCCCAACTCCCTGGAGAGGTTTTAGCATAATTGTCTGAATCTAAGAATTATAGCTTTACCATAATCATCAGAAAAAGCCTGACCAAGTTACATTTTTGCATGTGATTTTCCAGCTTCAGGAATTCAGAAAAGGCTGCTCACTTATTCCCAGAAACAAGCTTTTGAGAACAAGTTGTAAGAACAACCTAAGCACTTTCAAAAATGTGCTCACTACTTCTGGTACTTAAGTCTAAGCTGGGCCCTTCCAAACATCTAGCTTCAGTTTTGGAGTCAGAAGAAAGTATCCACTTAGCACTGTTCTCCTGGGTGGGTTGTGTATTCCCCACATTAATTCAATCAGGTGGCCCTTCACAATCCTAACAGAAGAAAGTCAACTCATTCTAAAGGGACTCTGTGATGTTTAAGGTTCATTTCCTTTAAACTCTTTGTTCTTTCTTGAAGCTTGGCTCTGGGGAAGGGTTTCAGGTTGTCTTTAAAGATAAAGGCATTGTTTTTTCAGCACTTGTCCTGAAAGACACTCACTCATTCTTACATAGCTGTACGCATGCCAGCTGGTTTTCCCAGCCAAACAACTGGAAAACGTGCACGCTTCATTCTGAAATCAAGTCGCCCCCCCACAACGTTTGGGGTGTTTCCTTTATTTGGGGTGTCGTTGTTGTTGTTTAATTTGACAATGTTAGCTCAGTATCCATGCCGGATGTAGCGCTGGTACACTGTTTCATTCTCCCAGTCTGCCCTGTGGGCCATGTTCCCCAAATGAACTACTTCTCCCATGATGCATTACGGCCAAAACACACATTATGTCTTGTGGTAGCTTGACTAGAAGTGCATGGAAATGTGGACCTTAGAGGAGAATGACCTGAAAGACTATTCCCAGGAGGCATCACACCCACATTTTGGATATTTTTACAATTGAAAGGTATTTTTCAGCTTTGTGGCTGTGGTTTTTTCTTTTTCTTGGGGTCAAAAAATAAAATTTCCCTCAGAAGAAAAAAAGAAAAAACCATCTCCAGCCACCTCCTTCATCCAGAGGTGTTCATCTCCCCATGCAACCACTGCTAATTCCATCCAACACCCCGGCATTCCAACTCTTGACCATTAACAGAAGACCATATTTTATGCTGTGGGTCACTGACTTCTTTTGCCTGTCTTTTTAAAAGATATCGGCTGAGTTTCTGCATATATTGCCTGGTGGAAGCGCTGAGTCAGATTTGATACATGCTATGATGTCTCTGGTCTATAACACTGACTTGAGTGCTACCCATTGAGAAATCCTCATCACCTGGAACCCTAGCGAACAACAGAATATAGAAAACAAGGGGAGAATGTGTACTATCTCCCCCTACCCTGCCCCACTTAGATGAGAGCTAGGAAGAAAGAGGAAGAGTAGAAGGAAACCACTGCACACTGTGTGGAGTTAGAAAAAGAGGAAGAAGGCAGAAAAGATTCTGGGGAACCGAAGCGGGGGCAGGTCTAAACAATATGTCTGCAGCAAAGAAAGGGGAAATAAGACATTGAGGCAGCCTTGCAGAAGGATCAGGTAATGTGTTACAAGGTTAGGACAGGAAAAGAAATGAACAGAGACTAATAGTTGTCATAGAATCATAGATTCCTAGGGCTGGAAGGGACCTCAGGAGGTCATTGAGTCCAGCCCTCCACCCAGAGCAGGATCAACCCCCACTAAGTCATCCCAGCCTGGACTTAAAAACCTCTCGGGATGAAGATTCCACAACTTCTCTGCGTCATGAGAATGGGGGAAGAGAATGTCATTCAGTTACAGGAAATGGTCCAATGGTGGGAAAGACAATACTGCGGGACCATTGCAGATTGTGTCACTTTTCCTCAGAAACCCACAAAACTACAGAAGTGATGAACCCTGAGGAGAACAAAGGTCCTTGCTTCTTGTCATCCCCACAGATGATTATTATATGGCCTGTAAACCAGTTGAGCCAGAAGCCATGATGTGCTGGAGTTGGGGGAGTGCATGTGAGACTCAGGCTGGATGTGTGTGACAGGCAGAGCAGCTCCCAGCAGCTAAGGATGACCCCTGGGGCTGTACCCTAAGCTGGCAGGTAACACCTCTGCCCTGAGCACAGAGCAGGGAGGAGCCGAGCTGGGTTTGAATGGGAGGCGGAAGTTAGAAGCTGGGGGAGAGGGAGCTGGAAGGCAGCCAGGCTGGTGAGGGGGGAAGCTGCACCCCAGAGGGGCCCCCCTCGGGCTCCTCTCCCCAGGACGGGTTGGAATGACTGTCTCTGACTGCTGTACTGACCCCTCTGTGCTGAGCTGGGCTCTGGCGCCTCATAAACCTCCTGTTCTACCTACTGGGTGAGAGTCACTCCTGCCTGCGGGCGGGGTGCAGTGCTTGGGGACCCCTGAACCCCACCACACATGATTTAGAGAGTAAGTGTCACAGGTCAGTCTGACCTGAGGAAAGGGGAGACTGTGGAGCCAGGAGAACAGATAGCAAGATGTCAGCAGATGCTGTGTGGAGTTTTTTCAAAAGAAAATCATTGCAGAGGTGTCATGCGGTGTGGGGGTCCCTGGGCCCTGTACCCCACCTGCAGTCAGATGTGACTCTCATTCAGCCGGGAAGACAGCAGGGTTATTATTTCAGAGACACACACACAGAACAGACTTGTTGGCACTTGGGCAGGTTCTAAGCGTGACTAAAATTCACTATCCAAAAGTCAAGAGGTTCCAAGATGGCAGCTTGACAGCAATGCCTTTCGAGCAGTTCTGAGTTTCTGAGGTAAACAATGAGAGGGGAGTTGTGCGGGCTGTCGGCAGCTCCCAAGGAGGAGTGAATGGCTGTGAGTGAGCATGGGCTTGCTAAGGTTAAGAATAGATCATATAAAAGAACTGAGGGCGTGGACAGAATAAAAGACTGCCTGTTCACAGGCAGAAGACCAGAAGGTGCCGTCCAGAGGAGCTGCTGGAAAGAAGTTAAAAGCTGCTGAGAGACCCGAGAGCAGAACCAACTGACCTGTACAGACTAGGAAGCACCAGCAGCAGACAAATAATATGGCAAAACCAATGGACAGAGTAAGCCAGCAACTTCTTTCTTTTTGTTTTGAATTATGGTAGAGCATGTAATTTCAAACCTGCCGTCGGCGATGCGTTCCAACCTGGCCATCGGTAGCAAAGCCCACATCTTGGAAACGTTTGAACTGTGTGGGTCAGAAACTCTTTCACTTAAATACGGGAACTAACTTGGAGTTTCAGTTTCAGATTACACCATACTAGGGAGGGTTAGTTATGTTAATAAAGAAGTTTTGCTTTGAAAAGAATAGTGCCTGTGTCACTCACTGCATCGGAAGGTTACACACATGTCCTCCAAGTGCTTTTGTTTATTACCCATGGAGAAGAGAAGCTAAGTGTGTGATAGGCAGGTTGTTCTAGGTACAACCAAAGCCTATTTCTCAGACTCACAGAATCAGTATCTCTGACCTCCACCGAGAAGAACAAAGCCAGCTGTGCTCTGCGATGCTTCTTTCTTGGGTCAGCTCGGTTTGTGTGCTCTCTTGAGAGGATCTGTCAGAAACCAGCACCGATGACAGCATTGGGCTGGCCTGGTTTTCTTTGTGCGCAATTAGTTGGAGCTGTAACAGAGAGGGAGACGTTCTAGTCTATATACTATCAAATCAAAAATTCAGCCAAGTAGCACTTTGAGTGCTTTTTTGTTTTGTTAGTTGGAGCCTGTGTGAATAAAGGAAGGCTTTGGTCTTTCGTATCAAGAGGGGAACAGTTTACTAATAGGGCTAGTCTTTTCAGCAGAACCTATGTGAGTTGGGTGCCCATGGCCAACTAAAATTCGTAAGCTGTGTTGTGCCTGGAAAATACTTAGGTTGCTTTGAAAATCTCAGGATCTATTGATTGATCAATAGACCTATCTAATTATCTTCTAATGTCCATCTATCTTCAATCATGTATTTGTCTATAAGCGTTTCCATTCTATCTATCTACGTATCTGTCTATCTACATTGTAGCTAGCTAACTAGCTAGCTAGCAAATTAAGTTCAAACGAATTGGAGATGTGTCAATATAGAAATTCTCTGTTCTTTTGTAAGGAGAGGGAAGTAAATTACTCACACATCTAGAATTTTCTCCAGCACCTATGTCTGCACTTACCCAGAGATCAAAGTTCCATGATCGATCTCCCAGGATTTGATTTAATGGGTCTGGTAAGGACCTGCTAAATCACCCACTGATAGGCCGCTCATTGCCCCAGTACTGAGTGTATTCACACTGCTCGTAAAGTGTTTATAAATGATACTGAGATTTTTTTTTTTAAATAAATTGCTAGCCAGTAACTACGGCATGCAACTGCTGAACAGATCGTTTTAGGGTGAGGGTATAAGTGTCCACAATACTGCTCAGGTCATTAAGTGAATGTTTTAAATTAAAATGCAAATTTACATGCTGTATTTAAATAATGGGTCTCAGAGAAAGGAATGAGGAGTGGGGGTGTAAGAGCAAGAAAGTGGTGGTGCAGGAGTCAGGACAGAAGTTGGGTGACGGAGGGCTCAGGGCAGGGGGTTTGTGTAGTAGGCTGGAGCCAGGGGGTGGGAGTGCAGGTGTCAGGGCAGAGGCTGGGGCAGCTGAGGGGGCTGAGGTGAGGGGTGGATGGTGCAGGATTGAGGGCAGGCGGTGAGGGCAGATGGCAGGCGGTGGACGTTGCAGGTTAGGGGTGGGATGGGGCTTAGGGAAGGTGTGGGGGAGCTTGGCAGGAGGACCAGCACATGGAGCTGTGTGGTACATGGTGGGTTACTGGGAAATCCCACAGTGACAAAGGTGTTGCTGGTCAGGAGGGAAGATCCTGCAGTGTTTGGCCCTGGCATCTCAACAGTGTCCTGGCATCTCCTCCAGGGGGATAGGGAATAGGCCATGGTTTGGATCCTGGCTCTGGCGTCTTCACTGGTGGGGACGGGTGTACGAATCTTCTTTCAGAAGGGATCCATGTGCATCCACCTATCCTCAAGGGGGAGGTAATTTGTAACTGAGTCTCCTAGCCCCGCCCCCATCAGTCCTACGGGGTGGGGCAGTTTGAGCTGTGGGTCCTGGCCCAACCCCACCTATCTTTGGGTGAGCCAGTTTGGGCTATGGCTCCCCACTCTGCCTGTCTTCTGCAGCTCCCAGACACCTCCCCACACCTATCTGCAGCGGGGACCAGTATGGGCTGTGGCTCCTGGCCCCCTGCATGTCCCTGGATGGGGGTGGGAGTGGGGTGCAGTCCAGGCTATGGCTCTCAGATCAGTCTGTGCTTGGAGTCTGGGGCTGGGCTGCTTTCCTGGGCTCCAGTGTGAGCTCCCAGGAGCCCTATGAAGCTAGGTCTAAGCTGCTTTTCCCAGCCCTAACCTGAGCTCTGGTGGGGGATAGAGGATCCTGGGCAGGGGGTCGGGGGAGCAGGGATCCTAGTTTCAGCAGCTGTTGGAGGTGGTTGTGTAGGGCAGGGCCTGGGGCTGAAAGGGCTCTTACTGTCCAGGGCTACAGCTGAGGTCCAGTGGGAGTCTGGGGAACAGGGGCACCTTCCATCTCCTGTGGTCAGCCACGTGGAGCTCCATCCACAGCTGGTCACAGTATTCCAACTTTGGATTCCACCAAAGGTCACTCTGCATTATCTCTTTTCTATGCGATCAATGCCCCCCATGGTGAGACATGTTGTCTCTTCTCTCAGTGCCCCTCATTTCCCATGATCTGATAAAAACATCCTATTTCAAGCACTTCCAATTTTCATGCCACAACCAAACCCTGGCCTTGGATTATTAAGTCAGGGTAAGTGGAAGCTGAATAACCCAGTTTGGTGGTCCTAGCTCATAGAGGTTAGGAGAGGTTCTTGAATAAACAGATTCACAGAAGCATTGGCAGATAGATGCTCTCTAAGATGCATAACATGTATAGGGTTAGATAGAGAGATAGAGAGATAGATATAGATAGATATGGTGTATAGGGATAGATAGATAGATACAGTGTATGGGGATAGATAGATAGATAGGTAGATAGATGGATAGATAGATAGATACGGCATATGGGGTTAGATAGATAGATACGGTGTATGGGGATAGATAGATAGATAGATAGATAGATAGATACGGTGTATGGGGTTAGATAGATAGATAGATACAATGTATGGGGATAGATAGATAGATAGATAGATAGATACGGTGTATAGGGATCAATAGCTAGATAGATAGATAGATACGGTGTATGGGGTTAGATAGATAGATAGATAGATCCCAGTCTCGCTATATTTGTGGGGTTTCATAAAATGCACCTTAAAGTCCAAACTACAGACTTTATCTTACTTCCTACTTCCACTGTGCGATGTGATGTATCCACGCTGTGCTGGTGATGGATGTTGGAGTTCAGGAACATTGGGCCCGAAAGGCTCCCTTCCCCACTTCGCTCCAGCTGGACATGTTTCCACTGGAGGGAGCTCAGAAAAAGATCCAGGCCAACTTGGTCTGGGCTGGTTGAGGAGTGCTCAGGTGTCGGCTGTTTCCTTCGTAGCTGTTGCCATGTTGGTCCCGGGAGATTAGATTTTAAGTGATTTCTTGCAGCATGTGTTATTTCCTTATGCCTAACAAGTTATTCCTCTATGAATTTATCTGGGATGCTCTGGGAACCTTTCCCAGGTGTGGCGAAGAGCTCTGTGGAGCTTGGAAGCTTGTCCCTTTCACCAGCAGAAGCTGGTCCAATAAAAGATACCCATTGCCCACCTTGTGTCTCTTTCTCCTCTCTGAGTTACACCCTTCCCCATTGTTTCCATGTGGGTAGGAGAAGTAGAATCTGGCTAAGGAGGCTTTAGGTTCCACCTGGAGCATACGTTAATGGAATTTCTGCACCTGTCTGCATGAGCCCATCCCTCACAGATTTTTGAGAGCTAATACATTCTCCTGACATTTTTTCCCCCAGGTTGAAGGTAAAGTCAGAATTTCCCATGATCTCTCAGCCGGGGAAAAACTAGGCACAAGCAACCGAAAGGTGCGGGTGAAGAAATGCCTGGATAACCTTGGGATTCCCTGCAATCTGGTAGGAGTCCATCAATGTCTTATTGGTTGTAGAGGAATAAAAAGGAAATTAACAAGGGGAATCACTGCTTATGCAGAGCTGGTGAAAATGTGTTCATTGACGTCTTGTGGGTTTGTGAGGGCAGGAGGAATTGTTTTGTTTTCCTAGGATTTCATTGTTCCTTCTTGGGTGTTTTTGAGAAAGAGTGTTTTAGGATAGAACAAACTGAACCCGATGAGACTCAAGTGAATAGCTAAAATGCACGCTGAAGTGCTTTCCTCAATTCAGATGGACTTAAATACATGTTGAAATATAAATGATGGGTGAAACGGGGTCTGAAATGTATTTAAAACATCAGACAGGGTATGTTTTTTTTCTGTTTCCTTGAAACAATTACACTATGGTTTTGCATTCTGTACACATTGCAGCTTTGGATTGTTAAGCAATTATTTTTCCCTGATTTTGGTTATACCTCTAACAAATATTAATATTCAACCATTTTAATGAAAAAAATTATTCTGAAAGCCCATTAGTCAAAACAAAACAAAACAAAAGAAAAACCCTGTTGATATATTTTCCAACAGTTCTTGTAATCAACAGTGTTTCTAGTCTCTCAGAGGTCACAGTCTCACAGAATCACAGGGCTGGAAGGGATCTCAGGAGGTCATCTAGTCTAGCCCCCTGCTTCAAGCAGGATCAACCCCCACTAAGTCATCCCAGCCAGGGCCTCGTCCAGCTAGGACTTAAAACCCTCAAGGTCACCATGTTAGTCTGTAGCTTCACAAGGAACAAACAGTCCTGTGGCACCTTAGAGATTAACAAATGTATTAGGATTTGAGCTTTGGATTTAACGCCATATGGAATACATAATACAGTCATACCCTGAGATACACCCATTCGGGTTATGAGAATTCAAGCTGACCAGGAGTTTGATTTAAAACCCCGACCTTGTCTGACGAGGCATTTCCTCGAATTCACGAGGACCGATTTCAATCTCGTGTGGCTCAGCGGGACGCGGACTCCCTGCAGCGGGAGAAAGGCTGCATCCCCAAGCAATATCTGCCCGCAGCTGCATCCCGCCCGGTGCGTTTCTCCGTAGCACTCAGCGGCGGTTTCCCGGAGCCCCCGGCCAGCCTTTACCTTGGCTGGTCTGGGTTTCCGCCTTTGCGCTGCAGCAGCAGAGTGCCCCGGCCCAGCCAGCGGCTGCAGGCTCCCAGGTACTCCACCGAGACATGGCTGCTGGGCATGAGCCCATCCCGGCCCCGCTCCTGCTGCTCGCTCCCCAGGCGGCTAGGGGCTGCCGCTGCCCACCCTGCCTTGGAAGCCATTTGCTGCCTGTGGCGTTCCTTTGCATTTAGCACCTTGGCCGCTGCTGGAGGGGCCTCTCTGCCTCACAGCCCCACATGAGTGAGGCATCGCCCCATCGCTCCCTGTGCCTGCCTACTCCCACGCGGCCAGCCCCTGACACTGCCCACTCCCCACTTAACCGAAGCTGTGCTCAGGCCGGGCTGCCTCCCCATGCCCTGCTCTGCCCCACCCACCCCCTTGCACCAGCCCCACTTCTACAGCCGCGGGCAGCTACCTGGCTTTGCACCCTCTCCCAGGCGCTCTTTGATTTCCGTTCCCCTGTCTGTGCAGGTGAACAGACAGATTGTAGAGTAATTAATGAAGGGAAAATGCCTTGTTAGGTTGTGTTATGAGAACTAATGTTAACTCTTGAAGTAACTGTCTTCATTTTAATGGGATTTGGTGTTGTTTTAGCGTAAATGGGTGTAAATTTTGGGGCTCAGGAACGCATAAAATTTTCCCCATTGAAATTAATGGTAATTACATTTTTGATGTACAAGAATTCACCCTAAGAGGAGTTTTTCAGGAACGAATTCCCCTCATAAGGCAGGGGAAGACTGTACATACACAAGTCGTGTATTCGAGCTCGTATTGAAGTTGTTCACAAAGAAGTAGAAACAGGCTCTATTACGGCAGCGGTACCCAATCTTTTCGAGATGGGGACCCATTTTGACAATTCAGGAAGTCCTTGTGACCCAAGGCAATTCAAAACCGGGGGAGGGGGGGGAGGAAGCTCTCTCCCCTGGGAAAAAAGCACCCCTCCGTCCCCCCAGCTTAAACCCCTCTCAGCTTAGGTGGCCAGATTTTTGGAAAACTTATGTGGGACAGCCACCCATGGGACTCCAGCCAGGGGAGCCCCACCCCCAGACCACAGGCTTAAGCCTTCCTTAGCCACCCCAGCCACCCCACCTACCTCACAGGGGAGCTCTGAGCTGCTACAGCTGACCCCCACTGCTCCTTCATTGGGCTGCCTCCTTCTGTGCCCAGCTCCACCCTTCCCTCCTACTGCTTTCCTCCACCTTTAGTGCGGGCAGTTCCCTACCCTGCAGGCTGAAATGGGCCATAGTTTAATTGGTCTCAGGGCAGGACCCCTCCTGCTGGATGTTAAACCAATTAAATAGACTTCCATTTCAGTGCAGCAGAACTGGGCCTGGGAGCCAAGGAGGTGACTACAAATGGCTCCTGAAGAGCCCAGCCAGCAACCCTAAGAAAATCTAATTGTGACCTATGTTTGGATCCCGATCCATAGGCTGGGAATCCCTGTATTACAGCAGTCAGGAAAAAGTGTGAGTGAAGTGAATAATTAGGGGGCTGGAGCATATGACCTATGAAGAAAGGTTAAGGGAATTGGGAGTGTTTAGTCTGCAGAAGAGAAGACTGAGAGGGACTTGATAACAGCCTTCAACTTACTGAAGGGAGGCTGCAAAGAGGCTGGAGAGAGGCTGTTCACAGTGGTCATGGATGGCAGAACACGGAACAATGGTCTCAAGTTGCGGTTAGGATGGTCCAGGTTGAACATAAGGAAAAACTTTTTCCCTAGGAGGGTGGTGAAGCATTGGAATGGTCTACCCAGGGAAGTAGTGGAGTCTCCATCCCTGGAGCTGTTGAAGTCTCACCTTGACAAAGCTCTGGCTGGGCTGATCTGAGGGGTTTGGTCCTGCTTAGAGCAGGGTGCTGGACTTGATAGCTTTTTTAGGTCTCTTCCAGCTCTGTTGTTCTATGATTCTATGATTCTAAGTTACCCATGGGATTTCTCTGATTTAAATCAGTGTAAATATGTATATAGATGGTCCCTTCTCACCTGAAGAGTCAGTAGTTAGCAGCGGCAGTGAGGATCTGTGGACCATGTTGAGTCTGCATCTTCTCGCAATGCATATACATCCAATATTGGATCAATAAAGACACTGACATTCAAAAAAGCTTGCGGAACTGGGACAATATCCTTCTAAATTCCAGGGTGGGATGTCCCAAGTGGAACGTGGATGTTTGTCCGTAGAAACCAAGGAAGTAATTTAGGTGATTAATGGTGTTTCTTCAGCAATTCTTGTTTATATGTTGTTTCTTTTCCCCTCAGGATGAGGTGCCCAATATTGCCATCTTGGGAGCTGGGGGAGGTCTCCGGGCCATGATCGCCCTTTATGGGACCCTGGATGAGCTACAAAAGCAGGGCCTCCTGGATGCCATCATGTATTTGTGCGGGGTCTCAGGTTCCACTTGGTAAGGTCCACTCAAGGGAGGTGTGAAGGGAAGTGGGTTCTGCTGTAGGACTGACAAAGTGGATCGTATTATTGGTTGAACCTCTCTAATCTGGAACTGTCTCATGCAGCAACATCTGGCTTGGTTTTAGTTAACTGGAAGACCACTTATCATTGGTGTGCACAAATTTTCTGTGATCCCATACAGTTTGTCACAGCCACCAGTCTGGGCTCTCAGTGTTCTGTGCTGTAATTTACCCCAAAATATCTTCTACAAGCCCAAATATGGTAGGAGACTAGACTGGCTTACTGGGGAAATCCTTGGAAAACTAGGCAGAAAAAGGGAGCTTACAAAAAGTGGAAACTTGAACAGATGTCTAGGGAGGGGTATAAATGTATACCTTGAGAATGTAGGGCAGTTATCAGGAAGGAGAAAGCACAACTGGAATTGTGACTCGCGAGGAGTGTGAAGCATAACAAGAAAAGTTTCTACAGGCATGTTAGGAAGAAGAAGGTGATCAGAGAAGGCGTGGGGCCGCCACTGGATGAGGGAGGTAACCCAGTGACAGACTATGTAGGGAAAGCTGAAGTACTTAATGCTTTCTTTGCCTCTGTCTTCATGGACAAAGACAGCTCCCGGACTAATGCAATAAGTGATGCATTGTGGTATGAAGGTGGACAGCCTTTGGTGGGGAAAGAACAGGTTAGGAGCTATCTAAAAAAGCTAAATGTACATAAATCGATGGGCCCGGACCTAATTCATCCGAGGGTTCTGAAGGAGTTGGCGTATGAGCCCTTGGCCATTAGCTTTGAAAAGTTGTGGAGATCAGGAGAGATCCCAGATGACTGGAAAAGCAAATGTAGTGCCCATATTTGAAAAAGAGAAGGATGATCCAGGGAACTATAGGCCGATCAGTCTAACATCAGTCCCTGGAAAACTCATGGAGGGGCACCTTAAGGAAGACTGACTTAAACAAATTGGAAGATTGGGCTGCAAGAAATCTGATGAGGTTCAATAAGGACAAGTGCAGAGTCCTGCACTCGGGCCGGAAGAATCCCAAGCATTGTTACAGGCTGGGGTCCGACTGGCTCGGTAGTAGTTCTGCAGAAAAGGACCTGGGAGTTGTAGCGGACGAGAAACTGGACATGAGCCAACAGGGTGCCGTTGTAGCCAAGAAGGCTAATGGCGTATTTGGTCGCATCAAGAGGAGCGTTGCCAGTAGATCCAGAGGAGTGATTATTCCTCTTTCTTCGGCTTTGGTGAGGCCGCATCTGGGGTACTGTGTCCGGTTCTGGGCCCCCATTTATAGGAAGGATGCGGATACACTGGAGAGGGTCCAGCGGAGGGCGACCAAAATAATTAGGGGGCTGGAGCATATGACCTATGAAGAAAGGTTGAGGGAATTGGGTCTGTTTAATCTGCAGAAAAGAAGACTGAGGGGGGACTTGATAACAGCCTGCAACTTACTGAAGGGAGGTTGCCAAGAGGCTGGAAAGAGGCTGTTCACAGTGGTCACAGATGGCAGAACACAGAACAATGGTCTCAAGTTGCAGCTGGGAAGATCTAGGTTGAACATAAGGAAAAACTTTTTCACTAGGAGGGTGGTGAAGCATTGGAATGGTCTCCCCAGGGAAGTAGTGGAGTCTCCATCCCTGGAGGTGTTTAAGTCTCGCCTCGACAAAGCTCTGGCGGGGCTGATCTGATGGGGTTGGTCCTGCATAGAGAAGGGGGCTGGACTCAATGGCTTTTTTAGGTCTCTTCCAGCTCTATTGTTCGAAGATTCTATGATTCTAAGAAGCGCAAGTGTTGGTAATATGCTAGAAAATATTTTCCTCCTGTTGTCAGACAATTTTTTTTCGGCACCTGAGATCCTGAGGGAGCCGGAAGAGAGAGTTTCAACCTGTACTTTTATTATTGTTAACTGAAGAACATGCTCTGCACCAAATCACCAAGGGAAAGTCACTGTTTGCTCATCTCTTGAGAAGGTGTGAGTATGTCTATATATTACATGCATAATCAAGAGTACACCACCTTTATCTCGACATGGGCTCATTTTGGTATCCAGCCCTTACCAGTCTGGGCCTTGAGACATAAGGCACCAAATATTACTCATCCTCATGTCAGGCATAACCTTTTCGGAGTTTGTGGGGCCTATCTGCCAACAAAACAACCCTACGCAGTAATACCCTTAACCTCTTTTTACCAACAGTTACCAAAATAGAATGCTTATGCTATGCATACAGGTTTTGCTAATCAATGTTTCTTGATGCCCAGTCAAGATTAGGACTTCCAACACTCCAGTTTCTGGGTGATGTGATAGGTCTAGTGTGATATAGTGGGGGATAGGTGTGTGTATGTGTGTGTGGCTCACAGAGGGTGTGGCGCTCAGGCTGAGGGCAACTGAGGTGACCAGGTGACATCTCTGGACTGCAGACAAATGGGGAAGTGGAGCCTGAGGAGTCTGAATTGGGAGATGGGAAGCAGTGAGTCTGGGCTGGGAGAGATAGAGACAAAGGAGGGGGCAAGGTCCCGGCTCTGGGGGCCCCTCGGGGCCTCCTCTCCCTAACATGGATGGGACTGCCTGTCTCTGATTGCTGTACTGACTCCTCTGTACGACGCTGTGTCCTGTCAGCTAATAAACCCGCTGTTCTCCTGCTGAGTGAGAGTCATTCCTGTCTTCAGAGGGGGTGCAGAGCTTGGGGACTCCTGAACCCCATCACACCCAGTACTGAAGTGTGGGAGCGCTGATCCTCAGCTGTATCCTGGAATTAGGTTCCCATGAATTTCCCTTTGGATACCAGGTTGTATAATTAAAACTGGGGTTCTATTTAGCTATAATTTAACCAAGCCTTTTTTTTCAAACTGAAGTAACTACAAAACATTATTTTTCACAAATCCAAGACCATTATAACACAATTATTTGGCTCATCATGTTCCAACGCCTTAGTTAATTTAAATCTTAGGGTATGTGTACACAACAGCCATATCTCAAAATAAGGTATTCTGGAATGCTACTACTTCTACTTAAACCCTTGTACTCTGGGTGGAGAATAGGTCCTCTATAAGTGTCCTCCACTTCACTCTGTCTCAGGAGAAAACTTCTAGCTGACTCCAGGAGCACCCCAGTTGTTGTCCTTCAGTCTCAATAGATCTTCATGTTATCTAAGGTCTTCCTCTTTTTTATTTTCCTTGTGGGTTCCATGTGAACGCTCGATGAAAATACTGGATGATGGTTTTCTGAGAGCATGGCCTAGTCATCTCTACTTTCTTCTCTTGATTTGAACGTCAATTGGTTCTTGTCCTGCTCTTTCCCAAAGCTCCTCATTTCTGATGAAGTCTTGCCATGTGGTATGAAGGATGTACCTCAGGCCTATTTTTTTTTGAATGTCTGCAGATAGTGATTTGAAGATTGTTTAGTACGCCAAGACTCACATTGATACAAGAGCAAATGCTTCACATTTGTGTTGAAGATCCGTAGTTTTGTCTTCACAGATATTGTTTGTGAGCTCCATATGGGACAGAGAGTCTTGAATGCAGCTGTTGCTTTCCCTCTCCTGGCACTGATGTCCTTATCTGTTCCTCTGTCTCTGCCCACAATACTCTCCAAGTAGGTGAACTGCTCCACATCTTCCAGTTTATCCCTTCCCAGTGTGATGCTGTTGTTGTTGGACTGGCTGATCCTCATTGTCTTGGTCTTTCCCTTGCTAATGCTGAGTCCAGTCACTGTGGGAGTAAACACTGACCTTGGACAACCAGATAGAAAAAATGTGAAAAATTAAGACAGAATATGAGGGGTAACAAAATATTGTATCTCTGTAATATCATGACACTTGGTCCCCTCACACTGCCTTCACTGGAGAGCAGTGTTCTTCAGTCATCATAGGTAAACCAGCTCCTGATGGGGCCATAGCTAAGCCAACAGAAGACTTCTTCCATCCATGTAGTATAACCTGCCCTGGGACTTAGTTTGGCTCAAGTTTCACAGAATCATAAAATCACAGAATTCAAAGGCTGGAAGGGACCTCAGAAGGGCATTGGGTCCAGCCCTTTGCACAAAGCAGGATCAATCCCAACTAAATCATCCCAGCCAGGGCTTTGTCAAGTTGGGACTTAAAAACCTCCAGGGATGGAGATTCCACCACCTTTCTAAGTAATACATTCCAGTGCTTCACACCCTCCTAGTGAAATGATTTTTCCTAATATCCAACCTACGCTTTCCCCACTATAACTTCAGACCATTGCTCCTTGTTTTGCCATCTGTCACTACTCAGAACAGCCTCTCTCCATCCTTTTTAGATCCCCCCTTCAGGAAGCTGAAGGCTGCCATCAAATCACCCCTCACTCTTCTCTTCTGCAAATTAATAAGTCCAAATCTCTCAGCGTCTCCTCATAGGTCATGTGTTCTGGCCCCAGTTTTGGCACTACGGAGAGTGCATTTTTAACCCTTTGAGGAACAATGCACAATAATAGCCTAATAAAGAAAATAGCCCACATCCCATTCCACCTACAACGGTGTGTTTTGTCTCTTTCATAGGTGTATGGCGTCTCTCTACAAACATGACAACTGGACAGAGAAACTGCAAGCCCTGGAGGAACGTATGTGTGCCAGACTGGACAAGGTGACCTGGAGCCTCCCAAAGGCAACGAAAATGCTTCTGGAGGCGGCTAAGGATGAGAACTATTCCCTCACTGATTTCTGGGCCTACTCTGTTGTCTATGGAATGCTGCATGAGGTGGGAGAAAACTTTCCTTTTTGTCACTCTTTATGATAGAATCATAGAACACTAGGAAGGGAAGGGAACTGGAGGGGTCATCGAGTCCAGTCCCCTGCCCTCATGGCAGGACCAAGTACTGTCTGGACCATGCCTGACAGACGTCTATCTAACCTGTTCTTAAATATCTCCAGAGATGGAGATTCCACAACCTCCCTGGGCAATTTATTCCAGTGTCTTACCAGGATTTATGGTGCTTATCTGGTCCCCATCCCCAGACTTGCAGTGTGTTTCATAATCTTTTTGTGTGTTCAGCCTCACAACGACTCAGTGAGGTGGGGGAAGTGAACAGAGGGAAAATTGAGGCAACGAACATGCACAGGCCAGTTTTTTAACAGACTCCCCTTACAGGATAATCACTCAGGGTATGTCTACACAGAAAAGTTATTTGAGAATAACATCCACTATTCCAAAGTAACTTTGCAGGCATCTACACAATGCAAACAGTATTTTGAAAGAATACTGAAATAGCAGTCAACTTATTTTGAATTTGTAAACATCATTCTACGATGAACAGTGCGCATTCCAAAATAGATATTTCAGAATAGTGGCTGTGTAAACAGGGATAGGGGATATCTTGAAATAAGCTATTCTGGAATAGCTTATTCTGAGGCTGGGTCTATACTCGCAGCAGGAGATTGAACGCTTAGCTTCTGTCTTCAGGGGTGCCATTTTGTGCATGCACAAAATGGCATGTTCTGGGGTCAATGTCGACCCTGGAAGTCCTTCTGAGAGGGCAAGAATTAACGAATGTCAACAGGAGGAGCATTCCCTTTAACATTCTACAGTAGGGACAGAGACAAATATTGACAGCTGTAAAATCGATTTTTGATATGCAATTGGTGTACCTAAAATTGTGTAGCAGCCATCGATATTCAAGGTAAGTGTAGACCCTGCCTGAAATAAAGGGGAATAAACACTGGAATAAATTGCCTAGGGAGATTGTGGAATTTCCACCACTGGAGATATTTGAGAGCAGATTAGATAGACATCTCTCAGGGATGGCCTAGACAGTGCTTGGTTCTGCTGTGAGTGCAGGGGACTGAACTCAGTAAGCTCTCGAGGTCCTTGCAGTTCTCGTGTTCTATGATTCTATAAAATAGGTTCTGTGGTGTGTGGATGTGCTGTTTGGACTTAAGTTTTGCATATTTTGGGGCTACTCTGTAGTGGGGACATGTTATTCCAGAATAGCTTATTTTGGAATAATAACTTCCAAATAAGCTATTCCAGCATAACTCTGTAGTGTAGACACACCCTCAGGCAACAAGAGCCTACTACAACAAGTACCCATTTGCAAGGCTGCACTATCCAACCTTCTGATTTGGGAGGGTGCAGGGGAAATGGAAAATAAAGTCTTAGGCCAATAGGTTTACCTCGTGGTCAGTGAGGAAGCTTTGTTCTCATTTATACACATGTAATTTAACATCTGGAATAGCTTGTCCAGTTCTGGGCTCCCCTTTAGCCAAAGGATGTGGATGCATTGGAAAGGATTCAGCACAGGGACAAAAAAGAGAAAAAAATATTAGTGGGATGGAGCATATGACCTATGAGGAGAGACTTCAGTATTTGGGCTGATTTAGTCTACTGAAGAGAAAAGTGAGGGTCTATTTGATAGCCGCCTTCAACTTCCTGAAGGGGATTACAAAGAGGATGGAGAGAGGCTGTTCTCAGTAGTGTTGGATGACAGAATGAGGAGCAATGATCACAAGTTACAGTGGGGGAGATCTAGGCTGGATGTTAGGAAAATCTATTTCACTAGGAGGGTTGTGAAGGGCTTAAATGTGTTACCTAGAGAGGTGATGGAATCTCCATCCCTAGAGGGTTTTTCTACCAACTTGACAACACCCCTTCTGTGGTAATTTACTTGGGATTGGTCCTGCTTTGGGCAGGAGGATAGACTTGTTGATTTGGACTTCTATGATGCTATCCCCAGAGGCACTGAGATCACTGACAAGGGAGATTGAAGTCTTTTTTCTCCGCCCTTGGCTGAGAGGCAGCTGGTTATTAGCTCATCGAGTAGAGCATATGGCTTTCATCCCCTAGTGTTGTAACTTCAATCCCTCCTTCGGACTACCCAGGTCCATCAGCCTTACACATATATAAATGCTTAGTGGCTCCAGAGAATTTGGTAGAATTAATTCTTCCTTTTTGTGAGTGAAGACAAACTCCACATCTTTCCATCTGTCATCTCAGGATGTGGAAAGGTGGTGGGGTCCAGAGCTCAGGCTTGAACGATGCTGTCAGGGCAGAGAGTATGAACAATGTTAAAATCATTATTTAAAATTAGTGGGATGGATGTAAAGGCCTTTAAAATCCTGTCTTTGCAGCTGGACAAGGGACACTTGTCAGACCAGAAGAATGCTGCTGAGAACGGAAAAAATCCCTACCCCATCTATGCAGCCGTGGATGAACAAAGTTTTTGCAAAGTAACTGAATACTCTTCAGGTAAAAGACAAACAGCTCTGAAGCCCCCAGTATAGAAAGAATGTGAATGCATTGCAGAGGATCCAGGTAAAGGCAACTAAAATAATGAGCAACGAAGGGTCCTGTGGCACCTTATAGACTAACAGAAAAGTATTGAGCATGAGCTTTCGTGAGCACAGACTCACTTCATCAGATGCATCTGATGAAGTGAGACTGTGCTCACGAAAGCTCATGCTCAAAACTTTTCTGTTAGTCGATAAGGTGCCACAGGATCCTTTGTTGCTGTTACAGATCCAGACTAACACGGCTACCCCTCCGATACTTAAAATAATGGGGGGGCTGGAGCACATGACACACACACATCCACGTCAGCTGCTGGAAGTGGGCTACATCCTTCCTGACTGAATTGACCCCGTTAACTACGGCCTTCTCTGTGTTTGGTACTCCCTTCTTTTCAAGTGCCTGTATATTTATACCTGCCTCTGGAATTTCCACTCCATGTATCTGATGAAGTGGGGCTTTGCCCACAAAAGCTTCCACTCTGATATATCTATTAGTCTATAAGGTACCACAGGACTTCTTGTTTTTGCAGACACAGACTAATGAGACTGAGGGTTGGAAGAGACCTCAGGAGGTCAATGAGTCCAAACTATTGCTAAAAGTTGTATTATCAGTATAAGAAGCTCATTCATCAACATGGAGCTCCCCAAGGCATTGATGTTGCGGTTACTTTGAAAGTGGACTGAAAATGAAAACAAAAAGTCAAAAAAATTCAAAATTTTAAAACTTGTTGGTTTGTTTGTTTTTGGCCTCTTCTCTATATTACATGAAATTTTCTGCTTCCTTTTGCTCCTGGAAATGTTATCAAAGCACATTTTTAGTTTGATTTTCTTTTTCTTAATCTTGATTTTATTAAGAAAAAAGTAAGAGCAACAAATCCTTCACATTTTCTGAATTATTCAGTAGAACTGTGGCCAAAAATTCCACAAAACACAGAAAATCCAGGTAACTTGTCCTACAGCTTGCAATGGTTTTCAAGGTTAATTTCCTTGAAAAGAAAACCCTCTTTTTTAAAAGAAAAATTAAAAGCTCATTCTTGTTTTCTGTTCTCCTTCCTGCTAATTTCGTAGGAGCTGAAGCTGTCTGGTCTGGCTGTCAGAAAGCATTGGGACCAAGGAGCCCCAGCTGCTGTCTGGCTATCTGGCTAGGACACAAGCCCCATGGGTGGGGTGATGGCAGTGAGCCCCACCTACAGCCATGGAGTGGGGATCAGGGGAGCCCTGCCTGCAGAAGGCTGTGGTGTCTCCTCCCTGCCACCCCCAGCAACCATACAACAGGGAGTTCTGCGAGGGCTGCATCTACCAGGAGTCCCCAGCCAGCAGGCCTGAGCTATCTTGGTCCAGCAAATTCCCTTGTTCTCGACTACTCAGATCCTGAGGACGCCAAACCAGAAAGATACAAGCTGGATATTAGGGAAAAAAACTCTTTCACTTGGAGGGTGGTGAAGCACTGCAATGTGTTACCCAGATAGGTGGTGGAATCTCCATCCCTAGAAGTTTTTAAAGTCCTGGCTTGACAAAGTCCTGACTCGGATGATTTAGTTGGGGTTGGTCCCTGATTTCATCAGGGAGCTGGATTGGTCTCTTCCAACCCTATCATTCTATGCATCTTTTTCCTGTGTGAATCATCTGCCATCTCAAAATAAGGGCTGGGCTTTGCTTTCAAACTCTGTCTTTTTCTTTTTCAGCAACCTGGTTTGAGTTCACTCCTCATGAAGCCAGCTTCACTAGCTATGGTGCAAGCATCCCTGTTGAATTCTTTGGAAGTGAATATAAGAATGGGGAAGTAAAGAAGAAGAAGGAAGAGAAAAACATGAGCTACCTGCAAGGTGAATGTTTTTATATTTCTGCTTCTTAGCAGATGGTGAAAACTCATGACAGTTAGGTGAAAATATATTTCAAATAAGCCATGAAATCTTGACATTCTAAAACGGATTCATATTTTCCATACACAAAGTTGAACCTCTCTAATACACAACTCTCTTGTCCGGCAACATCCGTTATCTAGCATGGTTTTATTTAGCTGGATGGCCAATTATCACGGGTTTGTCCATGTCTCCAGTGGTCCTATAAAGTTTGTTTCCACCACCAGTCCTAGCTCTCAGTTTTCTGTGCTGTTATTTAGCTGTAATTTACTCCTAAATATCATCTAAGAGTAAGCAGTGGAAGTGTTGGTAATGGTGATAGAAAATGTTGACCACCTATGGTCCGGCAAATTCTCTTATCCAGCATTGGTTGGGCCCCAAGGGTGTTTGATGACAGAGGTTCAACCTGTATTTTCAAAAGAGATTTTTATAACAAGAAAGAGCCACGTTAGCCTGTATCTTCTAAAAAAAAACAACAAGAAGTCCTGTGGCACCTTATAAACTAACAAATATTTTGGAGCATAAGCTTTCATGGGCAAACACCCATGTAATCAGATGCATGTGTGGGGAGGGTTTCAGAGGAGGGTTTAAAGAAGGAGTCTCAGTCAAGGGGAGGGCCAGAGTTGACAAGGTCTGTTCAGTCACGGAGGATATGGCCCATTATCAGCAGTTAATGTGGAGATGTAAACATCAAGAGAGGAGAAATCTCAGCTCCACATTAACTGCTGATAATGGGCCATATGCTCCGTGACTGAACAGAGCTTGCCAACTCTGGCCCTCCCTTTGACTGAGACTCCCTCTTTAAACCCCCTTCTGGAACTCCTCACTCATCTCATGCATCTGACAAAGTGGGTCTTTGCCCATGAAATTTTATGCTCCAAAATATCTGTTAGTCGATAAGGTGCCTCAGGATTTCTTATAATTTACAACAAGAAAGCATTGATTAAAAAGTTAAAACAAGACCATTTGAAAGTTTGTGTCTCATATAAATTCACGTAAATACAAAAAAAAACCCCATCCAATCTGGCGCCTTCTTGACACCAGTTTAGGTTTTGAACTATGGGAATTTTCTTCCAATTAGGTTTCAGAGGAAAATATGCAAGCCACGCTAGCACTTTCCACCCCTTGCTGTGAAAGCAGTCATCTGAGTGTCACTATGTGCGTTGTGTGAGGGAGGGAAAATGACTCTGGATGGGGAGAGCGTCTCAAATATCAGCTGAGAAGTCAGTCACTGCAGCAACAGCAGACAAGGTTTAGGGTCCTGGTTCTCATAGAGGTTCCCAGTGCACCAGACAGCTCTGACTGATTTGAGGTTGTGTCTACACTCACACTTCTGTGAGACAAGGTGTGAGTTCTCAGTGGTGTCAGATGGCAGAACAAGGAGCAATGGTCTGAAGATGAAGACGGAAAGGAGTAGGTTGTAAATTAGGAAAAACTGCTTCCCCGGGAGGGTGGTGAAGAACTGGAATGCGTTGCCTAGAGAGGTGGTGGATTCTCCATCCCTTGAGGTTTTTAAGTCCCTGCTGGACAAGGTCCTGGCTGGGATGACTTAGTGGGGGTTGATACTGCTTGAAGCAGGGGGCTGGACTAGATGACCTCCTAAGGTCCCTTCCAGCCCAGGGATTCTGTGATTCTGTGAAAATCCCACCTCCCAACGTAAGTTTCAGTGACAAAAGTGCCAATGCCGCCAGTGTTGGGGGGAGGAACTTATTTACGCCAACAGGAGATCTTACAGTGGTGTAACTGCAGGGGTACACTCGAGCTTCAGTAAAGTGTGTCATGGATCCGCAACCCCCGACATGGGTGCCAAGAGTGGCACGTGAGCCAATTTTCTTTGGCACGCGAGGCGGGAGCTCAGCCCCGTCCCTCCTTCCCCGTGCAGCTGGGAGCTTGCTCAAAGCCTGATCCACAAGCCTGTCAGCCAGCACTTTAATGGAGTGGGCCATTCTGTTAATGACCAAAAAGTTTGCATTTTACTGAAGAGGAATTTTCACTGCAGTTTGGAAAGAGAGGCTTCTGAACTCTCTTTTATATTCAAATTTGACAAATTAACACATGGTTTGAACTGGCATGGGAATTTTTTAGGTCATTATAGGGGCTCTTTCGCCAACTTGGCTTTATCTAATTCTTGACTCTCACCCCACCTTCTTCTGCCCCTCTGCTCTCTGATTTGCTCACCTTGATTATACTTTGCTGATTTCTCTACCTTGATTATTATGTTTGGTTCTCTGTGCCTTCCATATTGAGTCTGTTCTGGTCTGGCTATGGTCTGAAGAAATGGGTCTGCCCCACGAAAGCTCATCACCTACTAGATTATTTTGTTAGTCTTTAAAGTGCTACTGGACTGCTTTTTTGTTTTGAGATTCTTATGGTTTGCTGTTGTGTAACTGAGACCAGAATTTGGGGCCCTCTAGCAGACAGTCCATCTACTGCATTTTGGATGCTGGTGAGGAAGCTGATTCATCAATAACCCTAATTATCACACTCCTATCTGTGGACATCGTATGGAACCACTGCATGTTATCACAGTTTCCTGATGGTTTGTGATACTTTGCTTTAATTGTGGTTGCTGTGATCAGTGTATGAATCTTGGGTTATGTTTGTGGCTTGTGTGTTGAAGGAAGTTAAATTACATGCTCATATGGTCCTATCTGCCTCCAGATCTTTGATCATAAGGCTCTATATTTTAGGCAAGTTTTTCCTGCGTTCTCTTTCATGACTCCAACTTAAAGCCCTGCTTACATAGTAAAATAGATAAGTTTACTGAAATGTTCAGAGGAAATGGTTTGAAATTTTGCAAAAGAAAAGAAAAGAAAAGAAAAGAAAAGAAAAACCTTCAAAATATATATTTTTTTCAGTTCAAAGCCAGAGTTGGCCAAACTTTTTTGAAAACCGAAAAAGCAATCAGTTTTGAGCCAATAAATAATTACGTAACATAAAAAAAACCTAAATGTTTTCTAATAAACACATTTATGAATAAAAACAGACATTTGACTTGACACTTTCATTCTGTGGGAAACCCAGTCGTCTAACAAAAATAACATGAAAAAAACAGCTTGATCAATTCTAAGTAGAACTTGGGTAAGTAAACACAATTCACTCCATTCATGCTCATTTCCCTCTTATTTTCAGGTTTGTGGGGAAGTGCCCCAGGCAGCAGAAAGGAGAACGAAAAAGTCATAAAAGGTATGCTTGTCTGTCCTCGTAATACACTGAGTCAGAGCTGAAGTGCTCAGCATAGTGTGGGCCGGGATTCTCTTGGAAGTCCATGTGCTCCATTTACTCCAAAAGGATCATCTTCTACTGATCTAAGGCCAGGTCTAAAGGAGACATTAAAGTTGACTGTAGATATTGAATAGCTAGTATCAGCTTATCTAAGACCGACTTACCTGGCTGTCCTCAGAGAGGGAGGTTGATGGAAGAAACTATTGCGTCGACCTTCCTTATTCCTCGCCATCTTAAAGAGTACAGGGGTCAACTGCTGACCTCTGATAGTTTGATTTTGAGTGTCACCACTAGGTGTGCAAAATTACACCCTGGAAGTAGAAAAGACATAAGATAACTCAGGTCTATGGTTTTTTCACAGCAGAGTGCATATTGTACCTTGAGTGTAAAGCTCAGGGCAGTGGTCTTTTGTGTCCTTGAAGAGATATTTTTCTTTCTTTCTTTCTTTCTTTCTTTCTTTCTTTCTTTCTTGTTCATGGCACAGATTCTGAGCCTGTTGTGTTATCTCTTCTTAATTTTTAATTGGAGGATGCCAGAAAAAAAGCCACAATTTTCAGAGGGGCAAATGCTCACCTTTTTGTAGTTGGACACCTCATAACTAAGTGTAAAATTGGAATTTACTCTACTGTTCTCATATCCTGCCACTGTTTCCAGAGAGCTTAAAAAAATACAAAACAAGGAGGATGAGGAATAAAGAGGTTATAAAATGCAGCAAACATCCAAACACCAAAAAATAGAAAAAAGATATGTTTCAATTTCTTAAAAATAAAGTGTTCCATTTCATTTCTTTAAAATCTGTTTGTTCCCTTTTATTGTTTCCCGGTACAATTAAAAAAAAAAGAAGTCAAAACTGACATTTTCGGTTAGAAGATTTCAACTTTGATGAATTCACATTTTCAAACAGGAAAAGAGAAAGTTGGGCAAAATGTTTACAACAGCTCTAATGTTACTTATTTTAAAGCCCTTGACTAATAAGCCAACCACTCAAATGGGGAACAATAAGATTTGGATGACTGTTTGAGCCATCCAGATGCAATGGACACATAACCATCTCCCATTCCAAGTGTCACCCCTTTAATTCAACCACAAATGAAGAAGACATCAGTTTCTGCATGGGTCCCAGAAATATCTAGAAGGGAACACAGAGCCACATTAAGTGAGTGTTAAACACGGGATGAAGTGAATAGTGACAATCATAGTGGGGAATAGATAGAAAAGAGAGTGCTATAGTTTCATCAATTTGATATTTCCTCCTAAATTTTTGTGGCCTAACAGCTGTTTCCTAAAGGACTGAATTATTGTGAATACCTTGTGAAATGACCTACTCTCCGAATTGTTCTCTTTATTTCCCCAGATGTATTCTTTGGCTTCTTTAAGGGAAAAAAAGAACCAAGCTCACCATTTGTGGTGGCTAATGAAGGTAAGTCCAATGATACAAAGGGAAGTACTGACCACAGGTGTCTACGTGATAAGGCAAGAGCTGTTTGAATGGTGCTGTAGTCATAGAATCATAGAACACTGGAACTTGAAGGGACCTCTAGAGGTCCTCAAGTCCAGTCCTGTGTCCTCAGGCCAGGACCACACAACATTCATATTGTCCCTGTTAGATATTTATCTAACCTATTCTTAAATATCTACAATGATGGAGATTTCGCGAGTTCCCTAGGCAATTTATTCCACTATTGAAACACCCTGACAGATAGGACAGGTTTCCTAACATCCAATCTAACCTTCTGTTGTTGAAATTTAAGCTTATTACTGCTTTTGCTATCATAGGAGGTCAAGAAGAACAATTTTTTCCTCTCCCTTGTAATACTTTTCAGTTACTTAAAACTTTTATCATGTCCCCTGTCAGTCTTCTCTTCTCCAAGCTCAACAAACCCAGTTTTTTCAGTCTTCCTTCCTAGGTCATGTTCTTTAGACTTTTAAACATTTTTGTTGCTCTTCTCTGGACCTTCTCTAATTTCTTCACATCTTTCTTGAAATGTGCTGTCCGGAACTGGACACAATACTCCAATATTACACTGATGGTGTCTGAAAAGGTCCATTGCTTCCCCTAGGGCCCAGTAAAACTCTTCTTTTTGACCAGGAGAAATGCTGGTTGTTCAATGAAATACCAGATATCAAAAACATTTCACTTTTAATTTTCTGAAAAATTAATGTGTTTTTCAGAACCAAAACAAATTCACTGAAAAAAAAATCATGCATCATATATGGTTTGTTCATAGAAACAATAGAAAATTTACTTTCTCCTAAGGAATGTTGCTGTGCTGAAATTTTCCTTTGATTACATCTTTTTGGATGAAAGTAAATTTCTAGTAACTACATAAATAAATAAATGGATGGATGGAACGATGGATGGATGAATTTCCTCAATTTTTTGCCAGTTTTATTCCTTTGGCACCTTGAAAATGTTGTCTTGACCTTGAACTTTGTAAGTTGACTGTTGATTCCTGGTTCACTAAAGCCACCATTATTAGAAACCACTGATAAACCTAACATCATTTTCAGGTTGTCCGGAAGGAAGTGTCGAAGGGTTTCCAACACCCACCACTGAACCTGAAGCTGGTACGTGCACACATTTAACTGCCTATCTGGTCCCGGGTCAGTAGCCAGTGGTGGAGTCTCCCGGGCCATATTATTCAGGTGGGGGGGAATATATGTTACACACCAGGTTTAGTTCTGTTTATTTTCCGAAAAAAAGTCTCTTATGCTCCAATGAGTTCTGTTTCAAGCATCTTCTTTTGGCTTCCTTGACTGGTCTACAACCAGTATCATAGCCTCTGCAAATACAGTTAGGGAAATCCTTCATTATCCATGTCTTAGCTCTGACTGGCTGAGGAAAAATGTGTGAATTTATTTTGCTGAAAGCGTGTAACTGTAGAACTATTTGGAAAAAGTTTTATATTTTTTTTCCTGAACAATGTCACTTTGACCCATCTCAGATTGTTCAGAGGATTAACAGCCCAAATTAAAAAAAAAAAAAAAAGAGTGACGAAAATATGGAAATACTTTCAACACAGATGAAACATCTTACGTTGATGAATGTAAAATATCCCATTGATTCAGTTTAAAATAAATGTTCATGTTGAAATGGAACTTCCTTCAGACCAAGGGAAAGGTTTCAAAGGTCACATTGTTGAGAGAGAAAAAAAAGAAATATTTCCGTTCATCTGAACTAATTTTTTGGAGGGATGGGGGTGGGGGTTAAGGAACATCAGGGTGCGATGCATTTTTATATATGGACTACAGATTGAAACTCTCTAGTCTGGCATGAGCTCATCTGGCAACATCAACCGGCAAGACTTCTGTTGGCCAGACAACCACTTGTCGTGTGTGTGGCCAAGTTTCGCATGGCCTCATAAAGTTTGTTTCTGGCTACAGCCCTGGATCTCAGTGTTCTGTGCTGTTCTGTAGCTGCAATTTGCCCCCAGATGCCTTCTCAGAGCCCAATAAGTAGTGGAAATGCCGGTGATGTGCTAGACAATATTGACGTCCTGTGGTCGACCAGATTCTCTTCGCCAGCACCAGTCCCGTCCCCAGGCTGCTGGACGAGAGAGGTTCAGCCTCTATTTGGATCTGTTTTGAACAGATGCATTTGGAAATCTTCCATATGCTTGTGGAATGTGGAAAACATTTCACAACAAGCCCGACTGAGTCTGAAGGAATGCGTGGTGGAGCTATTGGCATGGAAGAAGTCTGTGATTGTCTTCAGCTCATAGACATGAGTGATGGTAGCCACTCCCATGTTTCAAGATAGCAATGTTTTCCTGGAAACCTGTAAATCTCTTTACAAAAGTCATTTAGATTCTGATTTGTATTCAAATTGGGCCAATTGTTCTGTGAATATTATTTATCCATCACAATAAATACTTAACTGACATTCTCTGAGAAAAGATGGGCCAAGGAAAAAACATTTTGTACATCTCGATTTTTTTTTTATTTATGGAATTCCTTATCCCGCTGTTAAAGAAAAAGAAAAAAAACCCACTAGTCTGTATGGTGTGTGTCTGTGTGTGCTCACATGCATGAAAAATAGGGAGGGTTTGGTAAACGGCAGTGTTTTAAAACTATAACATTTCCGTTTTCTATGAAACTTTGAGGATTTTCAATATAACGTTCCCATATCCTGAACTCCCTTCAGCCTAACCTTGCAGCTGAAAAAAGGCTTTGTGTGGCCATATTTGTAGACAACAAGGAAGAGGACAATAGGGCTAGAAATTTGTCTATATTATGACTTACGCCAGCTCAACTACATCTCTCAGTAAAATCATCCAGTTGGTCTAAGTTTTAAGCTGAGACCAGCCCTTAGAGGTTCATGTTATTGCCTGTGACTTTGTGGAATGAGAGCAAACTATTTTGATATTTTCAGATGATATGGAAGGTGTGTTCCAGAGTGATCTAGAAGAATCTTCATCAGGTGTCTTTTCACTAGGTACGTGTCTATATTCCCAAATCACTAACTCTGGCCCTGCAGCTCAGACCTTTGTCATGTTCACAGCATTTAACTTAGATTAATAACACATTAAATACTTATGCTACAAGTGTGGAATGTCATGTTACACTATTTTTAAAAATAGATACAGAACCTTAACACACAGGAAGCAAAAACAGAGAAGGAAAAAACCAGGCTGTTCCCTGAAATGGAGACATGCCTCTCCCCACCTTGGCTTTTTGAAGATTGATTAAATAAATAGATTACATACATCCCTCACAGCTTCGTAGTCTGCCAGACAGATCAGGAAATATCTCACATACATAGGGTGTGTCTACACTAGCCGGCTACTTCAAAGTAGCCGGCACAATGTCAAAATAACATGCGTCATGTCTACACGCGCCATGTGCTAGTTCGACGTTAAAATCGAAGTTAGGCAGTGAGACGATGAAATTGCTGTTCCCATCTGAAGATGGGAAGAGCGCCCTACTTCGACGTTCATTGTCGAAGTAGGGCGTGTGTAGACGATCCGCGTCCTGCTACTTCGAAATAGCGGGGTCCTCCATGGCGGCCATCAGCTGAGGGGTTTAGAGATGCTCTTCCCAGCCCCTGCGGGACTCTATGGTCACTGCGTGCAGCAACCCTTAGCCCAGGGCTTCTGGCTGCTGCTGCTGCAGCTGGGGGTCCATGCTGCATGCACAGGGTCTGCAACTGGTTGTCGGCTCTGTGGATCTCGTGCTGTGCAGGGCAAGTGTTTCTGGGAGGGGCCCTTTAAGGGAGCGGCTTGGGGCTTTGCTGGCCCCTTATTTCGATGGGGAGCGCTTATGTGTGTGGATGCTCCACATTTCCTTCCAGGGCGGCTCCTTTTGATGTTCCCTGTCACTACTTCGACGTGCAACATCGACGGCACCAGCCCTGGAGGACGTGTAGACGATACACATCGAAGTAGCCTATTTTAATGTCCTTACTTTGAAATAGGCTACTTTGACATAGTGTCCTAGTGTAGACGTAGCCATAATGTTAGAAAACAAGTTTTCAGATGGTCAACACTGCATTGGCATAAGTGGAATTGCGAACCTGACAAAAATTGATGATGGGAAACTAAGGTTCAATGATCGGAGGGGTAGCCGTGTTAGTCTGGATCTGTAACAGCAACGAAGGGTCCTGTGGCACCTTATAAACTAACAAAAAAGTTTTGAGCATGAGCTTTCGTGAGCACAGACTCACTTCATCAGATACTGGCCTTGGAAATCTGCAGGGCCAGGTATAAATAAGCCAGAGCAAGGGTGGGGATAACAAGGTTCAATGAGAAATTAAGTGGGAATATTTAAAGGTATCTAAACAAGTTAAAACTAATATTCAGTGGGACATGAGTGTGAAATTCCTAACATATCCCAATCAAAGTGATTTCACAAATGTCACACATATAGCTTTTGGGAAGATAGAGGCAGAATTGTGTTCCTCCATCTATGCCCATGATCCTCCTCAAGTAGGTAAACTGCTCCACATCTTCCAGGTGTCAAGAGCTTTTTATGCACGTAGAATATACGTGCTCACAAAGCATACAGCAGGACAGCTGTAAGGATGATACAAGTAATTCTTCCACTCTACACAGCACTGATAAAGCCTCAGCAGCAGCAGCATGTCCGCTTTGGGGCACCCCACTTTGGAAAAGGTGTGGCAAATTGGGGAAGTTCAGAAGAGAACAACAGAAATGATTCAAGGTCTGGAAAACCTAAGAGGAAAAATTAAAAAATTCACTTTATTTCATCTGGAGAACAGAAGACCAAGGGAGTTCATGTTAACAGTTTTCAAATTCCAAAAAGTTTGTGGTAAAGATGATAATGATAAATTGTTGTCCTTTAAACACTGAGAACAGGGGAAGACAAATAGTCTTACATTTCAGCAAGGGAGATTTAGGCAAGAGATAAGAAAAAAAAAAACAAACCTTCCAGTGTGGGTTGGTAAGTACTAGAAATGAATTCTCTGGATAGGTTGTGATACCCTGTAACTGTAGCTTTTTAAGAGCAGGTTAGATGAGCATATGTCAGTGATGGTCTAACAATATTTTGTCTCGCCTGACTGCATGGAACTGGACTTGATAACCTACTGACGTGCTTTCCTGTCCTACCTTTCTATGACTCTGTGTAAGGAAGCAGGGCAGAATTAGCCCTAGATGGCTTCCCAATAGACACAGAGTATTAGAGGAGGACAAAGGAAACAAACACGGAGACTCACGAAACTGACGTGAAATAAGCAACTACCAGGGCCAGAGTTCACCATCTTTCTTTTCTGCAGCTCCATCAACCTCAGAAAGCTCTGCCAAGGCATCCGGGAATGTTCCCACAACTGGTGAGTGTGATTTTCACAAGTTCTTTCTGAAGAGCTGTTTGTGAGCATGGTGTGGCTCTAGTGAGCCAAAGGTAAGTCCACCCCATCCCTTCGACTTGCCTCTCTCCGGGTGAACCTTTTGTGAAATGGGGTTCACAGTGGCTGGGCTTTCAATTGATCCTGACAGAATTAGGTACCACATCCCACTGGGGGTCAATGGGATGCAAGCGCCTTACACTCTTAGGCCCCTTGAAAATCCAAGCCATTGACAACAGTTCCATCACCATTGTCTCAATTGGAAAAGATTGTGGTGTCTTTGTTCTATTTCAATCACGCCCCCCCCCAGTGAGATTTCTGTCCCTGTGTTGCATAATCCTGTCTCTAAAGTGACCCATGCAATGGGGTGGGACTTTTCAAAAGAGGAGGAGAATTTTAAATTCTCTTTAATAAGCGTGGAGTATGCAGAGGAGAGATTCAAGGAGGAGACTAATGAAACAGAAGAAGCAAACCAAGGTCATTTTAGCGCCTGAAATGTGGACAGATTGGAGTGTGATGGGGCAGGGTAAAGGAACCTTCTGTGTGTTAGGGAAGCCACATAGAAGCTCACAGTGAAGATGACCAGAGATGGTGAGGAGCCTGGGAAAAGTGAGAAAGAATAAACTTTGGCTGTATGGTGTAGGAGAAAGTGCCAAACTGTTGGCATGGTGTGGTAGATGAATCGAAGGTACTTGAAATCAGAGCAAACATTTTTTACCATTTGTTCTTTCTCATGATGCTTTGAACCTTCAGGAAATAATTATTAGGCCTTAATCATTCTACCCTGTTTGGTGTTCCCTAGATGATCATGGTCATTAAGAGCGTGGGGTTGCTGCTAATCCAACTACATAATTTTTTTTCAGATACAAAGAAGAAATCAGTCATGGGAGACATTAAAAGTAGCGTAGGTAAGTCATTATAGTGTCCTGTACGTTGAGCTTCCACAGCGTCTCATGCACTGCCTTCAAGAGGTGTTTTCGGCATCTTTGTGAGATGACACTCAGGTAGTCCTGAATTAGCAAATTACTTAGCATCACTCGTCCATCCTGCTCCATGGATAATAATTCTCATGTCGTTATTTATTGACGGACGTCTGCTTGGCAGAAAGACATTCTGGACCAGCTGTACATGTGTGCTGGGTTTTCTCTCTTGCCCTTTGGGAAAAAGTCTTGGTCTTCACCAAGATCTATTCATACGTTTTCAGAATGTGTGTTTCCACTGGGGCAATGTGCCTTATAGATGTGCAGCTGAGGCACGTGACAGATGTACAAAGCTGATCAGGTAATGACTGTTGACTTGCAGGGAGATTTTACTCATAAGGATTGTTCCCTGTAAGTGGCATGTATTTTGATTGGTGGTGCATGTCCCCATATGCCTTGAGGCACGCAACAAAATTTATTCCACCCATGATGGAAAAAAAAGTGGGAACTCTGCTCCTCAGTCATGTAGAAACAGAGATTCAAAGGTTCTTTGTTTGCACTAGCAAATAAGACATAAGATTTTCCGAGGTTCCTGATTCTATTTAAATGTTTAGATGTGACTGATGAATTCTAGTCTGTGTCCCTTCACAGGTTCAATGATGGATTTTGCTAGAATGTGGCAAAAAACCACTCACGGCCTCTTGACCTGGAAATGGGGGACAAATAATAACTTCCTTTACAAATGTTGTAAGTAAAAATGTCTCTTTTTCCGAGGGTCCCATTTTCACAGCAAATACATCACCCGGAGAACGGTGGGGGTGGGGGAGGGACAGGGGTGGTAGTAATGCGTAACAGGCTCTAGGGGCACCAGAGGGCATGGGAGGGGAAGGGATGGCTATAATGTATAACGGGCACTAGGACAGCAATTGGCTAGACGCAGCTTTTGCCATAAGCCGAGCACTTGAGCGGCTGCCCAGGAGAGATTTGGGTTCTTCCCAGCTGATTGGCAGAGGGCCCAAAATGACCCACAGCGGGCAGCCTGTGTTTTAACTGGTGGTATCCATCTGTGCGTGCCTTGGTACACATATTAACATTGATTCCACATATAGAAGAAGAAAACCAGAGGGACCATTGGTTGCCTAGTTCAGGGAGGCTATCCAGTACAAAGACACTAGGGCAGTATAGAGAGAGGTGAGGAGTTATGCTTTTTAAGGGGCATATGACACGGGTCATTTTCCAAACACTGTTGGCCCAAAGAACATTTTTTTATATCCCCCCATGCCCTTACACCCCTCAGTATTAACTCTCTGTTCTTGGATACCTTCCTTTAGCTGCTCTGGACTCTACCGACCTGGTGAAGGAGAAAGTCATCTCCTTGGTTGACGCCGGCATTGCCATAAACTGTGCTTTCCCCCTGGTTCTCCGCCCGGAAAGGAAAGTAAAGCTCATCCTCTCCTTCGACTATGGCCCCTTTGAGCCATTTAAGGTAATTTCTATCCTTGTCCCAGATTTACTGTGGTTCCAATTAGGAATGAGGCCCCTTGTGCCATGAGATGTTTGAACACAATGGAGTACGCTGGGCCTGTTCTCAAGAGGGGAGGCCAATAAAAATATCCACAACCTTTAGAAAGCAGCTCCTCTGCTGTAACTTGAGACCATCGCTCCTTCTTTGTGTCCTAATCTCTCTGATCTTGTGGATGGCAGTTCCTGTCCATAAAACCATCATCATTCCACAGGCAATCAAGCAAGCTGCCCGCTACTGTAAAGAAAACTGCATCCCATTTCCTGAGATAGATGAGAAGTTGCTCCAGGACCCAGACAACCCGTCCGACTGCTACATCTTCCGAGGAGAAGGTGCTCCTACTGTCATGCACTTCCCACTTTTCAACAAAGTCAATTGCCCAGGTAATGTTCACATCACACCCATTGTCTTCATGGCCAATTTACCTGCCTCTCATTTCGCTTACACAGGTGTCTGAAATACAGCTGAGTCTAGCTAGTGACCAGGTAAGGTTGCAAACGGACATAGGGTATGGGATAGTGTCCAATGCATATAATTCCATGATCTATTTTACAGAGTATCCAGTGACAGAGACTTATAAGGAAAGTTGGGAGTGAACACAGACTGTGTCAAGAACAACAAGAAGTCCTGTGGCACCTTATAGACTAACAGATATTTTGGAGCATAAGCTGTCGGGGGCAAAGACCCGCTTCATCAGATGCATGAGTGGGGGTGGGTGGGGGGTTCTAGAGGGGTATTTAAAGAGTGGGGTCCTAGTAAAAAGGAGGGCCAGAGCTGACAAGGTCTATTCAGCAGGGTGGAAATGGCCCATTATCAATAGTACATATCAAAAGAGGAAAAAACAAGTCAGATCAGACAGGGGAATATGACCCATTGTCAGAGTCTAACGGGTAGATATTGACACCCAGGGCAGAGAAGCTGCTTTTGGAAGGGGCCGGCCACTCCCAGTCTCTGTTTAATCCTTGGCTGATGGAGTCAAATTTGCAAATAAATTGCAGTTCAGAGATTTCCCTCTCCATTTGTCCAGTTTGGCCAATGTAAATTGCAGTGAGGCATTGCTGGCACATGATGGCATATATTTTATTAGTAGATGTGCAGGTAAAGGAGCCCCTGATGGTATGGTTGGTGTTAGGTCCTGTGATGATGTCACTGGTGTAGATATGTGAGCAGAGTGGGCAGCAAGGACTGTTGCAGGGGCTGGTTCCAGCCCGAGAGCCACTGGTTTGTGATTTGTAGTGGCTGGTGAGGATTTGTTCAAGGTTGGCAGGCTGTCTGTAAGCGAGGACAGGTCTGCCTCCCAAGGGCTGTGAGAGTGAAAGATCTTTGTTCAGGATGAGTTGCAGATCACCGAGGATGTGCTGGAGAGGCCTTAGGTGGGCATTGTATGTGATAGTCAGTGACCACAGGGGATATTTGGTGTTTGGTGTTGTTCCCTGTCCCATGGAGTAGCACCTAGACCTCTTACACAGGGAGAAGGCATGAGTCTATAGCCTTAGCTGAGAAGCAGCTGGTGTTTAGCTCTGACTGTTGAGGCTCCTGAGCTCAGCTCCAGAGAATTGAGGATCAAGTTTGCCTGGTGGTGGACTGTCTGGGGTTTCATCTGGGTCTCTGAAGCTTGAAATATACTTCCTCATCAGTGGGAAGTTTGTAACTCACACATCTAGACTATATCTACGGTAGAGGGTTTTGTTGACAAAGCCCTGGGAACGTCCAGATTAGAATGCAGCACCTTTGTCAACAGTCTTATCCCGCTCCCCACAAGACCTAACACGTCTGTTGACAAAAAGCCATCTGGATGTTCCCAGGGACCCTCTGTTGATAAACACAGCTTGTGGGACCCGGGGCACCCCATCTGCTATGCTTCAGGTGGCCGTTTTGTTGAGAGAGTGACCTCTTGACAGAAGTTTTGTTGGGAGATATCTGTTGACCTATCACGTCCTGGCCACAAAGGTGGACTGCCTGGCCACTCTGTCGGCAAAACAACCCACTGGAAGCACAGCAGACAGGCTGCCCAGTGACCTGGAAGCTTTTGTCATTCTTCCTCATGGCGAGTGGAGAGCGGCCGTTGACAAAAGCACTGTGTTCTGTCAATTTACTATTGACAGAACGTGCTTGGCAATCTGGATGCTCTAGATGTTTGTCAACAAAATGGTTGTTTTGTTGATAAAACCCCTTAATCTAGACATAACCTTCAGGGAGGTGTAGGAAATGGATTAAACAGGAGAATGAATTTGGTAGAATTATGGAAACTCCCTCGGCCTCAGGAAAACATGACATAACAGCAACGAGAAAAGTGTAAAATATCCTTTTCGGTGCAAGTGACTAAAGAGGACACTTTGCACAGTTCTATTAACTGTATTGCTACTGACCACCGTAGACAACACAACCAGACCCTTTGGTGTTGGGAACGGAGCATTTGTCAAACTGCTTTTCATACATGAGCCTCAGTGGTTCTTCGGCTTAAATTTGGGGAGCAAGATATCCCACTCATGACTGCCTCGGAACCCTAGAATGAAGTCTTCGTAAGAACACCGGTTGTTATTGGCACCGCATTAACAGTGTTCACATCTCTTCTCTCTTTGCTTTCAGCCTACGTGAAGGAATGGAAAATTAGATTCACCGTCGTCCGCTTTCTCTACCATATGGGAGACATCACCAAACTCCTCCAGTCAGCCAGGCTGAATGTGTCGAACAACAAAGACAAGATCCTGCAGGAGATCAGACACATCATGGCTCGCTCCACCAAGAAGGCGAGGTCTTAAGACAACTCCTCTCTCTACACCCAGCATACGCTGAAGGCACCCAGTCAATGCTGCAAAGTACAGAGCTGTGAAGTGGTGTGAAAACATCGTTAACTGTGACCACAGTGGGCGGAGGAGTCTCAACTCCTGTTGTAAAATCACCACTACCTAGATCCTGAATTAACTCTTGAAGTTGACCACAAGGAAGGTCAATAATTCTGATTCTGTTCCTGGGTCAAAGATTAATTCTGCCTTCGTATCAAGCACTCTTTGCTTCGCATTGTGAGCTATCGCTCAATCAGTTTCTGTTCTGTGTGATGCTACTTATCTTGTGTCTCTGCTGCACAAGTAATGTTCAATGAATAAAGCTTATATGAACATGCCTATTTTGCCCTTCCACCCTACAAGTAGTCTGCAGGAATGCAAGCACCTATCACCTGGGTTAAAAGCCATTAACCCATATCATTGATAAAACTATAGTCCCGTCAATGCATGGAGGGGTTAGAGAAAATGAAGAATTTCCAAATGGGTCTGTCCTTTTTTCTGAAAATATTGGGTAAAAATGCAATTGAAATAATTATCAATATTTAAAGAGAAAATAATAAGCATGGCAAAGTTAGCAGGAAAGTAAGTTCAACTATTAGTTGAAAAACTAATTTCCAGACTTTTTTTTCCCCCAGTTTTCTCCAGTAAAATATTGAAGGTTTTTGCCCAAAGTTGATCATTTTGGTGCTTTATTTAAGGTCCCAAATGTACTTAAGAAAAAGATTTCAGAGACTTTTTAATCAGACACAGTCAAGAGTTACATGCTGAGGGATGGTCTGTGATTTAGAATGTTCTGTGTTTCATCCACCTAGAAGACAAATCAATCAGTCTACGTCTACACTACAACTTAAAGTCTATCACAGAGACACAATTCCATCTATGGCAATTGTGAAGTTGGAATTGATGTATCTATGACTGGTTTACCTGTCTGACCTCACTGAGGGAGGTCTATGAGAGAAACTCTCCCGTCAACCTTCCTTACTCCTCATAAGATTGAGGAGATCAGGAGATGACTATCATATAGTCATAGAATAAGAACATAAGAATATAAGAACATAAGAACGGCCATACTGGGTCAGACCAAAGGTCCATCTAGCCCAGTATCCTGTCTCCCAACAGTAGCCAATGGCAGGTGCCCCAGAGGAGGTGAACCGAAGACAATGACCAAGCCATTTGTCTCCTGCCATCCATCTCCAGCCTTTGACAAAAGCCTATGCACCATACCTTACCCCTTGCTAATAGCCATTTATGGACCTAACCTCCAAACATTTATTGAGCTCTTTTTTAAACTCTGTTAGAGTCCTGGCCTTCACAGCGTCCTCTGGCAAGGAGTTCCACAGGTTGACTGTGCGCTGTGTGACGAAAAACTTTCTTTTATTAGTTTTGAACCTGCTACCCATTAATCTCATTTAGTGTCCTCTAGTTCTTATATTATGGGAACAAGTAAATAACTTTTCTCTATTCACTTTCTCCACACTATTCATGATTTTATATACCTCTATCATATCGCCCCTCAGTCTCCTCTTTTCTAGACTGAAAAGTCCCAGTCTCTCGAGCCTCTCCTCATATGGGACTCATTCCAAACCCTTAATCATTTTAGTTGCTCTTTTCTGAACCTTTTCTAACACCAATATATCTTTTTTGAGGTGAGGAGACCACATCTGCACGCAGTACTCAAGATGTGGGTGTACCATAGTTTTATATAGGGGAAGTAAGATATTCTCTGTCTTATTTTCTATTTCTCTTTTAATTATTCCTAACACCCTATTTGCTTTACTGACTGCCGCTGCACACTGTGTGGATGTTTTCAGAGAATTATGCACTATAATTCCAAGATCCCTTTCCTGATCTGATGTAGCTAAATTTGCCCCCGTCATATGGTATGTATAATTGGTGTTATTTTTCCCAGTGTGCACCTGAGAGCTGGAAGGGACCCTAGGAGGTCATTGTAGCCAGACAGAATCCCCCGGCTCTACTCCGTCTTGCCTGCCCCTCTTCGGTGCCTCAGAGCACGCAGCACAAAGAAACAGCACAGTCTTGGAATGTTTTGAGAGCGGTGCCTCACAAACACAGATGTGCTATGTCAGCATGACCCTGGACTGAAGAATACAGATAAGGGGGCTAACAGGCTAGCTGTTGGCCTCGGGGCTTCAAGCTGCCCTTGGCTGGTGTTGATAACGGATCCGCCCACACTTGGTCCCAGAAGAGGAACTTTACTGCCTGGGTGAAAGTTTGCCCTGTTTCTATAAATTTAGTTATCTCTGTCCTCATAAGTGTAACTGCCTTGTAAGCGCTGCCATCACAAAGACGAACCAGCACAATTGGTACCTTGAGATAAGGAAGGACCTACGTGCCCCAAGGGGTATAAACAGGGGGCCAGCAGCCTACTCTAACGGAGCTCCTATTTCCTGTGCCTGCTGCTCGGGTAAGGTTATTGCCTCCCGAGGATCTAGGGGACCCCCTTCCTCGTTCAGCTCTTCCCAAGGGATTTAGTGAATGACTTTGGCTACACCGGAGTCAAAGGCTGCAGGGGTGAGAATTATATGTGGGGTTTTTTTGTGCACATTTAATAGCTCTTTAGTCTGAGGTGTCTGATCCTCAAATGGGTAACTTCCTCTAATTGACCTGTCATTTGTATCATCCTACTATAGTAGCTAAGCAAATAGAGCAATAACAATGTAACCATTAAGATTTTATCTAACTTTTCCTGCAACTGTAACCATTGAGATTTTCATTTCTGCTTTGTAATAAATAGTGACCATGTTTAAGCTTCAGCCTGACTCCTTCTAGTTGCTGTAACTCGGCCAAACACAAACAAAGAACCTTAGCCGGTTTGGCTCTGTTCAGCCTGGTCAGTGGTAAGGTGCAGTAAAAGCTGGGCGCTGAGTCATGCTGCCTCCAAGGAGCAGACTCTTGGGGCACCCGTCAGCCTCACTGGCTGCCCACTGCGAAGGGACAGTCTGTCCTAGCAGTTAAAGTCTGGGGTGAATCTCAGGGGCGTCCCTCAGCCATCTTGGCTGCCTGCTGCGAAGGAACTGGCTGTTCTAGCAGCTAAAGTCTCGGATGTAAAATAAGCTCACAGACCGCTCATTACCCGGCCATCGGCTGACAGTCATCAGGTCCAGCCCTCTGCCCAAAGCAGGATCAACACCAGCTAAATCATCCCAGCCAGTATCTGTCAAGCTGGGACCTAAAGGCCTCTAGGGACAGAGATTCCACCACCTCTCTAGGTAACGCATTCCAGTGCTTCACTGCCCTCCTAATGAAATAGGATTTTTTTCCTAATATCCAGCCTAGACCTCCCTCTCTGTAACTTGAAACTATCGCTCCTTGTTTTGTCATCTGTCACCACTGAGAAAAGCCTCTCTCCATCCTCTTTAGAGCCCCCCTTCAGGAAGTTGAAGGCTGCTATCAAATCTCCCTCTCACTCTTCTCTTCTTCAAACTAAACAGGCCCAAATCTCTCAGCTACTCTTCATATGTCATGTGCTTCATCCCCCTCATCATTTTGGTTGCCTTCAGCTAGATTTTTCTCTAATGCATCCACAGCCTTTCTTCATTAGGAGGGGCCCAGACTCATTACTCCAAATGTGGATGCATCTGATGAAGCAGGTCTTTGCCCGCGAAAACTTATGCTCCATAATATCTGTTAGTCTATAAGGTGCCACAGGACTTCTTGTTTTTCTCAAAGATACAGACTAACATGGCTACCTCTCTGATATTACTCCAAATGTGGGCTCACCAGTGTCAAATAGAGGGGAATAGCTCTAACCCTAACCCCCTCAATGTTGGATATTTTGATATTGTGCTTCACTACTAGGTGCATGAATTTAAGCTCAGGAAGCTTAACCCTAACCAGGTCAATCTACCAGGGAGTGTAGATGTACCTTCACTACCCAGAGTCAGACATTTCCATCTCATTGACAAGCACTGTCGGGAGTGGCATGGCCATGTGCTGGTCAGGTGCAAACATGAGCAAGTATCCCTACTTCGAAGGATCATTTTCCTCTGCTTAAGAGTACGATGGGCTCCTCTTAAGAACAGCCATACAACATACACCAGCGGCCTGTCTAGGCCAGTATCATGTCTTCCAAGGGGATTGTACGATATCACTCATCTCAGGGATGTCTATCTGCACAATGTTCTTTCCTGTACACTTTTTTTTTATAGAATATATGAGAGGGGTAAATTGTTGGACAAAAAATACTAAAAGCCTTTATTTAAGTCGTACCACAGTGATAATAATTATTTTAATAATGCAAATTAAGTAAACATGTCAGTTTCCATCTTTCAACATTTATCCTGGAGAGGATGGAGAGAGGCTCTTCTCAGTGGTGGCAGAAGACAGAACAAGGGGCAATGGTCTCAGTTTGGGATGGGAGAGGTGTAAGTTGGATTTCAGGAAAAACTACTTCCCCAGGAGGCAGCAACGAAGGGTCCTGTGGCACCTTATAGACTAACAGAAAAGTTTTGAGCATGAGCTTTTGTGAGCGCAGACTCACTTCATCAGATGCTGGTCTTGGAAATCTGCAGAGCTGGGTATAAATAAGCCAGAGCAAGGGTGGGGATAACAAGGTTAGCTCAGTCAGGAAGGGTGAGGCTTACTACCAGCAGTTGATCTGGAGGTGTGAACACCAAGGGAGGGGAAGCTGCTTTTGTATTTAGACATCCATCCACAGTCTTTGTTTAAGCCTGAGCTGAAGGCGGCAAATTTGCAGATGAATTGTAGCTCAGAAATTTCTCCACGTAAAAGAATAAACGCACACAAATCAGATATCAGAAATGGCAATATACAAAAACCCGTAGGAGAGCGCTTCAATCTCCCAGGCCACACAGTAGCAGACTTAAAATTAGCCATCCTACAGCAAAGAAATTTCAGGACCAGACTCCAGAGAGAAATTGCTCCGGCTTATTTATACCTGGCCCTTCAGATTTCCAAGACCAGCATCTGATGAAGTGAGTCTGTGCTCACGAAAGCTCATGCTCAAAACTTTTCTGTTGGTCTATAAGGTGCCACAGGACCCTTCGTTGCTGTTACAGATCCAGACTAACACGGCCACCCCACCGATACCTCCCCAGGAGGGTGGTGAAGCACTGGAATGCGTTGCTTAGACAGGTGGTGAATGCTCCATCCGTAGAGGTTCTTAAGTCCCACCTTGACAAGGTCCTGGCTGGGACGACTTAGTTGGGGTTGATCCTGCTTTAGGCAGGGGGCTGGACTAGATGACCTCCTGAGGTCCCCTCCAGCCCCAGGAGTCTACGATTCTATGATTTTTTAGAAAATATCCTAAGCAGTCTTTGAGCACATTAGGTTTTTTTCCTTCATCAAACCCCTGAGGAGGCAGCTCCAGATCTTCTCTTCTCTCAGGGGTAGAAATTTACCGCTAATTTTAGATTATCTCCACTGATGGTCAGATTACGTTAACTTATTCGGGTGCCGGTATCGGCCCTTAGCTTCAATCATACCTCTCCTTGCCTCAGGTATGTGCAGAGAGAGGACAGAGCTCCCCTCCTCCTTTGTGGCAGTCGACTAAGCAAGCCAAGTGGCTCAGCTCTGGCAGACTTCTCCGTTTCCTCATTGCTCATAAAAATCCCAGTGCTGAAATTTCTTCAGTTGTGTGTGTGCGTAACTTAGCCTGGGCACCGGGACACACTTCTCATGCTTAATCTTTGGTGGGATCCTCAGAGATGGTGAAGAGGGGAATTTCCCCTTTGTAGCTCACCTCCTGGGGTCCACCAATGTGGAGAACATGTCTAACAATGCAGAAAACAGCCACGGCTCAGTGATTTCAGCACTCCGTTACGAAGGGGAAAATTCCCATTACACCCCCTTCTCCAGGTCAAGTAGGCAGGAGAGATGCACCAATGTTTCTCATCTTACCAATGAGTTACCAGCACTCTGGTTCAAAGAATCAGAGGGTTGCTGTGTTAGTCTGTATCCACAAAAACAACAAGAAGTCCTGTGGTTCCTCATAGACTAACAGATTTTTCGACCGTAAGCTTTTGTTGGCAAAGGTTCACTTCGTCAGAGGCGTGTTGTGGTGATTCTAGAGCTCTGGAATCTCCACTCAATGTAGCACATTGGTGTGCCTCTCGGAACTGCAGACCACAACACAACCTGGAAGTTGCATGAGTCTGGCAATATCTGTGCTGTGATAATGTATTTTTCCAAAGCTGGGAACTAATGCAAGCATGGTCCCTAATTCCAAGAGACAGCTATTGAAAAATAATATATGGAGATACACATCTCGTAGAACTGGACTTGATAACCTCTGATGATACCAGCAGCGGGGGGGTAACTACGGAGCAACGACTTCACAAAACCTTGAAAATTCTGCTGGCTGACTGAGGCACCTAAATGGGAACTGGGCCCTTCGAAATAGCTGACCTGGACTGCATGAATTTGGCAATGACTGTGCTGTGATAATGAGAACTAATGAAAGTATGGTCACTAATTCCAAGAAACAGCTATTGAGCAACAACATCTGAGAACTCTGGAAACCCTGCTCACTGACTGCAGATTGTAAATGGGAACTGGGCCCTTCTGAAGACTTGGCCTCGACAGTAGAATCAGAGAGAGCCCTTCTGAAAGTCTGTCTCTGAAGATACATTTTGTCCCCATGGGAATAACATGGAATAAGAAGGATAATTAAGATGATCTGTTTGTTCACGAATAATTCACACTGAAAAGAGAAGGGATACATTTATTGAATAAACAAATAAATTCATTCCTTTCTTCCAGCTCTTCATCCATTATTAACCAAATGGCCATTTGAATGGAATCATGAATGAACTACAAAGCAACCCCAATTAATTCCATTTATTTATAGTCTAGTCTACTCTAACTAGTTTTGCAGTCTTGGAAAGCCCCACATTTCCAAACTGGCCTCCTCAGGTCCTGTGTGGTCCTGCTCTCAGTGAGTGGACTGACCTGACAAGCTGAGCTTTGGAGAAGACCGAGAACACTTTGTCAAACGTTCTATGATGACTGTGAATATATTCCAAAAAACAACCCTGACTCCCCACTCTCATGAGGGTCAAGTATGGGATTGCAAACCTAATATGGTGCAAGGAGAAGATGGGAAAGGTCTTTTCATCTCTGTTTGGTGGAATGAATCCTCCACATGGTGGATAAAGGTATAATTTAAACACTGGACACGAGGGTGAATAGAAATGGCCCAAAGCACCTCAGCAGACATCACAGACATTATTGTCCAGAGGTAAGAGAACCACACGCTTTCATCTCAGATGCCTCAAGCAGAAGTCCATAGCTTGAGACAAGGCTCTGGATTTGGAAAACAGTTTTCTTTTGTTATTTTCTATTTCAGATACTCATATATACCCATCCAGAGATGGTCTACTGTAGAGACAGGCCTGGAAACTCCTCTGAGTGCCCACGTATTCTGTCTCTTGAGACGTAAGACATGGAAGCTGATAGGAAAATAAATATGGAGATACTCAGCCAGAATCATGCTCTGTCTAGCTCAGTGTCCTGTCATCTGACAGTGACCAAAGTCAGATGTCTGAAAGGGAATGAACAGAAGGGGGCCTTTCTCGAGTGAGCTGCACCCTGTAATCCAGTCATGGCATGAGAGACACCCAAGACATGGGGTTACTTCCCTGCCCATCATGGCTAACAGCCCTGCATGGACCCATCCCTCAGGAAATTATCTAATTCCTTGATGAAAACACACAATTTTTTGCCTTCAAAACATGGCTGAACAAGAAGTTCTATGGATGGATTCCACGCTGTGTGCAGAGGTGTATCTTGTTGATTCTTTGAAAGCTGCTTCCTGCAGAGTTCATTGGGTGACCCTGGGTACATAACACTTCCTTATTCAGTTTCTCCATGGCACTGTGACTGTACAGGCCTCCATCTTAGCCCCCTTTCTCAGCTGTTTTCCAAGCTGAGCAGCCTCTATCTTGAGTCTGTCCTTATACAGACCCTGTTCCAGACCTTTAAGGATTTTTGTTCTCCTCCTCTGTACTTTTACATCTTTTTTAGAGATGGGACAACAATAACTGTGCACCAGACTTCTTTCAGCTGTCTTGAGAACTGAGTTCACCACAAATTTGAATCTGATCCAACATGGGCTAAGTTATAATGATACCAGTGAACTAGGAATCTTGTCCTAGACTCAAAGGGTCCTGTGGCACCTTACAGACTAACAGAAAAGTTTTGAGCATGAGCTTTCGTGAGCACAGACTCACTTCATCAGATGCTCTGACTGAGCATCTGATGGAGTGAGTCTGTGCTCACGAAAGCTCATGCTCAAAACTTTTCTGTTTGTCTATAAGGTGCCACAGGACCCTTTGTTGCTGTTACAGATCCAGACTAACACAGCTATCCCTCCGATACTTGTCCTAGAGTGAGACCTAAAGCAGCCTTGAGACTATTTGCTGAGTCTGGCCAAGAGATAGGGGGGAAGGGATAAGGTCTAGGGAAAGAACAGACTAAGTAAAGTCAAGCTGAAATACCGTGAGTTTGGGAAGGATGTGGACCAACTGGAAAGAGCCCAGGCAGGACAAGAAGTAATGGGCTTAATCAGCAGTGGTTGAGATTGATCTTATATATTATAGGAAAAAAATCTTTCTAACAGTGAGGTCTCAGCATAAGTACCAGAGTTATGTCTAAACCACCAAGCTAAGGGCTAGTCTCATGTCCCTTCCTCTTGAAGCCCTTCTCCTATGTATAAATAAGGAAATACATGCTAGGAAACATAGAAGCAAAGAGATCGTCCTGAGGGCAGTGGTTATGGCATGTGCCTGAGAGATGACAGACCTCGTTAAAGTCCCTTTTCTTTTTCACACAGAAAGAGGAATTGTTTCCCAGCTCCCAGGGTGGTTATAATAGAACTGAGTGTATCACAGAGCTGCATGAACCAACAAATGCTAAAATAACCATGGTAAAGTTGCATAATGTGCCTTCCCTTTGGTTGCAATGCTGACTTCCAAACCCTGGGGAGTTTGGAAGATTGTTCAGTTGTTTCTTTTCTTTCTTTTTTTTGAACAGGAATGGGGTTAATTTTGCAGGATGTACAGGTCAGCACATTTCAGACAGGGGTCACATCCTTAGCAGCAAGAGGCATGACTGTGATGTTGCTGTCTGGTTACTCATAGAGATGTTTTTCAAAGCATCCCTGATTAGACGTTCCCCTCACTGTGCTCTCCTGATTGTGCTGGTGTCTGGCTTCTCATTAATAGTGATCAGGTGATCTGCCTGGCAAGAAAATTTCCCCCTTATTCTCACATAAGTTTTTGAGCACACAGGATGCTGATTCCACTAAGGGAATTTTGCTTTTGCTGGGGTCTAACAGTGTCAGAAGGATTCTGAACCTGACTTTTAAACAGCCATATGCACATTCTACTACTGTTCTGAGCTTGCTCAGCCTGCAGTTGAACTGCTCCTTACTGCAGTCCAACGTGCCTGTGTATGGCTTCATGAGCCCAGGGTGCAAGAGGCAAACTGGATCACCTAGGATCACTATTGGCATCTCCACATCTACAATAATTTTCTGGTCTGTAAAGAAAGGGGGGAAGAGGAGAAATCCACACTATGGGAGGTTGACAACACATACCCAGAAGCAGCCACAATGCTTTTTTGTCCCCTCAGGGGCTCCCTATCATCTGGAGATTCTTTTTCTTTATCTTTAGAAATGCATCAAAGAGAACAAAAGTACGTGTGCCATCACTGAAATGTGACATCTCTTACATGTTGCATGTAAAATATTGAGCAATATCTTCTGTAAAATGAAAACTCTTTGTGGCTCTGTCTACATGAGCATACTAAGTTGAAGTAGCCTATTTCGACGTAAGTACATCAAAATAGGCTCTTCGACGCGTACCATCTTCACCTCCTCCAGGGCGGGTGCCATCGATGTTCGATGTTGAAGTAGAGATGGAGAATGTTGAAAAGAGCAGCCCCGGAAGGAAATTTGGAACGTCCACACTCACAAGCGCTCCCTGTCAAAATAAGGGGCCAGCAAAGCCCCAAGCTGCTCCCTTAAAGGGCCACTCCCAGACGCACTCGGCCTGCACAGCACAAGATGCACAGAGCCGAAAACAGGTTGCGGACCCCGTGCATGCAGAATGGACCCCCAGCTGCAGCAGCAGCAGCCAAAAGCTCTGGGCTAAGGGCTGCTGCACACGGCTACCATAGAGCCCTTCAGGGGCTGGACAGGGCATCTCTCAACCCCTCAGCTGATGGCCGCCATTGAGGACCCCGCTATTTCGACGTAGAGGGATGCGGATTGTATACACGTGCCCACTTTGATGTAGAACGTTGAAGCAGGACACTATTCCCATCTTCAGATAGGAATAGTGATTTTGATGTCTCACTGCCTAACATCGATTTCAATGTAGAAACAGCACACAGTGCATGTAGACACGAAGTGCACTATTTCAACGTTGTGCCAGCTACTTCGAAGAAGTCGACTAGTGTAGATGCACCCTGTGTGTGTGTGTGTGACTTGTAGCCAATGCAGTAGGTGCACAGCCATGCAATCATTCCAGTTCTATAGAAAGTTAACGGATAACAAGCTAGGATTCTATGATTCTACTGTTTTCTTGTACCTGAGTTGCTGATGAATAAAGGGTTTCACCTTTTCTTTTGGAGTAAATTGTGCCTTTTGTGACAGCATTCCAGGTTCCAAAGCAAAAATCTAAGCAAGATGTTCAGAAGACTCTGGGTCTCATTTGACCCCCACAATGAGTGAGCAACCTTTCTGAAATTCTCAGCTATTCAGAAAAAGTGTATTTCTCGAAACTAGTGCCCAGCATTTCAAAAGCTCGCAGGACTGGAAAGTCAGTTGTGCAAAGGCAGATGACAGTTTATGAAACTTTAGCTTCCCTCTTTTGCTATTTATTCCTTTATGGTAACACTGCTGCTCCAAGAGGCACACAATTCTAACTGAACCGCTCGAGAAAAATGGGGGACAGCTCTTCTCTTGGTGCAATATGCAGCACTCAAGTGCATGCCTTACACCTGACACTGTGAAGTCACTCATGCTTACCATCTGTCCTCCTGCATATTCATTTATTTACACATCTTCAAGAGATGGGACTGAGAGATGAACTAAGAGATTGGTGGTTAAGGTAAGACTCTGGTACTTATTCTGAGACCTCATAAGAAGAAAGTATTTTCTTAATTTCTTAGATTCCTAGAATCCTAGGGCTGGAAGAGACCTCAGGAGGTCAACAAGTCAAGCCGCCTGCTAAAGCAGGGCCAAACCAAATAAATCATCCAAGCCAGAATGTTGTCAATCCAGGACTGAAAATCCTCTAGATTCCACCATGTCTCTCAGTAATGCATTCCAGTGCTTCACCACCCTCCTAATGAACTATTTTTCTTAATATCCAACCTACACTTCCCCCTCTGTATCTTGAGACCATTGCTCCATGTTCTGCCATGTATCACTACTGAGAACATCCTCCCCCCATCCTCTTTAGAACCCCACTTAAGGAAAGTGAAGGCTGCTATCAAATCCCCCCACTCTTCTCTTTATCAAACTAAATAAGCACAAATCCCTCAGACACTCTTTATAGGTCATGGGCTCCAGCCCCCTCATCATTTTCTTTGCTCTACTCTGGACCCTCTCCAATTCCCTTTTTATACTAAGGGGCCGAGAACTGGATACAACACTCCTGATGTGGCCTCACCATTGCTGAATAGAGGGGAATAATAACTTCTCTAGATCTGAGGAAAATGCTCCTCCTAATGCACCCCGATATGCCATTAACCTTGTAGGTTACAAGGGCAGACAATTGACTGACATCTAGTTTCTCCCGTAATCCCAGGTTGTTTCTGCTGTACTGCTACTTAGCCAGTCAGTCCCCAGTCTGTAACGATGTTTGCTATTCTTCCATCCCAAGTGTAGGACTGCGCACTTGTCCTTGTTGAACCTCAACAGAGTTGTCTTGGCCCAATCCTCCAATTTGTCTAGCTCACTCTGGACTGTATCCCTACCCTTCAACATGCCTATCACACCATTTAGCTTACTCTTACCCACAAATTTGCTGAGGGTGCAATCCATACTTCCATCCAGGTCATTAACAAAGGCATTGCAAAATACTGGCCCTAGAAACAATCCTTAGGGCACTCCACTTGAAACCAACCACCGACCAGACATTGAGCCATAGGACACAACCCATTGGGTCCAACCATCTAGCCAGATTTCTATCTATCTTATAGTCCATTTATCCAATCTATACTTCCTTAAATTGTGGGCAACAGTATTGTGGGAGACTCTCTCAAAATCTTTGCCAATGTCAAGGTATATCTCATCCATTGACGTCCCCATGTGTACAGAGCCAGGCCTAGACAGCAGCCATATAAAAGGCAGCCAGAGCAAACATACAGGGCAGCAGCCAACAGGGGAATTTGACTGACAAACATGTAAGAGAGGCTCAGCTCAGTTTTATTTCTTGTGAAACTCCTGCAACTTCAAATGTTTACGGTGGGTTGAATCTCCTAGAGTTGTACAAGTTTCTAAATAACTCACTGGCAAGGTGGGAAACATCCCTGCATCCCTTCCACCACACCCCAACTGAAATGGAGAAAAGATATAGTCATTTCTCACTTCATAATAGAGTACTGAAACCCCTGAGCTCTCCAGCCTTTGCCAGTGATTCTGACACAGTGCAGACATGAATAATTAGCTATAATGGGGCTGCTTCAGCAGGAGAGATTCAAGCTACATCTACACTAGTTTGTAAGATCGAACTGCTCAGGGTTGATCTCGCCAGGGTAGTTATCCCCACCTTGGGCTGGACAGAAGCTGTTCTACAGCTGTGTCACACAACACATTTTCTGAACTGATCATCCAGTCCCAAGATTGTTAATCAAGAGTCTCTCTCTCTCTCTATTGTCCTCATTCCAGAATTTAAGAAAGCGGTCGATAAATTCCTGGAGGTTAGGTCCATACAAGGCTATTAGCCAAGGGTAGGAATGGTGTCCCTGGCCTCTGTTTGTCAGAGGCTGGAGACGGATGGCAGGAGACAAATCACTTGATCATTGTCTTCGGTCCACCCTCTCTGGGGCACTTGGCGCTGGCCACTGTCGGCAGACGGGATACTGGGCTGGATGGACCTTTGGTCTGACCCAGTGTGGCCATTCTTATGTTCTTATATTCTTCTTTAGCCATCTTAAAATTAGACCTCAAGCATGTTTCCTGCCATTTAGCACTTTTACAGAGGTGTTTCGATCCAAACACAGCCTGCGCAAACAAACCAAGGCTTAAAACTCAGTAATGAGCAGTCTATGAAAGCATTTTCCCCTACAAGGAAAGGCTGAACCTCTCAAACCGAGAACTGTTGGGACCTGACCAGTGTTGGGCAAGACAATTTGCCGAACCACAGAAGGTCAATCCTGTCTAGCAGCATTACCAACACTCCCACTGCTTGTTGAGCTAAGCTGGCCTAAGATGTAATATAGACAAATTTCTAGCTCTATTGTCATCCTCCTTGTTGTCTACAAATATGGCCACATCAATTCCATAAATAAATTTAAAAAAATCTCAATTTATAAAATGGTTTCTCTTTGGCCCATCATTTCTAAGAGAATTTGAGCATGAATATTTATTGTGATGGATAATTAACATTCACAGCACAATTGGCCCTATGCGGATACTAATCAGAATCTAAATGAGTTTTGTAAAGAGATTTACAGGTTTCCAGGAAAACGCTGCTATACTGAAACATGTGAGTGGTTACCTTCAGTCATGTCTTTGATCTGAGGACAATCACAGACTTCTTCCATGCCAATAACTCCAATACACATTCCTTCAGACTCACTCAGGCTTGGTGTGAAATATTTTCCACATTCCACAAGCATATGGAAGATTTCCAAATATGTCTGTTCAAAACAGATCCAAACACAGGTTGAACCGCTCTCGTCCAGCACCCTTGGAACAGGACTGATGCTGGCCGAGAGAATTTGCTTAACCACAGGACATCAATATTGTCAATATTGTCAATATTACTAGACGACAGTGCATCAAATCTAGCACATCACCAACACTTTCACTACTTACGGGTGTCTGAGAAGACATTTAGGGGTGAATTACAGGTAAATACCAACACAGAACAGCGAGAGCCAGGACCAGTGGCTGGAAAACAGACTTTATGGGTCCACAGGAAACTTGGCCACTCCTTTGATAAGTGGTTGTACAGCTAACAAAAATCATGCCAGATTACAGATGTTGCTGGACAAGAGTTCTGGATTACAGAGATGCAACCTGCATACATGAAATCTATATTCACTTTTGCAATGAAATAATCACTTTAAAAGACAGGTCCGAAAGCTTGTGATCCCAAACATCTGTTAGCCTACAAGGTGCAACACGACTTCTAGTTTTTGAAGATGCAGGCTAATTCATCCACCCCTCTGATACTTGTCTCCTTTTAATGGTTTGAAAGTGTGTGTTTCACTATTAACTTGCAGAAACAACCCAGGTTTTTAGTACGAGCCAGCTAATATTACTCTCAGTCTCTAAACCAGTGGATCAGAGAAAAGTTTGTTTCTTCCCGCAACTTTAAATAAAATAAGTGAAATTTGCATTCAGTTTCCTAAAAGCACGGACACTTTCCAGACAAACCTCTCTGAAGAGACCTTCAGCATGTCTGCATCTGTGTTTCAGTGGTAGCATGAAGAAACACCTGAGGGTTTAAACCACGGAGAACTTGTTTAAAAAGTGGAAAAGAAGCAGCCGCCTTATCTGGGAGCCACTGACTGGCAGACACTGTTTCTGCAAAAAACCCACATTGCTGTGAATGGAGCTGTTAGAGGAAGTTAGCCTGGGAGGCACCCAAGAAGAGATACGGTTAATGTGGCAATAGAGGATTGTGAGCTGGTGGGCTGAGCATCCCTGTGTCTGTCTGTCTTTGACCATTTTGTTGAACTGGTGCTAGATGAAGGGACTGTTTGACCAAGTGTTTGTCAGTTTGAAGTGTGACTCTTTAAAAAAAAATGTGTGAATTGGAGGTGGTTTATCTCACATGGACCTTGAGTGGTTGATTGGCTTGTAGCTAAAGCTGCAGCTGATTGGCTAGCAGGGGAGGAGTTCAGCCAGGTCATCTGCCTCAGCCTCATAAAACCAGCCACCAGAGTTATCAGAGACGCTAAAAGAGAGAGTTAGCCTGGGAGGTGTCTAAGGGGAGCTCAGGTAAGTGTGGCATTAAGGGGTCTGGGTTCTGGTCTGGTGGGCTAAGGGTATCCCTGTGCTTGAGCGTGACCATTTTGTTGAATTGATGCTCGATGAAGGGGCTGTTTGACTGTGTAAATTTGCAAAGTGTGACTGTCACCTGCTTCAGCCTTATAAAACCAAAAAAAGGACCAGGGCATTGTTGTGGATGAGGACTTGCACATGAGTCAACAGTGTGCCCTTGTAGCCAAGAAGACTAATAGCATCTAGGGCTGCATGAGTAGGAGAATTACTAGCAGATTTAGGGAAGAGATGATTCTCCTTTATTTGGTACTGGTCAGGCCACATTTGGAATAATGGCTACGTCTACACGTGAAGCCTACATCGAAATAGCTTATTTCGATGTAGCAATAGTCTATTTCGATGAATAACGTCTACACGTCCTCCAGGGCTGGCAACATCGATGTTCAACTTCGACGTTGCGCGGCACCACATCGAAATAGGCGCTGCGAGGGAACGTCTACACGCCAAAGTAGCACACATCGAAATAAGGGTGCCAGGCACAGCTGCAGACAGGGTCACAGGGCGGACTCAACAGCCAGCCGTTCCCTTAAAGGGCCCCTCCCAGACATAGTTGCAGTAAACAACACAAGATACACAGAGCCTACAACTGGTTGCAGACCCTGTGCCTGCAGCATGGATCCCCAGCTGCCGCAGCAGCAGCCAGAAGCCCTGGGCTAAGGGCTGCTGCCCACAGTGACCATAGAGCCCCTGCGGGGCTGGAGAGAGAGCATCTCTCAACCCCCCAGCTGATGGCCGCCATGGAGGACCCGGCAATTTCGACGTTGCGGGACGTGGATCGTCTACACGGTCCCTACTTCGACGTTGAACGTCGAAGTAGGGTGCTATTCCGATCCCCTCATGAGGTTAGCGACTTCGACGTCTCGCCGCCTAACGTCGAAGTTAACTTCGAAATAGCGCCCGACGCGTGTAGCTGCGACGGGCGCTATTTCGAAGTTAGTGCCGCTACTTCGAAGTAGCGTGCACGTGTAGACACAGCTAATGTGTCCCATTCTGGCCCCACCCCATTCAAGAAAAAGATGTGGACAAACTGGAGAGAGTCCACTGGAGGGCAAGAAAAATTTTTAGATGCCTGGAGCACATGACCTAAGAGAAGAGGCTGTGGGATTTAGACTTATTTAGTATACAGAAGAGAAGAGTGAGGGGTGATTTGACAGCAGCCTTTAACTTCCTGAAGTGGGATTACAGAGCAGCTGGAGAGAGACTATTCTGAGTGGTGATGGGTGGCAGAACAAGGAGCAATGGCCTCAAGTTACAGAGAGGAAGGTCTGGGTTGGATATTAGGAAAAACTATCTCCCCAGGAGAGTGGTGAAGCACTGGAATGTGTTACCAAGAAAGGTGGTGGAATCTGCCCCTCTGGAGGTTTTTAAATCCTCTCTTGACAAAGCCCTGATGGTGATGATTCAGTTGGGATTTGGTCCTGCTTTGAGCAGGGGCTTGGACTTCATGACCTCCTGGGGGCTCATCCAGTCCTATGGTATAAAAGGCCGTGTCTACACGTGCCCCAGACTTCGAAATGACCACGCAAATGGCCATTTCGAAGTTTACTAATGAAGCGCTGAAATGCATATTCAGCGCTTCATTAGCATGCGGGCAGGAGCGGCGCTTCAAAATTGACGCGCTTTGACGCCGCGCGGCGCGTCCAGACGGGGCTCCTTTTCGAAAGGATGCCACCTACTTCGAAGTCCCCTTATTCCCATGAGCTCATCCATGACTTCGAAGTACGCGGGGCCCTTTCGAAAAGGAGACCCATCTGGATGCGCCACGCGGCGTCAAGGAGCGTCAATTTCGAAGCGCCGCTCCCGCCCGCGTGCTAATGAAGCGCTGAATATGCATTTCAGCGCTTCATTAGTAAACTTCGAAATGGCCATTTGCATGGTCATTTCGAAGTTTGGGGCACCTGTAGATGTAGCCAAAGAGTGAAATAGTGGGAAAGATGCTCGGTGGTGTGCGTGGGGAAAGGGTGGTTTCATTATCCATTTGTCTTTCCCCCTGATATTTCAGTGCTTTTTTTATTTTCAAGTACTATTTTAATACCTCAGAAGTACGTGTTTTATCTACTCTTACTATGGATTTTTAAAGCTTTTCTCTCTTAACCCTACTACAAATCTCTCCTCCAACTCTGTTTTATTCAAGCAACGAAGGGTCCTGTGGCACCTTATAGACTAACAATTATTTGTTAATTAATTAATTAATTAGTTAACTAATAATTTGTTTTATTCAAATTTCTTTTTTTCTGCTATGTTTTCTCTTTTACTTTCAGAATAACTCTGTTAAATGCTCTTTCCTTCACCTATCTTTATTGTTAACAAAAGCAAAAGCTTATCTTTAACCTTTATGTATAGTTCCTGTTTTAAAGCTTTGAAAAATGTTTTTCTCTGAGCTTACCTTTATATAATAACCCTTTTCTCAATTGAATGCCCTTCTCTTAAACTAGCTCTCTATTTTTTCTATTAATATTTAATTTGTTTAAAATCAAACTCTTTCCTCTTTCTTCACCTACCGTTATAGTTAATATTTTAAAGAATTTCTAAAAGTCTCACTCTAAACCTTTTATAACAACTCCTTTTTCTAATTTAAAAATATGATATTTTAACCATCCTTGCAACAAATTCCTTTGTGACTTTAAAGAAAATTTTCTACAGTGAACCTCTCTTTCCTGGCACTGTCAGGTCCTAACTGGTGCCAGATGAAAGAATGTGCCAGATCATGGGAGGTCAATATTGTCTAGCACATTACCAACACTTCCACCACCTACTGGGCTCTTAGGAGACATTTGGGGTAAATTACAGCCAAATAATACCACAGAACACTGACAGCCAGGACTGGTGGCCAGAAACAAACTTTATGAGTCCATGGAAAACTTGACCACATCCACGATAAGCTAGTGGTAGTCCAACTAACAAAAATCATTCCAGATTATGGATGTTGCCAAATCAGAGTTCCAGGTTAAAAAGGTTCAACCTGTACTCTTTAATGCTTTTCTATTATTTTATTCTTTTTTAACATTCACTGTCACACACATTTTTCCTCTATTCTTTATTTTTTTGTATTCTTGTCTAATCCCAAACTCAGCATGGGTTTAATAATTTATAAAACAAACAATTCTGTCTTCTAATTAAAATAAACTTTTTTTTCTTTATCCTCTAAACATAACCAAAATCATTTTTAAGTCTTCTTTTCTTTAAGGCCTCTCATTTCTCTCAACTTATCTTAAAGAAGTCCCCTTTTCCAAACTTTACAGCCGCATCTACACTACTCCCTCTCGGAAGGTGCATGGTAATGAGTGAGTTGGGAAGTTGGGAAGATGCTAATGAGGTGCTGCAATGAATATACAGTGCTTCATTAGCATCATGGCGGCTGCGTGCGCTGCACATGATTCAAAAGCGTCACTTTCAAATTGCACTCTGCCCATAAAAGGACCCCCCCCAACTTCAAAAGCCCCTTCTTCTTATTTGGTTTTAGGAAGAAGAAGAAGGGGCCTTCAAAGTCAAGGGGGTCCTTTCGAAAGGCCCCCATCTATACAGGTGGCTCACAATTAGAAAGTGGTGCTTTTGAAACGTGTGGCTGCCATTCTGCCAATGAAGAACGGCATATTCATGGCAGCGCCTCATTAGCATCTTCTCAACTCACTGATTACCATGCCCCTTCCGAAAGGAAGGGGCTACTGTAGACATAGCCTATAATAGTAGTAACCTTTTTTTTTCTCCCACAATGGAAGATGGCTAATTTGACTTACTTGACTTAAACCTTGTACTCTCGATGGAACATAGGTTATCTACAAGTCTCCTCTACTTCATTCTGTCTCGGGACAAAACTTGAAGCTGGCTCCAGGAGTACCCATGTTGTTGTCCTTCAATCTCACTAGGTCTTCTCCACATTGTTTGAGGTTTTTCTCTTTTGCGTTTTCTTTGAGGGTTCTGTTTGAGAGCTTGACAGACCGTGCTGGACAATGGTTTTCTGAGAGTGTGGCCTAGACATCCCTTCTTTCTTCTCTTGATTTGAACATCAAGTGGTTCTTGTCCTGCTCTGTTCCAAAGGTCCTCATTTTGCCATTCTGTGTGAAGGATGTACTCCAGGCATCTGTCTATGAATGTCTGTAGCTTGTGATTGGAACACTTTTTAGTATGCCAGGTCTCTCCTCCATACAAGGACAGGCAGATGGCTAAACCAAACCAAAAGTCTTTCATAATCCACCTCTGTTACTTCCTACTTTTGCACTATAATTGTACCAAAGGACAAGTGGGCCACATTCCTCCAGCCAAATAAAAAAAAAAATTCTTTCCTTTGAAAATGGCTGACAGCACCAACCCTTGACTCAAACCAAAATCTAAATGGAGGATGAGACGAAGCATGGAAAGGGGTGTGGACATCTTTCAAAAGGTGCTTGGTGATGAATACTTGCAAGATGTTTACTACCTTTATGTTTGGAAAGTGGAATCTCTAACCTAACCAATCCTCATGTTACCTTGTTTTCTTTCATATTTCCAAGGTGAGATTCAGTAGGACTTGGGCTCCTAACTCCCTGAGTTGGCATTAAACATTCCTATGGTACTGTATTAAACTTTCCTATTCTCTGAAACAGCAACCAAAGGAAAAAAAAACAGTTATCAGAGGTTGAATTGTCCCTCCCATCTACACATTCTCTGAGGAGTCCATTTGCCACCAAAAGAAGAATTCCACCTTCCCAGGATCTTTGCTGGAAAATCTGAAAGAAGCTGTGAAAACGCCTCTGCCAGGAATGGTAAATTATTTGTCTTGCAGAAGTGTGTCTTGTTCAACCCAGAGTATATTTCTTTCCATTTCATCAAGCATTTTGCAATTTTTCAATTTGGTTCAACCCAAACTAACCTCCCATACGCGCACACCCCAATTTCTCAGAACTTCAATGCTAGGTTTACACAACCGTACTGTTTCAAAATAAACTATTCCAAAAGGCCATTTCTACACAGGCCACTTTCTTTGAAAGTGGCATGGTAATACACAGCCCGAAATATGCTAATGAGGTGCAGATGCAAATTCCCCACGCCTCATTAGCAGACAGTCACGTGATTTGGAGTCCGGAAGACCATTCTTCCGGACTCCAAAACACCATGTAGAAGCGCGGCCCCCAGGGCAGGGGTCTTCTGGAAGGAAATCCTTCTTCTGGAGGCCCATTCTTCCCAAAAATTTTTGGGAAGAAGTGACCTCCGGAAGAAGGACTTCCTTCCAGAAGCTCCCCCAGGGCTGCACTTCTACACAGCATTTTGGAGTTTGGAAGAACGGTCTTCCAGACTACAAATCACGTGACGTTATGCTAACAAGGTGTGGGGTATTTGCATCCATGCCTCATGAGCATGTTTTGGGCCGTGTATTACCATGCCACTTTCGAAGAAAGTGGCCTGTGTAGAAACAGCCAAAGAGAATTTCTAGAATAGCTTATTTCAAAACAGCACATGGACACACAAAATGAGCGTCAAAATAGCACTCAGCTCTTTTGAAATAGGCTCAATTGTGTGTAAACGTTCTATTTTGGATGAGAGCCCTTGGACGCGCTGTAGCTTATTTTGAAATGGTCCCCATGCACTGTCGACATAACCCTATTCCAAAATATCTGTTTTGTAATAGCTGCTGTTGCTCATAGAAGGAGGTTGAATTATTTTGAAATAGTGGTTGCATTGTGCAGACGCTCGCAACGTTATTTCGGAATAGTGGCTGTTATTCTGAAATAACTTTGCTGTGTGGACATGCACCCTAGTGAACTGAAACATCTGTCATTTACCCGCCTGACCTGGGACGTTGCCAGAGGGTTCTAGACACAGGCATGATACAAATATAAAGAGGGAATCTCTGAGGTACTTGTTCTATCTGCACCCAGCTGCCACATTTCCATTCCATTGCCTCTGAAGAGATGGAATGTTTTGTTGACCTCTTATTTTTCGCAGGACGGAACTGTCTGGTTTTCCGATGAGCTCTCTGATGGTGAGAAAGAAGCCACAAGGAACAGAAAGGCGAAAGTCTTGCAGTGCCTCCAGAACAATCAAATTGTCTGTGAAGAGGTAAGGGTCTATCATGCCCCACCTCACTAAAGAGAATGATCTAGCACATTAGCTATAGTGTGTGAGGCTCCTGGTACAGTGGGAGGAAATGCCTCAAAAATCTGGCCACGTGGCAATGTTCCCCATGAAATGAGACATTCCGAAACCACAGGGAGGTAGCCCACGGCCACAGACGTACAAAGCTTGTGTCCTTAGAGAGGGCTCAAATTTGAGGCCTTCCTTGCTAAAAGCACCACCTCCAACACCCAAAGCAAAAGGAGCAACACCCTTGGAAGTAAGGTATGGGGAATACCAGGGCATACTCCCACAGGGCTCCATGCTCAGGGGAATACAGTCTGTGCTTACTAATAACCCTGCATATGGTGGTTTTGCAGCCAGCCAGAGCCTGTGACAGAGAACCGTCATTGTGAACAATGTATAGAATCAGAGGAAGAGAGAGTTGGGGGTGTGAGCTAATGGGAGCTGTCTGACCTATTAGCAAATCAATAATGAACAGTGACTCTGTAACATACTTCTTACATGTTCCACAGCCCCTCTGCTGGCTGTACCACACAGAGGGTAAAAGCCAACTACTGCTGCCCACCTGCTGTGATTACTCTGGTACATGGCATGGTGGAGACATGCGAGGAACCTCCCCAGATAGTTACCAATCATTGAAGAGTGGTAGTCCTTGGAGGGATGTGAGTTCTATGCATCCAACCTAACTGCGAACATTTCCCTTCTTTGGGCAAATTCAACCTAAGAGTCTTCTTCTTTCTTCCTTGAGCTCAAAGAGAGTGACCCTGGATTTCTGGGGGCTCAAGATACAGTATCCATTGGGCAACGTTTACACGGCAAAGCTATTTTGGAATGCAATGCAGTAATTCTGTGTCTAGGATATGCCTTGTATTTTGAAATATTTTTCAGACTACCTGGTGCGTTATTTCGGCATCTCTCTGCCCCTCGTTGCTGGAAGGGTAAGGGATGCCTCGAAAGAGTGCAGTATCTCAATTTGACATCCCAAAATAGCCTATTTTGAAACAGGGTACGGAAATTGCATAGCGAAAATTGCATATCTTAATTCGAGTTAAGAGCACAGCATATACATAGCCTCGGTGACTTACTTCTCACAAATCCTTTTTGTGCATTAGCAGTACAGCAGATGGGGTCTCAGGACAACCAAGCCCTTCAGGGGCCACAGCAAGCCACTACTTTAAGGGCCGTCTCCCAAATATACTCAGCCTGCACAGGGGGGAAGAGAGAAAAAGGCCATGAGTACTTACCTCTGCCCCATGGGCTATGCCCGCCCCCCGTCTTCCCATGGGCACTGGGTCCCTGTCCTCTCTCCCCTGTCCATGGGTGTGGTGTCCCTGTGGGTGGCTCTTTAGTGTGGTCCACCCCCTTACCACTCCCCATGGGAGCAGGGTGTGGCATTGTCCATGGGAGCAGGTGCTGATGGGTACTGGCAGCCATGCTGCCATCCCAGGGCTGTGGCCTGTCTGGGACCTGGTGGGCTGGGGTCTACTGAGGGTGTTGGGGACCCGAAGTCATGTATGGTGCCCCCACTGCATCTGGCTGATGCCCGGCTGGAGGCACAAGGGGGGACGTCTATGATCAGATCCCCCTCCTTGCTGGATGAGTCCCTGGTGGAAGCTGGCCCTGTCTCTAGCCCTGGTGGTGTAGGACTTATGCCAATGGTCCTGGCTCTAGATCTTCACCTGTCTGGGGCTCCTTGGCTGAGGTGTCCAGAAAGGCCAGTGGGAAGGAGGCATCCCTGGGGCCAAGAATGCACCTGACCTCCCTGTAATAGGGGCAGTCGATGGGGATGACCCCCGACCGGCTGACCGAGTCCCGAGCCTGGACATAACCCTGCCGCAGCTACTTCACCTTGCTTCTCACTTGGTCCGGACTGTGGGAAGGGTGACACTGGGTAGTCAGTCCCTCGGCCAGCTAGGCAAAGGCGGCCTCATGTTGCCGCTTGCTCCCCATTACCCGGAGCACCTTCTCCTCTTGCCACAGCCCCAACAGGTCGTGGGGCTTAGCCTTGCTACAGGAGGGGTGATGCTTCTTTCCCCACTTGGTGGAGGCTTGGGAGCCCTAGGTGCACTCAGGGGAGGTGGCGGGGGGGGCGTTGGTTGGTGCTCCTGACATCCCTGGCCCCATCACAAGCAGGGGGCTGCTGGGAGTCACACTCAGGCATGCAGAACAAAAAGCAGTCAAGCAGCACTTTAAAGACTAGCAAAATAGTTTATTAGGTGAGCTTTCGTGGGACAGAACCACAGAACGTGTAGCAGCTGTTGCCTTCACTCCCTCAGCTTCATGCAATGGGGTTTCCTGGTCCATACAGCTTTAAGAGCCGCTGCTGGTAGAGACCAGTGAGCCCAGCAGGGGCTGGGCAGCACGTCTCCACCTGACAGCTGAGTGTTGCCATGGCGGACCCCGCTCTTTCGAAGGAGCAGGATGTGGAGCGTCTCCCCACATCCTTTTTTGAAGTACGACATCAAAGGAGCGGCCTCTTCCTATCTTCTGTCTGGAAGAGCGGTTTCGATGTTGGTGGTGCCTAACGTCAATTTTGCCTTCGAAACAGCTCACAGTGTGTGTAGACGCGCCATGCGCTGCTACGGGGTGAGGCCTGCTGTTTTGAAGTACCAAGCTAGTGTGGACGTGGCTTGCATGAAGGACAATGCCTATTTCAAAATAGGGGCTGGGTAGACAGGAAATAGAACCTATTTTGAAATAAGCCATAGTTCATCCAACAGCTCTATTTTGTAACACGCAGTGTAGACAGGCTAATTTGAAATAGCCGAGGGCTATTTCAAAATGCATTTTGTGTGTAGTAGCATTATTTTGAAATAAGATCTTCTGGAGTTTCTCTCCTGGGCTACGTCTACACGTGAAGCCAACATCGAAATAGCTTATTTCGATGTAGCAACATCGAAATAGGTTATTTCGATGAATAACGTCTACACGTCCTCCAGGGCTGGGAACGTCGATGTTCAACTTCGACGTTGCGCGGCACCACATCGAAATAGGCGCTGCGAGGGAACGTCTACACGCCAAAGTAGCACACATCGAAATAAGGGTGCCAGGCACAGCTGCAGACAGGGTCACAGGGCGGACTCAACAGCAAGCTGCTCCCTTAAAGGGCCCCTCCCAGACACAGTTGCACTGAACAACACAAGATCCACAGAGCCAACAACTGGTTGCAGACCCTGTGCATGCAGCATGGATCCCCAGCTGCGGCAGCAGCAGCCAGAAGCCCTGGGCTAAGGGCTGCTGCACACGGTGACCATAGAGCCCCTGCAGGGCTGGAGAGAGAGCATCTCTCAACCCCTCAGCTGATGGCCGCCATGGCGGACCCCGCTATTTCGAAGTTGCGGGACGCGCAACGACTACACAGTCCCTACTTCGACGTTGAACGTCGAAGTAGGGCGCTATTCCTATCCCCTCATGAGGTTAGCGACTTCGACGTCTCGCCGCCTAACGTCGAAGTTAACTTCGAAATAGCGCCCGGCGCGTGTAGCCGTGACGGGCGCTGTTTCGAAGTTAGTGCCGCTACTTCGAAGTAGCGTGCACGTGCAGACACAGCTTTGGAATAGCTTATTTTGGGATAAAGCTGCTCTGTAGACATGTCTGAAGGGCGAAACAAAATAGGAAGAAGGGTTCTTTCGAAGATGGGGTTTATTTTCTAATGTGCCCCATCTATACTGCTTTTTCTCTTTCGAAAGACTGTCCTCCAAAAAGAGATAAGGCAAATGAAGCATGAGATATGTCAATCAGTTCCTCCTTTGTGTTTTCAATTGCCTTAATTTGCATTCTTTTTCCGAAAGAGAAATGCAAGTGGACACCCAGCTGAGAGAAGACAGTAAAGAGTCTAGTAAATCTGAGCCAGGTTTCAAGTCCAAAGGAAGTCAAAGCTAATTAGGTACCTGCCTGGCTTGGATGCTTTTCAAATTCCCTGTAGACCCACGCATGCGTTCCTTTGAAAATTCTGGTGCTGATCTATTGGTACGTGCATGGGATTTTAAGCAGAAGCTTCAGATTTTTAAGGTATGCTGGGCTACCACTGTGTGACCGTGGCTGAAAATTCAGGATATGATGACCTTGTTATTCATGCAGCATGGGGCACAAGGCATTAGGCACCGGAAAAGGAATCCTTCAGAACACAAGGAAAAGAAGTCTGGGAAGTGGAGGTGCTCTCTATGTACTTCTTGAAAAGATCTGCACTGGAAGAGATGCCTCAGCATTCTTTGTTCCTCAATCATTCTCTTTTCCCTCCTCCAGGCTAACACACCCAATATCGCCATCCTAGGATCAGGCGGAGGTTTGCGGGCCATGATTGCTCTTCTGGGAACCTTGACAGAAATGCAGAATCAGGGCCTGTTGGACGCCATCATGTATCTGTGTGGAGTATCAGGTTCCACCTGGTGGGTGCATATAGGTAGCAGCGAGAATGACCCAGTTTTCCTGCACAGTATTGAGGGTCACTGGGGCATTTCTAGGATTATTCAACCGTGTAACTTTTTTTCTGGCATGAGGAGTGAAATATTTAGAAGCTAGGAATGTGCCTCCACCACAATCACGGGGTGCGAGGCAACACCAATCGATTGTGGGGGCAACAAAAACGGAGAGGGGTCTGGGACACAAGGCCGATGAGGAAAGGTTGTGGGAACAGGGCTTACTTAGTTTTCAGAAGTGATGAGTGAGGTGTAATTTGATAGTAACCTTCAACTTCCTGAAGGTGGGCTCTAAAGAGGGTGGAGAGATATGTTTCTCCGTAGTGACCAATGGCAGAACAAGGGTAAATGGTCTCAAGTTAGAGTGCGGGAGGTCAAGGTTGAAGATTATGAAAAAACTATTTCATAAGGAGGGTGGTGAAGCACTGGAATGCGTGACGAAGAGATGACTTTCTTGTGAAGTCACAGATTTGTTTTAATGCCAGGATGAGAATTCTGAGTGTAAAATCAAAGGTCTGAAGATTAAAAGATGTTTACTGTCCTATGCCTTTTCTCTCAGCCATATCTGTTCTGGTTCTTTAAAAGGTGCATGTCCACCCTCTATAATTACAAGGACTGGACAGAGAAAATACAGAAGTTGGAACAAGACCTGTGTAATGAACTTTCCAGAGCAAAATGTGATATTACAGAGGAGTTTCGTTTGGCAGAGAAGGCGGCTGAAGATGAACTCTTCTCTCTGACGGACGTCTGGGACGATTTCTTTGTCTATACAGTATTGAATAAGGTGGGCTTCTGTGGAAATCCAGGGTCTCCACTGATCAGAAGTTTCCTTAATACATATATTTGGGTTCTCTCTCGCTCTCTGTCTTGCTCTCTTTCTCTCTCTCAGTTGTACTTGTGGTTCAGGACAAAAATAGTGGAAGGATAATAAATTCTGCTCATATTTTAAAGCTTTCTGACCCCTTGAGGCAACTTGGCAAATCTCAACGTCTTCCCAAAAGCTCGCAGAGATCACTGTGGGATATGAACGTTTCTAAAGCGAATAGTAACAGAGAGGTAGCCATGTTAGTCTCTACTCCTTTATTTCTAAAGTGTGGCCTTCCAACCTGGTTATGGGTTGTGGATACACATTTCTCATTAACACTTAGGATTGTACATGGCTCCCCCCAGTATCTGGTTTCTCTCCCTTCCTGCCTGGAGTGCTGTGCTGGAGGAGCCTGCAGGGCATTATGGGGAACCTAAAGCACCCTGGGAGCTGTAGTTGGTAGGCCAGCACCTTTCCTAGACAGCTGGCCCTGAAGCAGGGAATAGATCAAATTTCCTAACATTCCCTTGGATTCTAGCAACTAGAAGGGGAGAGGGATGAGGGGCTATTGTTTTTCATTTGTGATATCACAGCAAGACCCCAGAAGGTAATTTTCATTTAACCTTTATTACTGCATTACATTTTAGCACATTATAACAAAATCATTGTAAAAGTCACTGTTTCCTCTCAGTTATTTCATTATCCTCCTTTACGTGTATCCCTTGTATTACGATTTTGAACTCCTTTAAATTTAAACAAAATTACTGTCCACATTTACAAAAAAGCACCACAACCCCAAATGAAACTTCTGCGTATGGGCCTAAAACTAGTAGGAATTTGTCCATTAACTTGGAGAATCCTAGAGATAAAGGAGACCTCAGGAGGTCATCAAGTCCAGTCCCCTGCCCAAAGCAGGACCAACCCCAACTAAATCATCCCAGCCAGGACTTTGTCAGGTGGGACTTAAAAGCCTCTAACGATGGAGATTCTACCACGACTATAGGTAACACATTCCAGTGCTTCACCACCCTCCCGGGGAATTAACTTTTCCTAATATCCAAACTACACCTCCTCCACTGCACCTAGAGACCACCGCTCCTTGTTCTGCCATCTGTCACTACTGAGAACAGCCTCTTGCCATCCTCTTTAGAGCTTCCCTTCAGGAAGTTGAAGGCTGTTATCAAATCTCCCCTCACTCTTCTCTTCTCAAAACTAAACCAGCCTGATTCCCTCAACCTTTCCTCATGGGTCATGTGCTCCAGCCCCCTAGTCATTTATGTTGCTCTCCATTGGATCCTCCAGTAAATCCACATCCTTTTTCTATTGGGGGAACTCAGAACTGGGTGCAATACTCCAGATGTGGCCTCACCGTTGCTGAATAGAGGGGAATAATAACTTCTCTAGATCTGCTGGAAATGCTCCTTCTAATGTACCCCAGTCTCCTAAATGAGTTTTAAAAAATCTCACCCTGGCATCCAATACCAAAATCGTTGGCTTTCCAGAACTAGAATCGATAAGGAATGAAAATCTCAGCCACAGTCTTGAATTTTTAACAATGGGCTCTTCAGTCTAGCAGAGAAAAGGCTTAACGTAATCCAAAAATCCCGGTTTTGACGTCAGAAGGATTCAGACTGGAGAAAGGTGCATATTTTGTAAAGTGAGGGTTGTTAACTCTTGGAAGCACTTGCCAAACATTGTAGTGGATTGTCTATCACTGATTTTTTTTTAATCATCATTGGTTGCTCTTTTAAAAGGTTATTCATCCCCAAAATCTGGGTCCATTGGAAAAGCTCCATTGTGGACTGTAAATTCCTCCTAGTTTATCTGCACAGTCCATGCTAGAATGAAGGAACAACAATGAAGATGTTGCTGGTCTCAGTGAAAAGGGATTAATTCTTTTCAGCAAACCTTTTGTTTTACTGCATTAATCAATTTGTGCCTTTCCAGCACGATCCAACAAAGCTATCTGAACATGAGGGAACCTCTGTAAGTGGGACAAATCCTTACCCAATCTACGCAGCAATAGAAAAGACCAAATGGGAGGACGGACAAAAATGTAGTCCAGGTAACAAAATGTGGCTGTTTTGCATAAATCTTTCAACTCTTCCTCTTAAATTTCAATCATATTTTTATTACTTACTTTACCAAAATGGTTAAGATGGTCCTCATTTTCCAAAAATCAGGTTTGTCAAAAAAAGAAAAGTTTCCCAATATTGCTTCAATGGTGACTCTGAAAATATTTTGAGTATAAATGTCTATCAAAGGCGTTTTCCTTCAGTGACTCCACAAATTTTTAGTTTCGATTTTTTAATTTTTGTTTTAAATTCCATTTATTTATTTATTTAAAATTCATTTTAAAAATATCCATTTTGCGTTTCGAACTTGAAATACTTTAAAAAATACGAAGCTGTTTTCCGTTTTGGCTCGCTTTGCACTTAAATGCATCACTTTCCGATTTGACTCCTTTTGCTTTATTTTTCGTTCGCACCTTTGGTCAGAATTACGGGTGGGCTGGTGAAGGTTGGGTGCAGATAGGCTGTGATCACAACAACAAGAATTCTGGGACATCCAAGGACATCCCGTGCTGGCTTAGGAGGGAAACACCCAGTGGAAGAGGTCACTTTAGAAAATGATCACAGGTGGAGGAACAGATTGAAAAATTAGTTGGGATTCCTTAGTTCCTCAAACAGACTGGAGGGAGGGAGCTTTAGAAGCTATTGCCCTCAGCCAAGAAGAGAACCACAAGGCACTGTAAGTAAAAGGTCCCTTTTTCACAAGCCCTATCTATACTTCACAGAGATCTGGTTTGAATTCACGCCCCATCTATCTGGTTTTCGTGGCCTGGGTGCATTTGTGTGCACCAAAGACTTGGGAAGCAAATTCGAGGATGGGAAACTGGTAGAAAAGAGAGAAGAGAGAAACATTGGCTACCTGCAAGGTAAGCATACATTTGGAGGCTGTGTCCACACTGGGCAAAGTAAGTCAACTGCAGACACACAATTCTAGCTCTGGCAATTGAGAAATGAAACATCATCTAAGAATGAAAAATTGAAACATTCTGTTTCATTAACATCAACACACTTCATTTCAGATTTATTTTTAAAATGAAACGTTGTCAAAAATAAACCAAATACCATGGTGGGGTTCAAATTGTTGGAAATCAAAGGATTATTTGCTGATGCAGAGAATATTACACTGGAAATTTTTAACTAGTTCTACTTAAAATAAACTTCTCCAGTTATGGTTTAAAGTGTGAACCATGTATCAAAAGCATATCACCTGCCAGAGATGGGCCTGCCAGTACACCCTTAGACTTTTCTACCAGTTGGGTACTCTTGAGGCTTTCATGTTTTCTTCAGTCTACTGCTGTAAATAAGGATTTTTTTTCTTTTGTTTTCAGGGTTATGGGGAAGCGCCCCTGGAAGCATATGCTATAACATTGGATATTTAATAGGTACTGAAATTTCTTCACGTTGAAGGTAGTGTCGGGCCATCAGTAGAATAGGAACAGGTGCTCAATGGAACAGAAAGGCATTGTCAATGATCCCAGTGCCTTATGGTTCATGACGCTGATATCATCCCATGTCAAACAGTCACTGGAGTAGCAATAAGCTAACATAGCCCAGGGGTGATGGTGGGTTGGTTTTTGAAGGGTGCCCAAAGGAGACCAAGGACACAAGTCTCAATCTTGCCTTTCAGTAGCCATGTCTGGTTGGTGAGCCAAGTGCAAGCCCAACCAATCACTAAATTTGGGATCAGGAAGGACCATCCTCCCTGGTGACGTTAACAGGAACCAGGAGATTTTCTTGATCTTTCTCAGCAGCAAGGGTTGTGGCTCACCACCTGAGATTCTAGGGCCATGTCTCATCTAAGCATCTAACCTGTCCCAGGGATTTCTAGGATGTCTGCCACTGGGGTACTCCAGTGTCTCCTGTTCTCTGCCTGTGTCACACAAGAGCTCAGTCTCCTGAGCACTGCCTTAGTTTAACTGAAGTCATTTGGCTCAGCCAGCATTATCGATGAAACATAATGGCCTTCTGGTCAAAACCTGTGCAGCCACGAAACTACACCATTAATTCCATCAGCTAGCTTGGAAACTCAGCTTAGATAAACTCCTGATTTCAAACTTCAATCTGGTTTTGCAAAGATTTTGCTGCTGGCGACAATTTTGCCCTCACTTCCATCAGTCTAAATCAGGAACAAATGACCAGTCAGTGATGGAGTTTCACTTTCTATACATCCCAATATCAGGACCAAACCAAATAGGAAGAAGGGGCTTGTGAAATCAGGGGATCCTTTCAAAAGTACCCCAGCTTGATAGGTGGCACATGCTTCCAAAGCAGCACTTTTGAATCGCATGTGGAAGGTATAATGCTAACGAGGTGCTGCATATTCATGTTGGTGCCTCATTAGCATAATCCAAAATTCCTCATTAACCTGTGCCTTCCAAAACGGAGGGTAGTGTGGCCACAGCCAAAGAGTTATTCAGGAATAGCTTATTTCAAAATAACACTGCTACACACCAAATGCTTTTTCAAATAGCACTTAGCTATTTCAAAATACAGTGTCTACAGACAACAGAACATATTTCAAAATAGAGCCATTGCACCCACTATGGCTTATTTCAAAGTAGGTTCTATTCCCTGTGCTGTTCCTCATAAAGGCCATGTCTGCACTGGCACAAAACTTTGAAATGGCCAAATTGAAGATTACTAATGAGACGCTGAAATGCATATTCAGCACCTCATTAGCATGACACCAGCCTTGGCTCTTCGAAAATGCTGCTTTTCACTCCCATGTGGCTCATCCAGAAGGGGGCCCTTTTCAAAAGGACCCCTCTATCTTCTATGAGCTGAGAGGAACAAGGGGATTTCAAAGTTGGCAGGGTCCTTTTGAAAAGCAGCAAATTTGATGAGTGGTGGCTGGTCACATGCTAATGAGGCACTGAATATGCATTTCTGCACCAGATTAGTATCTTCGAAATGGCCATTAGCATGGCTATTTCAAAGATTTCTCTCAGTGTAGACGTAGCCAGAATGTGGTTTACCAATTTCAAAATAAGCTAACCACCATTCTGAAATTATTTCAAAAGAGTGGTTGCATTGTATAGATGCAGGACGATAAAACAGGACTAAAGCAAGCAAAGTTAAAGCAGATACTTCTGAATGGATCACTTCAAACATTTGGACTAAACAGAAAGATTTTGACTGAAGTAGAAAATCATAATCTAAAAGGTTTGCAGGAATGAGAAGAGGAGAACATCGTACCCCCAGGGCTGGGAAGTCTACTGCCACCCCTGCAAGAAGGAAACGTAGAGTAGTGGTGGTTGGAGACTGTCTTCTGAGGGGCACGGAGGTGCCCATCTGTCGCCCTGACATTTCCTCTTGGGACGCGTGCTGCCTGCCAGGGGCCCATATCCGAGACGTCACGCAGGCATTGTCGAGGCCCATATCCGTCCCTCTGATTAATATCCCATGCTTCTCATCCATGTGGGCACTAATGATACTGCGAGTTGTGATGCTGAGCAGGTCAGGAGTGACTTAAGGGCTCTGGGGGCACGGGTCAGGGAGTTTGGGGCGCAGGTGGTATTCTCTTCGATCCTGCCTGTCAGAGGTAGGGGCCCAGGCAGAGACAGGTGTATCCTAGAGGTGAATGCTTGGTTGTGTAGCTGGTGACGTCAGGAAGGCTTTGGTTTCTTTGACCATGGGATCCTTTTCCGGGAAGGACTGCTAGGCAGAGATGGCGTTCACCTTTCGGGGAGGGGGAAGACCATATTTGGACACAGGCTGGCTAACCTAGTGAGGAGGGCTTTAAACTAGGTTCGACAGAGGCAGGGGAGCAAAGCCTGCAGGTAAGAGGAGAGCATGGATAACTGGGAGATGAACTTGAAATGGGAGGGAGTATGGGCTACACTGGGAGAGTAAAAAGAGGGCCAGGGCAAAACTGGGGAGCAAGACCAAATCAATGTCTGAGATGCTTATATACAAATGCAAGAAGTATGGGAAATAAACAAGAAGAATTGGAAGTACGAATAAATGAATACAACTATGATATCGTTGGCATCACAGAAACTTGGTGGGGTAATACTCATGATTGGAATGTTGGTATTGAAGGGTACAGCCTGCGTAGGAAGGACAGACAGGGAAAGAAGGGAGGTGTTGCCTTGTATATTAAAAATGTACACTCCTGGACAGAGGTGGAGATGGATGTAGGAGATGGACGGGTTGAAAGTCTCTGGGTTAGACTCAGAGGAGTTGAAAACAAGGATGATGTCCTACTAGGCATCTACTACAGGCCCCCTAGCCAGGTGGAAGAAGTGGATGAGGCTTTCTTTAAACAGCTAACAAAATCATCCAGGGCCCAGAATTTGGTGGTGAAGGGGGACTTCAACTATCCAGGTATATGTTGGGAAACTAATACAGCAGGGGACAGACTGTCCAATAAATTCTTGGATTGCATTGCAGACAACTTTTTATTCCAAAAGGTTGAAAAAGCTACCGGGGGGAAGCTGTTCTAGATTTAATTTTAACAAACAGGGAGGAAATTACTGAGAATTTGAAAGTGGAAGGATGCTTGGGTGAAAGGGATCATAAAATCACAGAGTTCACAATTCTAAGGAAAGATAGAAGGGAAAACAGTACAATAGAGAGAATGGATTTCAGGAAGGCAGATTTTGGTAAATTCAGACAGCTGGTAGGTAAGTTCCCATTGAAAGCGAAACTGAGGGAAAAAACGGCTGAGGAGAGTTGGCAGTTTTCCAAAGGGACATTATTAAAGGCCCAAAAGCAAGCTATCCCGCTGGGTAGGAAAGATAGAAAACATGGCAAAAGACTGCCTTGGCTTAACCAACAGATCTTTCATGATCGAAAACTAAAAAAGGAATTGTATAAGAAATGGAAACTAGGACAAATTACAAAGGACAAATATAGGCAAACAACATGAGCGTGCAGGAGCAAGATTAGAAAGGCTAAGGCACAAAATGAGCTCAAGCTAGCTACAAGCATAAAGGGAAACAAGAAGGCTTTTTACAAATACATTGGTAACAAGAGGAAGACCAAGGAGAGGGTAGGGCCATTGGTCAGTGAGGAGGGAGAAACAGTAACAGGGAATTTGGAAATGGCAGAGGTGTTGAATGATTTCTTTGTTTCGGTCTTCACTGAGAAATCTGAAGGAATGCCTGACATAGAGAATGCTAGAGAAAAAGGGGTAGGTTTAGAAGTTGAAATACGAAAAGAACAAATTAAAATTTACTTAGAAAATTAGATGTCTGCAAATCACCAGGGCCTGATGAAATGCATCCTAGAATCCTCAAGGAGCTGATAGAAGAGGTATCTGAGCCTTTAGCAATCATTTTTGGAAAATCATGGGAGACGGGAGAGATTCCAGAAGACTGGAAGAGGGCAAATGTAGTACCCATTTATAAAAAGGGGAACAAGAATAACCCGGGAAACTACAGGCCAGTCAGCTTAACTTCTGTGCCAGGAAAGATAATGGAGCAGGTCATTAAAGAAATCATCTGCAAGCATTTGGAAGGTGGCAAGGTGATAGGGAACAGCCAGCATGGTTTTGTTAAAAACAGATCATGTCAAACCAATCTAATAGCTTTCTTTGATAGAATAATGAGTCTTGTGGATAAGGGAGAAGCAGTGGATGTGATATACCTAGACTTCAGTAAAGCATTTGACATGGTCTCACATAATATACTTATCAATAAACTACACAAATACAACTTAGATGGGGCTACTATAAGGTGGGTGAACAACTGGCTGGATAACCGTACCCCGAGAGTAGTTATTAATGGTTTTCAATTGTGCTGGAAAAGTATAACTAATGGGGTTCCGCAGGGGTCTGTTTTAGGACCGGTTCTGTTCAATATCTTCATTAACGATTTAGATGTTGACATAGAAAGTACACTTATTAAGTTTGCAGATGATACCAAGCTGGGAGGGGTTGCAACTTCTTTGGAGGATAGGGTCACAATTCAAAAGGATCTGGATAAACTGGAGAAATGGGCTGAGGTAAACAGGATGAACTTTAATAGGGACAAATGCCAGGTGCTCCACTTAGGAGGGAACAATCAGTGTCACACATACATAACAGGAAAGGACTGCCTAGGAATGAGTACAGCAGAAAGGGATCTAGGGATTGTAGTGGACCACAAGTTAAATATGAGTCAACAGTGTGATGCTGTTGCAAAAAAAGCAAACATGATTCTAGGATGCATTAAGAGGTGTGTTGTGAACAAAACACGAGAAGCCATTCTCCCGCTGTGCTCTGCGCTGGTTAGACCTCAGCTGGAGTATTGTGTCCAGTTCTGGGCACCGCAGCTCAGGAAGGATGTGGAGAAATTAGAGAGGGTCCAGAGTCGAGCAACGAGAATGATCAAAGGTCTAGAGAACATGACCTATGAAGAAAGGCTGAGAGAACTGGGCTTGTTTAGTTTGGAAAAGAGAAGATTGAGGGGGGACATGATAGCAGTTTTCAGGTGTCTAAAAGGGTGTCATAAGGCAGAGGGAGGGAACTTGTTCTTTTTGGCCTCTGAGGATAGAACAAGAGGCAATGGACTTAAATTGCAGCAGAGGAGGTCCAGGTTGGACATTAGGAAAAACTTCCTAACTGTCAGGGTGATCAAACACTGGAACGAATTGCCAAGGGAGGTGGTAGAATCTCCATCACTGTAGATATTTAAGAAGAGGTTAGATAGATGGCTTTCGGGGATGGTCTAGAAAGTGCTTGGTCCTGCCATGAGGTTAGGGGGCTGGACTACTCTTCTATGATTCTATGATTCTAATGTGTCAGTTCTGATATGATTTTTATGGAAAATTTTCGAAATGCTACTAAAACTGAAATGGAGTCTTTTTTGGTATTAATTATTTTGTTTCAACTTTATCATTTCATTGGTTTCAGATTTATTTTCTGACTATGTAGCTAAACGACCCCATATTAATTTACATGTTTCACTGGTTTTGAAGGAAAACATTTTAGTCCGGTCAAGTTAATAATTTGAAATTGAAATATTTCAAAATTTCATCTGTCCAAGATATTTGGACATTTTGACTTTTTGGAACCCATTTGAAATGAAAACAAATTTCAGAATATCCAAAATTTCCTCAAAATGTCAAAGTTCTGTTGTCTTATCCACTCCTCTTCTGAGTTACACCAGTGTAAACCAGAGCAAAATCAGGTCCTTGATGCCTACATCTAAGACAACCATTAATCTTAAAGAAATAAATAACTCAGCTTTATTTTTTGTAATCCAAATGTGATTTCCTGGATTAGGTATTTAGTGTCCTGTAGCTGTGAGAAATGATTCCTAATGCCTGTGTTTTGTTTTCTATTGTTGAGATCTTATTAAGGAAAAATTCCGAAGACTGTTCGAACAACTGGGCATGGCGAAATGTGAAGCAGGTGGGTCATTGGATTACTGGTTGTTTTTTCTTATAACACATGCTTGGTAATTTTGGATCTGCCCCACTGTGAGAAGATCTGTTTATAGCACTCCTGGGGTAAAGGCATCATGTCCTGTCAGAATGAGTTTTCTTGTGGTCTATCACCACTAAGCTCCCTAAAACTTGGGCTGCATTGATAGAAAGAAGCACTCTTCCATCTCCTTAGCTTACATTGACACTGAGTCTCAGGTATAAAAGAGGCTTCATCACATTACCTTAAGGGTTAATCTATACTTATCAGACTATTGACACGCTTCTGGAGTTAGAATTGCATATCTGAGATCGACTTTGTTCCCAAGTGTAGATGTAACCTAAACCACATCCAGAGAGACATACACTAAGCCCAAAAGGTTCAGCTTAGTAACCAGAAGGAAAACAGATTTTGAGGCCAGACAGACCCATTGTAACCGAGGTGGTGTTATGGTTGAGAAGAGAAATTTAAACTTCATGCAAGAGAGAGCAAGGAGTAGGAGCCAAAAAGGGTGTGGGATTAATGAGGCTGACAGGTGAGGATGACTGAACTTTCTGGTGGGCTGAAGGGTAAGTGTCATGGAGCTGGCAATTTGAGGATACTTACGGGATCTTTGTTTCCTTTTTACAGGAGGGCCGTATGGTCGACGAGGTCCTGTTCTTCTCAGCAGTATGTGGACTTATCTCACCACGCACAAGTTGCCTCCTTAGAACTTAGCACCAAAAAACCCCAAACCAGAAAACACATGAGCATATGTGGGGAATCTCTCCCCTTCCTTTCTCTGCTTGTAACCCAGAGGCTGTAGGTTTGAGAGCACAACTGTAGTTACTTCTCCACTGCCACAGCCTGGCCGAAGGGGCTGAGCTTTCCTTGAGAGCTGTGCATTCAGGAGGAGAGGGAGTGATGTTAGTAGTGGTGGGTGCCTTTATCCCAGGAGGCCAAAATGACCTCCTCAAAGTCCAGTTGGCTTCAAGAAGCCCCAGTCTCAAACTGGTTGCCAATTCGGTTGAAAGTCCATTTTTCATGACATAAATACATGTAAGAGTGAGCTGTCCTGGATGGCCCCAGATACTCCTACTCGCCCCTTAAGTCCAGTGTCATTGGAAGGTAAGTTCTGAGCATTGCACACCTCCTTCCACTGATGCACCTGAAGCTCTAGCTCAGTGGTTTCCAACCTTTCCGGTAACTCAGCACACGGAAATGAGACAATTCCATGGCACACCCTCTTTTTTCAGCTGAATCCATGGCTCAGAAAGTCAACATTTACTTGCATTCACTACGGTGATGGTCTTACTAGAGAAGATTGCCACATAGTAATTCACACAACAAGCTCAACTCGGATCAAATGTGTTAATGTTTCAAATCCACCACAGACCACACCGTCTTAGATAGCGAGCACAGGCACGTTTTCAAAATCTGCTCAATGACATGCTAGGGTTGTGGAGTAAATGAGTAACCGCTGAAAGCAGGCTCCCCTCCCTGCCGGCCCATTGCAGCCAGGACATGGGATTTAAACCACATCCCTGCTTCACCAGGTTCCAACAGCAGGGAGTGGGGGCGGGCTCTCCGCCAGCTCATTCAGCCCAGGAAGCAGCATTTCAGCTGCCTCCTGGCAGAATAGGGTCCTGTGGGGTCGGCTTTCCCACCTGCAAAAAGCCACTGTGGGGGGAAAGCCTGGAAGCGTCAGTCCCAGCTGGCACAGGGTCGTCAGTTCCTCCCCTACCCCCGACCTTCATTTGGGGAAATTAATGAAACGTTATGGAACACTTGGACAGTTCTCATGGCACACCTGTGTGCCACAGCACACTGACTGAAAACCACTGCTGTGGGACGTCACGTACAGACAGATTCAACACCTGTTGTCTAACCCTAAATGGGCAGCTGCTTCCTGGCTCCCAAGGGACTTTGGAAACTAAGGATGTCAGCCATTCCACTTGGAACCCACGGGGACTCACAGGGTTAACAAGCTGCCTGCTGGCTCCTGACGTTCTCTTTCCTCCCAGATACTCATCGTGACTGCGCACATTGCCCTGTTGCCATCCTACTCCTGGAGCTTTATGTTCAAAGCTTATCTGAGAAAGACTGCAGAGAAGTCTTTGGCAAAATGAAGGAAGCGTTGAAAGGCAAGTGGATCAGTGGGGCTAGAGTTGCCTCCTGTCCGTGTGTAATTATCGAAGATGGGTTTTTCAAATGGAGTCCAAAGTCTACATGACTTGCTGTGAATGAATGAATGAATGAAAGAATGAGTGAAAGAATGAATGAACTGCCACATGGCTGTTTCCTTGACAACAACTGTGTGCTTGCCGGTATTTCCACAAATCCCCATGGTTGTTCCAATAGGTTTAGGCTGAGGTTTCCAAAGAGCTGGAGGGAATTATGTCTATGGAGCTTTCCACTGCTTGTCCCAGATCTAACCACATGTTCCCCATTTTTTTAAGCAGATCAGAATAGAAAGAATTTTCACCAGAGCCTGTGTGAAGCTCATGAAACCTGGGGTTCAAAGAAGAAGGATGAAAGGATTGCAGTGTGTCTTCAATTCATAAGGATCTTTGAAGCTGACCTTGGAGGCAAGTGTTCCAGAAACTTTCCCTGCTTAGGGTATGTCGACGCTACAGAGTTGTTCTGGAATAGCTTTTTCCGGAGTTCAACAAGAAGTCCTGTGGCACCTTATGGACTGACAGATATTTGGGAGCATAAGCTTTTGTGGGCAAAGACCTGATTCATCTGGAGTTATTATTCCAAAATAAACTATCCCAGAATAACTCATCTGCACTATAGGGAGGTCCCAAAATTGGCAAATCTTATTCCAAAATCATGTGTCCACACACAATAGAGACTATTTCAGATTAAAGTCCCTGGAAGTACTGCTGTCAGAGGCTCTTATCTGAAATACTATGTCTACACAGCGGCTTTACTATGAAATAAGCTATTTTTGAATAGTTTATTTCAAAATAGTCCCTATTCCTTTTCAACACAGCCCCTATTTCAAAATATCTTTAAAACAGGCATTATTCCTCACACAATGAGCTTCACTGAATTTGAAATAAGGGGCCTGCTATTTTGATACTATTTCAAAACAGTGGTTGTGCTGTGTAGATGCTCTCAACGGTATTTCCAGTCGCAGCCGTAATTCCAAAATAACGTTGCTGTGTAGACATAACCTTCAACGGGGCTTTTCAAAGGCAGAGAGCAATCTGATTTTCCTAATTATTGTTCTAGATATGAGAGTAAAGCCCCTGATGTGTGATTTAACAATTTCCCTACATAGTTGATCAGTTAAATGTTTCAGTTCTTCTACTATTCCCTCCCTCACTCTAAGGGGTAAAATCAAAATGTTACGATAATTCTTCCAGAAGAATAATTGTGGTTGAACATCGTGCCCAGCCATGCTCAAGAGGAATGCCGGGAAAGTAAATAGTTTTGCACCTTCTCTGAATACGGTTTTGGAATTTATTTTCTTTGCATTTCTTGATTTCAATTTTGTTAGGAAAAAAAAATTCTGGGGACCCTTTACAATCATTCGGGTACATACTCACCTGCAAAGGGCTCTGTATCACAGGGGATGTCTAGGTTGGATGTTAGTGGAAAAAAAATACACTATTTTACCTGGAGAATGGTGAAGCACTGGAATGTGTTACCTGGAGAGGTGGTGGAATCTCCATCCCTATAGGCTTTTAAATCCCAGTTTGGCAAAGCCTTGGATGGGATGATTTAATTAAGGATGGTCCTGCTTTGGGCAGGGGGCTGGACTCGATGACCTCCTGAGGTCTTTTCCAGCCCTAGGATTCTAGCTTCTACTTACAGCTATTCACTTGTGTCAAATCTTTCTCTACTGTCTTGAAAAGCCTCGGAGTCAATATATGTTCCCCGCCTGGATATATACAGATTGAGATCAAGTCATTAGTTAACTTTTTCTTTTTGTTAAGGTAAATAACTTGAGCGGCTTCAGCCTGTCACAGTTTTCTCATCTGGACCAGTAAGCCTGGCTGTCTGTGTCTCCAAGGAGACTCACAGCTACTCTTTCCTCCCAGATATTCCAGGCCCTTGTGAACATTGTCAAGGAGTCATCCTCTTTCTGGAACTTCACATTCATGGCTCATCTGTGAAGGACAGCGAAGGACTGCTTGTGAAGATGAAGGAAGTCTTGAAAGGCAAGTGGACCAGTGGGATTAGATTTACTCCCTTTCTTCTTCTAACCATTTCAGATGAATTTTCAAATTGGGTCCAATGTTAACTTCCTTTGGCATGTTAGCTAATGCCAGATATTGCGACTTGCTGTGAATGAACTGATACATGCTGGTTTCCCTGACGACATCTGTATGTTTCTCAGTATTTCCGTGGTACACGGGTGGAGATTTTCAAATGGGTCTTGAGGGAATTAGAACCCTAAATAGCATTGCTTTTCGGTCACCACCAGAACTGCCTTAGCACTCGTTGATCCTCCTGGTCCCATGGAACATATATTCAGCCTTCTGTTGTTTGTCCAAAATCTAGTCTAATTTCACCCATTATTTATGCAGTGGAGAATAGCAAAAATTCTCAACTAATGAGCTGCGAAGTGAGTATAGACATCCATTTGAATGCCCTGGACAGAAGAATTTGGGAGCTGCTGGATTTCATCTGGAATTGTGAAAAGAGAGTTTCAGGTAAGACTTCCAGAAACGTTTGTTACTGAGGCTGTGTCTAGATATCAAAGTTATTTCAGGATAACAGCCGCCTGAGGCCCTGGGACAAAAATCTGAAACAGGCCCTACTGTGGGTGGACACACTCTTTTGGAAAAAGTTTTGCTTATTTTGGAGCTTCCCAGTAGTGTGGATTATTATTTTAGTTTACAGAATCGTTACAAACAATTATTTTGTTTCCAGAAGAGAAGGCTTAGGGGTGATTTAATAGCCACCTTCATCTTCCTGAAGGGGAGCTCAAAAGAGGAGGGTAAGAAGCTGTTCTCAGTGGTGTCAGATGGCAGAACAAGGAGTAATGATCAGAAGTTGAAGAGGGGGAGGTGTAGGTTAGATGTTAGGAAAAACTACTTCATAAGGCGGGTGGTGAAGCATTGGAAAGCGTTGCCTAGAGAGGTCGTGGATTCTCCATCCCTTGAGGTTTTTAAGTCCCGGCTGGACAAGGTTCTGGCTGGGATGACTTCATGGGGGTTGATCCTGCTTGAAGCAGGGGGCTGGACTAGATGACCTCCTGAGGTCCCTTCCAGCCCTGTGATTCTGTGATTCTGTGGATGAGTTATTCTGTAATAATTCCCTAGTGCAGACATATCCTTAAGCTACCTCTATACTAGAGCAATATGTCGGCAGCAGTTACTGTTGGAAGTTATCTTCTGATAAAGCTTCTGCCAGCAGACTGTGGACACACACAAAAGCAGATCGCTGTGTTGATCCTCTCTGATGACAGATAGCAACCAGAGTGTCTGGTCACTCTCTTGTCAGAACACAGCAGGCCGGGATGCCAGGTGACCCAGAAGAAGAGTCTGTGAGCTCTGGGCCCCAAGAGTGTCCATGCTGGCTTTCTGTTGACAGATTCAGTCCTAGGCCCCCACTAGAGAAAGGATGTGGAGTTATTGGAGAGGGTCTGGTGGAGGGAAACAAAAATGGTTAGGTGGCTGGAGCACATAACCTATGAGGAGATGCTGATGGATATGGGCTTATTGAGTTTGCCCAAGTGAAGACCTAGGAGCAATTTAATAGCAGACCTCAACTTCCTGAAGGGGGCTCTAAAGAGGATGGAGAGAGGCTGTTCTCAGTGGTGCAAATGGCAGAACAAGCAGCAATGGTTTGAAGTTACAGAGGGGGAGGTCTAAGTTGGGTATTTGGAAAAATTATTTCCCCAGGAGGGAGGTGAAACACTGGAATGAGTTACAGAGAGAGGTGGTGGAATCTTAATCCCTAGAGGCTTTTAAGTCCCTGCTTGACAAAGCCCTGGCTAGGATGATTTAGTTGGGGTTGATCCCGCTTTAGGCAGGGGGCTGGACTCGAATACCTCCTGAGGTCTCTTCCAGGCCCAGAATTCTAGGATTGTATGAGTATATATGCTCAGAACAAATTTTCTACGAGGTGTCCCCAGCCTCCTCCCTTTACCCAGGGCGAGAGATGGCTCAGTGGTTACAGCAGTGGCCCCATAAATGCACGGTTGTGCCTTCAGTTCTTGAAGGGGCCCTTCAGAGTGTTTTGGGCCAGATGAGACTTAGATTAAAAAAAAAAAGTCTGTCTTCAGAGATACTGACAGATCCTGCTGTGAGGGATGGGGTCTCGATTCGATGACCTCGCAAGGTCCCTTCCTTTTCTTGGAGATGTGATACATATATCTCTTCTCACAAATTCTGCTTCCTCCCCACCCCACCCCCATCCATGCTGCATGTCCCAATCACATCAAAACTGGTCCTCATTTATTCTAGTGAAAAGAATCGTCCATCGTGTGGTCTACAGACCTACTCCACATAGACCAGACCGTAGGTGTCCTGCATTTTCTGGCAGCAGAGGCTGTCAGTCCGCTTAGGAGCTGGAACAGAAGACAAGGCCTTCCCTGTGCTGCTGAGCCTTGCAGCCCTTGAAGAAGAATGATAGAATCCTATGGCTGGAAGGGACCTCATGAAGTCATCTAGTCCAGCCCCCTGCCTAAAGAAGGATCAACCCCAACTAAATCATCCCAGCCAGGACTATGTCAAGCCAGGACTTAAAAACCTTTAGGGATGAAGACTCTACGACCTGTCTCAGTCACACATTCCAGTGCTTCCCCACCCTCTGGGGAAACAGTTTTTCCTAATATTCATCCTAGACCTCCCCATCTGTAACTTGAGACCATTTCTCCTTGTTCTGCCATCTGTCTCCTCTGAGAACTGTCTCTCTCCATCCTCTTTAGGCTACCCCTTCAGGAAGTAGAAGGTTGCTATCAAATTGCCCCTCAGTCTTCTCTTCTGCAGATTAAATAAGCCCAAGTCCCTCAGCCTCCCCTCGTAGGTTACGTGCTATAGTCCCCTCATCTTTTTTTTGTCCTCTGCTGAACCTGCTCCGGTGCATCTAGATGCTTTCTACAAGGGGTGGGGGGCGGGGCCGGAAATGGATGCAATACTCTAAACGTGGCCTGACCAGTGCCAAGTAGAGGGGAATAATAAGGTCTCTAGATCTGCTGGAAATGCTTCTCCTAATGCACCCCGGTATGTCGTTACCCTTTTTGGTTACAAGGGCACACTGTTGACTCATATGCAGCCTCTCATCCGCTATAATCCCCAGGTCCTTTTCTGCTGCGCTGATACTTAGTCAGTCGGTCCCCAGCCTGTAACAGTGCTTGGGATTCGTCAAGTGCAGGACTCTACACTTCTCCTTGTTGAAGCTCATCAGCTTTCTTTGGGCGTAATCCTCCAATTTATCTAGGTCTCTCTGGACCCTGTCCCTACCCTCCAATGTATCTACCTGATTCCCGAGCTTAGTGCTACCTGTTAATTTGCTGAGGGTCCAATCCATCCCTGCTTCCAGGTCACTAATAAAGATGTTGAACAATACTGGCACTAACATCAGTCCTTCAGGCACTCCTATTGAAACCAAGTGCCAACCAGACATTCAGCCGTTGACCACTACCTGTTGGGCCCAACCATCTAGCCAGCTTTCTATCCATCTTCTAGTCCATGGATCCAATCCATACTTCCTTAACTTAGGGACAGGGATGTTGTGGGATACCGTCTCAAAAACTTTGCTCAAGTCAAGGTATGCCACATCCCCTGACTTCCCCATGTCCACAGTTACCTCGTCATAGAAGCTAATCAGTTTGGTCAGGCACAACTTGCCTTTGGTGAATCCATGCTAACTGCTCTTGACCACTTTCCCCTCTTCCAAGAGCTCCAGAATGGATTCCTTGAGGCTCCCCTCTGTGTTCATAGCAGTTACAGCCCCAGTGGCACTGTGATACCTGTCTGTCTTTGGATCAACCAGAACCTGTTTCTGTCCCGATTCCTGCCCTCTAGCAACCAAAAGAAAAAAAAAAAAGACCATGCTCTCAGCATTGTGTTTTAATTTATTTTCACCTTTATACTTAATAAGATTTTTTCTCACCTAATAGGGTTTGTATGGAGCATATCAAATTTGTTATGGAAGACCATGTTCTGCATCGTGAACTGGACATGGGGGACCACCAACAATTTTCTGTACAGAAGTAAGGAAAATCCATTGGAATCCACTTTCCACGATCATTTTTCCAGCAGTGGCCTAGTTTTGCATGGCAGAGACAGGCGGGGCAAAGCTTTGGTGCCTCACGATACCCATAGATGTCTGGGGTTAATGGGACTTGGACATCCAGGCCCAGATTGTTCAAGGTATTTAGGCACCGCTGCACACAGTATGCCAATGCCTGACTGATTTAGGACTACGCGCCATTCATGGGATTTTGGCTTCCTGGTCGTTTAATCCCATTTGATACTACTGTGATGTAGGCTGCTAAATCAGTTAGGCGCTGAGCCCTGCAGTGCCTAAATCTGTCTCACTTTCTGGGCCTTGGGGGCTTTTGAAAATGCCACTGGGCTTCTCTGGATCCTCAGGCACTGGCCCATATTTGCAGGTCTCACTCCTTGGGGGCAATTCGAGAAGCATCTGAGAAAGGTGTCACTTAACTCTTGCTGTGAGGTGCCCGTCATTGACCAGTCTGGGGTGATCAGCCCTAACAGTTAGAGCAGGAGTGAGGTCTAGTGGTTAGAGCAGGCATCATTAGCCAGTGCCAAGAGTTGAAGGCAGAGTCAGAGACATGGAACCAGAGCCAGTTAGCTGGAGCAACGCAAGCTAGATTACAGCCTAAAGACGGGGCAGGAGCATCAGCCAAAGGTGAATGATATGAGTAGGCAGTGCCCTCCTGCAAGTCCTAAGAGCAGGCCTGCAGATACAGCAAACAGGGCCTATTGAACAGGGGCTACGCTAGCCTGTGAGCAGGCCAGCTGTGGGTCCGTACTCCTGGCAGTGCCTGCCCCGCATAAGGGTCCTAGGAAACCCCACTAGGAGTTTCTCTGCTGCCTGCTGGCTTTGAACATGCACACGGCGTTCTCTGAGGTTCAGGGAATCGCAGCCTAATAGGAGCCCTGGATGCTCTTGCCCAGGTACCACCACGAAAAGTGACTTGACCAGCAAAGAATTCATCTCCTTGATGGACGCCGGCATCGCCCTCAATTCCGCCTACCCCCTCGTCCTGTGGCAAGAGAGGAAAGTGAACTTGATCCTCTCATTTGACTTCAGCGAAGGGGATCCCTTCGAGGTAACCCTTCTTTGTTATCGTCATGCCGCCCATGGCCCAGTCTTAGTTGAGTGCTGCACCAATACAGGGGACTTTCCTCCTCTCCCGATGAGGTGACACCGTCGTTAGCAGCAGCAATTTGGATTTCCTGGAGGTGGATCGCCATTTGAGATGCTTGGACACATGCAGTCCCCTGGGAATATTGACCATACTTGCTGAAAAGTTGTCTGGGTTTAGGGTAAGGGCGTGTGACCCATCCTTGCCCTCCCTTCGGCTGTGTCTACACGGCCAAGTTATCCTGAAGTACCTGCAGTAATTCTGAAATAATTTTGGCAGTGTCTAAGTGACGCCCATATTATTTGAAAATAAATTTAAAATAGTTGAAGGTTGCTACTGAGTTGCCCTCGCTCTTCTCTTCTGCAAACTTAATAGCTCCAAATCCCTCAGCCTTTTTTTTGTAGGTCAGGTGCTCCAGCCCCCTAGTCATTGCATTGCCCTCTGTGTCATCCACTCAGATGCATCCGCTTCCTTTCTATACTGGGGGGGCTAAGAACTGGACACAGTACTCCAGATGTGACTTTACCAATGCCAAATTTCTACTTATTTCCTTTTGCAAAGGTTCTCAAAGCCACCCGGGGGATTAATGTTAATGGGAACTAGCCACCCAGATTCTTTTGGAGGGGTTGAAATCTGCAGGTCCAATATATGCATTGCTATTACAAGGGTTCTGGGAAGACAAATACAGAACCTGGTCGTTCCTGGCATGCAGTGGAAACTCTGTGTTAGTCAGTTCCTAAGAGGATCCTTGGAAAGCTTGTGTACCTTCAGGGGTGGATATTTTTCACTCCCTGTTCTGGCCATAGTAGTGGTATCACATTTCATTAATGTAAACGGTGATTATTTATTTGGTTTACATTGACTTTTCCTTCCTCCCCAGACCATCAGTCAAACTGCTACGTACTGCGAGACAAACCAGATTCCATTCCCCGTGATAGATCCAAAAGTTATTGAGGAGAAAGATAACCCCTCTGACTGCTACATCTTCGGAGAAGGGGACGGTCCCACGATCATGCATTTCCCGCTCTTCAACAAGAACAACTGTCCAGGTAAATGAATCGCACACCCCTCTGCTAACTCCAGGGACTAGCTTCACAAAAGGACTTGGGTGCCTTGTTGCTGGTTTAACCACCGAAATGTGAGGGCCAGACCTCTCCAGGAAACAGAAAGTCCCTACTCAGCAGCCAACAGACTCTGCAGGCATTTGACCTCTCTCGTCACCTAAGTTTTGCAGAAAAGTTCTCTCACGGCCTGTGTTTCAGCCTCTGGCCATGCACCCTGGTGACCCATTGCAGGCTTCCAGTTGCAAGAATGAGGGGAAGAGAGCCTTCCTCTACCTCACGTGACCACAGAGGATGTGCTGAGGGGCAGCCTAGAGGATCAGGCCCCGCACACAGGGATGGAAGCCCTCCATCATAGCTTTCAGCCCAGAGGTTACAGCACTCCTGTGTGAAGTGGGGGGCAAGACTCCTTCTGCCTGAGTGGGAGAAGGAATGTACCATGTCTCTAGTGAAGGCCCGAGGCCCGGGGCAATGGGGTGTTCTGAAGTTAGACTCGCTATTGTAATAGTCCCACATTGCATGAGTAATTGGAGAGTCACTGGGGGCAGGGAGCAGGAATTTGGGCTTCCACAGACTGTGTTAGTGCTGAAACCACCAGGGTGGAACATGTCTGTTGTTACACCTAAGAACCCACCCAGAGAGAACCCCAAGCAGAGCAGTGCCTCCCGCCAACCTGGACCTGGGTGCTTAGCCTACAACCTCTCCAGGCCATGTCCACTGGGCTAGCCGAGACAGCTCTTGGCCTAGCGTGCTGGCCTCTCTGGATCCCATTCCAACATCATGTCAATTTGGCACTGCTGAGGCTATATATGTCATATTGTGTCTAGTTCTGGACCCCCAGTAGAGAAAGGATGGAGATGAACTGGAGATGGTCCAAGGGAGGGTAACTAAAATGATTAAGGGCCTGGAAAACATGACCTATGAGGAGTGGCTGAGGGATTTGGGTTTATGTAGTTTGCAGAGGAGTGAGGGGCAATTTGATAGCAGCCTTCAACTTCCTGAAGGGGGGCTCTAAAGAGAGTGGAGAGAGGCTGTTCTCAGTGGTGACAGACGGCAGAACCAGGAGCAATGGTCTGAAGTTACAGAGGTAGAGGCTGGGTATTAGGAAATACAATTTCCCCAGGAGGGAGGTGAATCACTGGAATGTGTTACCGAAAGAGGTGGTGGAATCTCCTTACCTCGATGTTTGTAAGTCTCGGCTTGAGAAAGTCCTGGCTGGGATGATTTATTTGAGGTTGGTCCTGCTTTAATCAGGAGGCTGGACTGGACGACCTCCCGAGGTCCCTTCCAGCCCTAGGAGTCTGTGATTCTAAGACCTGCATTGCTTCACTCGCTGCACAGGAAGCCTGGGTGCCCAATTCAGCCTTTTGAATCCTAGGAGGTGTCCAGGGGTCCAAAACTCATACCAGGCTTCTCAGGGTCCCAGCACTTCTGTTGCCCTGGGAATCGAGCCCCGCGAGTTCAAATCGGAGTTCTCTGTTTGGAATTGGAGGTGGTTGTGATTCGCCATCATGCAAACGAGGAGGGGAGCACAGCAAAACTGGTCCCATCTGCTGGCAAAGGGTCCATCTAGTTCTCTGCCTTCACTCTGCCAGTTAGCGACAGCACATGGTTCTGAGGCAGGGGCAAGGAGCCCTGCAATAAAAAAAAATATATGAAATAAGTCTTTCTCAGGGAAGTAGCTTTTGTTTGGGCTGGTGCAGATGGATTTCTGTCGCTTGGATCGTGTAAATTCCAGTCTGATTTAACTCTGGACTTTTGCATAATAGCCAACCGTTCTGACAATCCTGCTGATAAATTGGCCCTTCCACTTCGCTGTGTTCCAGCCCAAGGGCCCTATGACCAATCCATGAGATCTCTTCCTTCTACAGGCCTTCTCCCTCCAGGCTTCTCCAGGTTCAGCCTGGGCTCACCCCCTGAATCTCGGAACAAATCCCCAAGTCAAAAGGAAGAACTCAGACTAATTTCCACCCTCCTCAGTTGTGGCCTCTCATCTCTCCCTGCTGCTCTATCCCTCTGCTGAGCAACTCCCAGGGATCTTTCCCTGGTTCCCCAACCCCTGCCCTTGGATAATGTGTAGCATTGGAGCCTGCTCTTCTCCAGTGGCTGCCTTCCCTCATGGCATCTCTCCGCATATCCACACTCATCGGGAGAGTCCCAGTGGCCAACTCTCTTCCAGACCCCTCTGCCCCCGACCTCCTCACAGCCCCTTCTTCTTTGAAATGCCCGTCTCATGGAGCCACCTGGCACCCTTCCCGGGTAGAATTTACCTCCATATGCAGCCATGGAATATAACTGGCCCCCAGTGACAGCTAGGGACCATCACTCCAGGATATAGGGATGGAAGGAGGGAGAGAGGGAACGAGAGAAAGATCGATGGGGTGCATGGGGATCCCTTGAGATATGCACATTTTGAATGTGTGTAGCTCATGTTTATGCAGGACGGATTGTGGGGGATTCAGTGCCATGTGCAGGGGCAGGAAGACCTGCAGCCCCACGGCTGGAGGCTGGTAGAGCCAGCGGCGGTATCCCCAGCTTGGGGGCAGGAAGAACCACAGCCCCACAGCTTAAAGCTGGCAGAGCCAACTGTGGGGTTCCCAGGCAAGGGGCGGGAAGGCCTGCAGCCCTGCGGCTCAGGAGCAGCTGGGTTCCCATCCCAGCCCCCAGCAGCAGCCCCAGAGGAGATTGCCTCTTGCTTCCCCTCTCCTCCACCTGTGGGATCCAGGAAACTGGCCAGCCATGAGCTGGTCAGTTTCCCAGTCCTGCAAGTCACAGAAAGACTGGAACCAGACTCTCTGGGAGCCAGGAAACTAACCATCCCTGGAGGGCTGATCAGTGTCCCAGCTCCTGAAAACTAAGGGGAGCTGGGCAGCAGCCTGGTTCCCGTCTCTCCTCAACTTGTGGAAAAATGTGAGTTATGCTGTGGTTTCCGGAACACAACTCCTGTATAACTCGAGGGTTTACGGTACTGATCTCTGAGCCTTTCAACAGCTCATGTTTTCTCACATTTTCAGCTTTCTCTCTGAACCTAATGACTGGAAACTTCCTTTTTGAAATCTAACTTACAGCTGCAAACCTCCATGCATCTGACGCAGCGGGTCTTTGCCCACAAAAGCTTATGCTCCAAAAGATCTGTTGGTCTTGTTGTTTTTGCTGATACAGACTAACGCGGCTACCCCTCTGATCCCTAATACTCAACTCGTCCCTTATCGGCAGAGGCTGAAGCTCCTAAGAAAAGAAAATGAAACATTGTCAGACTCAGAGTCCATCTGAAGGGGGAACCCGAGACCAGCCTTTAGCGATGCTAAGGGCTGTTACATAGGGGATGGGATCAGTGGCTCTCCATGTCTACTGAAGATAGAACCAGAAATAATGGACTTCATCTGCAGGAAGTGGGGTTTAGGGTCAGCACCTGAATCGCAGAACCATAAAGTTAGAAGGGACCTCAAAGGTCATCTACTCTCTCCTCCTGCTGTCTTTGAAATGTGCATCTATTTCAAAATATTTTTCCAAAATAATGGGCAGGCGAGTTGGGCTTCTTGTAGCAAGAAGGCCTTGAAATAGCACTTCTGCCAAGATGCGACATTTGTTGTGTCTAACCCACCCCAGAGAGATGGTGATACAGCCTCCTTTGGAAAACCCCCAGTGAAATGCAAATGTACTGCTTTAAATGTTGTTCTAGTAGCTTCTCCCATTCCCTGGCTCCTCCTGTCCCCTCTTGCTAACAACGAGCCCTTCCCCTCATCTCCAGCAACTCCCCACTAATCCAGGAGTTTGTAAATATTTCTGCCAGTAAGGCCCAGATTTCCTCATTTAATCCATTTGCACCATTGGGCGAAGAGCATCAGCCCAGCTGATTTGAGTTTGTTTACCCTGGCCAGAAAATCTGTGATGTGCTCTTTGCTTAGGCCAGTCTGCATCCCTTCACCTTTATTATCTATCATAAATTTGCTAGTTCTCCAGCCAGAAAAGCTTTCTCAGGGAGTGACACTCTGGAATCTGTAGGGGAATCCCCACCAGGAGATTCAGGAACAGGTTGGACATTCACCTGTCTGGGTTGGTCTGAGGTCATTTGGTCCAGCTCTCTTTCAGCCCAACCTTCCCATGATCCTGTGAACCTGTCAGGGGTTATAGAATCAGAATCATAGAAGAGTAGGACTGGAAGGGACCTCAAGGAGCCATCGAGTCCAGCCCCCTGCCCTCATGGCAGGACCAAGCACTTTCTAGACCATCCCTGAAAGCCATCTATCTAACCTCTTCTTAAATATCTCCAGTGATGGAGTTTCTACCACCTCCCTTGGCAATTCGTTCCAGTGTTTGATCACTCTGACAGTTAGGAACTTCTTCCTCATGTCCAACCTGAACCTCCCCTGCTGCAATTTAAGTCCATCGCCTCTTGTTCTATCCTCAGAGGCAAGGAAGAACAAGTTCCCTCCCTCTGTCTTATGACACCCTTTTAAATACCTGAAAACTGCTATCATGTCCCCCCTCAACCTTCTCTTTTCCAAACTAAACAAGCCCAATTCTCTCAGCCTTTCTTCATAGGTCATGTTCTCTAGACCTTTGATCATTCTCGTTGCTCTCCTCTGGACCCTCTCCAATTTCTCCACATCCTTCCTGAGCTGCAGTGCCCAGAACTGGACACAATACTCCAGCTGAGGCCTAACCAGCGCAGAGTACAGCGGGAGAATGACTTCTCGTGTCTTGTTCACAACACACCTGTTTATGCATCCTAAAATCATGTTTGCTTTTTTTGCAACAGAATCACACTGTTGACTCATCAAAACAAAAAGCAGTCAAGTAGCACTTTAAAGACTAGCAAAATAGTTTATTAGAAAGCTCACCTAATAAACTATTTTGCTAGTCTTTAAAGTGCTACTTGACTGCTTTTTGTTTTGACAGTGTATAGACTAGCATGGCTTACTCTCTGTTACTGTTGACTCATATTTAACTTGTGGTCCACTATAACCCCTAGATCCCTTTCTGCTGTACTTATTCCTAGGCAGTCCTTTCCCATTCTGTATGTGTGACACTGATTGTTCCTTCCTAAGTGGAGCACTTTGCATTTGTCCTTATTAAACTTCATCCTGTTTACCTCAGCCCATTTCTCCAGTTTATCCAGATCCTTTTGAATTATGACCATATCCTCCAAAGAAGTTGCAACCCCTCCCAGCTTGGTATCATCTGCAAACTTAATAAGTGTACTTTCTATGTCAATATCTAAATCGTTAATGAAGATATTGAACAGAACCGGTCCTAAAACAGACCCCTGTGGAACCCCGCTAGTTGTACTTTTCCAGCAGGATTGAAAGCCATTAATAACTACTCTCGGGGTACGGTTATCCAGCCAGTCGTTCACCCACCTTATAGTAGCCCCATCTAAGTTGTATTTGAGTAGTTTATTGATAAGTATATTATGTGAGACCGTGTCAAATGCTTTACTGAAGTCTAGGTATATCACATCCACCGCTTCTCCCTTATCCACAAGACTCATTATTCTATCAAAGAAAGCTATTAGATTGGTTTGACATGATCTCTTTTTAACAAAACCATGCTGGCTGTTCCCTAGCACCTTACCACCTTCCAAATGCTTGCAGATGATTTCTTTAATGACCTGCTCCACTATCTTTCCTGGCACAGAAGTTAAGCTGACTGGCCTGTAGTTTCCCGGGTTATTCTTGTTCCCCTTTTTATAAATGGGTACTATATTTGCCCTTTTCCAGTCTTCTGGAATCTCTCCTGTCTCCCATGATTTTCCAGAAATGATTGCTAAAGGCTCAGATACCTCTTCTATCAGCTCCTTGAGGATTCTAGGATGCATTTCATCAGGCCCTGGTGATTTGCAGACATCTAATTTTTCTAAGTAAATTTTAATTTGTTCTTTTCGTATTTCAACTTCTAAACCTACCCCTTTTTCACTAGCATTCTCTATGTCAGGCATTCCTTCAGATTTCTCAGTGAAGACCGAAACAAAGAAATCATTCAACACCTCTGCCATTTCCAAATTCCCTGTTACTGTTTCTCCCTCCTCACTGACCAATGGCCCTACCCTCTCCTTGGTCTTCCTCTTGTTACCAATGTATTTGTAAAAAGCCTTCTTGTTTCCCTTTATGCTTGTAGCTAGCTTGAGCTCATTTTGTGCCTTAGCCTTTCTAATCTTGCTCCTGCATGTTCGTGCTGTTTGCCTATATTCGTCCTTTGTAATTTGTCCTAGTTTCCATTTCTTATACGATTCCTTTTTCAGTTTGAGATCATGCAAGATCTCCTGGTTAAGCCAAGGCAGTCTTTTGCCATGTTTTCTATCTTTCCTACGCAGCGGGATAGCTTGCTTTTGGGCCTTTAATAATGCTCCTTTGAAAAACTGCCAACTCTCCTCAGCCATTTTTCCCCTCAGTTTAGCTTCCCATGGGACCTTACCTACCAGCTGTCTGAGTTTACCAAAATCTGCCTTCCTGAAATCCACTATCTCTATTGTACTGTTTTCCCTTCTACCCTTCCTTAGCATTCTGAACTCTATGATTTCATGATCACTTTCACCCAAGCATCCTTCCACTTTCAAATTCTCAATAATTTCCTCCTTATTTGTTAAAAGTAAATCTAGAACAGCTTCTCCCCGGTAGCTTTTTCAACCTTTTGGAATATAAAGTTGTCTGCGATGCAATCCAAGAATTTATTGGACAGTCTGTCCCCTGCTGTATTAGTTTCCCAACATATACCTGGATAGTTGAAGTCCCCCATCACTACCAAATTCTGGGCCCTGAATGATTTTAGCCGTGTCTACACGTGCACGCTACTTCGAAGTAGCGGCACTAACTTCGAAATAGCGCCCGTCACAGCTACACGCGTCGGGCGTTATTTCGAAGTTAACTTCAACGTTAGGCGGCGAGACGTCGAAGTCGCTATCCTCATCAGGAGATGGGGATAGCGCCCTACTTCGACGTTCAACGTCGAAGTAGGGACCGTGTAGTCATTGCGCGTCCCGCAACTTCGAAATAGCGGGGTCCACCATGGCGGCCATCAGCTGAAGGGTTGAGAGACGCTCTCTCTCGAGCCCCTGCGGGGCTCGATGGTCACCGTGGGCAGCAGCCCTGAGCCCAGGGCTTCTGGCTGCTGCTGCGGCAGCTGGGGATCCATGCTGCAGGCACAGGGTCTGCAACCAGTTGTCAGCTCTGTGGATCTTGTGTTGTTTAGTGCAACTGTGTCTGGGAGGGGCCCTTTAAGGGAACGGCTTGCTGTTGAGTCCGCCCTGTGACCCTGTCTGCAGCTGTGCCTGGCACCCTTATTTCGATGTGTGCTACTTTGGCGTGTAGACGTTCCCTCGCAGCGCCTATTTTGATGTGGTGCTGCCCAACGTCGAAGTTGAACATCGACGTTGCCAGCCCTGGAGGACGTGTAGACGTTATTCATCGAAATAACCTATTTCGATTTTGCTAAATCAAAATAAGCTATTTCGATGTAGGCTTCACGTGTAGACGTAGCCTTTGTTAGCTGTTTAAAGAAAGCCTCATCCACCTCTTCCACTTGGCTAGGGGGCCTGTAGTAGACGCCTAGTAGGACCTCATCCTTGTTGGCCGTGTTTGCCCCCGCCTGTTTAGGTTCCTGGGTCTATGCTTCTGGGAGCAGTAAAAGTGAAAACTCAATGCTCCCATTTCCGTCTCTTCTGGCACTTACCCATCACTTTTGTTCCCAGGTGAAATAGAGACGTTCAGAAAGAAGTTTGCCACTTCCAATGTGCACTACGGATTGGAAGATATTAACGAGCTGCTTCAAGCTGCGAAACAGAACGTATCCAGGAACAAGTGTGCGATTTTGGACGAGATCAACAGAATCGTGTCCTAGTCCACAAGGAAAGTTTAAAACCATGTTTCTGTGAAGAAGGACAGAACCATCTATGCCTGTTTCTGATTCACACACAATCTGCACACTGTGACCAGCTGGAACTGAAGTTGAGCAGGGAAGAGTTATTTTCCCTGGGTTAGATTCATAAAGGGATTTGGCTGCCATCTGCCCCTGTAGAATCATTGAAACCTAGGGCTGGAAGGGACCTCAGGATGTCATCAAGTCCAGTCCCCTGCTTGAAGCACAGCCAACCCAACTAACTCATCCCATTTGGGCCTTTGTCAAGCAGGGATTTAAAAATCTCTCAGGTGATTTTGGCAACTCTGGGATTCACAAAACTCTTGCTCCGCGGCTGTCGAACACTGTCATGTCTGAACTCCTTCAGCACCTAATTTGTGCCAGTGACATTTCGCTAGTTGCCTGCGTTTCTGCCTCAGGGCCTCGGCACTGCAGCCACCATCCTGGTCTCCTGATGTCTAAGCCCCCCGGTGATTCCCAAGCCTGGAAAAACAGGCACACGGATACGAAATCCCCACCGGAGTGTGGGAACTGGGGTAAGACGGGTGCTCCTCCGCGTACGTGCTCCTCTGCCTACCTCACCTGCAAGGTCTGAGTTGCGGTGCAAGAAACAGGAAGATGTCTTCCATACCACCATTAGCCCAAGAGTTAGCATCCCCACCTGCGATGGAGAAGAGCCTCAGACATGGCTCTTCACTGCCTCCCTGTGAGGCAAATCCCTCGTCCCTGGGCAGTGGGACCGTGTCATGGTGGGGGCTTCCTGCCCTCCGTGGAAGCTGTTCCACTGCAGATGAAAGGACCATCTGGCCAGCAGGGCAGAGACAGGGAGGAAGGCCAGGACGCTGATGGCTTCAGTGCTCCATTCTCAGTTCTTAGGCCAGGCTGCAGCGACCAAGCTGTCCAGCCCTCAGGTGTGGGCCGCGCAGACGACGTACGCGGAGGAACGCCCGTCTGACTCCAGTTCCCACACTGCAGTGGGGGTTTCGTACCCATGTGCCTCGGGCAAGGAAGCGGTGCACACGCCTAGCAGCACTGGGGACTCTTAATGCCAACACCGAGGTGTCAACTCCCAAAAGCCAGATGTCAACGAGAACTGAGTCCGGTATGGGTGGTGGGGGCGTAAATCCCAGTGCTGCCTGGATGTGTCTGATATGGCAGCTAGCAGTCAAGCCCTTTTATGAATGCAACCCAGGATGATGCATTAGATAGACAGATACATAGATAGTTAGATAGATGTAATAATTAATAGATGATAAATAGATATAGAATGGTTAATGGTGATGTAGAGAGATAAATTCAGAAAGATTCAGGTAGATTCAGAAGATAAATACAGTAGATTATGATGATAGAATGAAGTAGAAGATAGATAGACAGATGGCACAGAGGTAATATATGAAGATATGCAATAATTAACAGATGATAAGGAGATATAGGTGTCAAGTATCGGAGGGGTATCCATGTTAGTCTGGATCTGTAACAGCAACGAAGGGTCCTGTGGTACCTTATAGACTAACAGAAAAGTTTTGAACATGAGCTTTCGTGAGCACAGATTCACTTAATCAGATGATGGTGGTGTATATAGATAGATTCAGAAGATCAATAAACTTTATTACAATGATAGATTCAAGTAGAATATGTTATGGATAGATAGATAGAGGGGGTGGGTGGGGATGGATAGATAGGTACACAATAGTTTACAATACATACATAGAATTTTTAAGACACATATGCCTGCATGTTTTTATTGTTCACATGGTAACATATGAGTTTGACTACGCATTCTAATGCATGGAGCTTTGTCTTATATACACAGCTGTATCCCTGCCCCACCCCAAAGTCCAGATCCTTTCCCCTGGCCATTTGTTTCACTTCCATGCTGAAGCTGGCACTGTGTAAAACAATGATCTTCCAACTGCCTGGCAAATAAACATGTCTGCCAGATTGCAAGGTGGTTTCTCCTTGTTGCCCAAGGAAAGGGAGTAAGACAGGAATTTTGGGGAGAACTATGAGCCCTCATACAATCTTATTTACACCCCTGCAAAACATGGGGTAACTTTCCTGCAGCTGATGATGTTACTCCACATTTAACAGGTGGTTAAAACTTGACCTCTTCATCATAATTGAAAGGGTTTCTTTTTTTTATTGTTTGTTAACTTCTTGTGCTGGGTGTAACAATAAAGCTTGGCAACCCCATGTCCTTCCCCACGATGAACAGTAAATAATTAAATGACAATTTCCAGATACACACATCTCCTTGGACTGGAAGGGACCTTGGGAGGTCATTTAGTCCAGTCTTCTGCCCTCTTAGCAAGTCCCATCCCTGATGTTAATTTGCCCCTATCCCTAAAGGGTGTCCTCAAGGATTGAGCTTATAACCCTGGGTTTAGCAGAGCAATGCTCAAACCACTGAGCTAAAGTCTCATCATGCTTTGGCCTTGTGCATCTTGGTCCCAGAAAGAGCCTGGCTTTACTGAAGCCAGTCTTTGCCCATAAAAGCTTATGCTCCAAAATGTCTGTTAGTCTATAAGGTGCCACAGGACTTCTTGTTGGTGCCACAGAGAGTGAGAGCTCAAAGGAATACCTGGCTTTCAAATCGCCCTGCTGACGATGATTTTATGTGTACACTATATGGTAGATACACCTAGTCAGAGTCAGCTTTTCCCATGTCACCTGATGCTAGGGTCACTGCCCCATTCCGTAAGGGATCTACACTCCCCGGAGCTTCCTTCTGTCACCAACACACCTACAGAAACCATTCCTGAATTAACAGAGGCCAAAAGAACATCAGGAGGGTATACAGTCCAGTTACCTGCACTCACAGAAGGACCCATTGCCATCTGTAACATTTCATTAACCTGTCCCAGGGCCTGGAAGCCACCTACACCAAGGGTCAAATTCCCAAACTGAGGCTTAAGTGGCCAATGCTCTAACCACTGAGCTACCCCACCTGCAGCGGGGCTGGCTTTCCTGCTAGCACCACTACCTAAAGGCACAGTGATGCTACGCAGGGCCTGTTGGCGTCATGCCGAGTATTCTGGAAGGCGAGCTGCAGACAAGTTATCAACAGTTCCCATCTCCCCAACAGCAGTCAATGCTGTAGGAAGCGAGACTGTCCCCCAGAGGGTCAGAAATGAATGAATCAATGGAGGCTCCAGGCTGACTTGAAGATGTGGCCGCCAGGCCTTCGAGCGTCAGCCCATTCCAGCGTGGTCAGGGATCTAGAAAGTCTTCCTGCTCAGTCAGAAGAGGCTGCTGACCTGTTCCAAGCAGTGCGACGACTGGGTCTCGTGGGGGGTGGTGATCTGGATCCCTGTGGCCATGGATTTCTCACTCCCCCGGAAAGAGAAAGGAGCACGGCCCCAGCCCCCTACGCTGGCTCTAAATGCATAACCCGGTCGAAGTGCGCGTGCAACTTATTGGGGTTCATCCTCCTCCTCTTTCATGTGGCCGTGTCAAGATGCACTTAATTGCAACAGGGTTCGGTGTGGAGTCACGTTGGATCTTTGCTCTAGATTGGCCACAGTGGCCTGCCCTGGGTGTTGATTGCGTTCCAGTGGGGCTACTCTTCCTCCAAAAGATTCTATACTCCAGCGGTCAGGTACTCCATAGTGCATACACTGTGAGCTGCAGGATTTTAGACCCCATCATCCCTCGGTAAGCCAAACACCTGTGCTCTTTCTAGCACACCTTGGGCATGCACAGAAGAAACCTCCATCATCCCCCACTTGCTTAGCTACGAAATCTTGGTATCTTAATATCTTCAACCACTGCTAGAGGACAGTCTGAAGCAGAATCCAGAGTCCTCTTCCCCGAAACAGTCTCCAAGTGTTTAGTTTCCAGGTTTAGATGTCCAAAGAGTATTCTTGGGTTCGCCTACTTGAATCTACATTTTCCTCACTGGACCTATCAGAGCTTAATGCTAATTCTTGGGCGAGCAGGATAACATTCCATAAAACCTCTACATCCTGCAATTAAGGCCTCTTCACATTGACACAGGACATTCTTCAGACCATTAACATGTAATGTGACCCGGTGTTCCCCAGGTATACCAGGTGGTATCAGCACATACTGTGGAGGTGAAGGAGGCACGTGAAAGTCTAGGGGCCTGCCCAATGTTGAGGTTATACCAAGGTCCTTCCAGAGGCCTGGCATGTCCTGATCTATGTGGCGCCCAAGTGACATTAATTGGAGGAACCAGAACATTTCTCCCCTGTTTTGCCTCTCTCTGTTGTAGCCTAGCTGTTTCTGAATCACAGGTGCTAGCGCACAGCCACTTTCTAAAGTCCCCCCTTTTCCACTGGGGTGGGCACTGTTAGAGGAGAGAGTATCTCCTCCTTCTCCTTTCCTCTGCCCACCTCTTCCTTTGCATCACTTGATACCTCCTCTGTAAGGGCGCTTGATGCCAACTCTCGGGGTGTCACTCCACGGTGTCCTCGCCCTTCCTGCAGGCTGCTCCTTCTCTGACTCTCCCTGGGGCTCTGGAAACTCAGTCTCCATCTCCTCTCTTAAAGGTATTGCTTCAACCTGAACTAACTCTCCTGCTTTCCTCCTAGTAACTGCACCCATCAGTTGCTTTATTCCTATTGTCTCCCCTGTAGGCCTTCAAGTACCAGAGGGGTAGCCATGTTAGTCTGGATCTGTAGAGCAACGAAGGGTCCTGTGGCACCTTATAGACTAACAGAAAAGTTTAGAGCATGAGCTTTCGTGAGTTAACTCACTTCTTCAGATGCTGGTCCTGGAAATCTGCAAGGCCAGGTATAAATAGGCCAGAGCAAGGCTGGGGATAACGAGGTTAGCTCAGTCAGGCAGGCTGAGTTGTATTGTCATCGGTAGATCTGGAGGTGTGAACTCCAAGAGAGGGGAAGCTGCTTTTGTATTTAGCCAGCCATTCACAGACTTTGTTTAATCCTGAGCTGAGGGCATCGAATTTGCAGATGAATTGTAGCTCAGAAATTTCTCTTTGGAGTCTGGTCCTGAAATTTCTTTGCTGCAGGATAGCTACTTTTAAGTCTGCTACTGTGTGGCCTGGGAGATTGAAGTGCTCTCCTATGGGTTTTTGTATATTGCCATTTATGATGTCTGATTTGTGTGCGTTTATTCTTTTACGTAGAGACTGTCCAGTTTGTCCGATGTATATGGCAGAGGGGCATTGCTGGCACATGATGGCATAAATTACATTGGTAGATGTCCAGCTGAATGAGCCCACAATGGTGTGGCTGATCCAGTTAGGTCCAGTAATGATGTTGCTGGTGTAGATATATGAGCAGAGCTTGCAACGAGGTTTGTTGCATGGATGGGTCCCTGAGTTAGAGTGACTGCGGTGCGGTGTATAGTTGCTGGTGAGGATTTGCTTCAGGTTGGCAGGTTGTCTGTGGGCGAGGACTGGTCTGCCTCCCAAGGCCTGTGAAAGTGGGGGATCATTGTCCAGGATGGGTTGTAGATCCCTGATGATGCTCTGTAGGCCTTGACCCTTCATTCTCCTGCAATTTGTCTCCTGCCTTGTTCTCCATCCATGTACCCTTCTGGGAAGTTTCTAGGACAGGCACTGTGTCACGGACACAAGTCTAAACTCTCCAGCTCACGATCTCCACTTTCCAGCTCTCCCATTTTGCCTCACAGCCAACCCCCATCTGTTTAATCCCCATCCAGGGAAATCAGGGGGCAGTGGCTTCTTCTTGCCAACGCTTCCTCTTCTGTGCCTGGTATTTGACAATTGCTCCACCCGAACATTTAGAGGAGATAAGGGGATGGAGTCAGGTTGTGGCATTGGGGTGCAGTGGGGTGGGGTTTGGGGTTGATGAGTGTGTTTGCGGAACTGGGCCACAGGGATGAGGAGGGGTGTGTGTGTGTGAAGGGATGTGGTGGGTGTGGGGTGTGTGTGTGAAGGGATGTGGGGGTGTATGGATGTGGAGGGGTATGTGAGGAGGATGTGGGGGTGTAGTGATGGGGAGAGGTGTGTGTGAAGGGACTTGGGGGTGTCAGGATGGGGACAGGTGTGTCTGAAGGGATGTGAGGGTGTACGGATGTGGAGGGGTGTATGTGAAGGGATGTGGGGATGATGGGATGGGGAGGGGTGTGTGTGAATTAGGAAAAACTACGTCCCCAGGCGGTTGGTGAAGCATTGGAATGTGTTGCCTAGAGAGGAGGTGGATTCTCCATCCCTTGAGGTTTTTAAGTCCCGGCTGGACAAGGTCCTGGCTGGGATGACTTAGTGGGGGTTGATCCTGCTTGAAGCAGGGGGCTGGAATAGATGACCTCCTGAGATCCCTTCCAGCCCTGGGATTCTGTGATTCTGTGAATTAATATGGGGGTACAGGGATGTGGAGAGGTGCGTGTGAAGGGATATGGGGGTGTAGTAATGGGGAGGGTTGTGTGTGAAGGGATGTAGTGTGTGTGTGTGAGGGCTGTGGGGACTGGGCTTTAGGGATGAGGAGGGGTGTGTGTGTGTGTGTGCATGCACGCGTATGTGTGTGAGGGCTGCAGGGGCTGGACTGTAGGGATGAGGAGGGTGTGTGTGTGTGTGTGTGCGTGTGTGTGTGTGTGAGGGTTGCAGGGGCTGGGCTGTAGGGATGAGGAGGGTGTGTGTGTGTGTGTGTATGTGCATGTGTGTGTGTGTGTGTGTGAGGGCTGCAGGGGCTGGGCTGTAGGGATGAGGAACGCTGTGTGTGTGTGTGTGTGTGTGTGTGAAGGCTGGGCTGCAGGGATGAGGAGGGTGTGTGTGTGTGTGTGTGCGCGCGCGTGTGTGTGTGTGTGTGTGAGGGCTGCAGGGGCTGGGCTGTAGGGATGAGGAACGCTCTGTGTATGTGTGTGTGAAGGCTGTGGGGGCTGGGCTGCAGGGATGAGGAGGGGTGTGTGTGTGTGTGTGTGTGTGTGTGTGAGTGTGTGTGTGTGTGTGTGAAGCCTGGGCTGCATGGATGAGGAGGGTGTGTGTGTGTGTGCGCGCGTGTGTGTGTGTGTGTGTGTGTGTGTGTGAGGGCTGCAGGGGCTGGGCTGTAGGGATGAGGAACGCTCTGTGTGTGTGTGTGTGAAGGCTGTGGGGGCTGGGCTGCAGGGATGAGGAGGGGTGTGTGTGTGTGTGTGTGTGTGTGTGTGTGTGCGTGTGCGTGTGCGTGTGCGTGTTGCCCCTCTCCCCATCCAGTGCCATGCACCGCTGCTGCCTGCGGCCTGGCTGGGCGCAGCCCCCACACCTATAGCATTAACCATAGCGGGTGCCAGGGCACCAGATGGCCTCTCTCTGCCCTGGAGTGCAGCCATCTGGGGGCCCAGCTCTTCCCTGCCGCTCTTTGCAGGCCCTGCTCTCGCACTTAAATGCCCCCTTATTGTAGACACATATCCCCATTTTAGAGCTGGGAAAACCAAGGCTCTGCCAGGTGAAGTGAGTGGCCCAGAGTCACACAGGGACTCTGCGGCGGGGCAGGAATTTGACTCCAGATCACCCAAGCCCTGGGCTGCTCCCGGAGTCACTTGTTTGCCCTTGTGCTCCTTTAGGGAGGCTGTAAATATCGCTGAATCTCAGAAGGGTGTTGCAGTGAAGTCTCTCATGGTTCCTGTACGTAGGGTCATTGTAGCTGTGCCAGACCTAGGACGTGAGGTGCAAGGTAGGAGATTTGATTTTATTCAGTGAGTGAGAGAGAAAATCTTCGGCGTTTTCCCCAGCAGCTTTTCTTCAGGTCTGGGAAGAACGTCAGAGCCAAGGGGCGCAGACTGTTCAGCAAGTGGCTATGGTCTGAAGAAGTGGGTCTGTCCCACAAAAGCTCACCTAATAAACTATTTTGCTAGTCTTTAAAGTGCTACTTGACTGCTTTTTGTTCAACTAGAGTAGTTCTCACATTTTCAAGACAACCTGTTCATAAACCATGAGAGGTCCCTGAGCCTCAGGGTCCCTTGCCTTTGCTGAGCAGTGCTTATAAGGTGTAAATGAAGAAAAAATTATGAACAGCAGCAAGAGCTGTTATTTCCTTCTTAAAGACACTCTTTCAATACCTCTGCTGCAAAGTCTATTTTTCAGTGTTGAGCTTAGTAGTATTGGATGCTGTGGGATGGCAAACCCAGGGCTAGATATCACTGTATGAATGGCATTGTGAATATACTAGCACGAGAGGGTTACACTGTTGAGGCCAGTTTGCACAAGAAAATTAGGGTGTTCATAATTATATCTAAGAGCAAATCCAGGGAACGACATGTACACCTCCATGCAGCTGGCCCAGCTTTCAACTTCTTTATTTTCAAACACAAGTGCTCTTGTAAGTATTTGTATCTTGTAATGTTACATCAAAATTGCAAAAAGCTGAGTTTTGGAAGGGTGGGTTGTTTGAATTATTTGTGATAACTCCACTGGAAATCTTCATACGAAGAAATAAATCTACAGAAAACAGTCTCAATTAAGTCAGACAATGTGACACTCTGCGTATTACTCCCGCCTCCCATTTATTTCTTCTGTAGAAGAAGCCGTTCAACTTAACCACACGACCACACTATTTTATTTTGCAGTGCAAATCACCTTTTTCTTATTCAGTGTAATGCTTGAAAGCTGTGTTTTCTTGCACAATTAAATATGACAACACATTGTTCACAGTGTGAAGGCGGAGCTCCTTATCATGGCAGCATGTTTGATCCAAGGAAGTTTATGTTCAGAAGCATTTGCCCAAAGGCTCGGAAAAGTGAATCCAGAAGCAAACATGAATGTTGTCAAAACAAAAAGCAGTCAAGTAGCACTTTAAAGACTAGCAAAATAGTTTATTAGGTGAGGAGCTTTCGTGGGACAGACCCACTTCTTCAGACCATAGCCAGACCAGAACAGACTCAATATTTAAGGCACAGAGAATCAAAAACAGTGAGCAAGGAGGACAAATCTGAAAAAAATGATCAAGGTGAACAAATCAGAGAGTGGAGGAGTGTGGGGGGGGAAGGTCAAGAATTAGATTAAGCCAAGTATGCAGACGAGCCCCTATAGTGACTCAGAAAGTTCCCATCCTGGTTTAAACCATGTGTTAAAGTGCCAAATTTGAATATAAAAGCCAGCTCAGCTGTTTCTCTTTGAAGAACGGTGTGAACGTTTTTTTTCAGTAACACACTTACCTTTAGGTCATTAATAGAATGCCCCATTCCATTAAAATGTTGACTAACTGGTTTGTGGATCTGGAGTGTTTTCATGTCTGTTTTGTGCCCATTAACCCTTTGTCTAAGGCAATTTGAAGTCTGTCCAATATAGAAAGCATCTGGGCATTGTTGGCACAGGGTGGCATATATGATGTTAGAGGAGCATGAGAAAGTGCCCGTGATTCTGTGAGTAACCTGGTTAGGTCCAGCGATGGTGTTTGCAGAGAAGATACGTGGACAAAGCTGGCAGTGGGCTTTGTTGCAAGGAAAGGTTCCAGGACTGGTATTCCTGGGGTATAGACTGTGGCTGTTTGTGAGGATCCTCATAAAGCTGGGAGGTGTCTGGACAAGAGAACAGGCCTGTCACCTAGGGCCTTCTGGAGTGTGGCATCCTGATTGAGGATGAGTCTTTAATAATTCGTTGCAGTGGTTTGAGTTGGAGGCTGTAGGTGATGACCAGGGGTGTTCTGTTCTTGCCTTTTTGGGCCAGTCTTGGAGTAGCTGGTCTCTGGGTATTTGTCTGGCCCTGTTGATTTGTTTTTTTCCTTCTCCTGGTGGGTAATTCAGGTTTGTGAATATTTGGTAAAGATCTATAATCAGGTGTCCTACCAATGAACTGTATCTGGTTTTAGGAACAGACCTTCATTGCATTTTTGCAAATGCTTGTGGCACACCTGCGAGTTGCCCGTGGAACACCAGTGTTCCACAGAACAGAGTTTAAGAAGTATAAGCATAAGTTTTTGTCAGTTACAACTGTCTCCATAAGATGCAGGAAGGGAAAGAAAAGGAAACAGGTAGTAGGCGTGCTGGGATGGACAGCACAAGGCACCTGTGTAAGTCTGCCACTTGGAAAACATACATTTCTGTTCGTCTATAAGGCACCACAGGACCCCTCGTTGCTTTTGTAAATAATCCCAAATCCTCCATCCTCTCCTTGTAGGTCATATCCTCCAGCCCCCTAATCATTTTATTTGCCCTCCACTGGACCCTCACCAATGCATCCACATCTGTTCTGTACTGGGGGACCCAGAACTGGAAGCAGGACTCAAGATGTGGCTTCACCAGTACTGAATAGAGGCGAATAATAACTTCTCCAGATCTGCTAGAAATGCTCCTCTCTTTGTTGCTGCTGATACACGTTTAGTTGCACCACTGCTGCTAAAAGTCCCATAGATGACCCTGAAGCTGTTGCAGGCAGACAGGCAAAGTCTCTTATGCTTAAATTGGATCCTGCAACCAAATTAAACATTATTTTGAATAATCATTCTTCTCATTTAAGTTATTTTCCACTCTGTGTGGAAATTAGCTGATTGAATTGGCTCTGATGTAACACCCCCATCTCTCAGAGAGGCCGCCATGTCAGTCTTCATCTTCGAGAACAAGAAGTCCCGTGGCACCTTATTGACTAACAGATATTTTTGAGGATAAGCTTTCTTTCCCACCCTGCCCTTGATAAAGCTTCTAGTTTTTCAGTTAAAGCCTGTTATGCTTGCTGGCATGCAAGGCAGCAAAAAAAGAGTCTCCCAATTCTGTCTGTCTTTGGCCATTTTCTCCAATGTATCCCATTTGCAGTTTAGTTTCTTCATGTCTGCCTCAACAGTACGCCACCATGTTGTCTTGGGCCTCCCATGTTTCCCTCATCCTTCAGGTGTCAGGTGAAGTGCTATCTTTACAATGGCAGCTGCTTCCCTTCTCTTCAAGTGCCCTATCCATCCCCAACATCTTCTCCTGGTGAGAATGATCATGTCCTCCTGGTGGCATTGCAGAAGGAGGTCGTGGTTGGAGATTGCCTTCAGCTCCTGCTGTAGTAAAAGTGTGAGCCTTTAACGTACCACTGGAAATGTATTTACTGAAACAGACTAACATTGCTACCCTTGAAACCTGTCAGATAACTGTGAGAAACTGCTGCCTTTCTGGAGAAGTCTGTTTTGCCCACGAACCTTAAATTAATGCCTCGTTGCAGGTCAAAGTGAAACAATAGTCTAGTTCCTGAAATAGCCTAAACGCGTTTCCTCATTTGACAGGAAGCAGAAGTCTTGTCAGTGACACTGTATCTATATCTCGCTCCTTGTTTGGAAAGAGGAAAGAGCCAGGGTTGATTACGGTTGTGTGTGTGTGAGAGAAGCAGAGGGATGTAGAGGAAAAAACATAAAAAATAAAATACACTTCTGCGGCCATTATCCTGTCTCGCGTCTTTTATCTGCCTTTTTCTTCTGCCCTTCCTGTCCCTTGGTATCTTGTCATGCATTCCTTGCCACCCGTCTCTTGCTCACTCTACTGCCGCCCCTCCCTCCTGTGTTTGAACTAATAGTATAACAGTGGTTTTATGATAACTTTCTGGCGTCTTATCAGTCCCTTTCTTTAATTTCCTAACACTATGGCCGTTTCTACACAGGCCGCTTCCTTTGGAAATGGCATGCTAATACAAAGAGCGAAACATGCTAATGAGGCGTGGATGCAAATTCCCTATGCCTCATTATCATAACATCACATGATTTGGAGTCCAGAAGACCGTTCTTCTGGACTCCAAAATGCTGTGTAGAAGCGTGGCCCCCGGGAGGGTTTCCAAAAGGACGTGCTTCTTCCGGAGGCCCCTTCTTCCCAAAAATTTTTAGCATTTTTAACATCTCATTAGCATCTTTCGCTCTATTTATTTGCATGCAACTTCTGAAGGAAGTTATTAGCTTAATCTAATTCTTGACCATCCCCCCCCAGCCTTTTTACCCCTCTACTCTCTGATTTGCTCACCTTGATCATTTTTTTCTGATTTGTCCTCCTTGCTTACTGTTTTTGTTTCTCTGTGCCTTAAATATTGAGTCTGCTCTGGTCTGGCTATGGGCTGAAGAAGTGAGTCTGGCTCTTGAAAGCTCACCTAATAAATTGTTTTGTTAGTCTTTAAAGTGCTACTGGACTGCTTTTTTTTGTTTTGATTTGAAAAACTCATTTCAGTTTCCTTTATTCAGCTCTGATGAGGCCACATCTGGAGTACTGCATCCAGTTCTTGGCCCCCCAGTAAAGAAAGGAGTTGGATGCATGGGAGAGGCTCCAGTAAAGGACAGACCAAATGCCTAGGGGGCTGGAGCACATGACCTATAAGGAGAGGCTGAGGGATGTGGGCTTATTTAGTTTGCAGAAGTGTGAGGGGTGATTTGATAGCAGCCTTCAGATTCCTGTAAGGGGGCTCTAAAGAGGACGGAAAGAGGTTGTTCTCAGTGGTGACAGATGACAGAATAAGGAACAGTGGTCTCAAGTTACAGTGGCGGAGGTCTAGGTCGGATATTAGGAAGAAAGAAAAAAGAAAAAAAAGACTCTTTCCCCAGGAGGGAGGTAAAGTTGCTTAGAGAGGTGGTGGAATCTCCTTCCCTAGAGATTTATAAGTTCTGGCTTGACAAAGTCCTGGCTGGGATGATTTAGGGGGGGTTGATCCTGCTTGAAGCAGGGGGCTGAACTAGATGACCTTGTGAGGTCCCTTCCAGCCCTAGGAGTCTATGATTTTATGATCATGCAGAAATTATAAACTCTGAAAGCAAACAGCTCTCTGTGTTCTTGCTGTAGTTCCTGCTTTTTCTTTCCTTGGAGCAAGCCTGAATTTGTGTGTGTGTGTGTGTGTGTGTGTGTGTGTGTGTGTGTGTGTGTGTGTGTGTGTGTGTGTGTGTGTGTGTGAGAGAGAGAAATAATAGGTGCCTCCATCTCTAACTGAGTACCTAAAGTTTTTAAATCTATAACTGCAATGTAATAACTCTTTTAAAAATGCTTTTGTGGATGGTTACAGTGTATGAATTTAAGACATGGTAGCCGTGTCTACACGAGCCAGCTACTTGGAAGTAGCCGTGCCAACATCAAAATAGTGCCCGCCACGTCTACACATGGCGAGCGCTATTTTGAAGTTGAAATCGACGTAAGGCGGCGAGACATCGAAGTCGCTATCCACAACAGGAGATGGGAATAGCGTTGAATGTCGAAGTAGGGCACATGTAGATGATCTGTGTCCCGCACCATCGAAATAGCGGGGTCTGCTAGGGTGGCCATCAGCTGAGGGGTTGAGAGACGCTCTCTCCAGCCCCTGCGGGGCTCTATGGTCACCGTATGCAGCAGCCCTTAGCCCAGGGCTTCTGGCTGCTGCTGCTGCAGCTGGGGATCCATGCTGCATGCACAGGGTCTGCAACCAGTTGTCGGCTCTGTGGATCTTGTGCTGTTTAGTGCAAGTGTGTCTGGGAGGGGCCCTTTAAGGGAGGAGCTTGCTGTTGCCCGGGAAGTGCTAGTCCGCCCTGTGACCCTGTCTGCAGTTGTTCCTGGCACCCTTATTTCGATGTGGGCCGCTTTGGTGTGTAGACGCTCCCCTGCAGTGCCTACTTCGATGTAGTGCTGCCCAACGTCAACGTTGAACGTCGACGGCACCAGAGTTGGAGGATGTGTAGACGCTATTCATCGAAATAGCTTATCTCGATTTCGCTACATCGAAATAAGTAATTTCGGTGTAGCATCCCCATGTAGATGTAGCTGGTGAGTATCACAAAGAAGGCTAATCTTACGGTCTTATAGACCAACTACTCAAAGCACATAATAAATACTCAGTAGAACTTGTTAGGACTTCACCCCTTGGAGAAGATGAAGCTTCCATTTTTAGCTAGGCAAAATGCTTTCTTTTTCAGGTCCCAAGCCAGCTGTTTTTCTGCAGCACGGCTTGCTTACAGATGCTAGCACCTGGATCTCAAATTTTGAAAACACCAGCCTGGGCTTTGTGCTGGTGGATGCTGGCTATGATGTTTGGATGGGAAACAGCCAGAGGAACACTTGGTCCAAAAATCATACACGCCATACGACAAAGCAAGATGAATTCTGGGCTTTCTGGTAGGTGGATCTCATTTCTGAGGACTTCTGTTTACTACATGCTATAAATGTTGTCAGCAGGAACCCTCTGCTCCTTCCCCATTTCCAGCATGTGGCCATGCTCCATGCTGATCATTGAGTTTTTGGTTTGCTGGAAGTTCTGAGTGGCAGGAGAATGGAGCTGGGTTTCACTCAACTCCAAACAATTTTTTTTAGAATTTTTGTTTAACTGAAAACGTAAGAAAAATTTCCTTTGTTTATTGACTTTCTTTTCTTTTTCTTTTTTTTTTAAGGCCCATAAAACCAAAGGCAACAAAGGTCTTGATTCACAGCTCAGGCATCAGGATTTCCTCCTTAATCCAGTGTCCAGGGTAATGCTCAGAATGTGGGAAACTCAGGTATGAATTCCTGATGTGGAGCAGGCCATGAAACCCCAGTCTTCTTCCTCCCAAGGGAGTGCCCTGACCCAAGAGATACAGTCATTCTCTCCCACTGCTTGGTACCATGATTCTTTATGTACTTTTAGGCTATGTCTATACTAGACATAAAAGTCGACCGCTGATATGCAATTTTAGCTATGCTAATTGCATAGCTAAAATTGACTTTCTAATTTAAATGAAAAGGAGGAAATGCTAATTTCTGTGTGCAGAATTTCCCGCTCTTCTCACACAATATTGCATGGTTCTAGATATCGGTAATGCTTTACTCTGAGCAGTCAGCATTCAGAAGACAGTAAGTTTTCTTTTTAAATGTCCATGAAGCTTATATGAAGGAACAGCCTACTTCATGGAAGTAGGCTGAGCTGATGGTCAAAACTAATATAAAGTAGGGAGACATCTACAGCTTTTGGCATGATTTTGCTAGCAATGGTACTTATGAACTCGTACATTGTTATAAAACTGATCCATGCATAACATTGTCAAATTTAAAGTCAATACTTATGATAACATCCTTGGGTTAAGGACACTAGGAAGTATCAAATCTGAAATGTGTTTTTCTTTGTAAATTTAGTTTTACATTTCAACTTCTATGCTTTTAATTCTAGTTGCATTTCAGTCAGCAGGGAAGGAAAGCTAGAGTGATTTCATCTTTGTTTCTAGAAACTTCTATTAACTTAAGTACAGGATGGACCTCTCTGGCCTGGCATCTTCAGGGTCTGAGAAGAGGGGATTTGGTGCACCAGGGAAAGCAAGGCCTGCAAGCTTACCTGAGGGATGACGGCCTGATGGCTGGTCGCCCCTCCAGTCTGCCGACTACTCCCTATCCCCATGCTGCCTGGGAGGGTTCCACTCCTGGAGGGACTCCCCGCTGCAGGGCTGCTGGCAGGTCTCCCTGGCTGCGGCCTTGCTGTCCATCCCCATGAGGCTGCCTGAAGCATTCCTCAGCCCAGGTCAGGCTCTCCACAGTAGGGCTGCCAATAAGGGTACCCTGCCACCAGTGGAGCTCCACTCCCTACTACCAACCAGATCAAGCAGTGGGGCTTTCTTGTCCAGACATGTTCTGGTCCAGCAACATCCATGATCCTACAGGACTGTGAATATTGCCAGATGAGAGATTCCACCTGTAATACTGTACTTGCGTTTTAATCTGTGTATCAGGAGAAAGCTTACATTTCTTCATTCCCATTCATACTTCCTCCAAAACCCTACCTCAGAAGGATCCAGAACAAAACACAGAAACATTCCTAGTCAGTTTTAGGTTTTTGTTTTTGCTTTGTTTTAGAAAGTGCAATTTTATAGTAAAATAAAACATGAACTAGAGTTTAAACTAAATTGACAGTGTTACTCAGTCAATGGCCAATTTAAGATTTAAGTGTGTTCTCTAATCAGAACTTTTCATTTAAAAAAACAAAACAAAACTCTATTCCATTGTGCAAATGACAATAAAGGATGAAAGAGGTGCACATCAACAGCTGGAAATTGTCTCTAATGAAGTTGTTGTCAGAACAAGGAGTAATGGTCAGAAGCTGAAGAGGGAAAGGTGTAGGTTAGATATTAGGAAAAACTACTTCACCAGGAGGGTGGTGAGGTATTGGAATGCGTTGCCTAGAGAGGTGGTGGATTCTTCATCCCTCAAGGTTTTTAAGTCCCGGCTAGACAGGGTCCTGGCTGGGATGACTTAGGAGGGGTTGACCCTGCTTGAAGCAGGGGGCTGGACTAGATGACCTCCTGAGGTCCCTTCCACCCCTATGATTCTGTGATTCTGTGTTCTTCCAGAGCCGAATAGACATTTATGAAACACACTGCCCTCCTGGGACTACCTTACAAAACATGCTCCCCTGGCAACAAGTAGAATATCTGAAATCAGAAGTGTCTGTTTATAAAATACAGCTGTCACTGAGCTACGGATTAAATGACAGAATAATCTTACAGTTACACCATGTGGATAAGACACTGGGACTACGAGGGAGAAAGAACAGCAGGTGTTAATAGCTACCCTTTTGACATTACACATACACATTGGATGAAATTTACGTTTTTGCAGGAGCGCAGACCAGCAGATGGTAATTCTGCCTGCGTTTAGGACGGCCATGTCTGAGATAGTGTTGCTCCAATAAACATTCGTTTCTCCTTCAAAAAATATATACTACAACAGTATATTGGCATTAGAAAAGGTTCAGAAAAGGGCGACTAAGATGATTAGGGGTTTGGAACGGGTCCCATGTGGGGAGAGGCTAGAGAGACTGGGACTTTTCAGTCTGGAAAAGAGGCGATTGAGGGGCGATATGATAGAGGTATATAAAATCATGAATGGTGTGGAGAAAGTGAATATAGAAAAATGATTTACCTTTTCCCATAATACAAGAACTAGGGGACACCAAATGAAATTGATGGGTAGTAGGTTCAAAACTAATAAAAGGAAATTTTTCATCACACAGCGCACAGTCAACCTGTGGAACTCCTTGCCAGAGGAGGCTGTGAAGGCCAGGACTCTATTAGGGTTTAAAAAAGAGCTCGATAAATTTTTGCAGGTTAGGTCCATAAATGACGATTAGCCAGGGGTAAAGTATGGTGCCCTAGCCTTCAGTACAGGGGCAGGAGATGGATGGCAGGAGATAAATCACTTGATCATTGTCTTCTGTTCTCCTTCTCTGGGGCACCTGGCATTGGCCACTGTCGGCAGACGGGATACTTGGCTGGATGGACCTTTGGTCTGACCCAGTATGGCCATTCTTATGTTCTTATGTAGGGCCAGGAGGCAAAAGATGCATAGCTATATTATTATTTTTACTATTATTATTGTTATTGAGCTGAGTCTGTGTTTTTTTAAACACTGTGAACTCCATCTACTGACTGTTTAAATGCCTCAGTGCTGCTATGTTTCAGCCTTATACGGCAGGTTCTGTACCCTCTCTCTGACCAAATAAATTCTACAAGGAATCAGCAGCTGCTGGTCTCTGCATGTGTGCCTCAAAGTGAGATACAATCAGAGGCTTAGCCGATAGAAGAGAAGACTGAGGGGTGATTTAATAACAGCCTTCAACTTCCTGAAGGGCAGCTCTAAAGAGGAGGGTGAGAAACTGTTCTCAGTGGTGTCAGATGGCAGAACAAGGAGCCATGGGCTGAAGTAGAAGAGGGAGAGGTGTAGGCTAGATATGAGGAAAAACTGCTTCCCCAGGAGGGCGGTGAAGAACTGGAATGCGTTGCCTAAAGAGGTGGTGGATTCTCCATCCCTTGAGGTTTTTAAGTCCTGGCTGGACAAGGTCCTGGCTGGAATGACCTAGTAGGGGGTTGATCCTGCTTGAATCAGGGGGCTGGACTAGATGACCTCCCACAAGAGGTCCCTTCCAGCCCTGGGATTCTGTGATTCTATGATATTAGGCAGGATAAGACATACAATTCTATTTACGGCAATTGCAGAGCTAGAATCGACTGATCTGCAATTAACTTACCTGCCTGTCTCCCATCCACCTCCCTTACTTCTCACCATATTGAGGAGTACAGGGGTTGGCTTCTGATTTCGCATATATCTACCAGGCGTGCGAAATCGAACTCTGGACGATTGGCCCTGAACAGGTCGATCTTCCCTGTAGTATAGATAAGCCCTTAGAGCCTTAGCGTCAACCTGGTTGCCTATACAGTGTCTGTTGGTCTAGATTCTGTTTCTTAAGCTTCCTGAGACAATGGAACACCAAACAATAACATTTGTTCACACAGAACACCTATGAAAATTTTCATCAAAAAGGTGCTATCAGACCAACAAAAAAAACAAAGCACAACAGCACCTACAGTAAAACCACAATGAAGTGATTTAATTGGGTATCAAAGCAATGAAGTAATATTCTATCTGGTTTTAATAACAGAAAACGTAGCTGTGTTGCTAGTTGCTACAATGCCATATAGATAGGAGAAGATTAGCAGTACACCAGAATGCCACCACTCTTAAGAGATGTAGAAATAAAATGAGCAAATGAGAAACGTCATGATGCCATGTCTAATACACAAAATGTTTTCACCCTGAGTAGGCTTTCTGATTGAGTAGCAGTAATGTACTGTTGAATCTCAGCACGAGCAGCAGGCTCGAGCTCTTAAGGGTTATGTCTACACTACCGTTCTGTTAACAAAACCCCAGTTTCGTGGACCGTCTACAGAACTCAGCACTTCCTCCGACAGCATCCTGCCTCTCGGTGGTAAGGAATCACGCATCTGTCGATGGTTTCTGTCAACAAAAAAGCCTGCTAGACGCTCCAGGGGGGCCCTTTGTTGGCAGATAGGGCTTCTGGTTCAGCGAGCAGCCCTGTTTGCTGAGCTTTCCATTTGCCATACTGTCGAGAGAGAAGTCAGGCACTCTGTCTGCTCTCTGTCGACGCAGTGGATTGCTCTTTCAATCCAGTTTTGCGTGTGAATGGGATCTGTTGACAGAAATTTTGCCACAAACTTTTGCAAAAGAAGGGTCTTCCGGAAAGGCGATTTCCTTTAGAAGGACCCCCGTGTCCTTGTGTTGGAGCCCTGCCTACATGTCAGCTTCGCTTCTGGAAGGGGATCTTATTCCAAAATAACGCTGCTGTGTAGACATAGCCTAGGTGGAAATGTGAGACCTAACTGCCTTAACCACCTCGTAGAAACAAAGTGGGTGTTGGAATGGTAGACCGAAACAGGTGTGAGAATGGGAAGATGAACGTTTTAGAAGAACACAGGCTATAGTATGTTCAGCCTTTCTTTGCTCCAGTTATCTTTATCTCATTGCATAGGTAAAACTTGACCTTGTCTCCCTGAGGTATTTTCTTTGTTTATTAATTTAATCACATAGAATTAAGGCATTTCTCCAGCTAACCTTCTTTCCTTTCTTAAGTTTACTGTTTCTGAATGCAGACGCTTACCCATATGTTTTTGTCTGAATATTTATGTTTTAGGCTCTGAAAAGTGGGGAATTCAAAGCTTGTGATTGGGGAAGCCCAAGGGAAAATTTGCTTTGCTATAACCAGGTAAAAAAACTTATAATCCCTAAGAAAGAAGAAAGAACGAACTTCTAAAAATGCCGAGGGACCATGTCAGGCTGTAATCTAGTCAGGCCTTGCAAATTAACCAGAGACCTGCCCCCACTGGGATGCAAACAGATAGACTGGAGGTAACATTGTAAATCCAGGTAGGTTTATTGAGAGGTTGATAAGACAAAACAGCATGAAAGTGCCAAGGACAGCCACTTGCCCTGGAAAAAAAGATTGGCATGAAGTTGAAGATTCTACGGTACAGGTTGAAGCTCTTTAATCCACTATCTGGGGACCTAGCCAGTGCTGGATGAGAGAATTTGCTGGACCATGGGACGTCAATAGTGTCCTGCAGCTTTGCCAACACCTCTATTGCTTATTGGGCTCTGAGAAGACATTTAGGGGTAAATTACATTTAAATAACAGCACAGAACATGGAGAGTCAGGACTGGTGGCTGTAAACAAACTTGATGGGATGCCGGGAAACTTGGCCATACCTGTGATAGGTGGTTGACCGACTAACTGAAATCAGGCCGGATTACGGGTGTTGCTGGATGAGAGAGATACGGATTAGAGAGATTCAGTCTGTATTTGAGTTCAGAGATATGAACACCTCAGGAACATTGGTTGTATGTGACTCTGAAATGTATCGAGAACAACAAGAAGTCCTGTGGCACCTTATAGACTAACAGATAATTTGGAGCATAAGCTTTTGGGAAGCGGGTCTTTGCCCACGAAAGCTCATGCTCCAAATTATCTGTCAGTCTCTAAGGTGCCACAGGACTTCTTGTTGGTCTTGAAGCTACAGACTAACACAGCTCCCTCTCTGGTACTTGTCTGAACTGTATGTAACTGAATAGAACATGATGCCTATTCTTTCAAAAATTTACACCTGAACATTGACTTGATACAGCTTTGAAAGTTTACTAGGCAGAAGGAAAATCCTACTTTCCCTTCTTTTAGTAGTTCAACACAATTCTGTAATTGCTTTTGTTTTAAAACTCCAAAGTTTTGGCAACAGGGGCATATTTTAGGGCTTAAAGCTTCAGCTGTGTAAACCCAGGGCTGTGAGTTCAAGCCTTCAGGGGGCCTTTCAAGGGTCTGGGGCAGGTGAGATTGAAGAAAGATCTGTCGGGGATGGTGATACGTCCTGATGTGAAGGCGGGACACTGAACTCAATGACTTCCAGAGGTGCATTCTAGCTCTATGATGTGATACCATCTTGTCTTGCATTCTAATTGTAAGCTTGCCGTATTTTAAGAACTAAATATAGCAGTTTACTTTCTTCCCAGGGTCTTCTAAGAATAATTATACTGACAATGCACTCTTTCACCACCATTTGGAGTCAAATATTATGGGTTTGTTCACTGCAACATTATGCTGGGCTTCATTGGAGTTACATCAATGCAAAACTAGAATAAAGGCCTTTATGTCTAAGGGCAGGTCTATTCTACAGCAGAAGGTTGAATTGAGATACCTAATTCCAGCTATGTTAATTACATTAAATAATTACGTGTATGTAATTAACATAGCTGGAATTAGGTATCTCAATTCAACCATCTGCTGTAGTATAGACCTGCCCTTAGACATAAAGGCCTTTATTCTAGTTTTACATTGATGTAACTCCAACAAAGTCCAGCATAATTAACGTGCCTTAATTTGGCTTCCACACTGTCTCTGCTAAGGGAGGTTGATGGGAACACTTCTCTGACTCCTAACAGGAGATGGGTGCCAGTGTGGGGACACTGGAAACTCAATTTTACGCTAAATCGAATTCCAGCAGATCAGCCACAGAAGAGTCGATTGTCCCTGTGGTGAAGACGTACCCTTAAATACTAATGGAGTACCAATGAGAATTATTGTTTGAACTTACAGATACCTGGGAGAAGCAAAGCCATCAAAAGAGCACCCTGCTCTGAATAGCACTTATTGTCATGAATTGCAGTGAAAAAGGTGGAAGCTGCAGGCTGTGGTTTTTGATTTTGCATTGATTACAAAAATAAATAAATAAATAACCATACAAGGCTTTCTATTGCTTTCAGAAGAGTCTGCAGTGGTCTGGGTAGTTTAATCACAGACCATGATCTTCAGCAACGCCTTTATATTTTCCAGTAAACCAGGATGACTCAGCACAGGCTGGAAAGGGATGTTCTGTTATGTTGCCAGCATTTTTACATATGCATCTCTGGTGTTTGTCAAAAATGCTTCACTCAGCCCCCTCCTCCCTGGCTCATCCTGGGATTGGGCCCAGCTCTGTGGCCTCCCCCGTCAGGCTATAAAAACACACCTCCCACCCAGGAGCTAAGGCTGAGGATGCAGAAGTCAGCTCCCCTACCTAGAGACACCAGGAACTGCAGCATGGACCCACCCAAGGAGATACCAAACAGCACAGCCCTGACTCCCACGGACCAGCTCCCCCTTCACTGCAGCGGCTGCCCCAGTCAGCCCCCTGAGACCTCCCTGCCTAAGGGCCCAAAGCCCCTGCTCTGTCACTCCCTCCACACACACACACTGATCACTCTGCTTGTGCCCTGCCCTCACTCTGCTCCCCTCCAGCCCTGGCCTGAGACCTGCCGACAACAAAACTCCTGCTGTGGCATCCCCACTCCCACCCCCAACCATGACCCCATTCACATACACACTGACCCCTGGGGCAACCTCTCAAGCAAAACAGAATGAGGAGCGGGGAGAATCTGGATGGCTCACTCTCAGGCGTTAATTACTGCAAACGACTTCTCCTGCTGAAAAAAAACCCCACAATGTTAAAGGGTTAAAAACTGAGACACCACCCCCCAGTATGAAGAGGAAACCAAAGTAAATTGAATGCAGCTCCAGATGGAGCTTTTGGGCTTCTGACATTATTACATTTTCAGGGCATTTTGTTTTTCTTCAGGAGATGACGATCAAAGCCTGTTCACGTGGGTTAACATCCACATTTGCTTAAGAACCACCCCAAGCACCTATGGAGGTATTGTGGGCATTGTTAGTATAACATTCTTATCACTGTCCTGGCAGAGGTATGCCATGTTGTTTGGGTCCTTTGACTCTTTTTGGGGGGCTTAGGGGCTGCAGAAGTCAGGACAAGGTCATGGGGAGTTCAGGGCAGACGGAGTCGGGTAGGGCTCAAGGCAGGGAGCTGGGGATGTGAGGGTGTAGGAGTGTGGGTTTGGGGTAGGAGGGGCGTGAGGAAGTGGATTGGTGTGAGGGGGCTGGAGTGAGGGCTTGGGGGCAGGGGGGACACAGATCAGGCTGGACACACGGGCTGTGGGCGGACAGCTCATCTGCTGCCCAGGCTGTGCCTGCTCTCGGCAGAACTGGAAGAGTCATTCACTGGGGGAAGTTGCAGAGCCCCAGTCACTACAGCGGCCATCTTATAGTGTCACCATTAGTCACAAGGGGAAAGGGCTCGGCCACTCTCCTCCCTGATTCCTGCTGCTGAAAACCTCCTGTGCGTCACCTGCAGCCCCTGGCCAGGTGCAGTGGGCATGTGAGGGGAGACTACGTCCCAGGTGGGCCCGTGTCAGAGGGGAGCTGAGGGAAAGGAGGGTGGTGCTCACCTTGCAATGGTGGCTGGGTCGTTCAGCACCTAAGGTCACTAGAGAGAAAGGTGAGGTTCCACCCCAGTGGTCGGGAGGTAGGTTCCCGCTAACGTTCTCCACCCACTTGTGGAACATCTTTTTAACGTTCACCAAGGCAGGCGGGAATGCACCTCACCCATAGGAACTCAAACCCTAGCTGTGGGCACTCTGCCAATGAACTGGGCGGCCCTGGAATGTCTCCCAAGCGGCTGCACAAGCACCCAGCTCACAGGGAACACGGGTCAGGACAGGGAAGCGTTCCCCAAGACATGGGCAGGCGCTAGCTGGAAATTCAGCTTGTTCTTGACGCCATTGATCCCCCCAGTTCCTCTGAGACTCTGACAGGTCCTTGCAGGAGGAGGGCATCACAGCCGCAGGAAGGCGACAGCTCCACACCAGCAATTCCTTTGCCAGCAGCCTGAGGCATTGCAGGGGCTGTGCCCCCTTTGCAAGCCTGGGATGGAGGTGTAGGACCCCATCCAGCACAAGGAGGGGGTAGATAGCAGTCCTGGGCCACTGGGATCCTGGCCCGCTGGCACAGCAGAACCAGCTCCTGCTGGAGCAGAAGTTGAGGAGAATCTTTGGAACCAGCCAGCCCTGCCCCGTTATCCTGGTCAGGCCTGGAGGGCAGAGAAAAAGTGAGAGCCAGGCTCAGACCAAGACGGGCTGATGCAGGCATGAGCTGGCTGCCCTCCCACCTGAGGGAAGGAAGGGTCAAAGCAGATGGCAAAGGAGTCCCAAGAGCAATGGCCTCAGTGGAACCCATCTTCGAGAGAGGCACAGAGATCTTGTGGGGGTTCTGAGCCCCTAAAGTTACAGCTGCTGCACTAGAGGGGCCTGAGATGTCCCACGTGATGTTCCAGCACGGGGCGGGTGGGGACAGCAAAAGGGACCATGACTGGGTAAGATCGCCCCGTGCTGACAACAGAACAAAGTGGGGTGTGAGGGGGCAGGTGTTAGGGGATGCCGGGGTGCATATGTCTTTGTGATGCCCCACCCTCCACCCACAGGGGCAGCTCCCATTGGCTGGTAAAGGCAGGGGCTGAACCTCTCCCAAGACACATGGTAACGAGGAGCATCTACCCCATGGGATTTCCTCTTCTGCTCCCTCCCCCAGTGGCTGTGCAGCACAGCCAATGCACCATATGCTGCAATGCTCCAAGTGTTTTTTAAATACATTAGAAGCAGGAAGCCCGCTAAAAAAGCAGTGGGGCCTTTGGACGATAAAGATATGAAAGGAGCGATCAAGGAAGAAAGTGGCATTGCGGAGCGATTAAATGATTTCTTTGCTTCAGTCTTCATGGCTGAGGATGTTGCAGAGGTTCCTAAATCTGAGCCAGCCTTTTTAGGTGACAAATTTGAGGAACTCTCTCAGATTGAAGTGACATTAGAGGAGGTTTTGGAGTTAATTGATAAGCTGAATAGTAACAAGTCTCCAGGACCAGACGGTATTCACCCAAGGGTTCTGAAAGAACTCAAATGTGAAATTGCGGAGTTAACAACAGTGGTTTGTAACCTATCCTTTAAATCCGCTTCGGTACCCAATGACTGGAAGACGGCCAATATAACGCCAATATTTAAAAAAGGCTCTAGAGGAGACCCTGGCAATTATAGACCGATAAGTTTAACATCAGCACCAGGCAAATTAGTAGAAACACTAGTAAAGAATAAAATTGCAAGGCACGTAGAAGAGCACGAATTGTTGGGCAAAAGTCAGCATGGTTTCTGCAGAGGGAAGTCGTGTCTAACTAATCTATTAGAATTCTTTGAAGGGGTTAATAAACATGCGGACAAGGGGCACCCAGTGGACATAATATACCTAGATTTCCAGAAAGCCTGTGACATGGTCCCACAACAAAGGCTTTTATGTAAATTAGGCGGTCATGGGATAGGAGGAAAGATCCTTTCATGGATCGGGAATTGGTTAAAAGACAGAAAACAAAGGGTTGGAATAAATGGTAAATTTTCACAATGGAGGAGGTAACTAGTGGTGTTCCCCAGGGGTCAGTCCTGGGACCGATCCTGTTCAACTTATTCATCAATGATCTAGAAAATGAGGTAAGCAGTGAGGTGGCAAAGTTTGCAGATGACACCAAGTTATTCAGGACAGTCAAAACCAAAACAGATTGTGAAGAACTACAAAAATATCTCAGCAAAATGAGTGATTGGGCAGCAAAATGGCAAATGAAATTTAATGTGGGTAAGTGTAAGGTAATGCATGTTGGAAAAAATAACCCAAATTACATGTACTATATGATGTGGTCAAAATTAGCTACGACAGATCAGGAAAGGGATCTTGGAGTTATAGTGGATAGTTCTCTGAAGACATCCACGCAGTGTGCAGCGGCAGTTAGTAAAGCAAATAGGATGTTAGGAATTATTAAAAAAGGGATCGATAATAAGACAAAAGATATCATACTTCCCCTATATACAACTATGGTACGCCCACATCTTGAGTACTGCGTGCAGATGTGGTCTCCTCACCTCAAAAAAGATATATTGGCATTAGAAAAGGTTCAGAAAAGGGCGACTAAGATGATTAGGGGCTTGGAACGGGTCCCATATGGGGAGAGGCTAGAGAGACTGGGACTTTTCAGTTTGGGAAAGAGGCGATTGAGGGGCGATATGATAGAGGTATATAAAATCATGAATGGTGTGGAGAAAGTGAATATAGAAAAATGATTTACCTTTTCCCATAATACAAGAACTAGGGGACACCAAATGAAATTGATGGGTAGTAGGTTCAAAACTAATAAAAGGAAATTTTTCTTCACACAGCGCACAGTCAACCTGTGGAACTCCTTGCCGGAGGAGGCTGTGAAGGCCAGGACTCTATTAGGGTTTAAAAAAGAGCTTGATACATTTTTGCAGGTTAGGTCCATAAATGGCTATTAGCCAGGGATAAAGTATGGTGCCCTAGCCTTCAGAACAAGGGCAGGAGATGGATGGCAGGAGATAAATCACTTGATCATTGTCTTCTGTTCTCCTTCTCTGGGGCACCTGGCATTGGCCACCGTCGGCAGATGGGATGCTGGGCTGGATGGACCTTTGGTCTGACCCAGTATGGCCATTCTTATGTTCTTATGTTCTTAAGTGGGAGGGGGAGAAGGGGGTATCTAGGGAGGGATAATCAAGAAGCCAGGATCAGGGGAGTCTCAGGGGGCAGGGAATGGGGCGGTTGATGAGTGGGTGGGGTTCAGCGTGTGGTCTGGTTTGGGGAGCCAAGGTGTTGGAGAGGAACATAAAAACATAAGAATGGCATCTCTGCCATCGGACACCACTGAGAACAGTTTCTCACCCTCCTTTTTAGAGCTCCCCTTCAGGAAGTTGACGGCTGCTATTAAATCACCCCTCAGTCTTCTCTTCTGCAAACTAAACAAGCCCAAAACAGACAAACAAGCCTCTGACAAGCAGAAGCTGGAGACAACATTTCTACCCAGCCTGGCTAATAGCCATGGATGGACCTAACCTCCACGAATTGATCTAGCTCTTCTTTGAACCCTGTTAAAGTCCTAATCTTCTCTCCCTCCTCTGGTCAAGAATTCCACAAGTTATCTGCGCACTGTGTAAAGAAAAACTTCCTTTGGTCAGTGTTATACCACCCACCCATTACTTTTCTTTGGTGACCACTAGTTTTTTTGTTATGGGAACAAGCAAGTAACTGTTCCTTATTCACTGTCTCCATGGATGCTCCCATGGAAGTGGGGGACCAGTTGTGAGTAATCAGTGAGTGGTGCACAGGGGGGTTGGATGGCAGGCTGGGGTCCCAGGGGCAGTCAGGAATTTGATAAGGGTGCCAAGGGAAGGACAGTGGATGGGGAGCAGAGGGGGTGGATGGGTGGGAATCCCAAGGGTGGTGGTCGGATGGTAGGGAACAGACAGAGGCTGGATAAAAGGTGTGGTTCTGGGATGTGGTCAGGGGATGGGGAGACATGGGGTGCATAGAAGACCCCCAATCCCTCAGGGCCCCCACCTTCTATTCATCCCCCTCTGTTCCCCACGCTTTGAGTGACCCCTCCCCCGGACTCCCAGCCCATTCTCCACCCCCTGCATGCTCTCCCTTTCCCCTCTCCCAGGGCTCCCACAATCCCTTACCCTCCAGCACCCTGTATGGATCTCTGGGGAGGGTGGTTTGGGGACTGTGCTTCCCAGGCCCTGGGGGGACTCTGAATGCAAGGAAGGGGGGGCCAGAAGACCAGGGACTAACTGCCCTAGTGCTAGGTGCCAGACCTGCTGGCCATGATGCTTCCTCTTGGACTGGGCAGGGTCTAGCAGGCAGCCTGTGGCACCCCTAAAGTGGCCATTCAATGGCCTGGCTAGCAGAGCTGGCTGGGATCTCCAGGATTCCTTTTGAGCCAGGGAGGCCTACGGCCTTGGCCAAAGAGTTTACAGCACCCAAGGTGGGATGCCTGGCCAGTGGGAGGGACCCAAGGCTAGACACTAATAGCAGGGCCAAGCACGGGGCCCTAAGTGCCTGGAGCCCAAAGCAACCACCTTGCTTGCCTCGCCCTAAGGCCAAGCCTCCAGGCCTGTCGACGTGGGAGATTAGAGGGACAAAGCGACAAACAAGGAAATTTCTCAGAGGTCCTGGCAATTTGAAAGGGCCTTGGGGACCCCGGCTCCTTCTGTGGTCGCTTTACACGTTCTGGGCATCTAGACTCATTTTCTAAGCTCCATGCAGCGTCACCAGGCCTCAGAACCAGCCCGGGGCACAGCAAAAGACTCTTTCAAGCAAGGCAGGCAGCGGTGGCCCTTCCCCAGAAGGTGGGCTGGGGAAGGGAGGGTGCACACAGTGCGGGTGCCCTGGGACTCCTCTGAGCAGGTGGAAGACCAGGCTGGGCGGGCTTTGGGAAACAGAGGGAATTGTGGGCCCAACCAAAAGAGCTGGCCGGGCCCTGGTTCCCAGAATTGCTGTTGGTGGACAGATTGGCGGCTCCATCAGGCTGCCTCCTTGTTGGGGAACTGTGGGGGCACCACATTTAACAGTGAAATTTGGTGTGGGCACCATGGGCCAGTACAGCTGCTCAATGCTACCACCTTAAAAATTGAGGAAAACCTCAGAATTTTCCCCTGGACCTTTTAATAGAGTTCTTCTTCTTGTTCAAGATGAAATATAAGGAGGAAATGGAAAATTGAATTAATTTAACCAGAACAGTCTTCTTCAACACCATTCATGGACAGTGGTAAGATCATGACTGGTTAAAAAGAGGAATAGATATGAGCAATCAATGAACTAAAATCAGTGTGTCAGAAACTAGGCCTCGTTAGTAGATAAAGAGGTGAGACGTATCATTAGGGGAGAGAGGGATTGGAGCATGGGTGTGGGGAAAGACCTGAGACAGGAAGAAAAAGTTAAGAGCAAAACTCAGTCCTTGTGAAAGTAAATGCTTGTTTGTAAGTTCAGCGTCCTCTACATGAACTTGGCACTGGTAATTCTGTCATTGCTAAATCATGTAACGTGAGAGCACATTCCAGCAGGCTGGGAGGAGAACACCCCACCAAGTACACAATGACTTAATTGGACAGTTCTGGCATAGCTGAAATTTCTCTGCCAAACGAACGAAAGCCTCACGCTGCGTCCAAATACATAAAATTTGAAAGATGTGCTTTTCTTCGATTTAACGGCACAGATTTAAAACAACTGCAGGTTTGCTTTGCAGGTTGTGTCAGTTGCCCTGTGCTGCATGTTGTATGTGTCACATGACTATTCTTTTTGGGTGGGGGGGTGGGGTTTCCAACAAAAGACAGTTGCACACTTCCTTTTTAATAGAAGTTGTATTTTAGTATGATATTCAATACATTCAGTATATTTCATTTTTCATTTTTCATTTCTCATCACCTTCATACCAATTAATTGTTTTGCAAACCTCACAAAGGATAGATAGATAGATAGATCGATAGATAGATATGGTGTATGGGGATAGATAGATAGATAAGGTGTACAGGGATAGATAGACAGGAAGATAGATAGCCTCACTAAATAACGTACTTTCAAGCAAAAAAATCTCTTCTGTTAATCACATTTTTAATTCACCAGGAGAAATGGAAGGATAAACCTCAACAGCAATGTCAAGGTAATATGAGCAAAAATGTCAATTTCATATGTGGGTTTTACTAATTTCTTTGCCATTTTATTCAATACTGTAATATTGCTATGGGTAGGAGGATAGCACAGGAAAAATGTTAACATATAATGATGCTAGTAGATGCCTAAATCACCTGGGAGATTTTTATATCCCGGTTCGACAAAGCCCTGGCTGGGATGATTTAGTTGGGGTTGGTCGTGCTTGAACCACAGGGCTGGACTCAATGACCTCCTGAGGTCCCATCCAGCCCTAGGATTCTATGATTCTATAGGGGCAAATGGCAGCCAAATCCCTTTATGAATCTTACACAGGGAAAATAACTCTTCCCTGCTGAACTTCAGTTCTAACTGGTCACAGTGTGCAGACTTGTGTGTGAATCAGAAACAGGCATAGATGGTTCTGTCCTTCTTCACAGAAACATGGTTTTAAACTTTCCTGGTGGAGTGGGACACGATTCTGTTGATCTCGTCCAAAATCGCACACTTGTTCCTGGATACGTTCTGTTTCGCCGCTCGAAGCAGCTCCTTAATATCTTCCAATCCGTAGTGCACATTGGAAGTGGCAAACTTCTTTCTGAACTTCTCTATTTCACCTGGGAACAAAAGTGATGGGTAAGTGCCAGAAGAGACGGAAATGGGAGCATTGAGTTTTCACTTTTACTGCTCCCAGAAGCATAGACCCAGGAACCTAAACAGGCAGGGGCAAACATGGCCAACCCCTGACAGGTTCACAGGATCATAGGAAGGTTGGGCTGAAAGAGAGCTGGACCAAATGACCTCAGACCAACCCAGACAGGTGAATGTCCAACCTGTTCCTGAATCTCCTGGTGGGGATTCCCCTACAGATTCCAGAGTGTCACTCCCTGAGAAAGCTTTTCTGGCTGGAGAACTAGCAAAGTTATGATAGATAATAAAGGTGAACGGATGCAGACTGGCCTAAGCAGAGAGCACATCACAGATTTTCTGGCCGGGGTAAACAAACTCAAATCAGCTGGGCCGATGCTGTTCGCCTAATGGTGCAAACGGATTGAATGAGGAAATCTGGGCCTCGCTGGCAGGAATATTTACAAACTCCTGGATTAGTGGGGAGGTGCTGGAGATGAGGGGAAGGGCTCGTTGTTAGCAAGAGGGGACAGGAGGAGCCAGGGAATGGGAGAAGCTACTAGAACAACATTTAAAGCAGTACATTTGCATTTCACTGGGGGTTTTCCAAAGGAGGCTGTATCACCATCTCTCTGGGGTGGGTTAGACACAACAAATGCCGCATCTTGGCAGAAGTGCTATTTCGAGGCCTTCTTGCCACAAGAAGCCCAACTCGCCTGCCCATTATTTTGGAAAAATATTTTGAAATAGCTGCACATTTCAAAGGCTACGTCTACACGTGCCTCAAACTTCGAAATGGCCACGCAAATGGACATTTCGAAGTTTACTAATGAAGTGCTGAAATGCATATTCAGCGCTTCATTAGCATGCGGGCTGCCGCGACGCTTCGAAATTGATGAAACTGGGAATAAGGGGACTTCGAAGTAGGTGGCGTCCTTTGGAAAAGGAGCCACGTCTGGACGCGCCGCGCGGCGGCAAGGCGCGTCAATTTTGAAGCTCCGCGGCAGCCCGCATGCTAATGAAGTGCTGAATATGCATTTCAGCGCTTCATTAGTAAACTTCGAAATGGCCATTTGCGTGGCCATTTCGAAGTTTGGGGCACGTGTAGACACGGCCAAAGACAGCAGGAGGAGAGAGTAGATGACCTTTGAGGTCCCTTCTAACTTTATGGTTCTGTGATTCAGGTGGTGACCCTAAACCCCCCTTCCTGCAGATTAAGTCCATTATTTCTGGTCCTATCTTCAGTAGACATGGAGAGCCACTGATCCCATCCCCTATGTAACAGCCCTTAGCATCTCTGAAGGCTGGTCTCGGGTTCCCCCTTCAGATGGACTCTGAGTCTGACAATGTTTCATTTTCTTTTCCTAAGAGCTTCAGCCTGCAACAAAGGATGAGTTCAGGCTTACGGATCAGAGGGGTAGCCGTGTTAGTCTGTATCTGCAAGAACAAACATGAAATCTTGTGGCACCTCATAGACCAACAGATCTTTTGGAGCATAAGCTTTTGTGGGCAAAGACCCACTGCGTCAGATGCATGAGTATTGCAGCTGTAAGTTAGATTTCAGAAAGGAATTTTCCAGTTATTAGGTTCAGAGAGAAATCTGAAAGCATGAAAAGGATGCCCTTTAAAGACTCAGAAATCCATACAGTAAGGCCTCAAGTTATGCAGGTGTTCCAGCAAGCCTGTTGTGTTGTGTTCCAGCAGCCCTGGCATAACTCGAATTTTCGCACAAGTTGAGGGGAGATGAGAACCAGGCTGCCACCTGCTTCCCATTTCCCTTCGTCTTGCAGGAGCCAGGAAAATGATCAGCCCGCCAGGTATTGAACTAGAAAATGTTGAGGAGTTCACATATCTGGGGAGCAACATAACATATGATCTAGACAGTAAGAAGAAAATAGTGACTAGAATAGCGAAAGCAAGAGCGAGTTTGAAGGCGATGGATAAGATCTGGAAAAGCAGAGCAATTAGCTTAAGAATGAAGCTGGGTGTCTTGATAACGTGTGTATTCAGCAGCATGTTGTATGGATGTGAGACGTGGGTGAGAATGAAAGATTCAAAAAGAAGAATATTGGCGTTCAAAAGGAGTTGTTATAGAAAGATTCTGAGAATAGGGTGGATGCAGAAGGTCACCAATGAGGAATTACATAGAAAGGTGCAGCTGAAAGAGAACCTGCTGCAGAAGGTTATAAAACAGAAGCTACAACTATTTGGGAATATTTGCAGAATGAACGATGAATGAAAATCAAGACCCTGGTACTCAGCCTAATGGCCGGTTTGAATAGGAGAGGCAGACCCCACTGAGAATGGGTACAGGGTAGAGTAGATTGGTGCGGAGCTAGTCTACAGAAACTAAGCCACTCCACACTGGACAGGGAAAGATGGAAGAAAATAGTGAGGGAGGCATCAGACACCAACGGGTGCTGAGCCCCTGGTTATTGATGATGATGATGGTGATGATGAGGGGTTGGAGAACCAGGGAAAGATCCCTGGGAGTTGCTCAGCAGAGGAATAGAGCAGCTGGGAGAGATGAGAGGCCACAACTGAGGAGGGTGGAAATTAGTCTGAGTTCTTCCTTTAGACTTGGGGATTTGTTCCGAGATTCAGGGGGTGAGCCCAGGCTGAACCTGGAGAAGCCTGGAGGGAGAAGGCCTGTAGAAGGAAGAGATCTCATGGATTGGTCATAGGGCCCTTGGGCTGAAAAACAGTGAAGTGGAAGGGCCAATTTATCAGCAGGATTGTCAGAACGGTTGGCTATTATGCAAACGTCCAGAGTTAAATCAGACTGGATTTAACACGATGCAAGCGATAGAAATCCATCTGCACCACCCCAAACAAAAGCTACTTCTTATTTCATATATATATATATATATATATATTTTATTGCGGGGCTCCTTGCCCCTTCCTCAGAAACGTGCTGTCGCTGACTGGCAGAGTGAAGGCAGAGAACTAGATGGACCCTTCTCCAGCAGATGGGACCAGTTTTGCTGTGCTCCCCTCCTCGTTTGCATGATGGCGAATCACAACCACCTCCAATTCCAAACAGAGAACTCCGATTTGAACTCGTGGGGCTCGATTCCCAGGGCAACAGAAGTGCTGGGACCCTGAGAAGCCTGGTATGAGTTTTGGACCCCTGGACACCTCCTAGGATTCAAAAGGCTCAATTGGGCACCCAGGCTTCCTGTGCAGTGAATGAAGCAATGCAGGTCAAAGAATCATAGACTTCTAGGGCTGGAAGGGACCTCGGGAGGTCATCTAGTCCAGAGCAGAGCAGTCTCCATCAGGGCAGGACCAACCCCAACTAAATTATCCCAGCCAGGACCTTGTCAGGCCAAGACATATAAACCACTAGGGATGGAGATTCCACCACCTCTCTCGGTAACACATTCCACTGTTTCACCACCCTCCTGGGGAAATAGTTTTTCCTAATATCCAACCTACACCTCTCCCTCTTCAGCTTCAGACCATTGCTCCTTGTTCTGCCGTCCATCACCAGTGAGAACAGCCTCTCTCCATCCTCTTAAGAGCCCCCCTTCAGGAAGTTGAAGGCTGCTATCAGATCACCTCTCAATCTTCTCTTCTGCAAACTAAATAGCCCTAATCCCTTGGCCTCTCCTCACAGGTCATGTGCTCCAGGCCCTTCATCATTTTGGTTGCCCTCCCTTTGACCATCTCCAGTGCATCCCCATCCTTTCTCTACTGGGGGCCTAGAACTAGACGCAATACTCCATATATGGCCTCCTCAATACCAAATTGACATGAACTTGGAATGGGATCCAGAGAGGCCAGCACACTAGGCCGAGAGCTGTCTCGGCTAGCCCAGTGGACATGGCCTGGAGAGGTTGTAGGCTAAGCACCCAGGTCCAGATTGGTGGGAAGCACTGCTCTGCTTGGGGTTCTGTCTGGGTGGGTTCATAGGTGTAACAATAGACAAGTTCCACCCTGGTGGTTGCAGCACTAACACAGTCTGTGGAAGCCCAAATTACTGCTCCCTGCCCCCAGTGACTCTCCAATTACTCATGCAATGTGGGACAAACAGCGAGTCCAACCTTAGAACACCCCATTGCCCCATGGCTGGGGACCTCATTAGAGACATGGTACATTCCTTCTCCCATTCAGGCAGAAGGAGTCTTGCCCCCCACTTCACACAGGAGTGCTGTAACCTCTGGGCTGAAAGCTATGACAGAGGGCCTCCATCCCTGTGTGCGGGGCCTGATCCTCCAGGCTGCCCCTCAGCACATCCGCTGTGGTCACGTGAGGCAGAGGAAGGCTCTCTTCCCCTCATTCATGCAATTGGAAGCCTGCAATGGGTCACCAGGGTGCATGGCCAGAGGCTGAAACACAGGCTGTGGTTGAACTTTGCTGCAAAAGCTTAGGTGACGAGAGAGGTCAAATGTTTACAGAGTCTGTTGGCTGCTGAGTAGGGACTTTCTGTTTCCTGGAGAGGTCTGGCCCTCACATTTCGGTGGTTAAACCAGCAACAAGGCACCCAAGTCCTTTTGTGAAGCTAGTCCCTGGAGTTAGCAGAGGGGTGTGCGATTCATTTACCTGGACAGTTGTTCTTGTTGAAGAGCGGGAAATGCATGACCATGGGACCGTCCCCTTCTCCGAAGATGTAGCAGTCAGAGGGGTTATCTTTCTCCTTAATAACTTCTTGATCTATCATGGGGAATGGAATCTGGTGTTTCTTGCAATACGTATCAGTTCGACTGATGGTCTGGGGAGGAGGGAAAAGTCAATTTAAATCAAATAAAGAATCACCGTTTCCATTAAATGTGATACCACTACTATGGCCAAAACAGGGAGTGAAAAATATCCACCACCGAAGGTACACAAGTGTTCTAAGGATCCTCTCAGGAAATGACTAACAGAGAGTTTCCGCTGTAAGCCAGGCACGACCCAGTTCTGTATTTGTCTTCCCAGAACCCTTGTATGGCAATGCATATATTGGACCTACAGATTTCAAATCCTCCAAAGGATTGTGGGTGCCCAGTTCCCATCAACATTTATTCCTCCCGTGGCTTTGAGAACTTTTGCCCAAGGAAATAAGTAGAAATTTGTCACAGATGAGGTCACATCTGGAGTATTGCATCCAGTTCTTAGCTCCGCCAGTACAGAAAGGATGTGGACGCATTGGAGAGGGGCCAGCGGAGGGCAATGTGAATGATTAGGGGGCTGGAGCACATGACCTACAAAGATAAGGTGAGGGATTTGGGGTTTGCAGAAGAGAAGACTAAGGGGGGATTTGATAGCAGACTTCAACTTCATGAAGCGGGGCTGTGAAGGAAATGGAGAGAGGCTGTTCTCAGTGGTGACAGATGGTAGGACAAGGAGCCATGGTTTCAAGCTACAGTGTTAGAGGTGTATTAGGAAATTAGGATATTAGGAAAAACTGTTTCCCCAGAAGGGTGATGAAGCACTGTAATGTATTACCTAGCTGGGAGGTGGAATTTGCATCTCTAGATGTTTTTAAGTCCCAGCTTGACAAAGGGCTGGCTGGGATGATTTAGTTGGGTTTGGTTCTGCTTTGGGCAGGGGGCTGGACTCAATGAACTGCTGAGGTCTCTTCCAGCCCCAGGATTGTACGATTCTATGAAATGGAAACCCAGACTTTCAGCTCCAAAAGCACAAGCTTATTTTGTTTTGCTTTGTTTTCTTTTTTTACAAATTCCCCTATAGGGCAAGTCATGTAAGATGTAAACAAATAGCAGGGTTTTATAGCAGCTGCCCCAACCAGAGGGAGATGTTATCATCTACAGAACACTTCCTAGATGTGAACCTGAGGTTAGTGACTTTAGGGAGTTCTATCTGTCTTCTTGGAACTCAGTTAACATTTCTGCTTGCTCTGTCTCCTGTTTGTCTCTCACGCTGTGTCTACACTTGCATTCCTCTTTTAAAAGAGACATGCACATGAGGGAAATAAAAAAGCTCATGAGGTGCCTTTATGGGAAGAAGGGCTCTTTTGGAGATGGGACTTACTTTTGAAAGAGCTGCATCTACACTGCTTTACTTCTTTTGAAAGAAGCTCTTTCGAAATGAAGGATATGCAAATAACATCCAATATATGGAAATCTGCAGCTCATTTACATTTTTATTTCCCTCATTTGCACGCCTCATTCAAAAGAGCAATGTAAGTGTAGACACAACCTCTAAGTGTTACTAGAAAACAAAAAAAGTCAAACCCAATGACTATTATTTAGGACATGCGATGGGACTATGATTCACAGAGATGCATCTGTGGAGTAAACAGTTGTCATTTTTATGCAGAGAAAAAATACACTTAAAGGAAAGATCGGAAAAGTTCCTGACAACACCATCCTTGCCACTATGGATGTTGAGGCTCTGCACACTAATATTCCACATGAAGGTGGATTACAAGCAATCAGGAATACCATCCCTGATGTCACCACAGCCAATCAGGTGTCTGACCTCTGTAACTTTGTTCTCACCCACAATTATTTCTGATCTGGGGATAATTTATCCCTCCAGATTAGTGGAACTGCTATGGGCACCCACATGACCCCACAATATGCTACTATATTTATGGCTGACCTGGAACAATGATTCCTCAGCTCTTGTCCCCTGTTACCCCTCCTCTACTTACAATACATCAATGACATCTTTATGATTTGGACCTATAGTGTAGAAACTCTTGAAGAGTTCCACAGAGACTTTAACAATCTACACCCCACCATCAACTTATGCCTCAACTACTCCACAAGAAATATACATTTTCTGGACACTACAGTACAAATCAAGGATAGCCTGATCGGTACCACACTCTATTGGAAACCCACTGATCACTATACTTACCTATATGCTTCCAGCTTCCATCCTGCACACATCACTAGATCCATTGTTTACAGTCAAGCCCTTAGGTACAATCACATTTGCTCTGATCCTACTGACAGAGACCGAAACCTACAAGATCTTTACCAAATATTCATAAACGTGAATTGCCCACCAGGAGAAGTAAAAAAACAAATCGACAGGGCCAGACGCGTACCCAGAGACCAGCTACTCCAAGATCGGCCCAAAAAAGCCAAGAACAGAACACCACTGGTCATCACCTACAGCCCCCAACTCAGACCACTGCAACGCATTATTAAAGACTACAACCTATCCTTAATCAGGCTGCCACACTCCAGAAGGCCCTGGGTGACAGGCCTGTTCTCTCCTACAGACACCTCCCAACCTTAAGAGGATTCTCACCAACAACCACAGTCTGTACCACAGGAACACCAGTCCTGGGACTTTTCCTCTCAACAAAGCCCGCTGCCAGCTTTGTCCACATATCTTCTCTGAAAATACCATCACTGGACCTAACCAGGTTACTCACAGAATCACAGGCACGTTCTCATGTTCCTCAACCAACATCATATATGCCATCATGTGCCAACAATGCCCAGATGCTTTGTATATTGGACAGACTTCAAACTTCCTTAGACAAAGAGTTAATGGGAACAAAACAGACATAAAAACACTCTTGATTCACAAACCATTCAGTCAGCAGTTTAATGGAAAGTAACAGAGAGATAGCCGTGCTAGTCTATATAATATCAAAACAAAAAAGCAGTCCAGTAGCACTTTAAAGACTAACAAAATAATTTATCAGGTGATGAGCTTTCGTGGGACAGACCCACTTCTTCAGACCTTTGTTTTTGTTATTTTGTAATTATCTTGTTATTTTTATTTTTATTTTATTTTATGTTAATTATTTTGTAAATAATTTTGTTATTATTTTGTAATTATTTGGTTAGTCTTTAAAGTGCTGCTAGACTGATTTTTTGTTTTAACACTCTAATGGCGTGGGCCATTCTGTTAATGACCTGAAAGTTTGCATCTTACTGAAGAGGAATTTCACAAGTCTGGAAAGAGAGGCTGCCGAACTCTCTTCTATATTCAAATTTGACACATTAACATGTGGTTTGAACTGGGATGGGAATGTTCTAGGTAATTATAGGGGCTCTTATGCATACTTGGCTTTATCGACTTCTTGACACACCACCTCCCCCCTGACCCTTCTGCCCCTCTACTCTCTGATTTGCTCTCCCTGATAATATTTTTCTGATTTGTCAACCACAATTACTATTTTTGGTTCTCTGTGCTTTATATATTGAGTCTGTTCTGGTCTGGGTATGATCTGAAGAAGGGGGTCTGTCCCACAAAAGCTCATCACCTAATAAATTACATTTTTAGTCTTTAAAGTGCTCCTGGACTGCTTTATGGCTTTGAAGGAATTTCTTCCTCTTCCATGATATTTAAAGGAAAAGGCTATGTTTACACAGCAGAGCTGTTCCAAAATAAGATAGTTTGAAATGGTGAATATCAAACAACTGTGTCCTGACATAACAGGCATTTGAACTAGCACCCAGCTATTCTGAAATAAAATTTCAGGGTCCATAGCGCTATTTTGTAATCGTGTCTTTGCAGCCTATTCTCGTGTATTCTGAAATAGCGCTGTTCCCTCTCTTAATCATGCCTATTGTGAAATCGCAGTTTTGAAAGAGGCGTTATTGCTTGTGGAATGAGTTTTACCAGAACTGGAGTAATGCACCCGCTATGTCAAATCTATTTTCATATAACGTCGGCATCATCTAGACACTGCCAAAATTATTTCAGAATTACCGCTGTGACTTCGGGATAACTTGGCCGTGTAGACACAGCCAAAGGGAGGAGAAGGATGCTCACATGCCCTTACCCCGAACTCAAGACAACTTTTCAGCAAGTATGCTCAATATTCCCAGGGGATTGCATGTGTCCAAGCATCTCAAATGGCGATCCACCTCCAGGAAATCCAAATTGCTGCTGCTAACGATGGTGTCACCTCATCGGGTGAGGAGGAAAGTCCTCTGTATTGGTGCAGGACTCCATCAAGTGAGGGCCACGGGCGGCATGACGATAACAAAGAAGGGTTACCTCGAAGGGATCCCCTTCGCTGAAGTCAAAGGAGAGGATCAAGTTCACTTTCCTCTCTTGCCACAGGACGAGGGGGTAGGCGGAATTGAGGGCGATGCCGGCGTCCATCAAGTAGATGAATTCTTCGCTGGTCAAGTCAGTGTCCGGGGCGGCACCTGGGCAAGAGCATGCAAGGCTCCTATTAGGCTGAGATTCCCTGAACCCCGGAGAACGCCATGTGCATGTTCAAACCCGGCAGGCAGCAGAGAAACTCCTAGTGGGATCTTCTAGGACCCCTACGCAGGGCAGGCACTGCCAGGAGTAAGGCCCCACAGCTGGCCTGCTCACAGGCTAGCTTAGCCCCTGTTCAATCGGCCCTGTTTGCTGTATCTGCAGGCCTGCTCTTAGGACTTGCAGGAGGGCACTGGTTGCTCAGATCATTCACCTTTGGCTTCTGCTCCTGCCCTGTCTTTAGGCTGGAATCTAGCTTGCGTTGCTCCAGCTAACTGGCTCTGGTTCTGTGGCTCTGACTCTGCTTTTTACATGGCTCCATCCCCACTCTAGCAAGACAAATGCAGAAGTGGGGGCCAGCAAAAGTAACTCCAAAACCTTATTTACCAGGCGTTGGTATAAGCTTCCCCTTAAAAATCCGAAAAACCTTAGATTTTGGGGTTAAAATTCACTGCCACCACCAAAGTAATAATAAGGAAACCAGGGAGAGACGACTTGGAAAATTTTAGCCCCAAAGTAAAAACCAGGACACAAACATTAACCAATACCAAGTTAATAAAAAGAAAAAGAGAACTTTTATTATTACAACACTATTGGTGCTGTGAGACTCATGGCTAGATGGAAGAATCACAAAGTAAAACACATGGGGAGTCTCCACCCAGGGCCTAGAACTTAGTTACAAGGAGATTAAAAGAACATTTCTAAAAAGTGCCCAGAGATCAGACCCCACTTCCCAAACCATAAAACAATAAAGCCGAATGGATCTACTTAAACTTTCCCCTACTTACAAAAGACTGGGGGGAGATATTTTGTGTCTCTCTCCCTCATGGCTGGAAAAAGAAGAAGGAACACAGAACAGAAGAGGGAGGAGCCAAAATTCAATTCTTACCTACATTCCTATAGGCCAACCCCACCTGGCTAAGGAGGTTAACCCTATTACTCCCAGGCTGCTGGCTAACCCTCATAATTATGACAGCTTTCAAGTCTCGGCACTGGCTAATGATACCTGCTCGACCCACTAGACCTGACTCCTGCTCTAACTGTTAGGCCTGACCACTCCTGCCTGGTCAATGACGGGCACCTCACAGCGAGAGTTAAGTGACACCTTTCTCAGATGCTTCTCGAGTTGCCCCCAAAGAGTGAGACCTGCAAATATGGGCCAGTGCCTGAGGATCCAGAGAAGCCCAGAGGCATTTTCAAAAGCACCCAAGGCCCAGAAAGTGAGACAGATTTAGGCACTGCAGGGCTCAGCGCCTAACTGATTTAGCAGCCTATATCACAGTAGTATCAAATGGGATTAAAGGACCAGGAAGCCAAAATCCCATGAATGGCGCGTAGTCCTAAATCAGTCAGGCATTGGCATACTGTGTGCAGCGGTGCCTAAATACCTTGAACAATCTGGGCCTGGATGTCCAAGTCCCATTAACCCCAGACATCTATGGGTATCGTGAGGCACCAAAGCTTTGCCCCACCTGTCTCTGCCATGCAAAACTAGGCCACTGCTGGAGAAATGATCGTGGAAAGTGGAATTCCAATGGATTTTCCTTACTTCTGTACAGAAAATTGTTGGTGGTCCCCCATGTCCAGTTCAGGATGCAGAACATGGTCTTCCATAACAAATTTGATATGCTCCGTACAAACCCTATTAAGTGAGAAAAATCAGATTAAGTATAAAGGTGAAAATAAATTAAAACACAATGCTGAGAGCATGGTCTTTTTTTTTTTCTTTTGGTTGCTAGAGGGCAGGAATCGGGACAGAAACAGGTTCTGGTTGATCCAAAGACACACAGGTATCACAGTGCCACTGGGGCTGTAACTGCTATGAACACAGAGGGGATCCTCAAGGAATCCATTCTGGAGCTCTTGGAAGAGGGGAAAGTGGTCAAGAGTAGTTAGCATGGATTCACCAAAGGCAAGTTGTGCCTGACCAAACTGATTAGCTTCTATGACAAGGTAACTGTGGACATGGGGAAGTCAGGGGATGTGGCATACCTTGACTTGAGCAAAGTTTTTGATACGGTATGCCACAACATCCTTGTCCATAAGTTAAGGAAGTATGGATTGGATCCATGGACTATAAGATGGATAGAAAGCTGGTTAGATGGTTGGGCCCAACAGGTAGTGGTCAACGGCTGAATGTCTGGTTGGCACTTGGTTTCAATAGGAGTGCCTGAAGGACTAATGTTAGTGCCAGTATTATTCAACATCTTTATTAGTGACCTGGATACAGGGATGGATTGGACCCTCAGCAAATTAACAGGTAGCACTAAGCTAGGGAATCAAGTAGATACATTGGAGGGTAGGGACAGGGTCCAGAGAGACCTAGATAAATTGGAGGATTGCGCCCAAAGAAATCTGATGAGCTTCAACGAGGAGAAGTGTAGAGTCCTGCACTTGACGAATCCCAAGCATTGTTACAGGCTGGGGACCGACTGACTAAGTATCAGTGCAGCAGAAAAGGACCTGGGGATTATAGCGGATGAGAAGCTGCATATGAGTCAACAGTGTGCCCTTGTAACCAAAAAGAGTAACTACATATCAGGGTGCATTAGGAGAAGCATTTCCAGCAGATCTAGAGACCTTATTATTCCCCTCTACTTGGCACTGGTCAGGCCACGTTTAGAGTATTGCATCCATTTCCGGCCCCGCCCCCCACCCCTTGTAGAAAGCATCTAGATGCACTGGAGCAGGTTCAGCAGAGGAGAAAAAAAGATGATGAGGGGACTATAGCACGTAACCTACGAGGGGAGGCTGAGGGACTTGGGCTTATTTAATCTGCAGAAGAGAAGACTGAGGGGCAATTTGATAGCAACCTTCTACTTCCTGAAGGGGTAGCCTAAAGAGGATGGAGAGAGACAGTTCTCAGAGGAGACAGATGGCAGAACAAGGAGAAATGGTCTCAAGTTACAGATGGGGAGGTCTAGGATGAATATTAGGAAAAACTGTTTCCCCAGAGGGTGGGGAAGCACTGGAATGTGTGACTGAGACAGGTCGTAGAGTCTTCATCCCTAAAGGATTTTAAGTCCTGGCTTGACATAGTCCTGGCTGGGATGATTTAGTTGGGGTTGATCCTTCTTTAGGCAGGGTGCTGGACTAGATGACTTCATGAGATCCCTTCCAGCCTTAGGATTCTATCATTCTTCTTCAAGGGCTGCAAGGCTCAGCAGCACAGGGAAGGCCTTGTCTTCTGTTCCAGCTCCTAAGCTGACTGACAGCCTCTGCTGCCAGAAAATGCAGGACACCTACGGTCTGGTCTATGTGGAGTAGGTCTGTACACCATACGATGCATGATTCTTTTCACTAGAATAAATGAGGACCAGTTTTGATGTGATTGGGACATGCAGCATGGATGCGGGTGGGGTGGGGAGGAAGCAGAATTTGTGAGAAGAGATATATATGTATCATATCTCCAAGAAAAGGAAGGGACCTTGCAAGGTCATCGAATCTAGACCCCTGCCCTCACAGCAGGATCTGTCAGTATCTCTGAAGACAGACTTTTTTTTTTTAATCTAAGTCTAATCTGGCCCAAAACACTCTGAAGGGCCCCTTCAAGAACTGAAGGCACAACCGTGCATTTATGGGGCCACTGCTGTAACCACTGAGCCATCTCTCGCCCTGGGTAAAGGGAGGAGGCTGGGGACACCTCGTAGAAAATTTGTTCTGAGCATATATACTCATACAATCCTAGAATTCTGGGCCTGGAAGAGACCTCAGGAGGTACTCGAGTCCAGCCCCCTGCCTAAAGCGGGATCAACCCCAACTAAATCATCCTAGCCAGGGCTTTGTCAAGCAGGGACTGAAAAGCCTCTAGGGATGAAGATTCCACCACCTCTCTCTGTAACTCATTCCAGTGCTTCACCACCCTCCTGGGGAAATAATTTTGCCAAATACCCAACTTAGACCTCCCCCTCTGTAACTTCAGACCATTGCTGCTTGTTCTGCCATTTGCACCACTGAGAACAGCCTCTCTCCATCCTCTTTAGAGCCCCCTTCAGGAAGTTGAGGTCTGCTATTAAATTGCTCCTAGGTCTTCACTTGGGCAAACTCAATAAGCCCATATCCATCAGCATCTCCTCATAGGTTATGTGCTCCAGCCACCTAACCATTTTTGTTTCCCTCCACCAGACCCTCTCCAATAACTCCACATCCTTTCTATAGTGGGGGCCTAGGACTGAATCTGTCAACAGAAAGCCAGCGTGGACACTCTTGGGGCCCAGAGCTCACAGACTCTTCTTCTGGGTCACCTGGCATCCCGGCCTGCTGTGTTCTGACAAGAGAGTGACCAGACACTCTGGTTGCTATCTGTCATCAGAGAGGATCAAGACAGAGATCTGCTTTTGTGTGTCCACAGTCTGCTGGCAGAAGCTTTATCAGAAGATAACTTCCAACAGTAACTGCTGCCGACATATTGCTCTAGTATAGAGGTAGCTTAAGGATATGTCTGCACTAGGGAATTATTACAGAATAACTCATCCACAGAATCACAGAATCACAGGGCTGGAAGGGACCTCAGGAGGTCATCTAGTCCAGCCCCCTGCTTCAAGCAGGATCAACCCCCACGAAGTCATCCCAGCCAGAACCTTGTCCAGCCGGGACTTAAAAACTTCAAGGGATGGAGAATCCACCACCTCTCTAGGCAACGCATTCCAATGCTTCACCACCTGCCTTATGAAGTAGTTTTTCCTAACATCTAACCTACACCTTTCCCTCTTTAACTTCTGACCATTACTCCTTGTTCTGCCATCTGACACCACTGAGAACAGCTTCTTACTCTCCTCTTTTGAGCTCCCCTTCAGGAAGATGAAGGTGGCTATTAAATCACACCTAAGCCTTCTCTTCTGGAAACAAAATAATTGTTTGTAATGATTCTGTAAACTAAAATAATAATCCACACTACTGGGAAGCTCCAAAATAAGCAAAACTTTTTCCAAAAGAGTGTGTCCACCCACAGTAGGGCCTGTTTCAGATTTTAGTCCCAGGGCTTCAGGGTTCTCATCTTAAATACTATGTATACAGAGCGGAATTATTTCAGAATAAGGTATTCTGTAATATTTTATTTCAATATATCCCATATTCCCTGGCTATACCGCCCCTGTTCCAAAATATCTATTTCAGAATAGGCAGCATTCCTCGTAGGATGAGGTTTGCCAACTTTGAAATACTAACCCATCAGCTATTTTGAAATAATTTCAAAGCAGTGGTTAGGTTGTGTAGATTCTCACAAAGTTATTTCAGAACAGCGGCTGTTACCCTGAAATAACTTTGATATCTAGACACAGCCTCAGTAACAAACATTTCTGGAAGTCTTACCTGAAGCTCTCTGTTCACAATTCCAGATGAAATCCAGCAGCTCCCAAATTCTTCTGTCCAGGGCATTCAAACGGATGTCTATACTCACTTCGCAGCTCATTAGTTGAGAATTTTTGCTATTCTCCACTGCATAAATAATGGGTGAAATTAGACTAGATTTTGGACAAACAACAGAAGGCTGAATATATGTTCCATGGGACCGGGAGGATCAATGAGTGCTAAGGCAGTTCTGGTGGTGACCAAAAAGCAATGCTATTTAGGGTTCTAATTCCCTCAAGGCCCATTTGAAAATCTCCACCCGTGTACCGCGGAAATACTGAGAAACATACAGATGTCGTCAGGGAAACCAGCATGTATCAGTTCATTCACAGCAAGTCGCAATATCTGGCATTAGCTAAGATGCCAAAGGAAGTTAAAATAGGACCCAATTTGAAAATTCATCTGAAATGGTTAGAAGAAGAAAGGGAGTAAATCTAATCCCACTGGTCCACTTGCCTTTCAAGACTTCCTTCATCTTCACAAGCAGTCCTTCGCTGTCCTTCACAGATGAGCCATGAATGTGAAGTTCCAGAAAGAGGATGACTCCTTGACAATGTTCACAACGGCCTGGAATATCTGGGAGGAAAGAATAGCTGTGAGTCTCCTTGGAGACACAGACAGCCAGGTTTACTGGTCCAGATGAGAAAACTGTGACAGGCTGAAGCCGCTCAAGTTATTTACCTTAACAAAAAGAAAAAGTTAACTAATGACTTGATCTCAATCTGTATATATCCAGGCGGGGAACATATATTGACTACGAGGCTTTTCAAGACAGTAGAGAAAGATGTGACACAAGTGAATAGCTGTAAGTAGAAACTAGAATCCTAGGGCTGGAAAAGACCTCAGGAGGTCATCGAGTCCAGCCCCCTGCCCAAAGCAGGACCATCCTTAATTAAATCATCTCATCCAGGGCTTTGCCAAACTGGGATTTAAAAACCTCTAGGGATGGAGATTCCACCACCTCTCCAGGTAACACATTCCAGTGCTTCACCATTCTCCAGGTAAAATAGTGTATTTTTTTTCCACTAACATCCAACCTAGACGTCCCCTGTGATACAGAGCCCTTTGCAGGTGAATATGTACCCAAATGATTGTAAAGGGTCCCCAGAATTTTTTTTTTTCCTAACAAAATTGAAATCAAGAAATGCAAAGAAAATAAATTCCAAAACCGTATCCAGAGAAGGTGCAAAATTATTTACTTTCCTCGCATTCCTCTTGAGCATGGCTGGGCACGATGTTCAACCACAATTATTCTTCTGGAAGAATTATCGTAACATTTTGATTTTACCCCTTAGAGTGAGGGAGGGAATAGTAGAAGAACTGAAACATTTAATTGATCAACTATGTAGGGAAATTGTTAAATCACACATCAGGGGCTTTACTCTCATATCTAGAACAATAATTAGGAAAATCAGATTGCTCTCTGCCTTTGAAAAGCCCCGTTGAAGGTTATGTCTACACAGCAACGTTATTTTGGAATTACGGCTGCGACTTCGAAATACCGTTGAGAGCATCTACACAGCACAACCACTGTTTTGAAACAGTATCAAAATAGCAGACCCCTTATTGCAAATTCAGTGAAGCTCATTGTGTGAGGAATAATGCCTATTTTAAAGATATTTTGAAATAGGGGCTGTGTTGAAAGGGAATAGGGACTATTTTGAAATAAACTATTCCAAAATAGCTTATTTCATAGTAAAGCCGCTGTGTGGACGTAGTATTTCAGATAAGAGCCTCTGACAGCAGTACTTCCAGGGACTTTAATCTGAAATAGTCTCTATTGTGTGTGGACACATGATTTTGGAATAAGATTTGCCAATTTTGGGACCTCCCTATAGTGCAGATGAGTTATCCTGGGATAGTTTATTTTGGAATAATAACTCCAGATGAATCAGGTCTTTGCCCACAAAAGCTTATGCTCCCAAATATCTGTCAGTCCATAAGGTGCCACAGGACTTCTTGTTGAACTCCGGAAAAAGCTATTCCAGAACAACTCTGTAGCGTCGACATACCCAAAGCAGGGAAAGTTTCTGGAACACTTGCCTCCAAGGTCAGCTTCAAAGATCCTTATGAATTGAAGACACACTGCAATCCTTTCATCCCTCTTCTTTGAACCCCAGGTTTCATGAGCTTCACACAGGCTCCGGTGAAAATTCTTTCTATTCTGATCTGCTTAAAAAAATGGGGAACATGTGGTTAGATCTGGGACAAGCAGTGGAAAGCTCCATAGACATAACTCCCTCCAGCTCTTTGGAAACCTCAGCCTAAACCTATTGGAACAACCATGGGGATTTGTGGAAATACCGGCAAGCACACAGTTGTTGTCAAGGAAACCGCCATGTAGCAGTTCATTCATTCATTCACTCATTCTTTCATTCATTCATTCACAGCAAGTCATGTAGACTTTGGACTCCATTTGAAAAACCCATCTTTGATAATTACACATGGACAGGAGGTAACTCTAGCCCCACTGATCCACTTGCCTTTCAACGCTTCCTTCATCTTGCCAAAGACTTCTCTGCAGTCTTTCTCAGATAAGCTTTGAACATAAAGCTCCAGGAGTAGGATGGCAACAGGGCAATGTGCGCAGTCACGAGGAGTATCTGGGAGGAAAGAGAACGTCATGAGCCAGCAGGTAGCTTGTTAACCGTGTGAGTCCCCGTGGGTTCCAAGAGGAAAGGCTGACATCCTTAGTTTCCAAAGTCCCTTGGGCGGTGGGAAGCAGCTGCCCATCTAGGGTTAGACAACAGGTGTTGAATCCATCTGTACGTGATGTCCCACAGCAGTGGTTTTCAGCCAGTGTGCTGTGGCACACAGGTGTGCCATGAGAACTGTCCAAGTGTGCCATAAAGTTTCATTACTTTCCCCAAATAAAGGTGGGGGGTAGGGGAGGAACTGATGACCCTGTGCCAGCTGGGACTGAAGCTTCCAGGCTTTCCCCCACAGTGGCTTTTTGCAGGTGGGAAAGCCAACCCCACAGGACCCCATTCTGCCAGGAGGCAGCTGAAATGCTGCTTCCTGGGCTGAATGAGCTGGCGGAGAGCCCGCCCCCACTCCCTGCTGTTGGAACCTGGTGAAGCAGGGATGTGGTTTAAATCCCATGTCCTGGCTGCAATGGGCCGGCAGGGAGGGGAGCCTGCTTTCAGCGGTTACTCATTTACTCCACAACCCTAGCATGGCATTGAGCAGATTTTGAAAACGTGCCTGTGCTCGCTGTCTAAGACGGTGTGGTCTGTGGCGGATTTGAAACATTAACACATTTGATCCGAGTTGAGCTTGTTGTTTGAATTACTATGTGGCAATCTTCTCTAGTAAGACCATCACCGTAGTGACTGCAAGTAAATGTTGACTTTCTGAGCCATGGATTCAGCTGAAAAAAGAGGGTGTGCCATGGAATTGTCTCATTTCCGTGTGCTGAGTTACCGGAAAGGCTGGAAACCACTCAGCTAGAGCTTCAGGTGCATCAGTGGAAGCAGGTGTACAATGCTCAGAACTTACCTTCCAATGACACTGGACTTAAGGGGCGAGTAGGAGTATCTGGGGCCATCCAGGACAGCTCACTCTTACATGTATTTATGTCATGAAAAATGGACTTTCAACCGAATTGGCAACCAGTTTGAGACTGGGGCTTCTTGAAGCCAACTGGACTTTGAGGAGGTCATTTTGGCCTCCTGGGATAAAGGCACCCACCACTACTAACATCACTCCCTCTCCTCCTGAATGCACAGCTCTCAAGGAAAGCTCAGCCCCTTCGGCCAGGCTGTGGCAGTGGAGAAGTAACTACAGTTGTGCTCTCAAACCTACAGCCTCTGGGTTACAAGCAGAGAAAGGAAGGGGAGAGATTCCCCACATATGCTCATGTGTTTTCTGGTTTGGGGTTTTTTGGTGCTAAGTTCTAAGGAGGCAACTTGTGCGTGGTGAGATAAGTCCACATACTGCTGAGAAGAACAGGACCTCGTCGACCATACGGCCCTCCTGTAAAAAGGAAACAAAGATCCCGTAAGTATCCTCAAATTGCCAGCTCCATGACACTTACCCTTCAGCCCACCAGAAAGTTCAGTCATCCTCACCTGTCAGCCTCATTAATCCCACACCCTTTTTGGCTCCTACTCCTTGCTCTCTCTTGCATGAAGTTTAAATTTCTCTTCTCAACCATAACACCACCTCGGTTACAATGGGTCTGTCTGGCCTCAAAATCAGTTTTCCTTGTGGTTACTAAGCTAAACCTTTTGGGCTTAGTGTATGTCTCTCTGGATGTGGTTTAGGTTACATCTACACTTGGGAACAAAGTCGATCTCAGATATGCAATTCTAACTCCAGAAGCGTGTCAATAGTCTGATAAGTATAGATTAACCCTTAAGGTAATGTGATGAAGCCTCTTTTATACCTGAGACTCAGTGTCAATGTAAGCTAAGGAGATGGAAGAGTGCTTCTTTCTATCAATGCAGCCCAAGTTTTAGGCAGCTTAGCGGTGATAGACCACAAGAAAACTCATTCTGACAGGATATGATGCCTTTACCCCAGGAGTGCTATAAACAGATCTTCTCACAGTGGGGCAGATCCAAAATTACCAAGCATGTGTTATAAGAAAAAACAACCAGTAATCCAATGACCCACCTGCTTCACATTTCGCCATGCCCAGTTGTTCGAACAGTCTTTGGATTTTTTCCAAAATAAGATCTCAACAATAGAAAACAAAACACAGGCATTAGGAATCATTTCTCACAGCTACAGGACACTAAATACCTAATCCAGGAAATCACATTTGGATTACAAAAAATAAAGCTGAGTTATTCATTTCTTTAAGATTAATGGTTGTCTTAGATGTAGGCATCAAGGACCTGATTTTGCTCTGGTTTACACTGGTGTAACTCAGAAGAGGAATGGATAAGACAACAGAACGTTGACATTTTGGGGAAATTTTGGATATTCTGAAATTTGTTTTCATTTCAAATGGGTTCCAAAAAGTCAAAATGTCCAAATATCTTGGACAGATGAAATTTTGAAATATTTCAATTTCAAATAATTAACTTGACCGGACTAAAATGTTTTCCTTCAAAACCAGTGAAACCTGTAAGTTAATATGGGGTCGTTTAGCTACATAGTCAGAAAATAAATCCGAAACCAATGAAATGATAAAGTTGAAACAAAATAATTAATACCAAAAAAGACTCCATTTCAGTTTTAGTAGCATTTCGAAAATTTTCCATAAAAATCATATCAGAACTGACACATTAGAATCATAGAATCATAGAAGAGTAGTCCAGCGTCCTGACCTCATGGCAAGACCAAGCACTTTCTAGACCATCCCTGAAAGCCATCTATCTAACCTCTTCTTAAATATCTACAGTGATGGAGTTTCTACCACCTCCCTTGGCAATTCGTTCCTGTGTTTGATCACCCTGACAGTTACGAAGTTTTTCCTAATGTCCAACCTGAACCTCCCCTGCTGCAATTTAAGTCCATCGCCTCTTGTTCTATCCTCAGAGGCAAGGAAGAACAAGTTCCCTCCCTCTGCCTTATGACACCCTTTTAGATACCTGAAAACTGCTATCATGTCCCCCCTCAATCTTCTCTTTTCCAAACTAAACAAGCCCAATTCTTTCAGCCTTTCTTCATAGGTCATGTTCTCTAGACCTTTGATCATTCTCATTGTTCTCCTCTGGACCCTCTCTAATTTCTCCACATCCTTCCTGAACTGTGGTGCCCAGAACTGGACACAATACTCCAGCTGAGGCCTAACCAGCGCAGAGCACAGCGGGAGAACGGCTTCTCATGTTTTGTTCATAACACACCTGTTAATGCATCCTAGAATCATGTTTGCTTTTTTTGCAACAACATCACACTGTTGACTCATATTTAACTTGTGGTCCACTACAATCCCTAGATCCCTTTCTGCTGTACTCATTCCTAGGCAGTCCTTTCCCATTCTGTATGTTTGACACTGATTGTTCCCTCCTAAGTGGAGCACTTTGCATTTGTCCCTATTAAAGTTCATCCTGTTTACCTCAGCCCATTTCTCCAGTTTATCCAGATCCTTTTGAATTGTGACCCTATCCTCCAAAGAAGTTGCAACCCCTCCCAGCTTGGCATCATCTGCAAACTTAATAAGTGTACTTTCTATGTCAATATCTAAATCATTAATGAAGATATTGAACAGAACCGGTCCTAAAACAGACGCCTGCGGAACCCCATTAGTTATACTTTTCCAGCACAATTCAAAACCATTAATAACTACTCTCGGGGTACGGTTATCCAGCTAGTTGTTCACCCACCTTATAGTATCCCCATCTAAGTTGTATTTGTGTAGTTTATTGATAAGTATATTATGTGAGACCATGTCAAATGCTTTACTGAAGTCTAGGTATATCACATCCACTGCTTCTCCCTTATCCACAAGGCTCGTTATTCTATCAAAGAAAGCTATTAGATTGGGTTGACATGATGTCTTTTTAACAAAACCATGCTGGCTGTTCCCTATCACCTTACCACCTTCCAAATGCTTGCAGATGATTTCTTTAATGACCTGCTCCATTATGTTTCCTGGCACAGAAGTTAAGCTGACTGGCCTGTAGTTTCCCGGGTTATTCTTGTTCCCCTTTTTATAAATGGGTACTATATTTGCCCTTTTCCAGTCTTCTGGAATCTCTCCTGTCTCCCACGATATACCAAAAATGATTGCTAAAGGCTCAGATACCTCTTCTATCAGCTCCTTGAGGATTCTAGGATGCATTTCATCAGGCCCTGGTGATTTGCAGACATCTAATTTTTCTAAGTAAATTTTAATTTGTTCTTTTTGTATTTCAACTTCTAAACCTACCCCTTTTTCTCTAGCATTCTGTATGTCAGGCATTCCTTCAGATATCTCAGTGAAGACCAAAACAAAGAAATCATTAAACATCTCTGCCATTTCCAAATTCCCTGTTACTGTTTCTCCCTCCTCACTGACCAATGGCCCTACCCTCTCCTTGGTCTTCCTTTTGTTACCAATGTATTTGTAAAAAGCCTTCTTGTTTCCCTTTATGCTTGTAGCTAGCTTGAGCTCATTTTGTGCCTTAGCCTTTCTAATCTTGCTCCTGCACGCTCGTGTTGTTTGCCTATATTCGTCTTTTGTAATTTGTCCTAGTTTCCATTTCTTATACAATTCCTTTTTTAGTTTGCAATCATGAAAGATCTCCTGGTTAAGCCAAGGCAGTCTTTTGCCATGTTTTCTATCTTTCCTACTCAGCAGGATAGCTTGCTTTTGGGCCTTTAATAATGTCCCTTTGAAAAACTGCCAACTCTCCTCAGCCGTTTTTTCCCTCAGTTTAGCTTCCCATGGGACCTTACCTACCAGCTGTCTGAGTTTACCAAAATCTGCCTTCCTGAAATCCATTCTCTCTATTATACTGTTTTCCCTTCTATCTTTCCTTAGAATTGTGAACTCTATGATTTTATGATCCCTTTCACCCAAGCATCCTTCCACTTTCAAATTCTCAATAATTTCCTCCGTTTGTTAAAATTAAATCTAGAACAGCTTCCCCCCCGGTAGCTTTTTCAACCTTTTGGAATAAAAAGTTGTCTGGAATGCAATCCAAGAATTTATTGGACAGTCTGTCCCCTGCTGTATTAGTTTCCCAACATATACCTGGATAGTTGAAGTCCCCCTTTACCACCAAATTCTGGGCCCTGGATGATTTTGTTAGCTGTTTAAAGAAAGCCTCGTCCACCTCTTCCACCTGGCTAGGGGGCCTGTAGTAGATGCCTAGTAGGACCTCATCCTTGTTTTCAACTCCTCTGAGTCTAACCCAGAGACTTTCAACCCGTCCATCTCCTATGTCCATCTCCACCTCTGTCCAGGAGTGTACATTTTTAATATACAAGGCAATACCTCCTCCCTCCTTTCCCTGTCTGTCCTTCCTACGCAGGCTGTACCCTTCAATACCAACATTCCAATCATGAGTATTACCCCACCAAGTTTCTGTGATGCCAACGATACCATAGTTGTATCCATGTATTAGTACTTCCAATTCTTCTTGTTTAGTTCCCATACTTCTTGCATTTGTATATAGGCATCTCAGGCATTGATTTGGTCTTGCTTCCCAGTTTTTCCCTGGCCCTCTTTTTACTCTCCCAGTGTAGTCCATACTCCCTCCCATTTCAAGGTCATCTCCCAGTTATCCATGCTCTCCACTTACCTGCAGGCTTTGCTCCCCTGCCCCCGTCGAACCTAGTTTAAAGCCCTCCTCACTAGGTTAGCCAGCCTGTGTCCAAATATGGTCTTCCCCCTCCTCAAAAGGTGAACGCCATCTCTGCCTAGCAGTCCTTCCCGGAAAAGGATCCCGTGGTCAAAGAAACCAAAGCCTTCCTGACGTCACCATCTACGCAACCAAGCAGTCACCTCTAGGATACACCTGTCTCTGCCTGGGCCCCTACCTCTGACAGGCAGGATTGAAGAGAATACCACCTGCGCCCCAAACTCCCTGACCCGTGCCCCCAGAGCCCTGAAGTCACTCCTGACCTGCTCAGCGTCACACCTTGCGGTATCATTAGTGCCCACATGGATGAGAAGCATGGGATAGTAATCAGAGGGCCAGATATGGGCCTCGACAATGCCTGCGTGACGTCTCGGATATGGGCCACTGGCAGCCAGGACGCGTCCCAAGAGGAAATGTCAGGGCGACAGATGGGCGCCTCCGTCCCCCTCAGAAGACAGTCTCCAACCACCACTACTCTACGTTTCCTTCTTGCAGGGGTGGCAGTAGACTTCCCAGCCTTGGGGGTACGATGTTCTCCTCTTCTCATTCCTGCAAACCTTTTAGATTATGATTTTCTACTTCAGTCAAAATCTTTCTGTTTAGTCCAAATGTTTGAAGTGATCCATTCAGAAGTATCTGCTTTAACTTTGCTTGCTTTAGTCCTGTTTTATCGTCCTGCATCTATACAATGCAACCACTCTTTTGAAATAATTTCAGAATGGTGGTTAGCTTATTTTGAAATTGGTAAACCACATTCTGGCTACGTCTACACTGAGAGAAATCTTTGAAATAGCCATGCTAATGGCCATTTCGAAGATACTAATCTGGTGCAGAAATGCATATTCAGTGCCTCATTAGCACGTGGCCAGCCACCGCTCTTCAAAATTGCCGCTTTTCGAAAGGACCTTGCCAACTTTGAAATCCCCTTGTTTCTCTCAGCTTATAGAAGATAGAGGGGTCCTTTTGAAAAAGGCCCCTTCTGGATGAGCCACATGGGAGCGAAAAGCAGCATTTTCAAAGAGCCAAGGTTGGTGTCATGCTAATGAGGTGCTGAATATGCATTTCAGCGTCTCATTATTAATCTTCAATTTGGCCACTAGCATAGCTATTTCGAAGTTTTGTACCAGTGTAGACATGGCCTTTATAAGGAACAGCACAGGGAATAGAAACAACTTTGAAATAAGCCATAGTGGGTACAATGGCTCTATTTTGAAATATGTTCTGTTGTCTGTAGACGCTGTATTTTGAAATAGCTAAGTGCTATTTGAAAAAGCATTTGGTGTGTAGCAGTGTTATTTGAAATAAGCTATTCCTGAATAACTCTTTGGCTGTGGCCACACTACCCTCCGTTTTGGAAGGCACAGGTTAATGAGGAATTTTGGATTATGCTAATGAGGCACCAACATGAATATGCAGCATCTCATTAGCATTATACCTTCCACATGCGATTCAAAAGTGCTGCTTTGGAAGCATGTGCCACCTATCAAGCTGGGGTACTTTCGAAAGGATCCCCTGATTTCAAAAGCCCCTGCTTCCTATTTGGATTGGCCCTGATATTAGGATGTAAAGAAAGTGAAACTCCATCAGTGACTGGTCATTTGTTCCTGTTTGAGACTGATGGAAGTGAGGGCAAAATTTTCCCTCGCAGCAAAATCTTTGCAAAACCAGATTGAAGTTTGAAATCAGGAGTTTATCTAAGCTGAGTTTCCAAGCTAGCTGATGGAATTAATTGTGTAGTTTCGTGGATGCACAGGTTTTGACCAGAAGGCCATTATGTTTCATCGGTAATGCTGGCTGAGCCAAGCAACTTCAGTTAAACTAAGGCAGTGCTCCGGAGACTGAGCTCTTGTGTGACACAGGCAGAGAACAGGAGACACTGGAGTACCCCAGTGGCAGACATCCTGGAAGTGCCTGGGACTGGTTCGATGATTAGATGAAACATGGCCTTAGAATCTCAGGTGGTGAGCCACACCCCTTGCTGCTGAGAAAGATCAAGAAAATCTCCTGGTTCCTGCTAACGTCACCAGGGAGGATGGTCCTTCCTGATCCCAAATTTAGTGATTGGTTGTGCTTGCACTTGGCTCACCAACCAGACATGGCTACTGAAAGGCAAGATTGACACTTGTGTCCTTGGTCTCCTTTGGGCACCCTTCAAAAACCAACCCACCATCACCCCTGGGCTATGTTAGCTTATTGCTACTCCAGTGACTGTTTGACATATGATGATATCAGCGTCATGAACCATAAGGCACTGGGACCATTGACAATGCCTTTCTGTTCCATTCAGGACCTGTTCCTATTCTACTGATGGCCCGACACTACCTTCAACGTGCAGAAATTTCAATACCTATTAAATATCCTATGTCATAGCATATGCTTCCAGGGGCGCTTCCCCATAACCCTGAAAACAAAAGAAAAAAATCCTTATTTACAACAGTGCACCGAAGAAACCATGAAAGCCTCAAGAGTACCCAACTGGTAGAAAAGTCTAAGGGTGTACTGGCAGGCCCATCTCTGGCAGGTGATATACTTTTGATACATGGTTCACACTTTAAACCATAACTGGAGAAGTTTATTTTAAGTAGAACTAGTTAAAAATTTCCAGTGTAATATTCTCTGCATCAGCAAATAATCCTCTGATTTTCAAAAATTTGAACTCCACCATGGTATTTGGTTTATTTTTGACAACGTTTCATTTAAAAATAAATCTGAAATGAAGTGTGCTGATGTTAATGAAACAGAATGTTTCAATTTTTCATTCTGAGATGATGTTTCATTTCTCAATTGCCAGAGCTAGAATTGTGTGTCTGCAGTTGACTTACTTTGCCCAGTGTGGACACAGCCTCCAAATGTATGCTTACCTTGCAGGTAGCCAATTTCTCTCTTCTCTCTTTTCTACCAGTTTCCCATCCTCGAATTTGCTTCCCAAGTCTTTGGTGCACACAAATGCACCCAGGCCAGGAAAACCAGATTGATGGGGCGTGAATTCAAACCAGATCTCTGTGAAATATACATAGGGCTTGTGAAAAAGGGACCTTTTACTTACAGTGCCTTGTGGTTCTCTTCTTGGCTGAGGGCAATAGCTTCGAAAGCTCCCTCCCTCCAGTCTGTTTGAGGAACTAAGGAATCCCAACTAATTTTTCAATCTGTTCCTCCACCTGTGATCATTTTCTAATGTGACCTCTTCCACTGGGTGTTTCCCTCCTAAGTCAGCACGTGATGTCCTTGGATGTCCCAGAATTCTTGTTGTTGTGATCACAGCCTATCTGCACCCATCCTTCACCAGCCCACCCGTAATTCTGACCAAAGGTGCGAACGAAAAATAAAGCATAAGGAGTCAAATCGGAAAGTGATGCATTTAAGTGCAAAGCGAGCCAAAACGGAAAACAGCTTCGTATTTTTTAAAGTATTTCAAGTTCGAAACGCAAAATGGATATTTTTAAAATGAATTTTAAATAAATAAATAAATGGAATTTAAAACAAACATTAAAAAATCGAAACTAAAAATTGGTGGAGTCATTGAAGGAAAACGCCTTTGATAGACATTTCTACTCAAAATATTTTCAGAGTCACCATTGAAGCAATGTTGGGAAACTTTTCTTTTTTTGACAAACCTGATTTTTGGAAAATGAGGACCATCTTAACCATTTTGGTAAAGTAAGTTGTAAAATTTTGATTGAAATTTAGGAGGAAGAGTTGAAGGATTTATGCAAAACAGCCACATTTTTTTTACCTGGACTTCCTCCCATTCGGTCCCATTCAGGCCATTTGGTTTTTCCTTCCTCCCATTTGGTCTTTTCTATTGCTGCGTAGATTGGGTAAGGATTTGTCCCACTTACAGAGGTTCCCTCATGTTCAGATAACTTTGTTGGATCGTGCTGGAAAGGCACAAATTGATTAATGCAGTAAAACAAAAGGTTTGCTGAAAAGAATTAATCCCTTTTCACTGAGACCAGCAACATCTTCATTGTTGTTCCTTCATTCTAGCATGGACTGTGCAGATAAACAAGGAGGAATTTACAGTGCACGGTGGAGCTTTTCAAATGGACCCAGATTTTGGGGATGAATAACCTTTTAGAAGAGCAACCAATGATGATTAAAAAAAAATCAATGGTAGACAATCCACTACAATGTTTGGCAAGTGCTTCCAAGAGTTAACAACCCTCACTTTACAAAATATGCACCTTTCTCCAGTCTGAATCCTTCTGACGTCAAAACCGGGATTGTTGGATTACGTTAAGCCTTTTCTCTGCTCGAATGAAGAGCCCATTGTTAAAAATTCAAGACTGTGGTTGAGATTTTCATTCCTTATCGATTCTCGTTCTGGAAAGCCAACGATTTTGGTATTGGATGCCAGGGTGAGATTTTTTAAAACTCACTTAGGAGACTGGGGTATATTAGAAGGAGCATTTCCAGCAGATCTAGAGAAGTTATTATTCCCCTCTATTCAGCAACGGTGAGGCCAGAACTGGAGTATTGCATCCAGTTCTGAGATCCCCCAGTCGAAAAAGGATGTGGATTTACTGGAGGATCCAATGGAGGGCAACGAATACGATTAGGGGGCTGGAGCACATGACCCATGAGGAAAGGCTGAAAGATTCGGGCTGATTTAGGTTGCAGAACAGAAGAGTGAGGGGTGATTTGATAACAGCCTTCAACTTCCTGAAGGAAAGCTCTAAAGAGGATGGCAAGAGGCTGTTCTCGGTAGTGACAGATGGCAGAACAAGGAGCAGTGGTCTCAAGCTGCAGTGGGGGAGGTGTAGTTTGGATATTAGGAAAAATTAATTCCCCAGGAGGGTGGTGAAGCACTGGAATGTGTTACCTATAGACATGGTAGAATCTCCATCATTAGAGGCTTTTAAGTCCCACCTGACAAAGTCCTGGCTGGGATGATTTAGTTGGGGTTGGTCCTGCTTTGGGCAGGGGGCTGGACTTGATGACCTCCTGAGGTCTCCTTTATCTCTAGGATTCTCCAAGTTAATCGACAAATTCCTACTAGTTTTAGGCCCATATGCAGAAGTTTCATTTGGGGTTGTGGTGCTTTTTTGTAAATGTGGACAGCAATTTTGTTTAAATTTAAAGGAGTTCAAAATCGTAATACAAGGGATACACGTAAAGGAGGATAATGAAAAACTGAGAGGAAACAGTGACTTTTACAATGATTTTGTTATAATGTGCTAAAATGTAATGCAGTAATAAAGGTTAAAATCCAAGGGAATGTTAGGAAATGTGATCTATTCCCTGCTTCAGGGCCAGCTGTCTAGGAAAGGTGCTGGCCTAGCAACTACAGCTCCCAGGGTGCTTTGGGTTCCCCCATTATGCCCTGCAGGCTCCTCCAGCACAGCACTGCAGGCAGGAAGGGAGAGAAACCAGATTTTGGGGGGAGCCATGTACAATCCTAAGTGTTAATGAGAAATGTGTATCCACATCCCATAACCAGGTTCGAAGGCCACACTTTAGAAATAAAGGAGTAGAGACTAACACGGCTACCTCTCTGTTACTATTCGCTTTAGAAACGTTCATATCCCACAGTGATCTCTGCGAGCTTTTGGGAAGACGTTGAGATTTGCCAAGTTGCCTCAAGGGGTCGGAAAGATTTAAAATATGAGCAGAATTTATTATCCTTCCACTATTTTTGTCCTTAACCACAAGTACAACTGAGAGAGAGAAAGAGAGCAAGACAGAGAGCGAGAGAGAACCCAAATATATTTATTTAGGAAACTTGTGATCAGTGGAGACCCTGGATTTACACAGAAGCCCACCTTATTCAATACTGTATAGACAAAGAAATCGTCCCAGACGTCCGTCAGAGAGAAGAGTTCATCTTCAGCCGCCTTCTCTGCCAAACGAAACTCCTCTGCAATATCACATTTTGCTCTGGAAAGTTCATTACACAGGTCTTGTTCCAACGTCTGTATTTTCTCTGTCCAGTCCTTGTAATTATAGAGGGTGGACATGCACCTTTTAAAGAACCAGAACAGATATGGCTGAGAGAAAAGGCATAGGACAGTAAACATCTTTTAATCTTCAGACCTTTGATTTTACACTCAGAATTCTCATCCTGGCATTAAAACAAATCTGTGACTTCACAAGAAAGTCATCTCTTCGTCACGCATTCCAGTGCTTCACCACCCTCCTTATGAAATAGTTTTTTCATAACCTTCAACCTTGACCTCCCGCACTCTAACTTGAGACCATTTATCCTTGTTCTGCCATTGGTCACTACGGAGAAACATATCTCTCCACCCTCTTTAGAGCCCACCTTCAGGAAGTTGAAGGTTACTATCAAATTACACCTCACTCATCTCTTCTGAAAACTAAGTAAGCCCTGCTCCCACAACCTTTCCTCATCGGTCTTGTGTCCCAGAACCCTCACCGTTTTTGTTGCCCCCACAATCAATTGGTGTTGCCTCGCACCCCGTGATTGTGGTGGAGGCACATTCCTAGCTTCTAAATATTTCACTCCTCATGCCAGAAAAAAAGTTACACAGTTGAATAATCCTAGAAATGCCCCAGTGACCCTCAATACTGTGCAGGAAAACTGGGTCATTCTCGCTGCTACCTATATGCACCCACCAGGTGGAACCTGATACCCCACACAGATACATGATGGCGTCCAACAGGCCCTGATTCTGCATTTCTGTCAAGGTTCCCAGAAGGCCAATCATGGCCCGCAAACCTCCACCCGATCCTAGGATGGCGATATTAGGTGTGTTAGCCTGGGGGAGGAAAAAGAGAGAATGGTCAAGGAGCAAAGAATGCTGAGGCATCTCTTCCAGTGCAGATCCTTTCAAGAAGTTCATACAGAGTACCTCAAGTGCCCAGACTCGTTTTCCTTATGTTTGGAAGGATTCCTTATCCGGCATCCCATGCTGCATCCATAGGAAATGCATCATACCCTGCATTTTCAGCCACAATCACAGGGTGGTAGCCCTCTATGCCTTGAAACTTTGAGGTTTCCGCTTAAAATCCCATGCACGTACCAATAGATCAGGACCAGAATTTTCAAAAATATGTATGTGGGGGTCATGTAATTACCTTTAATTTCCTTTGGACTTCAAATCCAACTCAGATTTACTCGAACTTTGTGCTGTTCTCCATGTTTAGCAGGCTTGAGGTATGTCTACAGAGCAGTGTTATTCCAAAATAAGCTGTTCTGAAAATAATGCTATTACACACAAAATGCATTTTGAAATAACCCTTAGGCTGTGTCTACACACTCCCCTTCCTTTTGAAATGGGCATGTTAATGAGCAGGTTCAAAATATGCTAATGAGGCACTGCATATTCATTTTAGCGCCTCATTAGCATAAAGGCAGCCGCAGCGATTCGAAAGTGAGGCTTTTCGAATCGCGCGCCACCCGTGGAGATGAGACCTTCCGAAAGGACCCCCCTCCCAGTTTTCAAAAGCCCTTCTTCCTATCTGGTGATCAGAAGAAGGGGCTTTCGAAAGCTGGGGGGGATCCAGCCTTAATGTGTCTACACACAGTAGACTATAGAACTTATTTCAAAATAGACCTGTTGGATTCACTGTGGCTTAGTCCGAAATAGGTTCTACTCACAGAATCACAGAATCACAGGGCTGGAAGGGAGCTCAGCACGTCATCTAGTCCAGCCCCCTGCTTCAAGCAGGATCAACCCCCACTAAGTCATCCCAGCCAGGACCTTGTCCAGCCAGTACTTAAAAACCTCAAGGGATGGAGAATCCACCACCTCTCTAGGCAACACATTTCAGTGCTTCACCACCCACCTGGTGAAGTAGTTTTTCCTAATATCTAACCTACACCTTTCCCTCTTCAACTTCTGACCATTGCTCCTTGTTCTGACATATGACACCACTGAGAACAGTTTCTCACGCTCCTTTTTAGAGCTCCACTTCAGGAAGTTGAAGGCTGCTATTAAATCACCTCTAAGTCTTCTCTTCTGTAAACTAAACAAGCCCAAACCCCTCAGCCTATCCTCATAGGTCTTGTGCTCTACCCTCTTAATCACTTTTGTTGCCCTTCGCTGAACCCGCTCCAGCAAATCCACATTCTTTTTATACTGGGGGGCCCAAAACTGGACACAATATTCCAGATGTGGCCCCAGCAGTGCTGAAAAGAAGGGAATAACTACTTCTCTAGGTCGGCTTGAAATGCTTCTCCTAATGCACCCTGGTATGCCGTTAGCCTTCTTGGCTACAAGGGCACACCGTGTGCTCATATCCAGCCTTTCATCCACCATAACCCCTAGGTCCCTTTCCATCGTACTGCTGCTGAGCCAGTCGGTCCCCAGCCTGTAACAATGCCTGGGATTCTTCCACCCCAGATGCAGGAATCTACACTTCTTATTGAACTGCATCAGGTTTCTTTTGGCCCAGTCCTCCAATTTATCCAGGTCCCTCTGGATTCTCTCTCTACCCTCCAACGAATCTACCTCTCCTCCTAGTTTTGTGTCTATTCCCAGTTTACACCGCCCCTATTTTGAAATAGCTGTACTGTGTAGATACTTGGAAACTTATTTCAAAGTAATGGCTGTTAGTTTGAAATAACTTTGCTCTGCAGACATACCCTTGGTCTCCATGATTCATGGGAATCAATTTGGGGGTTACGTTTTATTTGTTTGTTTGAATGAACAGGCAATTCAGGATTCGTCTTTGTGCCTCCCAAAGTATATGAAATGCAGCTGCTCATGAAATTATTTTTATTTCTGTAAATATTGCTTTCTCTATGCGAGGAACCAAATTGCTCATCAAAAACATGAGCCCCCCCCCAATGATCCCCCCATTTCCTCTATACACCCACAATAAATGTTAAAGTTCTCTTTATTCTAAAACCACTTTAAATTTTGTTCAGCAAAGGACATTTTATCACAAAGTTGCATTTTTTTCATGAAATAAGTGTGGAATGCAAAAAGTCAGCCTGCTGTACTGCTAATGCACAAAAAGGATTTGTGAGAAGTCAGTCACGGAGGCTATGTTTACACTGTCCTCTTAACTCAAATTGAGATATGCAATTTGAGCTATGCAATTTCCATACACTGTTACAAGTCAATTTCAAAAGAGGCTATTTCGGGATTTCAATTTTTGAAATACTGCATAATTTTGAGGCCTCCAGCAATGAGGGGCAGAGAGATGCTGAAATAACGCACCAGGTCGCCTGAAAAATATTTCAAAATGCAAGGCATGTTTCCTAGACACAGAATTACAGCATTGCGTTCAAAAATAGCTTTGCCGTGTAAACATTGCCCAATGGATACTGAATCTTGAGCCCCCAGAAATCCAGGGTCACTCTCTTTGAGCTCAAGGAAGAAAGAAGAAGACTCTTAGGTTGGATTTGCCCAAAGAAGGGAGATGTTCGCAGTTAGGTTGGATGCATAGAACTCACATCCCTCCAAGGACTACCACTCTTCAATGATTGGTAACTATCTGGGGAGGTTCCTCGCATGTCTCCACCATGCCATGTACCAGAGTAATCACAGCAGGTGGGCAGCAGTAGTTGGCTTTTACCCTCTGTGTGGTACAGCCAGCAGAGGGGCCGTGGAACATGTAGGAAGTATGTTACAGAGTCACTGTTCGTTACTGATTTGGTAATAGGTCAGACAGTTCCCATTAGCTCACACCCCCAACTCTCTCTTCCTCTAATTCTATATGTGGTTCACAATGATGGCTCTAATGTTTCCTTTCCATCTGTTCCCTGTTGCAGGCTCCAGCTGGCTGCAAAACCACCATGTGCAGGGTCATTAGTAAGCACAGACCGTATTCCCCTGAGCACAGAGCCCTATGGGAGTATGCCCTGGAATGCCCCATATCGCACTTCCGAGGGTGTTGCTGCTTTCGCTATGGGTGTTGGAGGTGGTGCCTTTAGCAAGGAAGGCCTCAAATTTGAGCCTTGCCAGAGGAGATGAGCTCTGTACATCTGTGGCTGTGGGCCACCTGCCTGTGGTTTCGAAATGCCTCATTTCCTGAGGAACGTCTCCAGGGCCGTTTCAACACAGGCCACTTTCTCTGGAAGTGGCATGCTAATACACAGCCCGAAAGATGCTAATGAGGCGCGGAGGCAAATTCTCCACACCTCATTACCATAAGGTCACATGATTTACAGTACAGAAGACATTCTTTCAGACTCCAAAACGCTGTGTAGGAGCGCGGCCCTGGGGGAGCTTCTGGAAGGAAGTCCTTCTTCCAGAGGCCCCTACTTCCCAAAAATTTGTGTAGAAACGGCCTCTGTGGCCAGATTTTGGAGGCATTTGCTCCCACTGTACCAGGAGCCTGACACACCATAGCTTATGTGCTAGTTTGTTCTCCTCAGTGCTGTGGGCCATGATAGACCCTTACCTCTTCACAGTCAATTTTATAGTTCCGGAGGCACTGCAAGACTTTCGTCTTCCTGTTCCTTGTGGCTTCTTTCTCGCCATCAGAGATCTCATGGGAAAACCGGACAGTTCCACCCTGCAAAATATAAGAGGTCAACAAAATATTCCATCTCTTCAGAGACTTGCTGGGGAATGGAGATTTGGTGACTGGTGCAGATAGAACAAGAACCTCAGAGATTCCCTCTTTATATTTGTACCATGCCTGTGTCTAGAACACTCTGGCAACGTCCCAAGTCAGGCAAGTAAATGACAGATGTTTCAGTTCACTAGGGTGCGTGACCACACAGCAAAGTTATTTCAGAATAACAGCCGCTATTCCGAAATAATGTCATGAATGTCTACACAATGCAACCACTATTTCAAAATTATTCAACCTCATTCTATGAGCAATAGCGGCTATTACAAAAGAGATACTGTCACCTGTTTCAGCCTTATAAAACCATAAAAGAACCAGGGTATTGCAGTGGATGAGGACTTCCACATGAGTCAACAGTGTGCCCTTGTAGCCAAAAAGATTAACAGCATTTAGGGCTGCATGAGTAGATCATTGTTATCAGATTTAGGGAAGAAAAGATTCTCCTTTATCTGGCATGGGTGAGGCCACATTTGGAATACTGTGTCCAATTCTGGCCCCACCCCAACAAAAAAAGGATATGGACAAATTGGAGACTGTCCATTGGAGGGCAAGAAAAGCAATTGGGTGCCTGGAGCACATGACCTAAGAGAAGACGCTGAGGGATTTAGACTTATTTAGCATACAGAAGAGAAGACTGAGGGGCAATTTAACAGCAGCCTTCAACTTCTTGAAGTGGGGTTCTAAAGAGGATGGAGAGAGGCTGTTCTCAGTAGGGATGGGTGGCAGAACAAGGAGCAATGGTCTCTAGTAAATATGTGGGAAGCATAGGTTGGATATTAGGAAAAATCTATTACATAAGGGGGTGGTGAAGCACTGGCATGTGTTACCAAGGGAGGTGATGGAATCTCCTTCCCTAGAAGATTTTAAGTCCTGGCTTGGCAACATCCTGGCTGGGATGATTTAGTTGGGGTTGATCCTGCTTTAGGCAGGGGGCTGGACTTGATGACCTCCTGAGGTCTCTTCCAGCCCTAGGATTCTATGAATCTGTGATATGAGGAAAAGACTTTCTTCTTATGATGCCTCACAGTAAGTACCAGAGTCCTACCTTAACCACCATTCTCTGAGTTCATCTCTCAGTCCCACCTGCTGAAGATGTGTAAATAAATGAATATGCATGGGAAGCATGAGAGACTTCACAGGGCCATGTTTGAGGCATGCACTTGTGTGGTGCATATTGCACCAAGAGAAGAGCTGTCTCCCATTTGCCTGGGGAGGTTCTATTAGAACTCTTGGCGCTGCAGTGTTGCCATAAAGGAACAAATACCAAAAGAAGGAATCTAAAAATTCATGATCCGTCATCTGCCTTTGCAGAACTGACTTTCTAATCCTGAAAACTTTTAAAATGTTGGGCTCTAGTTCTGAGAAACACACTTTTGTGAACAGCTGAGAACCTCAGAAAGGTTGCTCACTCATTGTGGTGGTTGAATGAGACCCAGAGTCTTCTGAACATCTTGCTTCGATTGTTGGTCCAGTGCCTGGAATGCTGTCTCAAAAGGCACAATTTACTCCAAAAGAAAAGGTGAAACCCTTTATTCATCAGCAACACAGGTACAAGAAAAAGGAGCATTTGGCAGATCTAGAGAAGTAGTTATTCAGCACTTGTGAGGCTGCATCTGGAATATTGTCTCCAGTTTTGCCCCCCCCCCCAGTATAAGAAGGATGTGGATTTGCTGAAGCAGGTTCAGTGAAGGGCAACAAAAATGACTAAGGGTCTAGAGCACAAGACCTACGAGGAGAGGCTGAGGGATTTGGGCTTGTTTAGTTTACAGAAGAGAAGACTTAGGGGTGATTTGATAGCAGCCTTCAACTTCCTTAAAGAGAGCTCTAAAGAGGGTGTACACTGTCCTCAGTGGAGTCATATGGCAGAACAAGGAAGCAGGGGGCTGGACTAGATGACCTCCTGAGGTCCCTTCCAGCCCTAGGGTTCTGTGATTCTGTGAAGAGATGTCCACGTTTCAGGGGTGGCATGCATGCTTTTGTTCTCTTTGATGCATTTCTAAATTGTTCTCTCACCCCTTATGATGAAAGCCAAGGCAAGGGGAGACAGAGGAGGTCATACTGGGAAGCTGGTGGTCTCTTGTAATCATGAACCCTGAATGTTATGAGTCCCTGTCAGTATCAAAAATCCCACTGATAGGTGACCAGAAATGTTTGGGGGTGAACCAATCACAGATTCGGTGGAAATGAATCTCAAAGATAAAGAAACAGAATCTCCAGATAATAGGTAACCCCTGATGGGACAAAAGAGTGGTGTGGCTGGTTCTGGGCATGTGTTGTCAACCTCCCATAGTGTGGATATCTTCTCTTCCCCCCTTTCTTCACAGACCAGAAAATTACTATTGGAGATGTGGAGATGCCAATAGTGATCCTGGGTGATCCAGTTTCCTTCTTGCACCCTTGGCTCGTGAAACCATACACAAGCACATTGGACTGCAGTAAGGAGCAGTTCAACTGCAGGCTGAGCAAGCTCGGAACAGTAGTAGAATGTGCATATGGCTGTTTAAAAGTCAGGTTCAGGATCCTTCTGACACAGTTAGACCTCAGCAAAAGCAACATTCCCTTGGTGGAGACAGCCCCCTGTGTGCTCCAAAACTTATGTGAGAATAAGGGGGAAATTTTCTTGCCAGGCTGGAGGGCCATGGCAGATCACCTGATCACTATTAATGAGCAGCCAGACACTAGCACTATCAGGAGAGCACAGTGAGGGGCACGTCTAACCAGGGATGCTTTGAAAAACAGCTGTATGAGTAACCAGACAGTAACATCACAGTCATGCAAAGGAGGTGCCCCCTGTATGGTGACATGTGCTGACCTGTACACCCTGTAAAATTACCCCCTGTGATGGAGTGGAGGTAGTGCATGTGTGAGACTCATGCTGGATGTGTGTGAGACAAGCAGAGCAGCTCTCAGAGGCCAAGGATGACCTTGGGTCTATAACCTAGGTTGGCAGGTAACACCACTGCCCTGAGCACAGATCAGGGAGGAGCCGAGCTGGGTTTGAATCGTAGGCAGCAGTTAGAAGCTGGGGGAGAGGGAGCTGGAAGACAGCCAGCCTGGTGAGGGGGAAGCTACACCCCAGAGGGGCACCCCTCGGGCTCCTCTCCCCAGGACGGGTTGGAATGACTGCCTCTGATTGCTGAACTGACGCTTCTGTAAGAAACTGGGCCTCTTGTCACCTAATAAACTTCCTGTTCTACCTGCTGAGTGAGAGTCACTCCTGCCTGCGGATGGTGCAGTGCATGGGGACCCCTGAACCCCATCACACCCCCATCCCTGTTCAACACAAGCAATAAAGACACTGGTTTGAGAGGGGTTTTTTTTTAAAGAAACAATTGACCAAACTTTCAAAGTTCCCAAGGTTTGAAAGTCAGCACTGCCACCAAAAGGGAAGGCACATTGTGCAACTTGATCATGGTTCTTTTAGCATTTGTTGATTCATGCAGCTCTGCTATGCACTCAGTTCAATTATAACCTCCCCTGGCAGCTGGGAAACAATGCCTCTCTCTGTGAAATAGAAAAGGGACTTTAACCCTGTCTGTAATCTCTCAGGTGCATGCAGGAGGATCTGTTGTCTTCTATCTTTCCTTGCACGTATTTCCTTATTTACACATGGGAGAAGGGCTCCAAGAGGAAGGAATAGGAGACTAGCCCTTAGCTTGGTGGTTTAGATATAACTCCAGTACTTATGCTGAGACCGCACAGGTAAAAAGATTTTTTTCCAAAAAGATCAATCTCAACCACTGCAGATTAAGCCCATTACTCCTTGTCCTGCCTGGGCTCTTTCCAGTTGGTCCACATCCTTCCAAACCTCACAGTATTTCAGCTTGACTTTGCCTAGTCTGTTCTTCCCCTAGACCGGATCCCTTTCCCCTTTTCTCTTGGCCAGACTCAACAAATTGTCTCAAAGCTGCTGCAGGTCTCAGTCTAAAACAAATTTTCTTGTCCACAGGTATCAATATAACATATCCCATTTTGGATCAGATCCAAATTTGGGGTGAACTTAATTCTCCAGACAGCTTGGGGGAACCTTGCTTGAGTAACCTAAACAAATGGCCAGCCCCTTCGTTTACCAATCTGTACAGCTCCTCACCAGCTGTGAAGCCCTTTTCCAAAGTCACCAACAGAGAAAAAAAACAGTGAAATGAAGACACAAGAACTCTGGATCATTAAAAACTGAGGCACAGAGAGGAGAGAAAACACTTCCAGCCTGAAAGAAGTCTGGTGCACAGTTATTGTTGTCCCATCTCTAAAAAAGATGTAAAAGTACAGAGGAGGGCAACAAAAATCCTTAAAGGTCTGGAACAGCTTCTGTACAAGGACAGACTCAAGATAGGGACTGCACAGCTTGGAAAACAGCTGAGAAAGGGGGCTAAGATGGGGACCTGTACAGTCACAGGGCCATGGAGAAACTGACTAAGGAAGTGTTATGTACCAGAACCTGGGGTCACCCAATGAAGCTTTAAAACAAACAGAAGGATACGTTTCTGCACACAGCATGGAACCCACCCTTAGAACTTGCTGTTAGGGCACGTTGTGAAGGCAAAAATGTGTGTTTTCATCAAGGAATTAGAAAATTGCCTGAAGGATGAGTCCATCCAGGGCTTTTAGCCATGATGGGCAGGGATGTAACCCCACGTGCTGAGTGTCTCTGATCCCACGACCGCCAGGTACAGGGATTGGATTTCAGAGTGTGTCTCACTCGAGAACTGCCCTGCTCTGTCCATTCCTTTTCGGACATCTGACTTTGGTCACACTCAGATGACAGGACACTGGGCTGCTGGTGCTCCAGCCCCATGAATATTCCCAGCTGGGTGCCCATCTCCGCCAAAGTAGAGCTGTGAAGGAACCTGACAATTATCAGCACCTGAGGCTGCAGGTGATCCCTGTGTTCTCTATGTCTGTAGCAAGGGAGGAGGCTGTGTCATGCCTGGCAGACCCCCTCTCCCAGCGCCCCCCAGGAGAGACAAGAAGGGGGCTTTCCAAGCAAGAGGAGAGGGCAGACCTCACACCTGAGCCACTGCCTGCTGCCTGAGGAGGCTTCTTAGGGGAATGTCTTGACCAGACCCAACCTTAGGGAAAATTGCATGCTGGGCAAATTTGCATGTTGTTGCCCCAGCACCCTTGGTGGTGCCCCCCATCGTTCTTCATTTCCCATAAGCTCCCCACACTCCCCTCACTCCAGTCTCTACACCCCTCCCTGTCTAACCTTCCTTTGACCCAGTGTCTGCACCTCCCTCCTGTCCCCTTAATCCCTGCACCTCCTGAACCCCCATCTCCTCCAGCTGCATGGGGAAAGTGACCCAGCTGTGACCTACGTGTAGGGAGCCTTGGAGTTGTGTGTTGGTGGGAGGGGATGAAGGACAGTTTTCAGTCCATGTTCACGTAACTTTGAAGTTGAGGAGATAAGTGGGCAAATGGATGAGGAGGAGGAGGGTGACAATGACTATTGTTATTGGTTCACTAGAAGTTCTGAGAAATGGTGTGAAAAAAGATTGTCTTGGGCACAGTAAATCCAAGAATTGTGAAAAGTTTTGTCAAACTCAATTAAATCTGCTTTGGGTCAAACAAAACTGGTTCCTCTAAGGGAAATAATTTACCTGTCTTGGCTGAGACCGTTTCATAGCTTCTTCCAGACTTTCTCAGTAGAATTCTTAGTGAGGTGGAATTCTTCCTTCAGGAACCTTCAGCGAGCTCCTGGGAGAGGGCGGGGAGGACCCAAGACCACCTGTATGTCTGATTTATTCTTTCTGTGGCTGTTTCAGAAAAAGGGAACATTTAATAGAATCCCATAGGGATACTGAGCAGGATTTTCCAAAGTCTTCGAAGTAGGGTGAGCATCGGGTGTTTTCACTAGGACAGTTCTATATTTTAGGCAGGCTTTTATTAAGAAAGAGCTAATTGTCCCATCAGCTGCGGGTAAAGTGAGTCAGGAGCTGTCTGGACTGCATGTGAAGCACATACTCACGGGCCTGGAGAGCAGCAGGAGAAGGAGCCATAGAGGTAAGACAGGAGGGGTGGGGGGACATTAGCCTGTTTTGTTTCCCCCCGTGTAAGGCTGTGTCTACATTAGAGAGTTTTGTCACCATCTCCCTCCAAAACTTGAGGCTGGGTCTACTCTATAGAGTTTTGTCGACAGAAGAGGCCTTCTGGCGACCTAACTCAGGGAGGCTGCATCCACACTACACTTCTGCTTCGAAAGAACGTCTTTCAAAGGAGAACATCGAAAGATGGCCTTTTGAAATGGAGTGTCCACACACGCCAGCAGGGACCGAAGGTTCATTCCGTGCTTTCGAAATGCCTCCAGTTCAATTTCGAAAGACAGCGTCCACGTACACCAAGGTGCTCTTTCGAAAGAGCAGGGGCAGGAAGCGCCATGGGCAGGGTCACATGGTGGACAAGCCTTTCTGGAACCACTGACTGCTGTCCCTTTAATGCACCCCCCCCAACTTGCCTCGGCCTGCTGGCTGGGATCCTTGAACTGTGTCTACACGTGCACGCTACTTCGAAGTAGCGGCACTAACTTCGAAATAGCGCCCGTCACGGCTACACGCGTCGGGCGCTATTTCGAAGTTAACTTCGACGTTAGGCAGCAAGACGTCGAAGTCGCTAACCTCATGAGGGGATCGGAATAGCGCCCTACTTCGACGTTCAACGTCGAAGTAGGGACCGTGTAGACGATCCGCGTCCCCCAACGTCAAAATTGTGGGGTCCTCCATGGCAGTCATCAGCTGGGGGGTTGAGAGACGCTGTCTTTCCAGCCCGTGCGGGGCTCTATGGTCACTGTGTGCAGCAGCCCTTAGCCCAGGGCTTCTGGCTGCTGCTGCTGCAGCGGGGGATTCATGCTGCACGCACAGGGTCTGCAACTCGTTGTCGGCTCTGTGTATCTTGTGCTGTTTAGTGCAAGTGTGTCTGGGAGGGGCCCTTTAAGGGAGCGCTGGCTGTTGAGTCTGCCCTGTGACCCTGTCTGCAGCTGTGCCTGGCACCCTTATTTTGATGTGTGCTACTTTGGCGTGTAGACGTTCCCTCGCTGCGCCTATTTCGATGAGGTGCTGCGCAACATCGATGTTGAACATCGACCTTGCCAGCCCTGGAGGACGTGTAGACGTTATTCATCGAAATAGCCTATTTCGATGTCGCCACATCGAAATAGGCTACTTCCATGTAGGCTTCAGGTGTAGACGTAGCCTTGGTGGGCACCTGTGAGTGGCTGGTGGTCTGGGGCGGTCCTTCCCCTCGGTCCCTATCTCCGGCTTGGTCGGGGGCGGGGGGGGGAGGTTGGTGGTATTCAGGAGCACAGCTGGAGGTGCCAGGAGGATGCCAAGGAGGCGGTCCAGTTCTCTAAAGTAGAGGCAGCTGGTGTGCGCTGCCCCTGACCACCCAGCAGTGTCCTGAGCCTGGCAGTAGCGCTGTCAGAGCTCCTCAACCTTGGACCTCACCTGGTCCAGGATCTGGGTTGGGTGACCCCAGCCAGTGAAGCTCTTGGCCAGGAGCTCAAACACCGCCATGTTCTGGCACCAGACCCCCATCTGCTGCAGGACTTCCTCATCTGCCCAGAGGGCAAGGAGGTCCTGCAGCTCGGCGTTGGTCCAGGAGGGGACCCGGCACTTGGGTGCCTGGTTCGCCCCCCCCAGGATGACTCCCCCCAGTCCCTGGGTGGCCCCTAGGGTGGGTGGGAGTCCTGGAGGCTGGCCATGGCGCCGGAGGTGGTGCGGTTTTGCAGCTGGCAGTGGTCTGAGCAGCAGTGTGGGCTTCCTGTTGCCTGCACTCTCTCAGCTTCCTGCCTGAGGGCTTCTGGGTGCCTGCATCCTTACACACGGCTGGACGCTGGATCCAAAGAGCTCCGCCATCTGCCAGCTGATCGTGGCCATGGAGGACTGGCTGTTTCGAAAGAGTGGGCCACGGCGTATCTACACTTGCTCTCTTTGGAGATAATCTTTCGAAGGAGGGCACTTTTCCCACCCTGGGAAAGGAGGACCTACTTTGAAAGAACGGGGGGGCTCTTTTGAAGTTAATTTCGAAAGAGCGCCGTGTATGTGTAGACGCTCCATGGGCTCTTTCGAAAGAACTCGGTCTTCTAATCTGGACATCGAATGTACTTGCTAGGGTAGATGCACCCGGAGTGTCTACACACTTCAAGCATTCTCTTAAGAAAGTCTCAACAGAACTCTGCATTTGTCTCGACAGTATTATTTTTGAGGCATACGAGGCATACGAATCTCTGGACAGAGTACCATGGACAAAAGTGCAGCGTAGACACGTCTGTCGAGAGATAGGGCTTCCAGATGCCTGCCAGCCCTCTTTGCAGAACTGCTATTTTGCTTTCTGGCACCAGTGGGAAGTGCAGTCCAGCAGTTCTCTGTCAGCAGAACAAGTCGGGTGTGTCTATATTTGCATTCCTTTTTCGGAAGAGGTATGCAAATGAGGAAAATTGAAAATTCAAATGAGGTGCAGATTTGCATATCTAGCACTTCGTTTGAATGTTCTTATTTTCAAATTGCTTCTTTTGACAGAAGAAAACCAGTGTAGACACTGCTCTTTTGAAAGTAAACCCCGTCTTCCAAAGAATCCTTCCCTTTTTTCATGGGAAGAAGGATTCTTTCAAAGGTAGCGCTTACTTTCAAAAGAGCAGTGTCTACACTGGTTTTCTTCTTTCGAAAGAAGCTATTTCAAACGAACGACATGAAATGAGTTGCCATATATGAAAATTTTGGTCTCATTTGCATTTTCCCTCGTTTGCATAACTCTTTCAAACGATAAATGCAAGTGTAGACACAGCCATCGTGTGTAGATGCAATCTGTTGACAGGTAGATAGATAGACAGATAGATAGATATGGTGTATGGGGATGGATAGATAGACAGATAGATATGGTGTACGGGATGGATGGATAGACAGATAGACGGATAGATAGATGGATACAATGTGTGACTCTTTGCACTCTATCCACATGACTCTTCTTCCCTAATTGCTTGGCCACTACGGATCTAGTTAATTTAAAAGTGACAAACCCGGCCAGACCTCTGAACAACTGTGAAAGAGCCATTCTGGTGGTAGTGAACCCATTTAACGACCTTTTGCTACCCCCAGCTATAGACTGTCTGTTTCAGAATGTACTGTGTTACTCTGTGGGACATTGGTTTAATAATGGTTTTAAAATTATTTCAGTAAGGTGTTGCTGAAGGTTATAAAATCACACCTCTAAAAAAGTTGTTGGGTCCCTCTGCCATTGGGCAAGGGAGCACCAATTGAATAGAACTGTGTAGGACTCAATACATCCTTATGACAGCTCTGTACGTTCTAGCCACTGGCCCTACTCCTGCCCCAGAGCTGCGAACAAAGGCCAGTTGCCCTGACTCTCAGATGCTCCAGCTTTAGTCATGTAAATGCAGCTGAACATCAGCTGAGCTGGAGCAATCCCAGCTGGGTCATCGACTCACCTTGTCCTGGGCTTGCCACTCCTGTCTGACAGATGGATGCAGACCTCTGGCTGAGACAGAAACCACGGACAGCCCTCCTTAGCCAGTGTCCTTTATATAGAGTCAGGCTTGGAAGATGACTGAGATAATAAGGGAGGGGCCGCTATGCAAAGCTAGTCATGATATCTTTCTACAACTGTGTGTAAGGGGCAATAATCTGCATTGAAGGGAGTGGTGCCATAAAAGGTGTCCGTGAAGTGCTTAGGAACTGTGAGTAAAAGGAAATTATCTTGACACATGATTTAGGGAGTGGAGAGTTAATAGGTGTGTTGGTCATGGTGTCAGCTTTGAATGGCTCCGCTAGTGCTTCTTAACCCCAGTCCAAATTTCCTGTTGGGGGACCCCCCCCACTTCTAACAGTGCCCCTCACTCCCAACCCTCTCCCCCTTTATCCCCTGCCCCTACAACTCTGCCTGTAGCCCTCGGTCCTGATCCTCAGTCCCCTGTCCCCACACATAGCTCAGCTAGTCCCCCCCATGACCCAATGCCTAACTCTGTTAACTGTTTCCATTCCCTGCATGGTCATGTGGAGATGGAACTCCTGTGAAATTATCATTCCCCTCTGTTTGGCACTGGAGAGGCCATATTGCAGCCAGTTCTGCCCGCCCCCCCCAGCCAATATTGAAAGGGTGAGGATGGATTGGAGAGCATTCAACAGAGGGCAACCAAACTGATTAGGGGGCTGGAGCACAGGGCCTATGAGGAGAGGCTGTGGGATTTGGGCTTGTTTAGTTTGCAGAAGAGAAGAGTGAGGGGCTATTTAATAGCAGACTTCAACTTCCTGAAAGGGGGCACTAAAGAGGATGGAGAGAGGCTGTTCTCAGTGGTGTCAGATAGCAGGACAAGGAGCAACGGTCTAAAAAGTTCCAGTGGGGGATGTCTAGGTCGGATATTAGGAAAAGTTATTTCCCCAGGAGGGTGGTGAAGCACTGGAATGCGTTACCTAGAGAGGTGGTGGAATCTCCATCCTTACAGGTCTTGAAGTCCTGGCTTTCCAAAGTGCTGGCTGTGATGGTTTAGCTGAGGTTGATCCTGCTTTGAGCAGGGGACTGGCAAAGGTCCTTTCCAGGCCTACGTTTCTCTGGTTCTATGACTGCAGGGGAACTTCTCATAGCAGTGTCATGTGAGATGGTGCATAGGCTGAGGAGATGGAGAAGGAAGCGGAAGGAAGGGGTTGATACCCTGGTCTTCAGTGCAACTATTAGCTGACTTTAGGTTACGTCTCTCTTAAAATGGTCCAGTGGCACATCTGCTTTCAGTCAAAGGCCTGAAAACCACGCTGCTTGGTTGTCCTAACCAGCTGCTCTTCCAGAGCAACATCATGGAATGTATTCGCGTGAGCCAGGGGTCAGCAATCTTTCCAAGGCAGAGTGCCAAAATGTGACCTTCTGACCTCCATGTACGGCCCAAGTGCCGGGGCTGCTTTTGAAGTCAGTAATAGTCCCACTTACACTCGCTTCATGCATAAATAAATTAAGATGCAGAGCTTTACTCTTGCAGGGCTTTGCCTGTCACGGTGCTGCTGAGCCGGGGCAGCATTTTTCTCATTCTCAGGAACTTCATTTGGGTGTTTCGGCCCAACCCTGCTGCAGAGGGGCCGGTGAGGGCTGCAGCTCTGCCCCCAGCCCCACACTGTCACAGGGGATCCATCGCTGGCCCCAGATTTGGCGTCGTTTGAGCAAGCCCCCTGGAAATAACCAAACCAACCCACAAAATGATCAACATTCTGCAAAAAGAGAAAAAAAATCCCAATAACCCTACACACACACACACACACACACACACACTTGTTTCCTATTAACACAGATCCTGAGAAAACTACACTTCTGAGTCATTCTTAACCCTTGAGAGCACCTCATCCCCCCAAATGGCAAGGGCTCTGGTAAGGGCTCCAGCTTTGGTTCTGGGCCCTTCCTCTGCTGTGGGCAAGAGGAGAAAGGCCGAGCTCCTTCCATGCGCAGTTTAAAGTGAGCTTGGGGGTTGGTCCTGGGGAATGAGGGGCAGTGGGGCCATTGGACGAGGTTTTCCATCCCTCTTCTCTTTGCCCCCTCCATTTCCATGTCCTGGAGCATGATTTGATTCCAGGAACATTTAATTCCATGGTTATGACAGCGGCTTTCAAGTGCCTGTCAGAAATGAGTATAACTAGTGAAGCATTCTGGGACAGTCTCACCATTAAGGCAAAGTGGGACGGTCACGTACAAGGCGAGAAGTAAGACAAGGAAGTGGAAAAGGCTTGCCTCAGTCAGAAGTTGCTAAAGAATTACAGGAAAAGTTTGCACTTTAGCCGTAGTGCCATAAAAGGGAACCACAGAAAATAAACCAGTAAGATCTGCTTTGGGTGCTTCCACAAATGCTGTATAAAATTACAAAGCTGAAACTTGGGGCGGGGGCTGGTTCCAGGTGGAGACAGGCTACTCTGTATTGCAAGGCACCAATGAAATAAAGAGAGTGATTTTGACTTTGCTGGTGTTGCCTGTCTCTTATGCGGTCAGACAACGAACGGGAACGGGGACCGGGCTAGTGTCCGTGACATGCCTAAAAGAAGGTTGCAAAGAGGAGGGAGAAACGTGGCTCTCCTTGGCCTCTGAGGACAGGCCAAGGCGTAATAGGCTTAAACTTCCACAGTGGAGGTTTAGATTGGACTTTAGGAAAAACTTCCAGCCTGGCTGAACACTGGAGCAGGTTAGATAGACACCGATCAGGGATGGTCTGGAAGGTGTTTTTTTCCTTCTGTGAGGGCAGGAGACTGGACTCAGTGACCTCTCCAGGTCCCTTCCAGTTTTGGTGTTCTATCAGTCTATGACTTTCCAGGAAATCAGGTAAGTTTACGCTGGTCCTGTCAGATCTGAAGAGACTCTGTTGGTTCCAGAACTCCACTTGAAAGTGTGATGCTGACAGACCAGGGTTGCTAGCACCAGGGATAGAACCTGTGAGCATAGGGGCTAAAGTCCTGCACGCTACCACATGAGCTAAAGGCCAGCTGGCTCTCAGCCAAGGCTCAAGAGCATAGATTTTACTCCGCCCAGATGAGGGCTCAGTGCCTCTTGGTAATACAAAAGGTTATAGAGAGGGCAGGAGGGAGCGAAGGAAGGAGCGGGAGGTAGAGTGGGGTGCATGGAGAAAAACCAAATCCTGACCTTACTTCAAGTCTGGGTTAAAGAAAGCTGCATATCAAATTTGGTCAGGCTAGTTCCTGCCACATTTCCAAACCCTCTCCGATCCATAAAATACAGTCAGCTTTCCCACCAACTCCAGTGCTGTTGGTGGAAGTGTGCCAGGTTATAGTGAAACCCCAAACCCAGAGGAATTGCTCATTGTCTCTGCACAACTTACTCTCTTAAAGTTAATAACATGTTTGCTGGGTTGGGCACCTGTGAAAGGAATGACCCACAAAGTGGGGTGAACTCATGGAAATGATTCCTTGTGATTGATTTGAAAAATAACTCTTCCACTTTTGTTTCATTACCATGTCTAGCACACCTGACACTTTACCACTTACTGGGACTTGAAAGAAAGAAAAAAAGAAAACAGAATGTAATGTCATCAATTCTGCTGATCTTCAATAAAAATTAATCACTCAATGTCCTTCCCCAGAAGTGAGGATTAGCCTCGTTTGCATAGATAAGCTTCAGGCTCCTACGTGCTTACCTTCCACACTCCTTCAATATGACCTTAATTTCTTGAATTTCAGTTTTACCAGCTCTTCCTGAATGGAGATTATCAAACCAAAAAAGCAGTCAAGTAGCACTTTAAAGACCTTGCTTACTGTTTTTGGTTCTCTGCACCTTAAATATTGACTCTGTTCTGGTCTGGCTCTGGTCTGAAGAAGTGGGTCTGTCCCACGAAAGATCACCTAATAAATTATTTTGTTTGTCTTTAAAGTGCTACTTGACTGCTTTTTTTGTTTTGATAGTATATAGACTAGCACGGCTTTCTCTCTGTTACTATTCAATGGAGATTGTTCAACATCTTTATTTTTTTTTCCAGCTCTGAAGAAGTGGGTTTGCCCCACAAAAGCTCATCGCCTAATAAAGTATTTTGTTAGCCTTTAAAGTGCTACATGACTGCTTACTTGTTTTGTGATGATACAGACTAACATGGATTCCTCTCCGTGACTATTTTTTATTAATGACCTGGATGAGGGGATGAATTGTACTCCCAGCAAATTTGCAGATGACACTGAGCTAGGTGGAGATAGGAGGGCAGGTATAGGATCCAGGGTGACCTAGACAAATTGGAGGATTGAGCAGAAAGAAATTGCATGAAGTTCAAAATGGACAAGTGCAGAGTCTTGCACTTGGGATGGAAGAATCCCAAGCCAAGCACTGTTACAGGCTGGGGATTGACTGCAAAGTAGCAGTACAGCAGAAAAGGACCTGGGGATTACAATGGAAGAGATGCTAGATATGAGCCAACCCTGTGGCCTTGTAGCCAAGAAGGTCAACAGCATATTGGGGTGTATAAGTGTGATGGAGTGGGGGGAAGTTCATGTGTGAGACAAGCAGAGCAGCTCCCAGTGGCTAAGGATGACCCTGGGGCTACAACCTAGGCTGGCAGGTAACACCTCAGCCCTGAACAAAGAGGAGGGAGGAGCCGAGCTGGTTTTTTGAATCGGGCACGGCAGTTAGAGGCTTGGGGGGAGAGGGAGCTGCAAGGCAGCCAGCCTGAGGAGGGGGAAAGCTACACCCCAGAGGGGCACCCCTCGGGCTTTTCTCCCCAGGACGGGTTGGAAGAACTGTCTCTGACAGCTGTACTGACGCTTCTGTGAGAAACTGGGCATCTGTTGCCTAATAAACCTCCTGTTGTACCTGCTGGGTGAGAGTCACTCCTGCCAGCAGACGGGGTGCAGTGCAGGGGGACCCCTGAACCCCATCACAATAAGGAGAAGCATTTCCAGCAGATCTAGAGGAATTATTATTCTCCTTTATTTGACACTGGTAATCTTGAGTATTGGGTCCAGTTCTGGGCCCCCCAGGATAGAAAAATGAGGACGCATTGGAGAGGCTCCTGCGAAGGGCAGCCAGGATGATTCAGGGGCTGGAGCACATGACCTATGAGGGAAGACTGAGGGATAGGGATTTGGGCTTATTTACTTAGTAGAAGAGTGAGGGGCGATTTGAGAGCAGCCTCCAACTTCCTGAAGGCTGGACAGTGGTTGCGGAGGGACGTACGCAGGCGTGGACACCCTGAGCAAAGAGAGATCATGGGCTTTGGCCATGCAAAACTTTTTAGCTGCCGCCAGATCGGTTGCATGATTCATATCTTCCTGCTTCCTAGAGGCCTCGATCTGCTTCAGAAACACGTTTTGAGAGCCTGCCTCTGTCGCACGGAGCGTAACATCACAGCACACCATGGAAAGGGAGGGATACAGGGCAGAAGCGGCAAGGGCAAGGGTTCACAGCCAGTCAGTCGCTGTGACTGGAAGAGACACCAGCTCCCCTGGGTATCATTCCCTTGCCCCTAGCTGTCAAAATCACTGCAGTGTCTCCGCTGCTTCTCTCAAATTGTGACCACTTTAGCTGCTGGGAACTGTTAGGAAAATTCTGAGCCTCTGGTCCAACTCTGTTTGGATCTCCACTGAGGCGGTGCCTGGGAGCCCTTAGGAATAGACTTGGAAAAATGACCTCCCAACTGGCCACACATAACTTGTGCGCAGAGAAAAAGAGGTGTTAGTATTTTTTTTTCCAGTACCTTGGCCTCAGTGTGAGGAGAGAACACCTTCCCAGGCCAGGGGTAAATAGCGAGCTGGATAATGGCACAGAATCTGGATGAGGAGGAGAGAAACCTGGGAAGGATTCCACACAGATTAGCATGGTAAGGGTGCTGCTGCAATGAAATATATGCAGAGTTTATCACAGGGTCTTTTAAGGGAAAAAAACCCATCAATTAACAATGCATATTTTTTTTTAGATTATCAAACTTATTTCAAACTTATATGAAACTTACATACATGACATAAACTGAAGCAGCCTAAATCAGAGGTTAAGAACATAAGAACAGCCACACTGGTCAGACCATAGGCCCATCAAGCCTAGTGTCCTGTCTTCTGACAGCGGGCATTGGCAGGTGCCCCAGAGGGAATGAACAGAACAGGTAATTACCAAGTCATCAATTCCCTGTCGCCCATTTCCAGCCTCTGGCAAACAGAGGCCAGGGACATTGCCCATGCCCAGCCTGGCTCTTAGCCATCGATGGACCTGTCCCCCACTGATTTATCTAGTTCTTTTTTAAACCCTGCTATAGTCTTGGTCTTCACCATATTCTCCAGCGAGGAGTTCTGCAGGTTAACTGTGTTGTGTGAAAAAATATTTCCCATTGTTTATTTTAAACCTGCTGCTTATTAATTTCATTTGGTGAAATGTATATTGGTGAAAATATATATATTGATGAAAAATATTTGGTTACCTTAGGAAAATATCTATCTATCTATCTATATATCACCTTACACCGTATCTATCTATCTATCTATCCATCCATCCCCATACACCATATCTATCTACCTATCTATCTATCCATCCCCATACACCGCATCTATCTATCTATCTATCCCCATACACTGTACCTATCTATCTATCCATCCCCATATACAGTATCTATCTATCTATCTATCCCCATACACCATATCTATCTATCTATCCATCCATCCCCATACACCGTATCTATCTATCTATCTATCCCCATACACTGTATCCATCCATCCCCATACACCATATCTATCTACCCGCATACACTCTATCTGTCTATCTATCTAACTATCTACCTTATACTGCTCTCTCTCTTGCCAGGGACAATGAAAAAGTAATAGATAACCTGTCTATCTATTGTGGCAGATCACAGCCTGCAGCCGACAGGACTCCTGAGTACCATTCCCAGCTCTGGTGCAGTACAAAGGGCTAGTGGGCTAGGGAAGGGGATTTCTCTGGAGTTCTTATGTTTTTGGTTGTGAGGACTGGGTCCTGACTTCAACATTAACTGGGCCCCTTCTTAGCTTGGGCTCCTGATGCTAGAAGTGCTGCTCCCATCTGCAGAGCTGCAAATGCAGAGTAAACTCACTACTTTCAGGGACGCTCCTTCTCATTTATACGGTGGTACCTGGCAGCAGAATCTGACTCTCTGGTCCGGAGTTCCCCTCTTATGATACGACGAGAAGTTTTAGCTGACCCTGTATAAAATAGGATGAAAAAGTTATTCCATGACCTGGTAACCAATGGGTCCTCAGTATAAGGCCCTAAGTTACAGTGGGGGAGGTCAAAATTGGATATTAGGAAAAAAAACAAAACAAAACAAAAACTACTTCCCCAGGAGGGTGGTGAAGCACTTGAATGGATTACCAAGAGAAGTGGTGGAATCTCCATCCCTGGAGGTTTTTAAGTCCCTCCTTGACAAAGTCCTGGCTGGGATGATTTAGTTGGTGTTGATCCTACTTTGGGCAGGGGGCTGGACTAGATGACTTCCCGAGGTCCCTTACAGCCCTAGGAGTCTATGATAAATTCCCTCAACCTTGTGTAAGCCAAGAGTAATCAGAGTCAGTAAATGGCCCTGTTGATACTATCACTCACCCTAGTGTAAACCAGGAACAATTCCGCTGAAGTCAGTGGGGCCCTGCTTTAACTGTACAGCCATCTTCCCAAGCTATGGATCTGGGCTTAAATTGAGGAAATTTTGGTGGTTGACGCAAAAGGGGAGATATTTTATTAGCTGAATCCTGACCATTTTCCCTCTCCTTGCCTCTCCAGGCAGCTCTGAGTGCAGCAAGAAAGACAATGTCTGGCCAAACAGCTGTAACTGAGTTCCTTCTCCTGGGGTTCCCTCATGCTCCAGAGGGGCAGATTTTTACACTTCACCCTGTTCTTGGTGATTTACCTGGCACCCCTGATGAGGAGGTAGGCTGTCATGTCCAACAATGACGTCTTGAGCTTGCACAGGCTCATCGGTTGTGGACTCGCATGTGGCTGAGGAGGCCAAGCTTTGAACGTCATGGGCGTTCACAGTGGGGGCAAGGGAATTGTCCTGGCTCTGTTGGTGCGGCTGCTGCTGTTGCTTTCTTCCTCTCACGAGCATCAATGAGGTGCATGTGTCACTGCTCTTCAAAGTTGTCATACACGTCTCTTACGAGAGCAAGACAGCCTGTTGGTTCTTTTGCATGCTGCTCTAGCTGATCTGGTTTTAAACCAGCATGAGCAATGTTGGCCTTCCCGCAGTCTTTATACCTCTTGCAAGGCCTGCCTTGATTCCTTTTGTCCTGGGAGAGTTCACCGTAGAGGAGATGACGGAAACACTTCTCATCATCACAGTAGTCGTCTTTGATCACTACCTTCACACCTCCATGTATTTCCTGGTGTATTTCCTCCATCTTAAGTCTCAGCTCCATCTCTGTCACAATCTCCAAGTTCATGGCGAATTTCCTAACACACAGGAGGTCAATTTCCTATGCTGGATGCATCACTCAGGTGTTTTCCCTCATGTCCTTGCTAGGAGCCATTTTTTTCCTTCTCGGCATTATGGTTTTTGACCAATACATAGCCATCTGCGCACCACTGCACCGTGGGAGAGTGATGAACCAGGGGGCATGTATGCAGATGACAGCCAGTGCCTGGATGAGGGTGTTGCCTCACACTGGGAACACCATTACATTAACCTTCTGTGGAGGCAATACGGTGGGTCAGTTCTTCTGTGAGATTCCCCACTTCCTCAAGCTTGCCTGCTCAGACTCATACCTCCATGAAGTTTGGGTTCTTTCCCGCAGTGCCTTCTTAGGGGTTAGCTGCTTTGTTTTAAGACTTACATCCTATGTTGAGATCTTCAAAGCACTGCTGAGATTCCTCTCCGAACAGGGCTGGCATTGGCCAATTCCTGGTGCCATAGAGGGAGTGAACACAACAGGTAATCACTGAGAGATCCCTCTCCGGTCATCCATACCCAACCTTGGACAAAGAGAGTTTAGGGACCCCATTCAACCCATCCTGGATGAAGCCATTGATGGACCTAACCTCAAAGAATTTATGAACCCTTTGTGAATCCTGAAAAAGTCCTACCAGGAGAGTCAGGGAAGGTTCCCGAGCCTCTGTTTGTCAGAAGCTGGGAATGGGTGACAGGGGAGGGATCACATAATAATTTCCTTTTCTGTTTACTCCCTCTTGGACATCTGGCATTGTAGGGTGAAAATTCCTCAGGCAGGCCATGCTTTGTGCGAAAGACCCCCTCTTCAATTCTTGAAGTCTGGTGTAGGCCTATAATATAGAAACCCAGCTAGCGTGAGTGGAAAGATACCTCGCTGGGCCCCCTCCTCCCTTATCTCTCTCACCAGATACCTCACTGGGCCTCCTTATCCCCCTCACAATACCCAGAGAAGGGCAGGAAGGGCCTTGAAGTCTGAAGGGAGGAACAGCTGCCTCAGCAACTCCATTCCAAGGAGAGGCCTGGCATGTGGCAACCCATTGTTAGTGCTGTGTGCTGTTAACGGCTTTTAATGACTTGTGCGTTAAATCTTCTGGATAAACTCCCCCAGAGGCACCAGTGTGGAGACATCACCACGTCCCCTATCCTATCTTGACACACACTGGCCATTGCACATCTGTTTTGGTTAACATGTAGAGGAAACACCTGTACTGGAGATAAGCTATGGGTGGGGATGCTCTGTAACCTTTTGAGATGATTGGCTTACTGTGCTCATTTCCACTTGCTGCTAGAACCTACCCAGGCGTGGGTAACACCCATGTCGTAGTTTTCCCCCCACCCATCAATAATCTGTATAACCAATTGTAATCTGTTGTCTGGCAGTGCTTCACTGAGTCCTGATGGGTGAAGCCACGCTCCACCAGCACTGGCTGTAATAAACCCTCCTGCTTCCTTCATACACGGTGTCCAGACTTTGTTCCAGCAGGCATTGACCATGGTCAGAAGGGAGGGCAGTGGGCCAGATGGACCTTTGGTCTGAGCCAGTGAGACCATTCTTATGTTGCAGGGTGACTGTGACCAAGTCACCTCACCTCACTGTGACTCAGTTTCTCCGCCGTCAGGGCAGTGCTGATGATACTTACCTTTTTTTTTGTGAAGTACTGTGAGGTCTGAGGATGAAAATAGTTGTTAAAAGAACAAACATTCTCATTAAAACATCCTGTGGGTATGAGTTAATTTAGCACAGACAGGTGTGTCCTATGTTACCGGAGTAAAGGACAACAAAGACATCAGGGTATGATTATGAAATGTGCCTCTTCCCTTGTCTCCAGTCCTGCCCACACCCTCACGCTCCCACCACGAGGCTGGGCTGGTACCTGAGCTGATGGCCAGGCAGATTCTAAATATGGTATGGGGCCTGTGTGTCAGCTGGGGATGATCAAAGACAATTCTCCTGAAGAGGAGGGGTGTCCTGTTGGCTGGACGCAGAGTTCCAGGACCAGCTGGCCATCTGTGGGGCTAAGGGCATCCTCCTGAGGATGGACGGCTGGAAATGAAGAGCAGCCACCTCTACCCAGATCCTGGTCACAAGGGTCCACCCCTTAGGCCCTCAATTAGGTGTGGTCGAAAGTCAAGGAGCTGCACCAGTGGTACGCGAAGCCAAGAGAATCAGCCAGGTGGTCGAGGACAGCACCTGCCACCTGCTCCTACTAAGAAGACCCATACCAGCTCCTCAGCCTCAGGGAGGGTGGTGGGGGGACCCAAACCAGCCGCACAAATGGCCCAGCGTGGATGGATCTCAAAGTGGTCAGGCCATCCCTGGGCCCCCCCACAGACAAGGAGGTACAGTCATGGGGGCGTGGACACTGACCCATGGTACCCAGCTCTGTGACTGACAGGGCACCGTCCTCTCCCCTTATGTCTCCACAGCCTTGATTTCCATGGGCCACCCCAGCCCCCAAGATGTTGCAGTGAGCCCTAGAGCAGCCAGCAAGGAGAAAGGAGCACCATCCCCCAAGAGCAGGCACCGCACAGGGTGGGTCTGCTGCCGCAGCTGGGCCAATGACTTAGCTGCAGCCCACACAGCCAGGAGGCGGGAGCAAAAATGCCTGGTGCGGGTGTTGGAGATGAAAGTTTTATTCTCTTCTGTTCTCTTTTAAACTTTGAATTTTAAGCTTAGCCAGGTAGCAATGTAAGGTAACCTGTTAACACAGGTAACACTCATTGATTAAGTTCTTCAGATGAACGTACGCCTCCTGTTTTAGAGTTTAGTGAATTTAGTAAATTAGAGACAGTTTTGGTATGGTGTCTATGTGAATAAGATTACAGGATGATGTTGAAGGCTGAAGCCTTAATTGTTTGATTTACGATGCCTTTACTCTGCTTTTCTCTGCGAGTCCTTGTAAGAATTGTTTATGTGTGAAAGTGGTGTGTCTGTGTGAAGATAAAGGTGGGAAGGTTATCCCCAGAGCCAGATGGCCAAGGAAGGAGGGCAAAATGTGGGTGAAGACAGACTTCATGGCGTCAGAGAAGGACCATCAGTGCATGCCCCAGTCAAGAAGAGATTGGATTGTCAGATAGACGACTCTAAAATATGGAGCAGGCACCCTTAAGGACAATCAATTACAGGATGAGCTTTTCGGAGATGTTTTGAGAATGATTGGTATCGGAAAGATAACACACCAGTCACAGACTGACACCGCAAACCTCAGCGGAGGAAAGGATTATAAGAGCAGGGTGCTTTGCCACGGGACTTTGGGTTTGTCTAGCCACCAACTCCAGGAGAATGTTGGATTGCGACCAACATGGCCCTGCTCCACTTCTGTGATCAGTCAAGGTGGCCACTAGATTGATCCAGGGTCTGGATTGGTAACTATAACATCCTTTGACGGGACTCTGTGTGTGTGTGTGAGAGAGAGAGAGAAAGAGAGAGAGAGAGAGAGAGAGAGAGAGACTGAAAAGCACATGCTACTGTTATATTCTCAGTAAATGCGGCATACTGCCTTTTCCCCTATAAAAGATCTCACGTGTTTCGTTCAAGCATAACATGGGAACAGCTGTCCATGGAGTGGGTGGCCTGGGACTGGGTCTTGGGTACCTCGACACCCTGACCTAGGCAGTTGCCAGCTATCTGGTCCATCCGCCTGCTCTATGGATGGCTTTTCCTGTGGCTCCTTGGTCCCCTTGCCCCCCAGCCCCTGACCCCCACCGCCCCTTCTCTGCCCCTCCCAACGCTCCTCCTACCCCCTCCCCTCGCCATCCTGCTCCCACCCACCATGACAGCAGCTGCAATGGAGGAGCTCGTGAACTGGCTGTGGGTGGGTGCGTCTGGCCTGACCTTGGCTCCTCCCGCCCCATCAGTCTCAGACCTTCACGCCCCCAGGGTATTTCCACCTACCTGTGCTCCTGGCGCTGTCCCAGCCTGCAGGGGGCCCTGGACCCAGGGTGGTTGCCTCTCCCGGGGCCACCATGGCTCCCATTCCCTGACCCCTATGGTCAAGAGAAGCCCCCGTCCCTCCTTTCAAACAGTTGGAGACATCTTTGATCTTGAACAATTAACAGTTAACTTCATTGGACAGGGTCCGTGTCGTGCATCGGGTGGGGATGGTGAAGGATGTGTGTGAAGGCATTTTGACACGACTCATTTCGAAGTGACGGATCGGGATTACCCCTTTCAGCGTCGCTTGCTAACATAGCCATGGCCACACTGTGACAAAGGTGTTACTCCTCATTGTGGAGAGGCAGCCCTGCTGTCAGCTCAGTGCCAAGTTGGGTCAACGGACTGTTCACAAAATACATTTTGTGTCCAGACATTCTCTATTGTAGAGATAAACCCAGTGTCTCACAGGGGTCCTAAAAAGAGCAGGAACACAGGTTTTAAGAGATCTAAGGGTGTGTCTACACAGCAGCATTTTTTTGAAATAAGCTGTTCCAGGAGAGCTCATTTCAAAAGGACACGGACACACACAAAAATGCACTTCAAACTAACGCAACTCTACAACATCTTCACACGTGGTCTACTTTGAAGTAGAGCCATTGGGTGCATCAGGGGTTATTTTGAAATAGTTACTAATCTACACCAGCCGAAATCTTCGAAATGGCCATGCAAATGGCCATTTCGAAGATTAGTAATGAGGCGCTGAAATACATATTCAGCACTTCATTAGCATATGTAGCCAGACAACCCCCCCCACCCTTCTTTCCTCCTTCACTGTAACTACTTCAAGGCACAGATGTGCTAAGGCATCAAAACCATGAGAAGCACAAGAAAATAGATAAAGGGGAGGAGCAGGCTGTTCCTGGAACCGGGGGCCTTGGGCTACCCTTGGACAGTACTGATCAGTGATATGCCCACATAACGTTCCAGGAGAGGAATCCTCTGCCCATGAGAAAAGAGTGTTTCATTGTAATGATTTGGCTAACGTTCAGCTATCTTCACCTGACAAGCGTAAATTAACTAGTAACTGCCTTTTGAGACCTGCGTCGTACCAGCACAATTGGTGTTTTCAGATAAGGAAGGGTGTAAGTAACCAGTGGGTTATAAAGTAGGGCTGAGATGCAATTGCCTAACCTGCTGGTCAGGACAGGCCTTTGCGTCCCGAGGTAAGGATACGTCCTCCTCGTCCTCTTCTTCCCCAGGGATTGAGTGACAGACGCTGGCAATGCCAGAGTCAGATGATGCAGGGGTGAGAATTATAGCTGCTTGGTGTTCTTTGGCGCGCATTTTATAGGTTAAGTGTCGTTGTTGTTGTCGTAACTAAAGTTAAGTTATAACTAAAGTTAAGTTTAATCATCTAAATTACCTGTAAGCTCACATCTCTTACATGCTAAACTTTTCACTGTAATAAATCATAATAATCACTATGCTAAGCCTGACTCCTCCAGTGATTGCATCAAGACATACACAACCAAAGAACCCGAGCCAGCTTCTGGCTAATTAACCCCTTAGGGTCGGTGGTGCTAGTGTGCTGGACACTGGGCGTTGAGTTTGGCTGCCTGCCCAGGGGCAAACTCCTGGGGCATCCGTCAGCCACCCTGGATGCCCGCTGCGAAGAGACAGTCTGTCCTAGCAGTTAAAGACTCAGATGTAAAAGGGACTACTTCTGGCACTAAACACTATCCTGATTAGCCATTCCATCTGCTGACAGCATACTGGTGGCTGCAGCTCTTCGAAATTGACACTTTTTGCTGCCAGGCGGTTTGTCCAGATGGAAAGGACCGCCAGAACTTCAAAATCCCCTTAGCTGCTGATTTCATAGGGGATTTCGAAGTTCCTGGGATCCTTTCGAAAAGGGCCTCCTTCCGGACGAGCCGTACAGCAGCGAAATGTGGCAATTTCAAAGAGCTGTGGACGGCGGCATGCTAATGAGGCACTGAACATGTATTTCAATGCCTCCTTAGTAGTCTTCAAAATGACCATTTGCATGGCCATTTCAAAGATTTGGTGCAGCGTAGACGTAGCCTCTGTTTAACAGCATCTATTTCAAAATAGCTATTTCAAAATACGTGCTATTTCATCATAGAATGAGGTTCATCAATTTTGAAATAAGCCAACCACTATTCAAAATTATTATTATTATTAACAGCTCCTATTTTGAAAAAACTGCTATGTAGAAGTACCCTAAGGCTGCGTCTACACTAGCAAGTTCTTGGAAAAGAGCTTTCAAAAGTGGAAACTGAGTAAATTAAACTCCCAAAATAGGGCCCTTTTTGCGGCGTCATTTCATCCCAGTTCTAGGTGCAGATGTGCTCCTGGTGGGAGCGGGATGGGTTCTTTACTCCACTGGCCCAGCTATTCTAACTCATGGGATGTTTCTTTTCGACACCTGCTGCCAATTCATTTTAGGATGGCAAGACCCCACACTCCTCCAGAAATTAGTTGTGTCTATGTGTACATTCGAGGTTTTTGTCAGCAAAACAGCAGAACATCCAGATTCCCAAGGCGTTCTGTTTACATTGCCCTTACCCCAGCAGCACACATCATTTGAAAGATTTTTTTTTCTATCTCGAACTGAGGTCTGATGTGGATCTATCAAATGGTGTTGTCAGCCTGTCGGCAAGCAAAAACAGTGATATTCAAAATGAGAAAGTATCAGAGGGGTAGCCGTGTTAGTCTGGATCTGTAACAGCAATGAAGGGTCCTGTGGCAACTTATAGACTAACAGAAAAGTTTTGAGCATGAGCGTTCGTGAGCACAGACTCACTTCATCAGATGCTTTCCAAGACCAGCATCTGATGAAGTGAGTCTGTGCTCACGAAAGCTCATGCTCAAAATCTAGTCTATAAGGTGCCACAGAACCCTTCCTTGCTGTTACAAAATGAGAAAGTTGTTAGCCGGTGGCCAGGTAATGTACGGTGAGGTACCAACTATGTCCTTGTTATCATCCAAGTTTAAAACTGCAAGAGCAGGGAGCTCGTCGCTGCAAGCAGCCAAGACAGGCTGACGGATTCCCCTGGGTCCTAAACAACACAGTTTGTTACTGTTAGAGGAGGGAGCTCCTAGCACTCTCATCTGTGGCCCGGCTGTGGTAACCAAAAGGTTAAAGTTCTTTTTATTGTGCCAGCTGTGTTGGAGTGACAAAAGGGTAGCAGCAGTCAGGCTTAGATCTCAACTGGTTACAAGTTTATTAAGCTACAGTTATAAGCGTGTGGTTACAAAGGCTATTGTCTACTCCTTATACACTAGCAAAGTACAGGTGTTAACAGGTTGCGTTACAATCCAATACAAAGATATCTGTTACCATTTAACACAATGATATCTTGATACAACGACATCTAGTTACAGAGCTCTAATTCTTTAACTGTGCACAAAAAAAAAGGAGATCTTGCATGGGTATATCTTACCCTCTCTGCGTATCTCGATACCAGCGTAGCCAAGCCGGATCGGTCACTCAATTCTGCGGAAAGACGAAGATGAGGTTGGGCTTCCCCAGCTGCAGACCTCGGGAGGCAATCACCTGACCCGACCAGCAGGTAGTTGGTGGAGATGCACTCAAAGTTGAAGTTCTGCTGGGCCCACCTTTTATACCCCTTTTAGGTTACGTATTCTCTTTCTTATTTATGGTGCCAGATCGTGCTGGTCTGTCTTTTGTGATGCCAGTTTGTTACAAGGGCAATTCTTACTTAATTTGCACTTGTAAAACAGGAGATAAGCAATTTAGGAGTACAGGACATTCTTTTTGTGTGGGTGGAGACTTCCTCTTCTGGGATGGCTGTGTGGTCATCATATCCATCAATGCCAGCTGGGGTGATTTCCTGAGGGTCCCCCCCCCCTTGTTGACAGTTAGCCTGCTAGCCCTCTATCTGTGCTTTCTGTTTCTCAGGGTCACGATGAGCTAGCACGTCTGGGCCTCAGTGAGGGGCATCAAAGATTGTGCTGTCAGCAGCCGTTTTTCGTGCCCTGTGTGTGATTAAGGGGCTGGAGCACAAGACCTATGAGGGGAGGCTTAGCATTGTCCAAATACAAATTTCCTGCCAGCTTTTCTCAGGGCTTCCTTGACCTCTTTGTTTCTCAAGCTGTAGATGAGGGGATTAACCAGAGGGGTCAGGACTGTGTAGACAACAGAGAGAACTTTCTTGAGGTCTTTCAGGATGTCAGTGGTTGGGAACATATAGATAATTAGCAGAGTTCCATAGTAAATGGTCACCACAATGAGGTGGGAGGAACAGGTGGAAAAGGCCTTTTGCCTCCCAGTGTTGGACGGAATTCTCAGGATGATGGCAATGATGCAGATGTAGGACATCAAGGTAAGCAGGAATGGGAACACTGAGAAAATCAAGCTGAATGTGAAAATCAGTGTTTCCATCACTTTATGGTTACTGCAGGATAGATTTATCAGGGGGATAAGATCGCAAAAGAAATGGTCAATACCATTGGGGCCACAGAAAGTTAACTGGGATATCGACAATGTGATTACACAGCTACATAGGAAGCCACCTGTCCAGCAACCCCCGGCAAGCTGGATGTATAACTGGCCACTCATATGTGCGGTATAGCGCAATGGGTTGCATATCGCTAAATACCGGTCATAAGACATCACCGATAGGAGAAGGCATTCCGTAGCCACCAGAGAACAAAAGAAATAATATTGTGTGAGACACCCACTAAATGAAATGGTCGTGTCCTCAGTGAGGAGACTGGCCAGCATGCTGGGCAGGACAGTGGAGGTGTAGCAGGTCTCTAAGCAGGACAAGTTCCCCAAGAAGAAGTACATGGGAGTGTGAAGGCGCCAATCCACCATGACTAAAGTTATTATGAGGATGTTCCCGGCCACAGTTGTAATGTATATCATGAGAAACACCGGGACAAGCAGAATCCGCAATTCAGGAGGAGTCCTGAATCCCAGGAGGATGAATTCTCTGACAGTTGTTTGATTTCCGTCATCTGTGTTCATCATGGGGAGGGTCTACAAGAAATGAATTCGGTGTTTGATATCTACGAAGAATATTTACCCCCATGAAAAGTCCATATTGTTTTTATTGTTTCCCCAGCTGGCCACCACACCATGAACTGAGTAGACGATGGAGGCTATTGGAGGGGAATCAGAGGAAATTCCATCTCTATAGATCCCTGAAAAAGACTTTATATATGAGCAGATAAACGAAATGTTAGAACTTGTGCAATAATTTGACAGATCACATCATGAACGATATATTATGGGGACGGGGATCAGACACAACAGTAGAGAAACACTGATATTGGTTCAAATAGCCCTACTTTGCACTTGCTGGTACAGCAAAGCAAAGAAACTTCCTTTTTTAGGTTGCAGTTCCTGTGATGAAATGAGCCAGGACTTTTTAGTGCAGGGAAGCCACAAAGGAGAAACAAACAAATCAAATGCAATTGGAATTTCAAGGGTGGGCAGCTGACATCATATGACTTGCCATGGATAGAGGAAGCCTGGCTCTGTCAAAGCCATTTGAATTTTTTTTTTGGTCTAGACAGATAAATCTTCATCCTTTTCTAGGACAATATTTCACCAGTTTGTGGTAGGAAACTGTAACAGAGGCCCAATATTTATTAAAAATAAAAAAGCAAAAATATCCAGCTCAAAATCACCGTCCTGACCAGAAATTTATTGTGTATTGGTAAAAAATGTGGCATATAATTTTGATATTAATAAAAATGATGTTATTTTTATATTATGTGTTTGGTGGAACTTAAATTTCCATTTCATTGGCAAGTTCACAATTTCAAACGTTGGTTTCTCTTATGTTCTTTTTATTTGATTGTATTTTATTTGAATTTTATTATTTTATAATTATTTTATTTTCAATTCATTTCATTTCCCGTTATTCTACTTCCTTTTATATTATTTTACAGACAGTCATTTTTTACACAATACAACTTGTAGGAGCCAATATTTTCCCATGGTACATTTTGATCCAGATGAGCTGACATTTTGATAGAAAAAATGTTGTGTACCAATTTTTTTTTCACTCCTATCTTTTGGCTATGTTTACTCTAGAAGCATCTGTCCACAGAAGTTACTGTTGGAAGAAATACAGAGAGGAAGCCGTGCTAGTCTACACACTATCAAAACAAAAAGCAGTCAAGTAGCACTTTAAAGACTAGCAAAATAGTTTATTAGGTGAGCTTTCGTGGGACAGACCCACTTCTTCAGACCATCTTGGGCCACCATTCCTATTCATCCTGGCTGATCGCCCTTGATGGACCTAACCTCCATCAATTTATCTAGTTCATTGTTGAACCCTGTTGAAGTCCTGATCTTCAATAGCATGCTCTGGAAAGGAGATCCACAGGCCTACTCTGTGATGTGTGAAGGAAAACATCCTGTCCTTAGTTCTAAACCTTCTGCCGACTAATTTCATGAGTGACCCCTAGTTCTTTTGTTATGGGAAAGAGAGAATAACTTTTCCATATTCACTTTTACCACACTAGTCATGTTTTTTATAAACCCCTGTCACGTCCTCCTTTATTTCCTGCAGCTACAAAAATAATATGGTGCAAAAAATGTAAAAGAAGTCATAGGATAACCACACCCAATTATATAGGAAGATACAGCCAAAAGAGAATCTTCTGCAGAAGGTTATAAAACAGAAGCTACAACTCTTTGGACTGGTTCGAATATGAGAGGCAGACCCCACAGAGAATGGGTAGATGATATAGTAGATTGGAGTGGAGCTAGTCTACAGAAACCAAGCCACTCTTCACTGAACAGGGAAAGATGGAAGGAAATAGCGAGAGAGGCATCAGATAGCAACGGGTGCTGAGCCCACGGTTGTCGGTGATGACGATGAATGTTTATCCTGAAAAAAGCAAATAGAAAAATCAAGTTCTGCCTCGCCTCGTTAAAGCAACTTTTCATGGAAAGCATCTGCATTTTAAGCAGACAGGAACTCAGACAAAGATCAGGTGTTTCAAATCCAGTATTAAATCGGCTCTATTGTGTGGAGCAGAAACTTGGAGAACGACAAAGAGGACTGTCAAAAAAAAACCGAGATGTGTATCAACAACTTCCTACGTAAAATCCTCTGGTTCTACTGGCCATACATGGTCAACAACCAAGACCTGTGTCAACTGATTCACCAACTTCCTGCTGAAGAAGAAATCAGGAGGAGGAGATGGAGATGGATTGGACGTACCCTCAGAAAACCAACCATCCAGATCATAAGATGAGCCTTAAGTTGGTTTCCTGATGTTGGAACCCACAAGGAAAAAGAGAAAGAGGGCACTGAAGAAGCAGCTGATGTAGAGGTCTGAAGGCAAATACTAAAAAGACAGGGTACACCTGGCTAGAACCAGAAAAGATCTCCCAGGACAACGGATGCTGGTAAATGGCCATCAATGGCCTATGCTCAAAGACATAGGAGTGGAAGAGACTTAACACTGCTATTCACAGTGAGTATAGCCCTTCCGAGGATGGCACACAGCAGGAGCATCACATTGCAATTTACACTGCTGTGTAAATTGGAATGAAAGCTGTTCTCCTCTTTAACAAATTCACCCAAGATGTAGAAGCTGTTGGTTTGATTCCCTGCCTTGTTGTAAATGCTGATTTTCACTCCTTCCAGGGAAGACTGTGTATTCAGGTGCCAAAAAACCTGAATAAATCTACCCATTTGTCTTCCAGTGCCCCATTCGTGAAGCAGGGCACAGGGTGGTCGGACAATACAAACATTCAAGACAATAAGGTAATTGGGATACGATGATGACAGGCGGACCAGATACGGAGCCAGAACACCTGGCATGTCTTTCCCCCTTTTTTTCCCCATATTCAGTCAGTTTGAATTGGTTTGGGAGTTTGAGAAGGAACATTGACCAGTTCACCTTAAATTGCTGCAAAAATGAGTTAACTGACAAACTTACATTGCTCAGAGATTCATGGAATCAGGCAGGAAAAACCCGATTTACCTTTTTGGTGGGGCTATAACACACCAGAGTCTCTCGTGTCTCCTATTCATTCAAGATTTCAGATGCCTGTGTTCATGGGCTTCCATGTTCCCAGCAAATGGAACACCCTCATATGCCCAAACAGCTTCCAAGTCTCCCTCGCCCTGACGAGTAAAGTGCCCTCTGCCTCATACCTCTGCCAAATGGGGAAAGTCTTTTCTAACTCCCTATATATCCTTCAGTGGGAAGGAGCAGTCTCCCAGGGCATGACTGCACGACGAACATAACAAGCAAGGAAGCCTTAGGGTCTGATTATTAGGCAGAGCTGGTAGAGCCAAATGCCTAGTCTCAATGGGAAAATCATGAACAGAGGATGAAAAAAACCCATTTCCTCCTACAACAAATCCCTGTTGCCTGGGTCATCCTGAAGAAAGAACTCGCTAATTCTAGGAATAAAGTTTAGGGCTGAGGTTTTCAGAGTGGGCCAAGTGATTTAGACACCAAGTTTCCACTCCCTTCGGCAGCTTGGAACGTATCCACAGAGTTCGATGAGTTTGTACTCAGAGCTAGTCTAGCGAGGCATCAAACCCTAAACTAAATGGGAAGAAGGGCTTTTGAAGTCTGACGGTCCTTTCATAAGGCATGTGTTTCAAAAGCAGCCTTTTGAAACACACAAGGCTGCCATTATGCTAATGAGGCACTGCATATTCATAGCAGTGCCTAATTAGCATCTGCCAAAGTGGCTGTTTACCATGCCCCTTCCAAAAAGGTGGGGGCTAGTGTAGCCACAGCCTTGGTGTGTTAGGCTTCGTTGCTGTGCTTTGTTTTATTTTATCTTTGTAACTTACATGGATCGCTCTGTTCTCACTTGCAACCACTTGAATCTTACTTTTCCTACGTAATAAATCACTTTTGTTTACTCTCAATCTCAGTGTAAATAATCGTTATCCAGTGGTGATGGGAAAGGGGAACGGTGGACACAAATTAGGCTTCTTCCTCTTTCATAGATAAATAGAGCAAACAATGAGCTTTCTCTGGGTAGGATGGTTTTATCTGGAGGGTTTGCTCCCACTGGGGCTGAGCTTCTGGGTGTCATCAAGTCCCTGTGACTGAGCCCTCCCAGACCTGAGCTGTTCTCAATCTGCATTACTCTTCTGGGGGGCTGTTACTTCAACTCTGTGCCTTTGCTGGGGGAGGCCAGAGCTTCTGGCCCAGCAGGACAGGGTGCTAGAAATTCCCCCAAGACCAGGTAGGTGGACTCAGTGGTATGATCGGCCCATCACATAGCAGTTTCAGGGGGACCTCTGCGACCCAAATCAGTCACAACAGATTGTCCTAACGTCCATCCCAGACTACTTCCACTTCAGAATGAGACCATTGCTTCTTTTTCAATCATCTGCCACTACTGAGAACAGCTTGGCACCCTCCTCTTTGAACAGCCCTCCCTCCGTCCTTCATGTAGTTGATTTTTACTTCTAAGAGATTACATGAATCAGACCATTGCCAGAAATAAAAGACAGCACTGAAGCATTTTGTTTAAACTCTCGTATGTCACTAGAAGGGATGAGATAATAGAGACAGAAATGGGTTGATCAATCACATTAGTACAGGGCTACCACAAACTGGGCTTAGCTCTGAAGTCTACATTTAGGCCACATCTACGCTCCAGCTTGGATCAACTCTCTGGGATTGATCCACTGGCATTTGATTTAGTGGGTCTAGTTAAGACCCACTAAATCAGACACAGAGCACTCTCCCACCCACCCTCTTACTCTAACCCAGGCGGAAATAAGTAAGGGAAGTCATCCAGAGCATTCCTCCCATATTAGAGCCCACCGTAATCTGATTTAAGTTGACTCCAGCTACATTATTTAGATAGCTGGAGTTGAGTCACTTAGTCAGATTTGTGTTGTAGTGTAGATACAGCCTCAACATTGATGTTTTGGTGTGTAGCCAGGAGAGGAAGAGGTGTTTCTAAATATTTAGGGAATTAATTAATTCAAGAGACTAGATTAATATTTAACCCTAGGTTATTTCCATTCATTTGCAGTTTAATTTGTTCCTAGGTTCAATGCATGGAAGACACTGACTGGAAAAAACAGAATGGTTGATTCTGGGATTAGGGAACCTCCCTGTCCTGCATATTGTTCTCTTTCACCCCTATGTAGTTGTCTACATGGCAGCTGTGGATGGGAATACCCTCTTCACTATGCTTCATCAGCATTTTCACATCTCCGTGTACATCTGCCTGGGGAAACTGTCCTGTGTGCAGACCTGCTACAGCTCCATCACCTGGCTCAGGATGTTGGCCCATCTCCTAACTATGGACAAAGCCATTTCATTCATTGGCCGTTTCACACTACTGTATTGCTTTGGTGCTCTGGTAGCTACAGAATGCTGTCTCCCAGCAGCCACATCTTATGATTGGTATTGACCCCTCTCCTGTTCAACACTTAGGAGTACAAGGTTTTGCCACTAGTTGGCTGCTGAGTTCTGGTTAAGTGTTCATACAGGTATGGACATTTTTGCTTTATTCATGTCCCAGATCATATTTTGTGGCCTGAATGAAGATGACTGGTTTGAATATACATCCTTCCCATTGATAAAACTCTCCTGCAATGAAATATATTTCTGGATTTCATCTTAACCTATGCATACATCCTGTATGTATATATACACCTATTCCTAATAACTCACCATACAGAAGATCCTTTCCACCACCGGCAGGCAAAAGGCCATTCCCCCTTTCTCTTCATCAGGATGAAGTTTAATAAAGACAAATGCAAAGTGTTCCACTGAGGAAGGAACAATCAGTTTCACACATACAGAATAGGAAGTGACTGTCTAGGAAGGAGTATGGCAGAAAGGGATCTAGGGGTTATAGTGGACCACAAGGTAAATATGAGTCAACAGTGTGATGCTGTTGCAAAAAAAGCAGACATGATTCTGGGATGCATTAACAGGTGTGTTATGAGCAAGACACGAGAAGTAATTATTCTGCTCTACTCTGGGCTGGTTATGCCTCAGTTGGAGTATTGTGTCCAGTTCTGGGCACTGCAGTTCAAATAAAATGTGGAAAAATTAGAAAGGGTCCAAAAAAGTGCAACAAGAAAGATCAAAGGTCTAGAGAACATGACCTATGAAGAAAGGCTGAAAGAACTGGGCTTGTTTAGTTTGGAAAAAAGAAGATTAAGGGGAGACATGATACCAGTTTTCAAGTATCCAAAAGGGTGGCATAAGGAGGAGGGAGAAAACTTGTTCTTCTTGGCCTCTGAGGATAGAATAAGAAGCAATGGGCTTAAACTGCGGCAAGGAAGGTTTAGGTTCGAAATTAGGAAAAAGTTCCTAACTGTCAGGGTGGTCAAACAGTGGAATAAATTGCCTAGGGATGTTGTAGAATGTCCATCTCTGGAGATATTTAAGAACAGGTTAGATAAATGTCTATCAGGGATGATCTAGATAGTACTTGGCCCTGCCGTGGGGGCAGGGTGCTGGACTCAATGATCTCTCAATGTCCCTTCCAGTCCTAGCAATCTATGATTCAATGATTCCCAACTCCCATCTAAGCAAGGCCAGAAATGTCCTCTGAGGTATGAAAAATGTATGGAGATAGTCATGATCAAGAGGGTTAGCCAGCAGCCTGGGAGTAAAAGGGTTAACCTCCTTAGCCGGGTGGGGTTGGCCTGTGGGAATGTAGGTAAAAATTTCAAACCAGGACAAAGGAATTTTTGGCTCCTCCCTTTTTCTGTCCTCTGTTCCTGCTTGTTCTTTCCAGCCATGAGGGAGACAGACACAGAATATCTCCCTCCAAGAACAGGCCCCCCAATCTTCTGTAAGTAGGGTAGAGTTTAGATAAATCCGTTAGGCTTTATTGTTTTACAGTTTGGGACGTGGGATCTGATGTCTGTGCACTTTTTAGAAATGTTCTTTTACTCTCCTTGTAACTAAGTTCTAGGCCCATGGTGGAGACTCCCCATGTGTTTTACTTTGTGACTCTTCCATCTAGCCATGAGGCTCGCAGCACCAATACTGTTGTAATAATAAAAGTTCTCTCCTTTTCTTTTTATTAACGTGGTTTTGGTTCATGTTTGTGTCCTGGTTTTTTTTTACTTTTGGGGCTGAGATTTCCCAAGTCGTCTCTCCCTGGTTTCCTTATTATTACTTGGGTGGTGGCAGCGAATTTTATCCCAAAAATCGGAGGTTTTTTTAGGATTTTGGGAGGGAAGTTTATACCGAAACCTGGTAGATGAGGTTTTGCAGGTACTTTTGCTGGCCCCCACTTCTGCATTTGTCTTGCTAGAGTGAGGAAGGAGCCACGACAGAGATCTGCACACTACGGTGTCCACACCACGCTTAAGCTGTACTAAAGCTGTGTCATATTGACTCTACTATATGGTTCAGAGTCCTGGAAGATGATAGAGTCCAACCTTGACAGCTCTTGTACTTCACGACACTCGCCTTCACAAGACACTTCGCATCTTTTGGCTGAAGACAATCTCCAGCCACAACCTGCTCCTGCAATGCCACCAGGAGGACATGACCACTATCATCATGAGAAGAGGTTGGAGATGGATGGGCCATGTGATGAGAAGGGAGGCAGATGCTATTGTAAAGATAGCGCTTCACTGGACACCTGAAGGACAACAGAAACGTGCGAGACACAAGACAACACGGTGACGTATTGTTGAGGCAGACATGAGAAGAATGAACTACTCCTGGGACACACTGAAGAAAAGGGCCAAAGCCAGACGGAAGAGGAAGGCCTTCCTTGCTGCCCTAGATGCCAGGAGGCATAATAGGCTTTAACTAACTAACTCCCACCTCACTTTATTGACAGGTTTGTACTGAACACTGAGGATTGTCAACATCTTAACTGCATGTAACACACTTCAGGAACTGAACAATGTGCTCCCCTTCTGGTACCTTTGGTGAACCCCCTTGTCTACATCCCGAGAAAGTCAGACGTCAGTGGAAACTTGAGCAAAACCCTCAATATTTGTGAATTTCACCAAACCAGGCTGAGGCTCCTAGGTAATAATTCAGCCTTGGGTTTTCCAAGATGAAGCAATCAACCCCATTGAAATTAAGACTGAAAAATCCCTTTGGAAAAATGTGAACATTGATGTGACAAAGAATTGTAGATCATCTGCATGGTGTTACTGAAAGTATTTATGGTCATAGAATCGTAAGGTTGCAAGAGACCTCAGGGAGTCATCAAGCTCATAAAATCAAGACCATTCCCAATAGTGGTCCCATGATGTACCCATGTTGTGATGGGATGGTGTCACAGGAGACCCCATGGGATGCTCCCCATATACCGATCATGCCACTGCCACCCACCTTCTTGCTTTCTCAGACTCTTCACCACCCTGTCCTGCTGGGACAGATCCACTGGTCTTTCCCAGGCAAAGCACAGGTCCACACCTTGCAGATCAATGCAGACACCAATTAACCGCAACTCTGGAAGAATGCAGTTCTAGGGCTCAGCACCCAGGAAACCAACCCCACAGAGGGATCGAACCCCAAATAAATCCATCTGTCTCTCTCTCTGTGAAAGTTTCCTTTATCAAAGACAAGAAGATAGGAACCCCCACTAAGTCATCCCAGCCAGGAACTTGTCCAGCTGGGACTTAAAAACCTCAAGGGATGGAGAAACCACCACCTCTCTAGGCAACGCATTCCAATGCTTCACCACCCTCCTGGTGAAGTAGTTTTTCCGAATATCTAACCTACACCTCTCCCTCTTCAACTTCTGACCATTACTCCTTGTTCTGCCATCTGACACCACTGAGAACAGTTTCTCACCCTCCTTTTTAGAGCTCCACTTCAGGAAATTGAAGGCTGCTATTAAATCACCCCTCAAACTTCTCTTCTATAAACTAAACAAGCCCCAATCCCTCTGCCTCTCCTCATAGGACATGTGTTCTAGCACCCTAATCATTTTGTTGCCCTCTTCTGAGCCTGCTCCAGCACATCTACATGCTTTTTATACCAGGGAGCCCAAAACTAGATGCAATAGTCCAAATGTGGCCTCACCAGTGCCGAATAGAGGGGAACAATCACTTCTCTAGATCTGCTCAAAATGCTCCTCCTAATGCACCCCAATATACCACTAGACTTCTTGGCTACTAGGGCACACTGTTTACTCATATCCAGATTTTCATCCACCATGACCGCTAGGTCCCTTTCCACTATACTGCTGCTTAGCCAGTTGGTCCCCAGCTTATAACAGTGCTTGGGATTCTTCCACCCCAGGTGCAGGACTCTACACTTCTCATTGCTGAACCGCATCAGATTTCTTTTGGCCCAATCCTCCAATTTCTCCAGGTCACTCTGGATTCTCTCTCTACCCTCCAATGCATCTGCCTCTCCCCCTACCTTTGTGTCATCTGCAGACTTTCTGAGGTGCAATCCAGTCCCTCATCCAGGTATGTATGGGGGTGCTAGAGTCTGGGCAAGGGATTGGGAGTGGGAGGCTAAGGGCAGGGGTTGGGGGTGCAGGAGTCAGGGAAGTGGGGTAGGAGGCTCAGGGTAGGGGTGTGGGAGGGCTGGGGCTGTGGCAGACAGTTCTGGCCATGGACAGGGCTAATCTGGGGGTTGGAGCTGTGCGGAGTCCCAGTCCCTAGGCTCTGGAGCAGAGAGGGTGATGGCTAATGCCCCCCTACCATGTGACACTCACTCACCCAGACCACTGGCAGGCCATATGGAGAGCCCTGGCTCCAGCTAGCCTCTCTCATCCTGATGTGGCTGCCCGTCTGAGGACACTGCCGTATAACTGTCCCTCCCATGAGCCCTGCTCCCTTTCTGTGTGATGGAAAACAATGCCATTCCAGGCACATCCCAGTTTACTGGTGCAACCAAATCCTGACCTTGACTGAAGTTAGGAGAAGAGGGAGCTGGGTACCAAATATGTTGGTCAAAGCTCTTACAGTTTAGGAGGAGCTCTTGAGCGAATAAACTCACATACTGAGGGATGGATGGACTCATGGACAGCCAGAAAGACACACAAATGCTCTAAAATAGATAGATAGATAGATAGATAAATAGATAGATAGATAGATACGGTGTGTGGGGATAGATAGATAGATATCTCTATTATAAAAATAGAGAATTGCAATACACCATGGAATTCCAATGTTAGACAATTGTACAATTAACTTTTGTTTCTTCTAGCATTTTCATACCTCAGCTTCTTTTAAAAGGATCAGAAAAAAAAAGGAAGCTTATTAACATGTGCCCCAGAACAGGGGGCAACTTAACAGGCCATTTATGTACCCCTTTTCAACAATACCTAGGGCCAACTTTTCAAATGGGATTTTCAAAAGCACGTCTCCCAGTAGTGCTTTCCCACTAAGATAAGAGAGAGCTCAGTGGTTTGAGCAGTGGTCTTGTAAACCCAGGGTTTTGAGATCAGCCCTAGAGGAGGATGTTTAGGCTACATCTACACTAGCACACTATGGCTGCGTCTACACGTGCACGCTACTTCGAAGTAGCGGCAGTAACTTCGAAATAGCGCCCGTCACGTCTACACGTGTTGGGCGCTATTTCGAAGTTGAAATCGACGTTAGGCGGCGAGACGTCGAAGTCGCTAACCCCATGAGCGGATGGGAATAGCGCCCTACTTCGACGTTCAACATCGAAGTAGGGACGTGTAGACGATCCGCGTCCTGCAACATCGAAATAGCGGGGTCCTCCATGGCGGCCATCAGCTGGGGGGTTGAGAGATACTCTCTCTCCAGCCCTTGCGGGGCTCTGTGGTCACTGTGGGCAGCAGCCCTTAGCCCAGGGCTTCTGGCTGCTGCTGCTGCAGCTGGGGGTCCGTGCTGCATATACAGGGTCTGCAACTAGTTGTTGGCTCTGTGTATCTTGCACTGTTTAATGAAAGTGTGTCTGGGAGGGGCCCTTTAAGGGAGCGACTTGCTGTTGAGTCCGCCCCGTGACCCTGTCTGCAGCTGTGCCTGGCTCCCTTATTTCGATGTGTGCTACTTTGGCGTGTAGACGTTCCCTCGCTGTGCCTATTTCGATGTTGGGCTGAGCAACGTTGAAGTTGAACATCGACGTTGCTAGCCCTGGAGGACGTGTAGACGTTATTCATCGAAATAGCCTATTTCGATGTCGCAACATCGAAATAAGCTATTTCGAAGTTGGGTGCACGTGTAGACGTAGCCTATATGTCCTCCGGGGTTGGTGCCGTCGATGTTCAACATTGAGGTAGCAATGGGGAACGTCAAAAGGAGCCTCCCCGGAAGAAAACGTGGAGCGTCCACACACACAAGCACTCCCTGTCAAATAAGGGGCCAGCAAAGCCTGTGGGCAGGGTCACAGGATGGACTAGCCCTTCTGGGCCAACAGCAAGCCGCTCCCTTGAAGGGCCCCTTCCAGACACACTCAGCCTGCACAGCATGAGATCCACAGAGCCGACAACCGGTTGCAGACCCCGTGCACACAGCATGGACCCGCAGTAGCAGCAGCCAGAAGCCCTGGGCTAAGGGTTGCTGCACGGGGTGACCACAGAGCCCCACAGGAGCTGGGCAGAGTGTCTCTCAACCCCTCAGCTGATGGCTGCCATGGAGGACCCCGCTATTTTGATGTAGCGGGCCATGAATTGTGTACACATGCCCTACTTCGACTTTGAACGTCAAAGTAGGGCGCTATTCCCATCTTTGGATAGGAATAGCGATTTTGATGTCTTGCCGCCTCACATTGATTTCAACGTCGAAATAGTGCAAGGTCCATGTAGACGCAACACGTGCTATTTGGAAGTTGTGCTGGCTACTTCGAAGAAGCCAGCTAGTGTAGATGCACCCTTAGGGTTTAGAGCAAAGAGATTGAAAAATCAAAACCTGTCAGGAAGGGTGCTTGGTGCTGCCAAGCAGGACCAGACTAGATTCCATGACCTCTTGAGGTCCCTTCCCCCTTTACAGCTGGGAGGGATAGCTCAGTGGTTTAAGCCTTGGCATGCTAAACCAAGGGTTATGAGCTCAGTTCTTGAGGGGCCTGTTTAGGGATCTGGGGCAAATAGATGAAAAAGTAAAGTGTGTCAGTGTTGATGAGCAGCCTGGGGACAGGACTTGATGACCTCTGAAGGTTTCCTCCAGTTCCATGAGATGGTTATATCTCCATGTATACTTAGCCAGTTTCTAGCAAACTCTGATAACTGTGTACCTGTTACTCAAAGCTGAGTGCAATAGAAGAGCTCAACTAGGTCTCTTCCTTCTGTCTTCTTGATTGTCACACCTCCCATTACCTATCCTCTTTGTATGCAACATGAGAAAGAAATGGCTGAAATATGGTTTACACTTAGAGTATGTCTATATTACACAGAACATCAACTTGGTCAGGGCTGATCTGGAGTTCAATCTGATGTGCCTGGTATATACCCAAGAAATCGAACTATGTGGGGCAACATTTGACCCTGTATACCTCAATATCCTGAGGAGAAAAGTAGGTTGATGACAGATTTTCTCCCATTGATTTCCCTCTGTGAAGATGGCCAGGTAAGTAGATTGAAGATAACAGATACCACAATTGTCATAACTAGAATTGGGAATCTACAACTAACTTGCCTTCTAGTATACACCTGCCCACAGAAATTGCACCACGCTGCTGGACTGGAAAGCCAAGGGGCCAGCCATCCTTGGTTAGCAAAGGAGCCAGAGGAATCAGGCAATTTCCATTAAAGGGCAGAAGGGGACTAGAGGAAAAGGCAAGGCTATATCTCAGAGGATGAAGTGAAACTTCATAGACTACTGGAGCGCAAATCTTCAAATGAGGAATTAGTCCAGCTTCAAAGAGCAGGACACAATGAAGGGACCACACAGCCAGTCTGAGAGGATGCATTTCTACCATTGTAAAGCTTCTCACATCAGGATTTTTTGTCCCATATGGGAGAGAGAAGAGGTGAGATCAGTGTTAGAGGCCTCAAGATTGGTAAACTGCCTCCGCAGTAGAAGTTGTAGAGCTAGAACGATCATAGAATCATAGACTCCTAAGCCTGGAGAGGACCTCAGGAGGTCATTCAGTCCAGCCCCATGCCCAAAGCAGGATCAGTCTTAACTAAAGCACATAGCCAGGACTTTGTCAAGTTGGGATTTAAGAACCGCTGGGGATGGAGATTCCATCACATCTCTCGGTAACACATTCCAGTGCTTCACCAGCCTCCTGGGGAAATTGTTTTTCCTAATATCCAACCTCCCCTTCTGTCACTTGAGACCATTGCTCCTTGTTCTGCCATCAGCCACTGCTGAGAACAGCCTCTCTCCATCCTCTTTAGAGCTCCCCTTTCAGGAAGTTGAAGGCTGATATTAAATCACCCCTAAGTCTTCTCTTCTGCAAACTAAACAAGCCCAAATCCTTCAGCCTTTCCTCATCGGTCATGTGTTCCAGCCCCCTCATCATTTTGGTTGCCCTCCGCTGAACCCACTCCAACGCATCCCCATCCTTTCTATACTGTGGAGGCCCAGAACTGGACACAATACTCCAGATGTGGCCTCAACCTGCCAGTGACACATGGCATGAAGGGCCTTTTTGGAAACTGTGTCCATTCCTTCATCCTATTTTTGAGGAATGTTAAGGTCTTATTAGTAGTGGTAAGATATATATGTAAGTTTTCACTGTCTGCGACGCTTTTTCTGGTGACAACTGATGCTCTAGGTTTTCCCCACCTACCCTCTTCAGGAAGGTGTGAGACTTTTCAACTGAATTCGGCTAACGGTCACCCAGCTGTGTTTCCCTCTCGACCTTTTGTCAAAACTAAGTCTTGGAAAACAATGCTCGCTGAGATCATCGGGACATTGGGGTTTCATCGATTGTCAAAAAACCCTATGAAGTGAGAGATTAATTTAGCATCAGTGTGGAAGTATCATAAGGTAAATTGGGTATAAGAACCCCACTCGCTTCCCGGTGTGTGTGTGCCAGAAGAAACCTGCACCAGAGGTGTATCGCTCACCTCAGATGTCTCTATTCTCTTCAGCTTTGCTCTCTCTGTTATCCTTGCTATCACTCTTCTTAGAACAAACCTTTGTTTTTCCTCTTTAACTTAACCGAAACCTTAGCCCCTGCAGTAACGCCTTCCTCATGGAACTGAAGCAAGCTGGAGTCAGTGAGTATTGTATCCTGCATAAGTTTAACCCGTAAGTGGAGTTAGTTAAGTAACTTGTATTACTGTTACACTTTAAAGACTAACAAAATAATTAATTATGTGAGTCTTTAAAGTGCTGCTGGACTGTTTTTTTGGTCTGATGGTATATAGACTAACACGACTATCTCTCTGTTACCGTCTTACTGTTACAGCCTTGTTAAGTAGAACCTTAATCAGATCTCTAACTGCAGTTTGATATGAATTGTGTTAAACATCTTTCCTTTTGTATCTGTTAGTTGCTGCCTATATAGTATTGTGCTGTTAAAATAAACAATCCATAAGTGCTGCTAAAAGTATTTCCTGTGTAATCACTGGAACGCCCAAAAAGCTCGCCTCTAGCCTGAGGCAGGCTTTGTCTCAGACTCTTACTGTTAACTTGGGAGAGGTGCAAATCTTAACATTCAACTTTAAGTCAGATTGGCGAGCCTTTCCAAGTCTAGAAATTCTACCACCTTTCCCCACAAGTCAACAAGGCCTCAAGACATAGGAGAGGAAAGCCTTTGAACACAGGCTTTAACTTTAAAAACCGAGGCATTCCCGTTGACGTCAAGTGGCGGAAGATGTGTAAGTGGGTTGCCCGTTACTGCCATGACATTGAACCTGGGGGTCCAACACACAGGATTTCTGTGTCGTACTGGAGAAGGAGGAAGAGATTGGAGCACTTAGATTCGCTGGTGGTGAGTTATGGTGAACTGCACTTGAGTTATGCTGGTTACTTGCCATGTAAGTTGCCTCATGAGCACTAAGGGACAGACCCTACATGAGTGCCGTGGCCAGGGGATTATAGTGTAATTGCAAGTGTTTGGCCTGACAGATTTTTCACTAATTGATACATCAAGATGCCAAAGTGAGTGTGGCCTGGGGCAGAGAAAATCTTAGCGGCCAGAGGAAGAAGGATGCTATTAATATATTGCCTGTGCTCAGAAATGAGCAAAAGCATTTAACTGGTTTTCCCTTCCCTGTAAGCAAAAATGCTCATTAGCAGAGTCACAGGGGAGCAGGCAGTAGCTGTATTTGCATAACCACACCCAGCCAGGCTTGAACGTGGGACCTCCAGAGCTGGTGCAGGTGCTTTCACAGCTTAAGCTAAAAGGCAGGGCAGTTGCAGCTTAGGTCCTAGAGGAGGCTGGCTCTTTCTCATGGTGAGTGGTCTCAGTGCTGCTACATTGGGCCGTGACCCACCTCCAGTAGGCGTGCGGGTTTCATTTGCAGGATAAATAGTAATTCAGGAGAGAGATTGATTTTCAGGTGAGAGATAAAAGGCAATGCAATCAAAGGATCTCAGCACAATTATGTTTATCCAGCAAGGATCATGCATGTGTCATAACTGCTTTTCATCATGGTGAGTAACCATGCCTGGAGACAATTCAACATATGGGATGGGGTGTATATAAGAGACAGACAACTGAACCAGCATCCTGCTCTCTGAAACACTGGCTAAAGAGGTTCTTTCATATGTTCCTGCTTCTTCTATGCCAGCCTTGAGGTAAGCAAACCTTTCCCATGCAACTTTATTAAAATTAGATCTTCAGGGATCAGGAAGCAAATGTCACTTTATCTACCCAACCATCCCCTTTTGGATGGCCCTATATCTTTTGCCTGATTGTTGCAAAAAATAGTGTGATGGCAGAAACGCAAAGATCCAAGGAGGAGTTGAGATATTAGAAAATTTGCCTCCGGAGTCTTGGTTCTTCAGAGACCTCATGGACTATGTATGGCAGTTTTATGTTCCATAGAAGACTGGTTTCCCATGAACAGCACGCAGGTAAGATTTGGTGGCATGCAGCTAGCACTGACAAGCAGTGTATAAATATATTTTCTGTTATTAAAACCCGATACAATGTTACTTCTTCATTTCTGTGATACCTGATTAAATTACTTCATTTTATTTTTGTGTATATTTTGCCATTTTTTTGGCATTTTTTGGTCTCATGACGATTTTTGGTTTTTGCAAAAAAATTTTCATAGGTGTTCCTCAGTCTCACAAACTTTAAGAAACACTGATGTATGGAACTAAATTGTAGCTGATGCTTCACAAAAATGTCTTATCTCATTCTATTGGAAATGTTGTTTTCTCTCACTTAGACCCACCTCATGGCAAACCCAGAGCAGGGGAATCTAACGGCTCCCACCAAATTCATCCTGCTGGGATTTGGGAATCTCCCTGAGCTGCGAACTGTCCTCTTTCTGCTGTTTCTGTTCATTTATGTGGTAACCATGGCTGGGAACATCCTCATCATGGTACTTGTTGTGGTCGATCAGCAACTTCACACCCCCATGTACTTCCTCCTGGGGAACTTGTCCTGGTTGGAGACCTGCTACAGCTCGACCATCCTGCCCAGGTTGCTGGCCAGTCTTGTGACTGGGGACTGGACCGTTTCCATTAGCAGCTGCCTCACTCAATATTATTTCTTTGGTCTCCTGGCAGCTGCAGAGTGTTATCTCTTGGCAGCAATGTCCTATGATCGGTATTTAGCGATCTGCAAACCACTGCACTACACCACCCTGATGAATGGCAAATCCTGCCTCCGGCTCACAATTGGCACCTGGGTAAGTAGTTCTGTGGCTATAGATATAACAATATTTTTAATGCAACAATTAGATTTTTGTGGCCTCAATGAAATCGACCATTTCTTCTGTGACTTCATCCCCATCATAAAACTTTCCTGTAGCGACACATACGTGATGGAGCTGACTGCAAACCTACTGGCTGCTGTATGCACCCTCCCACCATTTCTATTAACCCTGACAACCTATGTCTGTATCATCACCGCCATTCTGAGAATCCCATCCGCCACTGGGAAGAGAAAAGCCTTTCCACCTGCTCCTCGCACCTCATTGTAGTGTCTGTTTTCTATGGGGCCATAATGATTGTCTACATGCTACCGAAATCTGACACACTCAGAGATCTGAACAAAGTGTTCTCTGTCTTCTACACTGTTCTGACTCCCTTGATCAACCCACTTGTCTACAGCCTGAGGAACAGAGAGGTCAAAGTGGCCTTAGGGAATGTTGTCACTAAATTCACTGCTGTCAAAAGGATGCCAGGATTCCTTCCATAAGTTTTTCTGGGCACCTGGAAACAGCCAGTTTTCTGCAAATCACCTGAGCGTACTCTCCGGCTTTGTAGGTGAGGTCATTGGCCACCATAACTTATTCTTCATATAGGGGCTTATATTCCTGTCCTCTGGGCTTGGGGCTGCAGGTCTTTGTGGTCTGATCTACATGATATTTATTGCTTTAAAACCGCTCATTAGCGAGGCACTGAGGAGAGGGCGACCATCCTATCAGCCTCCATCATGGTACAGTTTGTAATTCCACCAGAATTTTATACCAGGCTTTAGTGTGGATTGCACCAGATGCTCAATATTTCTTTGTGCCGGTCTCCTTCTACAGCAAAGGTAACGTGCAATGAAACTCAACTTCCAGGGTTCCATAACCATGTCGGAACAGGAGTTGTTAGCTGGGACAGGGAGGCTGAAAGGTCAAAACTGCATCAATGGCATGGAGAGAATACCTTCACTGACATGTTTTTTTCACTGGGTTCCTGGGAAGTTGACTTCACTTAACTGCATCTAAATTTCTTCACCTGGACAAGAGAGTTTCTTGAGACCTTGTGAGAATAGCTGCTTTGATTACTTACTGCCTCCAATGCCCTTGTTTTGCAGACATACCAGCTTCACAGCTCTGAGGTCTGATCTGTTAGAAAGAGCTCATCTTCAGTGCTGGGTGTTCCCTGTGAAATTCTGAGCACCTACAGCTCTCCATGAAGCCAGTGGGAATTAAGGACACTTAGTTAGTATTAGCTTTATTGTGACTGTAAAATATGATACTGTTAGAGGGGAAAGGATAAAATTTTTATCAGTCAATGTCAGTAAATATTGCTGTTTCCATTCACACACAAATCAACCAAAATATCTCCATAGGTAACATTCTAGTGTCATTTACAGTGGATGTTTTGACAAGTTAGATGACAATTTGTGGTGCAAGGATTATAAAATTTCAAGCTCTGGTGTCATTAATCAGTTATTCCCTAACCTTCTGCCATTATCTCTCTCATCAAGTAACAAGTCTCCAGGACCAGACGGCATTCACCCAAGGGTTCTGAAAGAACTCAAATGTGAAATTGCGGAGTTATTAACAGTGGTTTGTAACCCATCCTTTAAATCCACTTTGGTACCAAATGACTGGAAGACGGCCAATATAACACCAATATTTAAAAAAGGCTCTAGAGGAGATCCTGGCAATTATAGACCAATAAGTTTAACATCAGTACCAGGCAAATTAGTAGAAACACTAGTAAAGAGTAAAATTGCAAGGCACATAGAAGAGCACAAATTGTTGGGCAAAAGTCAGCATGGTTTCTGCAGAGGGAAGTCGTGTCTAACTAATCTATTAGAATTCTTTGAAGGGGTTAATAAACATGCAGACAAGGGGCACCCAGTGGACATAATATACCTAGATTTCCAGAAAGCCTTTGACACGGTCCCACACCAAAGGCTTTTATGTAAATTAGGTGGTCATGGGATAGGAGGAAAGGTCCTTTCATGGATCGGGAATTGGTTAAAACACAGAAAACAAAGGGTGGGAATAAATGGTAAATTTTCACAATGGAGGAGGGTAACTAGTGGTGTTCCCCAGGGGTCAGTCCTGGGACCGATCCTGTTCAACTTGTTCATCAATGATCTAGAAAATGAGGTAAGCAGTGAGGTGGCAAAGTTTGCAGATGACACCAAGTTGTTCAGGACAGTCAAAAGCAAAAGGGATTGTGAAGAACTACAAAAAGATCTCAGCAAACTGAGTGATTGGGCAGCAAAATGGCAAATGAAATTTAATGTGGGTAAGTGTAAGGTAATGCATGTTGGAAAAAATAACCCAAATTACACGTACTACATGATGGGGTCAAATTTAGCTACGACAGATCAGGAAAGGGATCTTGGAGTTATAGTGGATAGTTCTCTGAAGACATCCACGCAGTGTGCAGCGGCAGTTAGTAAGGCAAATAGGATGTTAGGAATTATTAAAAAAGGGATCGATAATAAGACAAAAGATATCATACTTCCCCTATATAAAACTATGGTACGCCCACATCTCGAGTACTGCGTGCAGATGTGGTCTCCTCACCTCAAAAAACATATATTGGCATTAGAAAAGGTTCAGAAAAGGGCGACTAAGATGATTAGGGGCTTGGAAAGGGTCCCATATGGGGAGAGGCTAGAGAGACTGGGACTTTTCAGTTTGGAAAAGAGGCGATTGAGGGGCGATATGATAGAGGTATATAAAATCATGAATGGTGTGGAGAAAGTGAATATAGAAAAATGATTTACCTTTTCCCATAATACAAGAACTAGGGGACACCAAATGAAATTGATGGGTAGTAGGTTCAAAACTAATAAAAGGAAATTTTTCTTCACACAGCGCACAGTCAACCTGTGGAACTCCTTGCCGGAGGAGGCTGTGAAGGCCAGGACTCTATTAGGGTTTAAAAAAGAGCTTGATACATTTTTGCAGGTTAGGTCCATAAATGGCTATTAGCCAGGGATAAAGTATGGTGCCCTAGCCTTCAGAACAAGGGCAGGAGATGGATGGCAGGAGATAAATCACTTGATCATTGTCTTCTGTTCTCCTTCTCTGGGGCACCTGGCATTGGCCACCGTCGGCAGACGGGATGCTGGGCTCGATGGACCTTTGGTCTGACCCAATATGGCCATTCTTATGTTCTTATGTTCTTATCCATAGTTTTCATAGAATCATAGAATACTAGGACTGGAAGGGACCTCGAGAGGCCATCGAATCCAGCCCCCTGCCCCAATGGCAGGACCGAGTACTGTCTAGACCATCCCTAATAGACATCTATCTAACCTGTTCTTAAATATATCCAGCAATGGAGATTCCACAATCTCCCCTGGCAATTTATTCCACTGTTTGACCACCCTGGCAGTTAGGAACTTTTTCCTAATGTCCAACCTAAACCTCCCTTGCTGCAGTTTAAGTCCATTTCCTCTTGCTCTATCCTCAGAGGCCAAAAAGAACAAGTTTTCTCCCTCCTCCTTATGCCACCCTTTTAGAAACCTGAAAGCCACTATCATGTCTCCCCTCAATCTTCTCTTTTCCAAACTAAACAAGCCCAGTTCTTTCAGCCTTCCTTCATAAGTCACATTCTCAAAACCTTTAATCATTCTTGTCTCTCTTTTCTGGACCCTCTCTAATTTCTCCACATCTTTCTTGACACACTTTTGCCCCCGAAAGCTTATGCTTCAAAATATCTGTTAATCTATTAGGTGCCACAGGACTTCTTGTTGTTTTTGATGATGGATGGGGAATATAATCCAAGGTGTAAATTTACAGCCAAATCAATTTCTGTAACAAATTATTGACCTTTTTCAAACAACAGCCTAACTCAACTGTCATTCTCCATAGACAATGAACTGGAAAACAGTAATTACTGCCTGGAATTTAAATGTAGGTTAGTGTCCCATTTGCATTAAAGTGCAGTAGCATTACACTGACTTTCTGTGGATATTAAGTTGGATTTTAGGAAAAACTATTTCCCCAGGAGGGTGGTGAAGCACTGGAATGGGTTACCCAGAGAGATGGTGAAATGTCAATTCCCTAGAGGTTTTTAAGTCCCCAAGCCCTGGCTGGGATGATTTAGGTGGGGCTGATCCTGCTTTGGGCAGGTGATTGGACTTGATGACCATTCAACCATCTCTCTGGGTAACCCATTCAAGAGCTTCACCTCCCTCCTGGGGAAATAGTTTTTCTGAATATCCAACCTAGACAATTCCCACTGCAACTTGAGATCATTACTCCTTCCATCCTCTTTGTAATCTCCCTGTGATGAAGTTGAAGGTGGCTATCAAATCTCCCCCCTCACTTCTCTCTTCTGTAGACTAAATAAGCTCAAATCCCTCAGCCTTTCCTCATAGATTGTGTTCTGGTCCCTTGAAAATAAAAACAAACAAACAAACAAACAAACAAGCAGTATCCTTGGTGAACCAGGGCTTTAGCAAAATTGAAAACAGCACCAGGAGATCCTATTGACATCTGGGACCTGAGCTAGATCTGGACCTCTTACATCTTTTCTAGATAAATCAGGTACTTTTGTTTTCCAGCTTAGTTGAAATATGAATGTCTCTTGTAAAGTTATCGTGAACCTCCATGTTTTTACCAGATGTACAGTAGAAAGGGGCAACCTACAGCCCATGGACCACATCTATCCACTGAACAGTTCAGTCCAGTCCTTGAGCTCCCATCTAGGCAAGCTATCCACTGGCCTCTCTCCTTCTGCCCACCCCACCCCCAGTCTCAGCCCCCCAGCAGCTGTGCATCAAACACACGGCATCACCCGGCCACCACCAATGCTATGGATGGCACAGCCGTGAACTCCAGCCGTCAGCCCCAATGCCGTGGGCAGCGCAGTCAGGGGCAGTTCACAGGGGAGGTGCAAGGGGTGGGTGGTTGGATGGGAGGGAAATGTCCCAGGGAGCAGTTGGGAAATGGGGAGTTGGAGGGATGGCTGGAAAGGGGGACTCATAGAGTGGAGAAAAGAAGTGGCTGGTTAAGAGACCGAAGGTTGGTCAGTGGGTGGGGATTGGGGGATCTCATAGGGAGCAAGGGCAGGACAGAACCTGGCAGTTTTGGGAAACATCCTTCTTAGCCTTCCCTGCCTGGCCATCCATGCAATTTCTGAACCTCAGTTGGGCCCTCCAGCGAAAATATATGCCCACCACCGAGGTAAGGTCATGTTGCCAACCCACGATGAATCATAGGCTCCTAGGGATGGAAAGGACCTCGGGAGGTCATCGAGTCCAGCCCCCTGCCTAAAGCAGGATCATCCCCAACTAAATCATCCCAGCTGGTGCTTTGTCAAACAAGGACTTAAAAACCTCCAGAGATGGAGATCCTACCACCTCTCAAGGTCATGCATTCCAGTGCTTCACCAACCTCTGAGTGAAATGTTTTGGTTTTTTTTTCCCAATAATGTAGCTCTGCTGAAGTCAACTGACCTCGGGGTAGCAGAGGGTGAGAGGTGGGGAAGTGAATGAGTTTGTTTGCATTTACAACTTAAACTTTGTTGTGCCTTTGCTATATTTGTCGTAATCCAAAGTAAACACATCAAAGTGAATGTTCTTAGAATTGGTGCAAAGTAATCTGAATGAATAATAAGACAACCTCTGTGAATTAAACTGAACATGTGGGTGAGGAAATGAGGTTTCGTGTGTCCAAGTGAAAGTCCTGGCACGGGAGGGATGTTTTATATATCAGAATCAGATATATCAGATTTTTTTCTTTACATGTGTGTTCATATTCATTGTGTTTCAATGCACAGATCTTATTGTCTGTATCTCAGTACACGTGTCTGGCTTTTTTATGTTGCATGGATCATCCCGGCATATGCGCACACACCTTCTTGTGCTTGGCGTGGGTGAAAGAATACATTGGCCTGCTTTGTGTGTGAATTGTCTTATGTGTGGTAGCACAGACAACTCAAGCCAGGGCCTCAACTGGTTCTGAAGCCAACTGAGATACATGCCTTTTCGCCAGCTGAATCTGGGACCTGCAAATCTATGTTTCTCCCTGGTTTCTCCCGCTGAGAACTGATGTGCAGGTGGAAATGTACTCTCCTGTCTAGCCGTTGCAGCTTGTTGATAAACGCACCCTGGCTGGATAGATCAGTGGGACATATATGAAGGCCAAAATGTACAACTGGATTCAGGAAAGACTTAGATCAGTACACAGAGGATTAGCCTATCAGTGGCTTAGCCAAGGGCATCAGAGACCGGTCAGGGTCTATCTTCCAGAATTTGATTTCATGCATCTCGTGAAGACGAAGGGCCAGAAGTCAACCCCTGGAGGTCGATGGAAGAAATGCTCCTGTTGACCTTCCTTAGTGAAGACAGTCAACTAAATTGATTTCCGATATGTCAATTTTAGCTATGTAGCAGCCATAGCTAGCATTGAGTATCTGAAATCGACTTTCAGGTCTAGTGCAGCCCTGGCCTTCACCTCTCTGTTCTGCTCTTTCCCTCTCACCCATCTGGTGCCAGTCACAGTTGGGAGAAAGGACACCAGGCTGGGTGGACCACTGGTCTGACCCAGTAGGACCATTCTTATGTTTTTACATTGGCAGGGGTTGATGAGTGGGTACAGTTCACAGTTGTGGACTTTCACTTCCATTTAAAAATACCTTATGATCGTACATCACGGAAGCCTGTTCCTTCTGACTCAGTGGGAATTCAAGTTGACAAGGGACCATCTGGGGGGCTGTGACACTCAGCGGAGGGCTGCAGTGCGAGGGGGATGGGCTGTCATCAGAGCTGTCTCGTGACCCAAGAAGCAGAAATGAACAGTCTGTCCACTGCTGTGACGTGCTGGGCCTTCAGGATGCAGCTGTTGCTATAAGTCTCACCCCAGACCTGTAGGGACAGATCCCCAGCCTGAGGAAATACTGAGTAATGGCATTGAAAAAAACAAAAAAACAAAAAACTATTAAAGACATTGAGTCTTGCTTGGGATAAAAATAATTAAATAAAAACCCCTTTCTTCGTTAGGTGCTCATTAAAATCATCCCCACTTGCAACACACTTACTGGAAAGTAATCTTTCCAATTAGCTAGCATGACTCTCTAGTGATTAATGGAAAGACACACAGGTCGTTCTGCGTTCTTCCACCTTCATCAGCACTCTGAGAAATGTTACAGGCAGCGGACACCGGGGCTCTGCTCAGAGATCTGACAAATCTCTCAAGGAATTAAGGTCTGGCAGCAGAAACAAATGTTCTCATTGTTTTAGTGGGTCCCACGGGAGGCCATTAGAATGCGAGCATGGCCGGGAGATGACAGTCAAGGGCAGCAGGGCCAGCAGGGCTGATTAAACAGGAGAGTCAGAAGCGTTGATTAGAGAGAAGGTGATGGAAGGGAAAGGAATGGTTTTATAGCAAGTAGCCCCTGATGTGAGGAGCGAAGGGGTCAGACAGCTCCGGTGGAAGGTGATATCAACTCCACCAGAGTCACAGCCAGGGAGGTGGAGTGAGGGGAGGAGGGAGTGATGTGTAAACACAACCCAAAGTCCAACTGGGCCAGCCCAGGCAGTGCGGCCCAGGTGCTGTAAAAAAGGTTACTCTGTGTGTAGGCCTCAGCGACAGACATCAGCTGGTGCACCTAGACGGAGAGGGGCATTGCTGTCCTGTCCATGACCCCAAGTTCTGCCCTCAGTCCTTCCCACAGCCCTTACTCACAAAGCTCTTCTATCTCTGGGTGCGCGCAGCGCGCGAGCGCGCACACACACACACACACACAGGGCTCTGCCGGTGCCCCTCAGTCCTGACCCAGAGCACCTACCCACAATGCACTTCTATCGGAGCATTGTGGAATCTCCATCACTGGAGATAGTTAACAATAGGTTAGATACACACCTACTGGGAAAGGTCTAGATGGTACTTGGCCCTGCTGTGAGGACAGAGGATTGCACTGGATGACGTTTCTAGGTCTCTTCCAGTTCTAGTGTTCTGTGGTTCTGTGATCTGTGGGCTCACACACACACACAGAGCTCAGCCAGTCGCCCTTAGTCCTCACCCACAGACCCTACTTACAATGCACTTCCATCTCTGCCCCCTCACTCCCAGAGCTCTGCCAGTGCCTCTCAATCCTGACCCACAGCCCCTACCCACAATGCACTTCCACCTCTGGCCTCATACGCTCAGAGCTCTGTAGGTGCCCCTCAGTCCTACCCACACCCCGTACCCACAGGGCTCTTCCACGTCTGGTCCCATACACACACAGAGCTCTGCTATTGTCCCTCAGTCCTAACCACAGCCCGTACTCGCAATGGACTTCCATCTCTGGACCCACACTCTCACACACACACTGCAACCCTGCCCCTGTAATGCGCCCGCTGTCTCAGCCCTGCGCTGCCCTCCTTATAGACTAACAGATATTCCAAAGAAGCAGGTCTTTGCCCACGAAAGCTCATGCTCCAAAAATATCTGGTAGTGTACAAGGTGCCACAGGACTTCTTGGTTTTGCAGACTCCTGTTACCCCAGCCCTGGGCTGTCTCTTCCCTCCTAAAGCTCTGCCAATGCCTGTTACGCCTGACTTGCAACCCCTTCCCACCTTTTGTCCCATTCCTGTGCTAACTCACCCAGCTGTGCTGCTGTTTCTCCATCCCCACCCACAGCCACCCGCTGTCCCAGCCCGAACCCCATCCCACGCCCTCCAACTCAGCTTGCACCTGGGAATAAACTGGCAGCCAGTGGCTTGGCCACTCTTTGGTTCAGTACAGGCTAGATTCACGAGACCATCTGAGCAACAAGCTAGGTTGATTCCTATATGTGGCACAGCCCATGTGTCAGGTGCACTGGCCTTGGGGGACCCATTGTCTGTGTGCTTCCACAGGGTTTGGAAGTGCTGTCAGGAGGCCTGACTGAGAGGGAGAGAGAGAGAGAGAGAGCTGATAGGTAGATGGAGATAGAGAGCTATATTATACGAATCACAGACTTCTAGGGCTGGAAGGGGTTTCAGGAGGTCATCAAATCCAGTTCCCTTGCTAAAGCAGGATCAATCCCAACTAAGTCATCCCACCCAGGGCTGGGTGATGCCAGGACTTAAAATCCTCTAGGGATGGAGATGCCACCACCTCTCTTGGTAATAAATTCCAGTGCTTCACTACTCTTCTGGGGAAAGAGTTTTTCCTAATATCCAGCCTCCACCTTCCCCTCTGCAACTTCAGACCATTGCTCCTTGTTCTGCCATCTGCACCACTGAGCACAGTCTACCTCTATCCTCCTTAAAGTCCCATTTCAGGAAGCTGAAGGCTGATATCAAAATGCCCCTCAGTCTTCTCTTATGCAAACTAAATAAGCTCAAGTCTCTCAGCCTTTCCTCATAGGTCATGTTCTCCAACTCCTTAACCATTTTTGTTGCCCTCCACTGAAGCTGCTTCAATGCATCCACCTCCTTTCTGTATTGGGAGGCCCAGAACTGGACGCAATGCTCCAGATGAGGCCTCACCAGTGCCAAGCAGCATAACTTAAAAACAGACCTACTCTTCAAGATATGCATTCTAAGTGAATAGAAAAGTGTGGGCTTGTATTTTCAACAGCCCTTGTTATACACAAGTCAACACCTGAGTCCAGGTTTAGTCAAGGACAATTTAGAGTGGAATTCTGGTGTTTCCCTTGACATCTCCTTTCCTAATCTCTGAAACATTCACTTCCCTGTGGTTGATTCCTTGAGGGACATGTGATACCAAAAGGTGGTTATGGTGGTGTTGGGTAAAACTATTCATGGAACAAACAGTGTCAGGAGAGTCCCACGTATTTTTTGCAGCTTTTACTGAAAACACGAGCTGGGATTCTCAATGGAGCCCGAAGAGGTGGTGGCCTGATACTTTAAAGTAGGCAGGCATTGAAATCAATGTGTGAAAAATGTGTCCCCTACAGGGCCATTCCTAGAGCAGGCCTATCCTAGCCCTGAAAGTCCATCCTAGATACGCAATTGCAGCTGCAACAATTATGGAGCTGGAATTGACTTATCTAGGATGACTCATCTAGATGTTCTTACTTGGGCAAGTCGTTGGGAGGAACTCACGAGAATGAGGAGTGAGGGAGTCGACTGTTGAGCCCTGATAGTTCGATTTCATGCATGAAGGTATGTGAAATGAACCCTGGACAATCGACCCTGATTGGGTTGCTCTGCCGTGTAGAGTAGAAGTACCCTGAGGCTGACCTATCCTGTGGTGGAGACACAACCAGACCGATGGGAGAGTTTTTTCTACTGATGTAGCTGCCACATCTTTAGAGATGGAATTATTACATATGCAGGGATTGCCTTGAGCAGTTTAACATAGACTTTTAATAGGATGCTTACATGAGACTCTGTGGCAGGCCAGGAGGTAAATAACCAAGTGGAGGGATCTCTGGAAGCTCGACACTCTCTGTGAGTTGGTGCCAAGGGGTTCTTAGCTCACACAGCCCTGCTCTTCTTCCTCTCAACCCCACATCCAGCCCTCCTTCACCTTATTGCACTCCAGGACAGAACGACCATGGCTCAACTCCACTGCTATCTTTTCCTTGCAGGCTCTTGGCTTCCCTCTGCTCCTGGGCACATGAAAGAGCTGTTGTAGGTTCTGACAAGAGGGCCTGGCAAGCAGAGCAGGACCCAGCTGTCCTCCATGCTCCCAAGCTGATGCGCTACGTACCGTGGTATCTTTACAGCAACAAGTGCACAGTTGACACTCTCCTGCTGACTCCATTTATTCTTGTGCTGGGACAGAGCCAGAATCAACAGGCAATCAATTTATTGCATTTATACTTGATGCAATGAATTCACTCTTGCTGCATCAATTGCTGCCTGTCCATCCAGGGTGATGTGTAGACATACCCTAAGGCCACATCTACAATTAAAACACTTCAGGGTCACTACAGTGTTCTACAGTGTAAGTTATTCACCTACCAAGCAGGTGATCATGGGTCAATGGAGGGTCCTTTTATTGACTGCATTGTCTACAGCAGGGTCCAGGTGTGGTCAGGTAAACTTAACTATCGCTGTCAGGCATATGGATTTTATTCACAGGAGCAATCCCTTTAAAAATAATTCTCATAACCTCTTCTAGCAGCTTGCTTCAATTGACCGGCCTCCCTAGTTATTCACTCAGTTTGACCACATACTTTGAATTCCTTCCAATTTATTGAGGATTATTTCCATAGGTCTCAGGTGACTAGTCCACTCTGTCCAGCTGTTGGTCTTTGAACATCATACTCAAGCCATGCTTCTGGAATAAATAATTGTATGGAGAGTTATGATTTGAGCATATCTTGCACTCTTGAGTTCTCACACACGAAAAACCACCTTATGCAACCGGTCATTCGGGACTAAGAATCAGCTGTTTCCTTCCTTATTTTCTGTAGTGAAAGTATTTTTATGCTTATGTTGCACCTGGACATCATGCTAGCACCTTTAAAGCAAGAACATAAAGTATTTCAAAGGTCTGTGACTGAAAGCACCCCTGAATTCAACCCTACATGCCATTGTAATAATTCAACAAAATATACCTTGAAAAGTATCATTTGAAAACTAATAGCTCACTGGTCAACAGCATGATGCAATGTAGATTATGTTTAAAGGTTAGGAAATCCCCACGTGTGATATTATTAGCGCATAGAATCATGGGATAGGAAGGGACCTCAAGAGATCACTAAATCCAATCTCCTGGCTTGATGGGATGACTAAGTGTTATCTAGACATAGGCTGGGCAATAATGTTTGGTGTGGGGGGGGATACTCCAAGATTTTGGTAAAAGGTCAAAAGCTGTATTTCTCTACTGTGGAGTTTCAGGGTCCAGGATGGAGGTTGGATGCAGAGGGGAGCTCAAGGTAGGAGACTGGAGTGTAGAGAATGAGTTTGGTTGAAGGAGGGAATACAGTGCCCCACAATATCCTTGCCCAATAGTTAAGGAAGTATGGATTGCATAAATGGATTTTAAGACGGATAGAAAGCTGGATGCATGGTCAGGCCCAATGGGTAGTGTTCAATGGCTCAATGTCTGACTGTCAGTTGGTTTCAAGTGGAGTGCCACAAGGATCGGTTCTAGGGCAGGTATTGTTCAACATCTTTATTAATGACCTGCATGAGTTCATGCAAATTTGAAGATGATACTAAGCTAGGGGGGTAGGTGGATATGTTGGAGGATGGGGGCAGGGTCCAGAGTTACCTAGATAAGCTGGAAGGTTGAGTGAAAACAAATTTGATGAGATTCGGCAAGGACAAGTGCAGAGTCCTGCACCTGGGACTGAAGAATCCAAAGCATTGTTACAGGCTGGGGACCAACCGGCTAAATAGAAGTACAGCAGAATAGGATTTGGGGATTACAGTGGATGAGAGACTGAAAACGAGTCAACAGTGTGTCCTTATAACCTAAGGCTAATGGCATATTGGGATGCATTGGCCTTTGGTTGTAAGGACCTGTCTTGGGTGATTTAGTTGCAGTTGGTCCTGCTTTGGGCAGGGGGCTGGACTAGATGACCTCCTAATGTCTCTTTTAGACCTGGGATTCTTTGACTCTATAGGAATGGGCAGAGAAAAGTCTGAGTGCAACTCTATTCTGGGTGTAAGTCCTATACTTGGCCTATGCGCCAGTTAAACTTTCCATAAATTAAGGCCCAACCAGCCAGTTCTGCCACCTCTTGGCCTGGGGCAGCAAATTAAAGATCTTACTGGAGGTTCCTCAGGTCAGCATCCAACAAGGCTGGTGGTCAGATGGAGAACCTCAGACAAGCATTTGGGAAGGAGCTTTTTAGAAATGGCTGCTCTAATAAGACTTGGGTGTGTATTTGAGGGTTTCATTCAACCCCACCCTAGTACAAAGCTCTCTGCCTCACAAGGCTTGTATTGTCATGCTAGAGTCCTGCACTGAGGCTGAACCCATCTCCTTTCATTTGAAAGGATCCAAAATCATTTTTAGCCCCTGTTCTTGATCCAAACTGGAGAAGAATTCCAGTTTTTACAGCAGTTCCATAGAGCAAGTTGGCCTGGGAGTTGGAAAGCCCTCAGATTCGTTCCCCAGGATGCTCTGCCTGGCAAAGCAGCCCCAGAGCCATAGGAGTTGAAAATTCCAAGCTTCCATCTTTATGGCATGGAATTTGAAAGCCCTCAGAGCCCTGCCCAGAGCCAGTGCTCTTGGGGCCTCTGGGCCGCACAGTTGGGACCCGATCTCTCATTCACAGCAGGGCCCCTTGAGCTGTGATAAAAACTCCAAGGATAAAGAGTAGAAGAATTTCAGGAGGTAGGCAGAGCCCAAGAGCTGGTGGTGCAATGTAGGAGAACATATTTTCAGCCCTCCACAGCGGTGATGATGGAGAGTTAATGAAGGAACCAGCAATTCCAGCCCACTTGAGCTTCAGTCGGTCACAGGTCAGTGCTCTACAAATGTGTCTGATTGGTGTGTGATGGAGCCAAACCTGGTTGTACAAGAGTCCTTCTAGAGATGCTCACACTGTGTGAGATCCAAGATAGACACCGTTTTCCCTCAGTGGCCATAAAAAGGAGTTCATGCACCTCGTGGAGTCTCTGAATCGTATTTTTAGACGTTAAAAATTTCAGCATCTGTACAGTAGCCATTTGTTTTTTGCTTCTGTCTCCATTTGTTAAGAGTTGTGCTTTTTAACTCATCAGTTGGTGGTCTGGCTCTTTTCTTTGACCTATGCGTTTTAAAGTTGGGAGTATCTTGGGAAACAGTAGATGTTCACTTAGGCTTTGGCTACACTATCCTTGCTATTTTGGGTCACAAATGCATGCTAAACTAGCAACTCAGGAGTTAAATGCCATGCTTGAAACAGCAGCACTATTTCAAGCTCTGGATTCTGTTTGTTATCCCTCGTTGTGAGATGCATAAAGAAAACCTTGAAATAGCCCCTTATTTTGAACTGTGGTGCTATTTGGAGGGCATGAAGTTTGAAATAAAGTAACTCAAAATACCATATGCAATTTGCTTTGCACAGACTGCATAAGTTATTGCAAGTTATGGCTACGGTACAGCTGTAGCCTTAGACAGTATTGTCACTATTTTGTCATCTATGGGGACACCAATATGCCAGCTACTAGACGGGGTTTTCTGCAGCACGGGGTTCAAATTGACTTGTTTCTTACAGGTACGGGCGTATGACAGGTGGATGGGTAGAGGTGTGATAGGACACTAGTCATGAGAAAGTTAAGGGTGTGCTGGAGTGTGTGGTGGAGACCAGGGCAGGGGTTTAGAGTGGGGGTCTTAGGGTGGGCATGTTAGAGATGCCAGAGTCAGGGAAGGGGTATGGAGGGGTTCAGAGCATGGGGAATGTGGAGGATAGCGGGACATGAGGTGTGGAGGGGTCCGGAAAGGGAGATGTATGGGAGAGTTAAGCACAGCAATGTTAAAGAAGCTGCAGCAGCTAAGCTGGCAGTGTGCTGTGTGACTCAAGAGACAGACAGGGCAAGAAATAGTCCTTACACACGTCACTGTCTCATAATGGTAGATAGATACGGTGCATAGGGATTATGGCATTTAAACAGAAATATTGAGAGTCCTTGTGAGAAATGCAATAAAATATTGATGAATTTCCCTTAAATCCACCATTTTCACTACTTTTCATTCTCTTATTTCCTCAGCTCCAGGCAAAGAGACTCTTCTCAATTGTTTTTCTAAAGGCCTCCTTCACCCCTTTGTTCCTCAGAGTGTACAGTATGGGGTTCAACGCTGGTGGCACAATTATATTCAAGAGGGAAATCACTTGGTCACTCTCTGAGGTGGAGCTAGACTTGGGCATCAGGAAGGTGATAAGAGCCAGGCCATAGAACAAACTCACCACAATGAGGTGGGTGGAGCAGGTGGAGAAGGTTTTATGCCTTCCCTCCGCCGACGGCAGCTTGAGGATGGAGTTGATAATGAAGAGGTAGGACAGGATGATCAACAAGAAAGGGCACAGAATAAATAGCACCGACACACTGACACCAAAAATCCTAATTTTCCGTGCGTTGGTGCATAAAAGCTTTACTATTGGTGGGATGTCACAATAGTAGTGGTGGATGCGGTTGGAGCCGCAGAAGGGCAGGCTGAAGATCCACATGGCATTAGATACTTCCACTGAGATGCCGATGAACCATGAAACCCCTGTAAGCAGAGCACACATCTGGCCACTCATGATGGTTGTGTAGTGCAGGGGGTGGCATATGGCCACGTAGCGGTCGTAGGCCATGGCTGTGAGGAGGCAGCATTCCGTGAGGCCCATGATGGTGACGACGTACATCTGGGCTGCACAGCCCACAATGGAGATGGTTTTTTCCTCCACCAGGAGGTGGAATAGCAGCTTTGGGATCACACCACTGGTGAAGCAGATGTCCAGGAAAGACAGGTTCAGCAGAAAGAAATACATGGGGGTGTGGAGACAGGGGTTCAGCTTTATCAGGACAATAACGAAGAGGTTCCCCATCAGGGTGACCAGGTAGATGACCAAAAGAACCACAAACAGAAGGATTTGCAGCTCGTTGAGGTAGGAGAACCCCACCAGGATGAGCACATTGGAGATGGTCTGGTTCCCTCTAGGGTCACTCTCAGAATAGGTCATCTGTAGGGGGCACAAAGAAAGAAATGCTGGAATTGACTATTAGGAATACAAAAAAGTTAGTTTAACAAACAACGAGCAGTCCTGTAGCACCTTAAAACTGAAATGTTTATCACGTTAAACAAGCTTTGGTGGGTAAGACCCACTTCTTTAAGTTCTCCCCCTGCTTCCTGCCCTCTTGGGCACACTTCAGCCCTGCCCTGCTGAGAACAAGTCCTCTGGCCTCCTCCAGCAGTTGCAAAGAGATAGAACCACAGGCCTCTGCCATGTAATACAGATGCTGAGCTCTGGTCGGCTCTGGGAATGCTCCTACAGGTCGGCAAGCTGACACTCAGAGAGATATACCCCATCACATGCATTCATTGCAGAGCAAGAGGTTCATCGCACCCAACTCGGGCTGCAGCCACTCACGGACAATTAACGGAATCATACAGAGAAAATTAAATTACATGATCACAGCAAAATCCGGTGACACACTCTGGAAAAATTCTGCCTCTCAAGAGCTACTTTAGGGTAAACGTACTGACCATTGTGAGCACTTTGCTAAGCACGACCATTGCAGTGAAGGCAGAGGTGGCTGGGAAATGGAATTTCCCTTCTGTAGCCAATTCCAGGGTTCCAATATTAGTTTTCATTGTGAATCGACATGAAAAGGGGAAAGAGCAAAAGGCTGAATCTCAGCTCAGAAGATTTAATATGAAATTGATCAGAAACTTGCAAATCTTAAGAACATAAGAACATGAGAATGGCCATACTGAGTCAGACCAAAGGTCCATCCAGCCCAGTATCCCGTCTGCTGACAGTGGCCAATGCCAGGTGCCCCAGAGAAGGAGAACAGAAAACAATGATCAAGTGATTTATCTCCTGCCATCCATCTCCTGCCCCTGTACTGAAGGCTAGGGCACCATACTTTGTCCCTGGCTAATAGCCATTTATGGACCTAACCTGCAAAAATTTATCGAGCTCTTTTTTAAACCCTAATACAGTCCTGGCCTTCACAGCCTTCTCTGGCAAGGATTTCCACAGGTTGTCTGTGCGCTGTATGAAGAAAAATTTCCTTTTATTAGTTTTGAACCTACTACCCATCAATTTCATTTGGTGTCCCCTAGTTCTTGTATTATGGGAAAAGGTAAATCATTTTTCTATATTCACTTTCTCCACACCATTCATGATTTTATATACCTCTATCATATTGCCCCTCAATAGCCTCTTTTCCAGACTGAACAGTCCCAGTCTCTCTAGCCTCTCCCCATATGGGACCCGTTCCAAACCCCTAATCATCTTAGTCGCCCTTTTCTGAACCTTTTCTAATGCCAATATATCTTTTTTGAGGTGAGGAGACCATATCTGCACACAGTACTCAAGATGTGGGCATACCATAGTTTTATATAGGGGAAGTATGATATCTTTTGTCTTATTCTCTATCCCTTTTTTAATAATTCCTAAAATCCTATTTGCTTTACTAACTGCCGCTGCACACTGCGTGGATGTCTACAGAGAACTACCCACTATAACTCCAAGATCCCTCTCCTGATCTGTCGTAGCTAAATTTGACCCCATCATGTTGTACGTGTAATTTGGGTTATTTTTCCCAATGTGCATTACCTTACACTTACGCACATTAAATTTCATTTGCTATTTTCCTGCCTAATCATTCAGTTTGCTGAGATCTTTTTGTAGTTCTTCACAATCTGTTTTGGTTTTGACTGTCCTGAACAACTTGGTGTCATCTGCAAACTTTGCCACCTCACTGCTTACCTCATTTTCTAGATCATTGATGAACAAGTTGAACAGGATCGGTCCCAGGACTGACCCCTGGGGAACACCACTAGTTACCCTCCTCCACTGTGAAAATTTACCATTTATTCCAACCCGTTGTTTTCTGTCTTTTATCCAATTCCCGATCCATGAAAGGATCTTTCCTCCTATCCCATGACCGCCTAATTTACATAAAAGCATTTGGTGTGGGACCGTGTCAAAGGTTTTCTGGAAATCTAGGTATATTATGTCCACTGGGTGCCCCTTGTCTCCATGTTTATTAACCCCTTCAAAGAATTCTAGTAGATTAGTTAGACACGACTTCCCTCTGCAGAAACCATGTTGACTTTCGCCCAGCAATTCGTGCCCTTCTACGTGCCTTGCAATTTTATTCTTTACTATTGTTTCTACTAATTTGCCTGGTACTGATGTTAGACTTATCGGTCTATAATTGCCAGGGTCTCCTCTAGAGCCTTTTTTAAATATTGGCGTTATATTGGCCGTCTTCCAGTCATTGGGTACCGAAGCAGATTTAAAGGATAGGTTACAAACCACTGTTAATAACTCCGCAATTTCACATTTAAGTTCTTTCAGAACCCTTGGGTGAATACCGTCTGGTCCTGGAGACTTGTTACTATTCAGCTTATCAATTAACTCCAAAACCTCCTCTAATGTCACTTCAATCTGGGAGAGTTCCTCAGATTTGTCACCTAAAAAGGCTGGCTCAGATTTAGGAACCTCTGTAACATCCTCAGCCGTGAAGACTGAAGCAAAGAAATCATTTAATCGCTCCACAATGGCACTGTCTTCCTTGATCGCTCCTTTTATATCTTTATTGTCCAAGGGCCCCACTGCTTTTTCAGTGGGCTTCCTGCTTCTAATGTATTTAAAAAACATTTTACTATCATTTTTTGAATTTTTGGCTAGCTGTTCCTCAAAATCTTTTTTGGCTTTTCTTACTACATTATGACACTTAATTTCAGAGTGTTTGTGTTCCTTTCTATTTTCCTCACTAGGATTTGACTTCCACTTTTTAAAAGCTGCCCTTTTCTCTCTCACTGCCTTTTTAACATGGCTGTTTAGCCATGGTGGTTCTTTGTTAGGTCTCTTACTGTGTTTTTTTATTTGGGGTATACATTTAAGTTGGGCCTCTAGTATGGTGTCTCTAAACAGTTTCCATGCAGCTTCCAGGGATTTTAGTTTAGTTACTCTACCTTTTAGTTTCTGTTTAACTAGCTTCCTCATTTTAGTGTAATTCCCCTTTTTGAAATTAAATGCCAGAGTGTTTGACTGCTGTGGTGTTCTTCCCAACACAGGAATATTAAAAGTTATTATATTGTGGTCACTGTTTCCAAGCGGTCCAGTAACAGTTACCTCTTGGACCAGACCCTGCGTTCCAGTCAGTTCTAGATCAAGAATTGCCTCTTCCCTTGTGGGTTCCTGTACTAGCTGCTCCAAGAAGCAGTCATTTAAGGCATCAAGAAATTTAATCTCTGAATCTCGTCCTGAGGTGACATGTACCCAATCAATATGGGGATAATTGAAATCTCCTATTATTACTGTGTTTTTTATTTTGATAGCTTCTCTAATCTCCCTTAACATTTCAGCATCACTATCACTGTCCTGGTTAGGTGGTCGGTAATATATTCCTAATGCCATATTCATATTAGAGGAATGAATTGTTATCCATAATGATTCTATGGAACATTTTGATTCCTTTAGGATTTTTGCTTCATTTGATTCTATATTATTCTTCACATATAGGACCACTCCGCCACCCGCATGACCTGTTCTGTCTTTCCGATATAATTTATATCCCTGTATTATAGTGTCCCACTGATTGTCCTCATTCCACCATGTTTCTGTGATGCCTATTATGTCAACTTCCTCCTTTGATATGAGGTACTCCAGTTCACCCATCTTATTAGACAGACTCCGAGCATTTGTGTAAAAGCACTGTAAAAAACTAGCACTATTTATATGTCCACCTTTCACAGACGCGTTGGATTTTTTTATATGCGATTGTTTCACATCTGATCTTGCCCACATATTATTTCCCACATTCCTTATCTGACTAACTTCTAGGGAATCCCTATCTATGGAGACTCGTGTAAGAGAAGCCTCCGTCCGATCCAGGTGCTCCCCTGCACCAATCGGCTTTCCCCCACCTCTTAGTTTCAAAACTGCTCTACGGCCTTTTTAATGTTTAATGCCAGCAGTCTGGATCCACCTTGACTTAGGTGGAGCCCATCATTACTGTATTGGCTCCCCCTACCCCAAAAGCATCCCCAGTTCCTAATAAATCTAAACCCCTCTTCCCTACACCATCGTCTCATCCACACATTGAGACTCTGAAGTTCTGCCTGTCTATCTGGCCCTGCGCGTGGAACTGGAAGCATTTCAGAGAATGCCACCATAGATGTTCTGGATTTCAGTCTCTTTCCTACTAACCTAAATTTGGCCTCCAGAACATCTCTTCTACCCTTCCCTATGTCATTGGTACCAACATGTACCATGACCACCGGCTCCTCCCCAGCACTGCCCATAAGCCTGTCTAGATGCCTCGAGAGATCCGCAACCTTCGCACCAGGCAGGCAAGTCACCATACGGTTCTCCCGGTCATCACAAACCCAACTATCTATATTTCTAATGATTGAATCCCCCACTACTAAAACCTGCTTCTTCCTAACAGCTGGCGCTCCCTTCCCCGGAGAAGTATCCTCGGCGTGAGAGGATACCATAGCACCCTCTGGAAGGAGGGTCCCAACTATGGGATGGTTTCCCTCTGCTCCCATTGACTGCCCTCCTTCCCTGAGCCTTTCATCCTCCGTAACAGCATCAGGACTGTCAGATTGGAGGTGGGACAGCCCTGCTATGTCCTGGAAAGTCTCATCAACAAACACCTCTGCCTTCCTTAGCTCCTCCATTTCAGCCACCCTGGCCTCCAAAGCATGCACTCAGTCTCTGAGGGCCAGGAGCTCCTTGCATTGAGCGCACACATACGCCACCCGCCCACAGGGTAGATAGTCATACATATTGCACTCGATACAATAAACAGGATAGCCGCCACTCTGCTGCTGGGCTTCTGCCTCCATTTCCTACTCTAATTATATATGAGGTTTTAATTAAATGTTTCAGATAGAGGTTGTTATAAAGGATTTAAGTTTAAGGGCAATAGAAGTCACTGGCTCCCTCCAAGCTCCCCCTCTAAACTCCCCTCTAAAAACTCCCTCCTGTTAGCACTCACCCTGGTCGCAAGCTCCCTGGTCGCTCACTAGCTGGGTTTAAGTGCTCAGCCTCCCTGATAGCTCTTCCCTCTGCCTACAGCTCAACCAATCAGCACATGGTGTTTCGATTCAAACCTAATCAAGACTCACAGCTTCCAACTGCCTGCCTGAGCACGTGGCCTTTCAAACAAACACTCAGCTCAGCACTCCAAACTCCAAACAAACAAACACACACAAGCCCAGAACCCCCAAACACAAGCAGCCACTTACCCCAAGGTGCTTTAGTTTGCTCCTTCCTTCTCCTCCTCCAGGAGAGCCTCTCAAAACTCCCTTCTGTCAGCACTTACCCTGTTCGCAAGCTCAACTAGCTCAGTCTTCCACCAATATTGATCACTATGCATTTGGGTTGACCACATAGCCAACTTTCTATCCATCTTGTAGTCCAAGGAGCCAATCCATATTTCCTTAACTTATGGACAAGAATGTTGTGGGAGACCGTATCAAAAGCCTTGCTGAAGTCAAGGTATATCACATCCACTGACTTCCCCATGTCCAGAGAGCCTGTTACCTCGTCATAGAAGCTAATCAGATTGGTCAGGCAGGACTTGCCCCTGGTGAATCTATGTTGGCTACTTTTGATCAATTTCCCCTCTTCCAAGTGCTTCAAAATGGATTCCTTGAGGATTCCCTCCATTATTTTCCCAGGACTCTAGGTCCGGGCGGCAGGTGGATGCCTCCGTCCCTCTTAGGAGGGAGTCCCCGACCACTACCACTCGTCTTTTTCTCTTAGGGGTGATGGTCATAGAACTCCCATCCCCAGGACTGCGCATCCCCTGCCTTCTGAACTGTGGGGACTCTTTCAGATACCTCCCAGGTATTGTATCAGCCCCAATTATCTCTGCTGTATCACCTGTGGAGAGAGGCTGAAAGCGGTTAACTCCACTGGAATTGGAGAGACTGGAACTGGTTTTCTCCTCCTGGAGGTAACTTGCTTCCAGTTCTCCTCCTTGTTTTGAGCAGCCTGCTGTTCCTGCAGTATTATCTGTTGCCTTCTATCCAGAAAATCTTCACCCTCTCTGATGGACCTGAGGGTTGATATTTGTGCCTTAAGCCCTTTAACCTTCTCTTGTAAAATGGCTACCAGCTTACACTTGGTACAGAGAAAATCCTCCTTTCTATCGTTCGGGAGAAAGGCAAACATGGCACATGACTTGCAAGTCACAACAACAGACCTCTCACCAGCCATACCACTCTCCATTTTTTTTCCCTTTTCAGAGATCCCTCATATGTTTCTAGTGCTGAGTGGAAGGGCACAAGAGAAACCCCGTATAAAAAGGTGAACACAGTTATGGGGCTTCTCCCAAAGGTGAGCTCCCAGGCAAACTCCCTGTTCACTGCTAGCAGGGCTCGCTGGGGCTGCCTTCTTACAGAGCTGCTAGCTGGTTAGGCCCAGCTCAGAGCCTTCGCCTCCAATCTAATCAGCCCTTGAAGGCTCACCTGGAAGGAAGCTCTCCCAATTCACACAAACTGCCAAACACGCTTTCCAACTGCCCCTCTCTGCCAAACGGAAGCTCAGGCACACAGGCAGCTCTGCAAACTGCCCCTCACTGCAAAATTAAACAAATCCACAGACGCCACAGACAGAAATTCAACCCACCAGCTCACAACGCAGCCCCCCCAGTGCCACACACCCCTGAGCTCCGCTAGGGTGCTTTCCCAGGCATCTAATGAACTAAGCATTTGTCAAGTATCAGAGGGGTAGCCGTGTTAGTCTGGATCTGTAGCAGCAATGAAGGGCCCTGTGGCACCTTATAGACTAACAGAAAAGTTTAGAGCATGAGCTCTAAAAAGTTTAGAGTATGAGCTCTGGCCCAGCATCCGAAGAAGTGAGTTAACTCACGAAAGCTCATGCTCTAAACTTTTCTGTTAGTCTATAAGGTGCCACAGGAGCCTTCGTTGCTGCTAAGCATTTGTCCTGACCCATAATTGTTAAATTAATTAATGACCGATAGACTCAGAGAGCAAGAGACCCAACTGTAACACCAACAGACCTGGGTTGCCAGCCCCAGGGGCAGAACCTGGGAGTAGAGGATCTAAAGCCCTGTACTCTACCACTTGAACTAAAGGCCAGGTGGCTGTCAGCTGAGGCTGTAGAGCACAGACTTCACTCACCCCAGCTGAGGGCTTAGTGCCTCTGGGTGCTACATAATGATACATTAATTCACAGACTGAGAGATGGATTTGACTTGATAGCTAGATAGATGTGAACACACACACAATCCCTGTGCTAAGACTCACTATCAGGTCCTGGACACATATATGGAAAATTCAAATGAAGGAACCAATGACATGATTTCATTCCAGTTGCAGAGTGGGACGCAACAGTGAGGACTTCAGTGGGGGGCTTAAGTCATTCATTTATAGCCTACCTTGTTCAGGATGTGCAGTTCCATTTCCTAGCTCCAGATGCTCTACCTATAGAAGGAGCAGAGGTGTTTTTATTACTCTCACTGGCCTCTGGGATCAAGACTCCAGGGAAAATTTCCTGTAATAATCCTTGGAGGAAGAACAACACTGCCTCAAACTGTTACAGAGCAAAATTTATTCATTCAGTGTTTCATAGGAAGTTCTGTCTTCATCACCATGTATGTTGTCCAGATGGAAAACCCCATGGGATTTACTAACTGTGGAAAATCACATGACAAGAGTTAAGGCTGTGGGGACTGGGAGTGAGGACAATGCTTTCATCTAGAAGGAGGACAGATTTGTCCTGGGCTACGCATCACAGGCTACGTCTACACGTGAAGCCAACATCGAAATAGCTTATTTCGATGTAGAAACATCGAAATAGGCTATTTCGATGAGTAACGTCTACACGTCCTCCAGGGCTGGCAACGTCGATGTTCAACTTCGACGTTGCGCGGCACCACATCGAAATAGGCGCTGCGAGGGTACGTCTACACGCCAAAGTAGCACACATCGAAATAAGGGTGCCAGGCACAGCTGCAGACAGGGTCACAGGGCGGACTCAACAGCAAGCCGCTCCCTTAAAGGGCCCCTCCCAGACACAGTTGCACTAAACAACACAAGATCCACAGAGCCGACAACTAGTTGCAGACCCTGTGCATGCAGCATAGATCCCCAGCTGCCGCAGAAGCAGCCAGAAGCCCTGGGCTAAGGGCTGCTGCCCATGGTGACCATAGAGCCCTGCAGGGGCTGGAGAGAGAGCATCTCTCAACCCCCCAGCTGATGGCCGCCATGGAGGACCCGGCAATTTCGACGTTGCGGGACGCGGATCGTCTACATGGTCCCTACTTCGACGTTGAACGTCGAAGTAGGGCGCTATTCCAATCCCCTCATGAGGTTAGCGACTTCGACGTCTCGCCGCCTAACGTCGAAGTTAACTTCGAAATAGCGCCCGACGCGTGTAGCCGCGACGGGTGTTATTTCGAAGTTAGTGCCGCTACTTCGAAGTAGCGTGCACGTGTAGACACAGCTACAAAGAGTCAGGAACAAACCCGGGGCTGATGACCCAATTTCCCTCAGACCTACACTGAGCACCCAGGAACTCTGCCTCCTAGTCCCACCTGCTCTGAGCAATCAGCACCACTCCCCTGCCACAGCTGGGAACAGACCCACTGACCTCAAGAGAGGGCCTATTTCCTTCCACACCCAAAACCCAGAGCAGTCAGTGGGAGGGTTCCCTTTAGCTCTGGTGAGTTTGCAGCAAAAACTCCCAGTAAGTTTACAATAAACTCTGTGTGGGAATGCAGGGCTGCTGTGGGGTTCTGTGCTGCGGGAAATGGGCTGGGTGGCTCAGCAGGGGGGACTGTCTCTTTCGGGTTGTTGCTGACCCACAATGACCCATCACAGAGGAAGGCCGAGCTGTATCTGGTGGCAGCTCTGTGGTTGGGATGAACCGTTAATTAAAGTTCTTTCCCTGCACCGTACTGTCATTGGTGAGTCCGTGAGGCTGTTCCCAAGGGGAGGTCGAAGTAAAGAGTAAAATTGCAAGGCACATAGAAGAGCACGAATTGTTGGGCAAAAGTCAGCATGGTTTCTGCAGAGGGAAGTCGTGTCTGTCTAATCTATTAGAATTCTTTGAAGGGGTTAATAAACATGCGGACAAGGGGCACCCAGTGGACATAATATACCTAGATTTCCAGAAAGCCTTTGACACGGTCCCACACCAAAGGCTTTTATGTAAATTAGGTGGTCATGGGATAGGAGGAAAGGTCCTTTCATGGATCGGGAATTGGTTAAAAGACAGAAAACAAAGGGTGGGAATAAATGGTAAATTTTCACAATGGAGGGGGGTAACTAGTGGTGTTCCCCAGGGCTCAGTCCTGGGACCGATCCTGTTCAACTTGTTCATCAATGATCTGGAAAATGAGGTAAGCAGTGAGGTGGCAAAGTTTGCAGATGACACCAAGTTGGTCAGGACAGTCAAAACCAAAAGGGATTGTGAAGAACTACAAAAAGATCTCAGCAAACTGAGTGATTGGGCAGCAAAATGGCAAATGAAATTTAATGTGGGTAAGTGTAAGGTAATGCATATTGGAAAAAATAACCCAAATTACACGTACTACATGATGGGGTCAAATTTAGCTACGACAGATCAGGAAAGGGATCTTGGAGTTATAGTGGATAGTTCTCTGAAGACATCCACGCAGTGTGCAGCGGCAGTTAGTAAGGCAAATAGGATGTTAGGAATTATTAAAAAAGGGATCGATAATAAGACAAAAGATATCATACTTCCCCTATATAAAACTATGGTACGCCCACATCTCGAGTACTGCGTGCAGATGTGGTCTCCTCACCTCAAAAAAGATATATTGGCATTAGAAAAGGTTCAGAAAAGGGCGACTAAGATGATTAGGGGCTTGGAAAGGGTCCCATATGGGGAGAGGCTAGAGAGACTGGGACTTTTCAGTTTGGAAAAGAGGCGATTGAGGGGCGATATGATAGAGGTATATAAAATCATGAATGGTGTGGAGAAAGTGAATATAGAAAAATTATTTACCTTTTCCCATAATACAAGAACTAGGGGACACCAAATGAAATTGATGGGTAGTGGGTTCAAAACTAATAAAAGGAAATTTTTCTTCACACAGCGCACAGTCAACCTGTGGAACTCCTTGCCCGAGGCGGCTGTGAAGGCCAGGACTCTATTAGGGTTTAAAAAAGAGCTTGATAAATTTTTGCAGGTCAGGTCCATAAATGGCTATTAGCCAGGGATAAAGTATGGTGCCCTAGCCTTCATAACAAGGGCAGGAGATGGATGGCAGGAGATAAATCACTTGTCTTCTGTTCTCCTTCTCTGGGGCGCCTGGCATTGGCCACCGTCGGCAGATGGGATGCTGGGCTTGATGGACCTTTGGTCTGACCCAGTATGGCCATTCTTATGTTCTTATTCTTATGTTCTTATGTCCATACGTGTAGACTGAGTGTGGTTCATCCTATCCAACAGAGGATGGGTGTCATTGACACACTGATCACGTGACTGATTTACTTTCCCTAGTTATTTCTCATTGATTGAGTAGTTGATTACCCTGAGATCAGGCCCAGTATTAACACAATCGCTGTTCAGTTGGGTACTCCCGCTGGCAGAACCACAACTCTCACCCAGTGGGGATGACACTCTATCAACGGCAGTTTTATGTGCTACGAGGAGAGGCTGAGGGATTCAGGCTTGTTTAGTTTGCAGAAGAGAAGAGTGAGGGGGAATTTCATAGCAGCCTTCAACTTCCTGAAGGGGGGCACCAAAGAGGGTGGAGAGAGGCTATTCTCAGTAGTGATGGATGGCAGAACAAGGAGCAAAGGTCTCAAGTTACAGAGGGGGTGGTGTAGGTTGGATATTAGGAAAAAATTATTTCACCAGGAGGCCGGAGAAGCACTGGAATGCATTACCAAGAGAGGTGGTGGAATAAAAGTGTGCCCCACAGAGTTCTCTTTGTCCCGTGGGTTTGGTGGGCTTTGTGGTCTGCTGTATTAGCCTTCTGTGCGCAGACAAATGATTATTATCACTAATGGAGCAGGAACCTTGTCAGGACACCATACCGGTTCCTTGTGATTACCACATTAATGACAGCGACATTCTTGTAGTCAGACCTCTGCTGAAGTCCCTACCTAATAAAATCCCAGCCTGGAACAAACAAATACCTTATGCATGCTGTGGTGTGGTCAGTCTCATTCCTGGGCCCCAGGCCCTCTGTTTAGTCCACTGGCCCCACCTTATGCACCACGTTACCCTTGTTGGGGCAGGGGGCAGTCTGGGGCGGGGGGGGAACCCAGTCCCCACCCACTTGCTCCAGGTTCCAGCCCAGGGACCCTGGACAGCCACTACCTGGGAGGGCTGACTTACTTTGCCCTGGCCCCTGCAGCTTCTTTCCCTGGGCCACTTTCCCCAGACGCTTCTCACTGGTATCCCCTTCCTCGGGTGGTAGTCATGGCAGCTGGTCTCCTCCTTAGTTTGGCTCCTTCAGCTGACCAGTTCCTCCAAGTCTCTGGTGAGGGTCCAGGCCCTCCCTGGGTTGAGGCAACACAGCCCCCCCTGGGTTGATGAGGCTCCTCTTTCATGGCCCCAGGTGTTTCTCTCAGTCTCCTACCTTCTCCTCACATGTCACCCAAACTCTCCTTCACCACCCTCCCCTTGCCCTGCATGGAGAAGAGCTTATAAAGGTAGCCCTGAGTAGGATCAGCTGGCCCTGATTCATTTAGGGCAGCCTACTCCTCAGCTATTCCTACTTTGGTTGCCAGCTCTGTCTCAGCTCTCTTTTTCCTCCTGCCTCCCCTCTCCTGGCCCCACCCTGCCACGTGATTTGAGCTACTTCCACCAAGATGCTGATGACCCACGAAGCGCCCACGAGCAGCACACACACACACACGACTGCTCATGAAGGTTGTGTAGTGCAAGAGGAGACGTATGGCCACATAGTGGTCGTAGGCCATGGCGGCAAGGAGGCAGCATTCCATGGGGCCCATGATAATGAAGACGCACATCTGGGCTGCACAGCCAGCGATGGAGATGGTCTTTTCCTCTGTCAGAAGGTGAAACAGCAGCTGAGGAAGCACACTGCTGGTGAAGCAGATTTCCAGGAAAGACAAGTTCAGCAGGAAGAAATACACTGGGGTGTGGAGGGACGGATTTAGCTTTATCAGGAGAATAATGAGCAGGTTCCCTGTCAGCAGGACCAGGGAGGTGACCAGAAGCAGGAGGATCTGCACCTTTTTGAGGTAGGAAAACCCCACCAGGAGACTACACCGGAGGTGGTCTGGTTCCCTCTAGGGTCGCTCTCAGAGTAGGTCATCTGTAGTAGTGATGATGAAAGTGACACCGGAGCTGAAGCTGAGACATAGCAAATGGGCAAAGGTGAGTCAAACAATTCCTACTGGTTTCCTTTGCTTGGGATGCTTCTGGCCAAACCCTGCTGCAGTTCAGTACAGAAACATGTAACTGGGCCCCATTCACACCAGCCATCTACTGCGGTAGCTCTTTGGATGTCGGCCAACCTAGACCAACATAGATCAGCTGGAGAGATGGCCACTTGGACCCCGGCACAACTACATCTGATTTACGGTGGATCAGTATCTAAGAAACGAACTCTAAGGGAGGGACAGTAGCTTGTACCGGAAATGAAGGCTTAATCGTTAGCAATAGAATGGATCCAATGCACCTCTTTGGACATATCTTCTTTCTCTTTCAAGCAACATTCCAAAAGGGATCTTTCTTTCTTTCTTTCTTTCTTTCTTTCTTTCTCCACCTTGGGAATGTTACCCTAGAGACAGGGTCACCAGATACTGTTCCTCAAAGTAGGGCAAATTCTGGTCTCGCTCACATGTTAACTCTGTCTAAAGTTTGCTCTCCTTCCCAAGGTAAAAATAGATATCCACAGATTACTTGCTGCCTCTTTCCCCTCAGATAGCAATTACTGAAGAAGGGTATATATGAAGAAATAAAAGTGAATTTATTGGCTGTGTCTACATGACGATTGCTATTGTGGGACACATTTGTATCCAAAGATAAGAAAGCTACAGCTGAACCCCACACTCAAAATATCACTAGTTTTTCAAGAGTGGTATTCCTGTGCTGGTACCCTTCATCGTAAAAATGGCTACAGAATGTATAAGGGGTAACAGGATTCACTCGCCAAGTAGACGGAGCCATTAACTTTAAAAGTGGGATATAATGGATCATATGACAGATATAACAATGTAAGTTATTAAATAAGATGAGACAGAACACACAAGCTAAGCTTAATATACTAAAGAGAGTGGTTAAATGGAAGTCACCCTCAAAGTTGTTCGAATACACTTCTTTCTCAGACTGGACAGCTTCCTGTTCTGGCACCAATCATTCTCAATGTTCGGTCTTAGATGTCTCCAGCAGTCATCTTCAGAGAGGTAGCTGGGGATCCCCTCCCTCTTCACACTTAAAGAGGATTTGCATAAGGTGAGAAAACATTGTCTCAGTTTGAACTCCTCCGAGCTACTCCTGGAAAAGTACATGGTTTAAGAAGGAGTCCGGTATCTGGTGGCATGCTCACATGTCTCCACATGTTCATGTTTCTGCACATATGTCCACACTTCATGGGTTGACCCCAATGCCCACAGGAAAGCTATGTTGCATTGCTTCTTGGTTCATGGGCAGTGACAGCCCTCACTCAACATGTCTCCTTTAATAACGCAGGTTAGTACACCACTTTCCTGACTTGGTCTACAAAATGACACACACATCCAAATGATAAAATCACATTTAGAAGATTTTAACATTTCCAATGATGTCTTACATGAGGGATTTCACATACAGTAGATGCCGGTTCTGTCCCAATTATATCCATAAGCAAATTTCCCTAAAGCGTATGGAATGCCACATCACATCTGGTTTCTCTTAAATGGTGAAAAGCTTACCACCTCCATGGGTGTGAACAGAGCTATACTGATCTACACCCATTGAAGTTCTTTCTCCCAGCTCCTCACTACAAGAAATTTCACAAGATGGAAGAGCCTACGTTGTAAGAGACATGGTCCACAGATGTTTTATTTCAGGATTCTTTGCTGCCAAGAAACGTTGCAATAGTGGGAATGACAGTGACATGATAGAGCTGAACAAATAACTATTTAGAAATACAGCAGTTTGCATACCTTAAGCACCCTCATTACAAGGCAATCAACATGATGCAACAAATAAGAGTGAGAATTGAGGAAACAGAGGAAAGAGATTGTTTGCATTGAGTTGTCATTTCCAGAAATGACAACTAAACTCTCCTGTCACCTGAAGGTCTGCAATGGCCAAACAGCCGTTCTCATGGAAATTACACACACACACACACAAAGAGGAATGGGCTTATCCACTCCAGTGTGGGTAGGAGACATAGAGACACACACACACAGACACACACACACACATTGGGAGCAGGGGGTTCAACCTACCCAATGGAGCACGCACAAATAGTGAAAGGAATTACATGGAGAAAATTAAATTAAACATCCACAGCAAAATCTGATGATACGCTCTGGAATGTGCACTGCACAGAGTGATTTCAAAGAATCGATGGGCTATGAGATGGATAGAAATCTCGCTTGACAGTCGGTCCCAACGGGTAGTGGTCAATGGCTCGATATCTAGATGGTGGTCGGTTTCAAGTGGAGTGCCCCAAGGCTCGGTTCTGGGGCTGGTGTTGTTCAACATCTTTGTTAATGACTTGCATGAGGGACTGGATTAGACCCTCAGAAAGTTTGCAGGTGACACTAAGCTAGGGGGAGAGGCAGATGTATTGGAGGGCAGAGATAGGATCCAGACTGACCTGGAGAAATTGGAGGATTGAGCCAAAAGAAATCTGATACACTTCAATAAGGAGAAGTGTAGAGTCCTGCACTTGCGGCGGAAGAATCCCAAGCATTGTTATAGGTTGGGGACTGACTGGCTGTGATGGGGTTCAGGGGTCCCCCTGCACTGCACCCCGTCCGCTGGCAGGAGTGACTCTCACTCAGCAGGTACAACAGCAGGTTTATTAGGCAACAGATGTCCAGTTTCTCACAGAAGCAACAGCATAGCAGCCAGAGACAGTCCTTCCAACCTGTCCTGGGGGGAAGACCCCGAGGGGTGCCCCTCTGGGGTGTAGCTTTCCCCTCCTCAGGCTGGCTGCCTTCCAGCTCTCCCTTTTCCTCGCCTCTAACTGCCGCCCCCGATTCAAAACCCAGCTCAGCTCCTCCCTGCTCTTTGTTTAGGCAGAGGTGTTATCTGCCAGTTGTAGCCCCAGGGTCATCCTTAGCCACTGGGAGCTGCTGCTTGCCTCGGACATCCAGCCTGACTCACACATGCACCCCCCCCACTCCATCACACTGGCTAAGCAGCAGTACAGCAGAAAGGGACCTAGGGGTTATGGTTTGTTTTGTTGACAAGACTTGTGGAACATCTATGCACAAAATGTGTTTTGTCAACAGAAACTGCTAAAAAAAATCCATGTAGACACTCTGGGGGCCCTTTAGTCAACAGAGTGGATCAAAAGATTGATCCGCTATTATGTGTAGACATAATCTGTCAACCAAAATATCCAACCTACACCTCTCCCTCTTTAACTTCAGACCATTGCTCCTTGTTCTGCTATCCACCATGGAGAACAGTTTCTCACCCTCCTCTTTAGAGCTCTCCTTCAGGAAGTCCAAGGCTGATATTAAATCACCCTTGAGTCTTCTCTTCTGTCAACTAAATGTAGTAGGTTCTTCCTTCTTACACATTTCTGCTTAGCCAGGTTAGGGAACAAGGACCTATGTATGGAGAAATTCAGTGTAGATCTTTTGCTACTCAGAGACCTGTTAAGATTTACAGCAACTAAGGAACTATAACAACAGAGAGATAGCCGTGCTAGTCTGTATACTATCAAAACAAAAAAAGCAGTCCAGTAGCACTTTAAAGACTAACAAAATAATTTATTAAAACAAAAAGCAGTCAAATTTTTTGTTTTTGATAGTGTATAGACTAGCACGGCTTACTCTCTATTACTATTCAAAATAATTTATTGGGTGAGGAGCTTTCGTGGGACAGACCCACTTCTTCACCCCATAGCCATACCAGAACAAACTCAATATTTAAGGCACAGAGAACCAAACATAGTAATCAAGGTTGACAAATGAGAAAATATTATCAAGGTGAGCAAATCAGAGAGCAGAGGGGAAGCCAATGTAATCTGGAAGCTGTTACAATAGAGGAAGGAATTATTTACATTGTTCTTTAATAGCATGGGACTGTGTATGGTACACAAATGGTAAAAATCCCCCATTGCCATTCTTCAAGGGCCTTCAAACACATTGGACTCAGCAGCAACTGTTTACTCATTTTTGCAACCCTCCCTCGTCTGAGTTGTAAGGACAGAGGGAAAACTTGCATTAGTCTAATAAGTCTGATGATTAAGATAAGAGTAAGATCAGATTTCATTTTCTATTTGTGAGTATGGCTGGAGCTTAACATTCCCAAAGAAAGAAAGAAAGAGGGATAATACCCGGTGGGAATATTGGTACAGCAGGTTATAGTTTACTCAGGAAAGATAAGTATCAGATGGGTAGCCGGCTTAGTCTGTGTCTGCAAAAACAATGACGATTCATGTAGCACCTTGTAGACTAAGAGAATTATTGGAGCACAAGCGTATGAGGGCAAAGACACACTTTGTGACTACATGCATCTCATAAAGTTGGTCATTGCCCACAAAAGCTTATGCTCCAAAAAGTCTCTTAGTCCCTAAATTGCCACAGGACTTCTCATCGTTTTTCCAGGAAGGATAGGCGGGGTAAACAGGGAGAAGGTGTTGCCTCGTATCTGAAAAATGTGCACAACCAGACCAAGGTGGAGATGGATGAAGGAGACAGATGCACTGAGAGTCTCTTCGTCAGGTCAGCATGGAACCCTGTGATGGGTCATTGTGGATCACCACCAAGCCAAGGGGAGAGATCTGCCTACTGAGCCACCCTGCCCACTGCCTGAAGCACAGGGCCCTCCTCGCATGCGGGGTCCCTGTGCAAAGCAGTGAGGCTGGTGGGTGAAGGGCCACAGCCGAGCACCCCACCCTGCAGAGGCGCAGGATTCAGCATGGACCCATGGAGTGCAGGGACCCCAAGGGAGACCCCACCCCATTTTGTGCAGCACCTCACCCTGTGGAGCACTGACCCTCTGAGGAGAACATCCCCGAAGGAACCTCCTGCTGCTCCCAGCAATGCAGAGAACCCCACTGCTGGGCCGGGTCAATGGGATCCATCCACCTGAGACCATCCTACAGAACCCTCCAGGCTCGACCTGTAGCTCAGTGCCTCCTAGTGCCATGATGGGTGTGACGAGGTTAAGGGGTCCCCAAGCGCCGCCCCTCCACCCGCAGGCAGGAGTGACTCTCACCCGGCAGGTAGAACAGGAAGTTCATGAGGCGCCAGAGCCCAGCTCAGCACAGAGGGGTCAGTGCAGCCGGCAGAGACAGTCATTCCAACCCGTCCTGGGGAGAGGAGCCCGAGGGGTGCCCCTCTGGGGTGTAGCCTCCCCCCTCGCCAGGCTGGCTGCCCTGCTCTGTGCTCAGGGCTAAGGAGTTACCTGCCAGCCTAGGGTACAGCCCAGGGGTCATCCTTAGCCGCCGGGAGCTGCTCTGCCTGTCTCACACATCCAGCCTGAGTCACACCCCCACCCCCGGAACTCCATCACAATGGGGCTTTGCTACAGCACTTACTGAGGGGGCAGGCGTCCCATGCTGAGTGCCCCAACCCACTCCTGCCCTGCGACCCTTCTGGTGTTATGAGGTCAGGACTGGCTGAGAAATGAGAATGCTCCCAGCTGAGCGCATCACCCCCCTCCCTGCAGCACATGGCCCCCGAGCTGCCCTCTGCTCCCACACACAGTTAGTTGCCATCGACTGCTTAGGGCTTTTCATCTGGTCCCCCAGGAGGGAAATGGGCCATAGGGCTCACTGCAGTAGGTCTGAAAGTCGGGACTCCTGGGGTCTGTTCCCAGCTCTGGCAGGGGTGTGGGGTGTAGTGGTAAGAGCAGGGTGGACTGGGAGACAGAGCTCCTAGGTTCTCAGTGTGGGTCTGAGATAAGAGTGGGACGGCAGACTGAGCACAGGGACCTGGAGTCATGAGCCCTGGGGGTTCTTACTGCCTCTGTCCCTGACTCTTTGTATCATGTTGCCTCTCCTTCGGGGGTTGGGGAAACCTGTCACACGAAGGACGACAGCTGATGAGGTTGATGAGCATCATCCTAGAACTTCACCTGAAGTGACTGACCTCATTAATTCCGTTTGTGTACAAATTGAGGCCAAGATATTCTTCCTCCAAGGAATATCAAGAGAATTTCCTGCAGGGATGTGGTCCCAGCAGCCAGTGAGTGAAATAAAAACATCTCTGTATCCCTTAACAGGTATAGCATCAGCAGCTGGGGGACGGGATTCATTTTTTGTAAACAAGGTAGGTATAAATAAATGATTTAAGCCCTCGGCTGTTCTCCCTCTGAGCTCCATCAGGGTTGTGCCCCAGGCTGCAGTTGGAGCAAAATCACATTACTGGTTCATTCAGATGAATTTTCTAAACCTGCAAAGAGAAAATTAGGGTGTGTGTCAGCACCGGTGTCAAGCATCAGAGGGGGAGCCGTGTTAGTCTGGATCTGCAAAAGCCACGAGGGGTCTTGTGGCACCTTACAGACCAACAGAAACATATGAGCATCAGCTTACGTGGGCAAAGACCCACTTCGTCAGATGTCAGCCCAGGATGAGTGCTCAAACCAATCTATCTATCTATCTATCTATCTATCTATCTATTTCAAGCTAGTTAAATTCACCTGTCAGTCTGTCTATTGTCTACTGGTCTGTCTCCAGATTTATTGGTGAGCTTCCTTTCCTAGAATTCCACTAGAGCAATCAGTGAGATGCAGACATAGCAGGAGTCTTGTGATTATTTTTGTTGGTGGTGTTTTTTTCTCACTTCTCATTTCCTTTCTCTCGTCTCCACTCCCCTGTGTTCCAACCCCTCTGAGATGAAATGTGGTTTCTTCAGGAGTGTCTTACAAATGGATCTGAACACAACCAGGGGTGTGTGGCCCGTCTGATCTCTTGTCAGAAAATCCCCTGCTCGGATCCCACCACGGCACATGCTGTATGTGAGGAGCCAAAGTGTGATGTGCTGGTCTCATTCAGCTGACTTTCCCTCACCCCGCTCTCCAGGAGATGTCTGCCTCTTCCATTGGGTTCATCTTCTCCTGTTCATAAGTGGAGTGTCCAGTTCTCTTCAAGAACTCTGAAAATACCACTTCACGACCAGTAACAAGGATCTACGTTGACCTTATTGCTAATGGTGAGTAAATTTCTCCATTGTCTTAGAGATGGTACAAAGAACAGCCAACAAATAAATATATGAAAACTCTTTGTGAATCAATAGTTCCATGAGTACTGAAGTTTTCAATGAGAAAAAATTGAGGTTGATGGCAGTATTTATTTATCTGTTTGATTTCATATTGACCCACTTAAAAGTAGGGTTTTCTTCATTTCAACTATTCAATCAACTGTGTGTGAAAATCAATCTCACATCAATAGAAGGACAACGGTGTATTTTTGGGATGATGATTTCCATTTGTTTTCATACTGATTCTTCTGAAACCAACTGGGAGCTTTCATTAATTTTCACCTTGATTCCAGGGGAAAACACATGTAGGATCATTGAAATTGGCCATGGCATGAAAATTGCATTTTCCAGACAGCTTTCAGCCTTCCCTTTCATTTTTCAACTTCCACTACACTGGTCCTTTGAGCAAAGTGGTCAGAAAAATCTATGTCCTTTCCCCAAAGCAGCCATTAAAAGAGGCAGAATTATTCCTATCTCCTCTAAAGGTCTCCATATGTAGGGATTCATCATCATCAACAACAACCATGAACGCATTGCCCATTAGCGTCTGATGACTCCCTCACTATTTCCTTCCATTTTACCTTGTCCATTGTGGAGTGGCTTGGTTTCTATAGCCTAGCTCTGCATCAATCTACTACATCATCTACCCATTCTCTGTGGGGTCTGCCTCTCCAAATTGAACAGTCCATTATGCCGAATACCAGACTCTTGACATTTTTTTCTTCTTTCATTCAGCAGCTATGCCTGAATAGGTGTAACTTCCACTGCATAACCTTCTGCAGTAGGTTTGCATGTATTTTTCTCCGTCTCTTTGAGTGTTTGCTGCCACGTTAGACTGGAAGAGCCCATTCCTCTTTGTTTGTGGGTCTAATTAGCAACAGAATGGCTCTTGGAATGTGGCAGAGTTTCAGGCATCCCAACAAAACAAAAAAGCACTAAAGTAGCACTTTAAAGACTAATGGAATAATTTATTAGGTGAGATTTTGTGGGACAGACCCACTTCTTCAGACCATAGCCATACCAGAACAGACATCAAGACAGTTCACTTCCCATTTCTGGAACTGCTGACTCAATGCCAACAATCTCTCTCCTCTAGTATTTCCTGTCTCCTGTGTTGTTGCTCATTACAATTTCATGCGTGATGTCGAGAGCCTCATAGTGAGGGTGCAAAGGGTTTGCAAACTACTTCATTTAGTCTATGTCATTGTTTTCATCTTTGTCATGTCACTGTCATGCCAGCTTTTACAATGTTCCTTGTCAAGAAAAAACTTTAAAGTAAAACATCAGTGGAACATGTCCCTTATGCTGTCGAATCTACTGTCTTGCGAAATTTCTTTTAACAAGGTGATGGGACAAAGAACTTCAATGGATGTAAATCACTATATCTCCAGTTATACACACGGTAAAGTTAAGATTTACACCATGTAAAGAATTGGAATTTCACTCTTTCTTTTCAAGGAGAGAAACCAAAAGTGTAGTAGCATTTCACATGCCTCAGATTCAGCTCCAGTGTCTCTTTCTTTTTCACGCCTACAGATGACCTACTCCAAGAGCGATCGTGGAGAGAACCAGACCATCTCCGATGTGCTCATCTTAGTGGGGTTTTCGTCCCTCGGCAAGTTGCAACTCCTTCTGTTTGTGGTGCTTCTGGTTGTCTACCTGCTCACCCTTGGGGGGAACCTCCTTGTTATCCTTGTGATAAAGCTGAACCCCTCCCTCCACACCCCCATGTATTTCTTCCTGGTGAACCTGTCTTTCCTGGAAGTCTGCTTCACCAGCGGTGTGGTCCCTCAGCTCCTGGCTCACCTCCTGGGAGAGGAAAAGACCATCTCCATTGCAGGCTGTGCAGCCCAGATGTATATTAACACCATTATGGGCCTCACTGAATGCTGCCTTCTCACAGCCATGGCTTATGACCGCTACGTGGCCATATGTCACCCCCTGCACTACACAGCCATCATGAGCAGCCGGGTGTGTGCTCTGCTCGCGGGGGCTTCATGGATCATTGGAATCTCGGTGGAAGTAGCTAAGACCATGTGGATTTTCAGTCTGCCCTTGTGTGGCTCCAACCACATCCACCACTTCTTCTGTGATATCCCACCGGTGGTCAAGCTTTTATGCATTGACGCATGGAAAATTAGGATTTTTAGTGTCAGTGTGTCGGTGCTATTTATTCTGTGCCCTTTCTTGTTGATAATCCTGTCCTACATCTGCATTATCTTTTCCATCCTCAAGCTGCCGTCGGTGGAGGGAAGGCGTAAAGCCTTCTCCACCTGCTCTGCCCACCTTGTGGTGGTGACTTTGTTCTACGGAACGGCCCTGATTAATATCCTGATGCCCAAGTCTAGCTCCACCTCAGAGAGTGACCAAGTGATTTCCCTCTTGAATACAATTGTGCCACCAGTGCTGAACCCCATACTGTACACTCTGCGGAACAAAGAGGTGAAAGAAGCCTTTAGGAAAACAGCTGAGAAAAGTATCTTTGCCCATAACTGGAGAAATCAGAGAATGAAAACGAAAGTTAATGAAAATGGCGGAATTAATGGCAATTCATAAATATTTTGTTGAATGTCTCACAGTGACTTCAATATTTTTTATTTAAATGTCATGATTTGAAAGTCTTTGACCTGTTCTAAATCTGCGAGGAAGATGAGGAAAAAAAATAAAACCCTTATTATAAACAACTAGAAATGCTGAGGCACCTTGTAAGCTTTCATGGGCAAAGACCCACTTTTTAAGATGCATATGAGCCCTGACAGTGTATGCTTTAAAAATCTGTTATTGCATAAGGTGGCACAGCAGTTCTCATTGTTTTTGCAGATGCAGACTAACACTGCTACAACTCTTATCATCCTCATTATAAATTTCTTATTTTTCCTGAAAATTTAATAGGCAGAACCTGGACCACTTTTCAAATCACTGAAAATCAAAGGAAAATATTTAGTGAAAGTACCCTCATTATGAAAAATGAAAAGCTCTGTGGCACCTCTTAGACTAACTGATTTTTTTCAAGCATAAGCTTTTATGGCATAAAACAAGCTTCTAAGAGCCCACAATAGCTTGTACTTCAAAAAATCTGCCACTCTAGAAGGTGACACAGGAGATCTCATTGATGTAGCAGATACAGACTAACACTGCTACCACTCTGATCTTCCCCATTTGAAATTTCTTATTTTTCCCAAAAATATAGTAGGCAGAACCTTTGACTAGTTTTAAAATTCATTGTAATTCAAAGGACAATATTTAGTCAAAGTACTCTCCTGATTCTGGAACTTCAAAACTTGAAAAGTGAAAGAAAAATAAAGTTGTCTATGAAAATCATTTCATGCCAGGTGCACTTTCCCCAGCCTTGTCTTTCCCTGGTCAGAATACATGCATCTGTTCTTCTCTTGAACATCCTCCCAGGCGGAAGAGTACTGGTAGATCACTGACCCTAAGGCCATGTAGGATGCTGACGTGGTGTGGCGTAGGGGGTGTCCTGATACTGAGTTCTTTACAGGCTGAAGCAGGACATGAGAATGGATTCATTGTACCACCAGGCCCCATGGACAATTCTCATCTCTACTTCATCCCGCTGCAGGCTTTTGCCAAGGTAACCCTTGGTCAGGCCTGGTGATGGAGAGGGCAAAAGGGGCCTTTCCATAAGACAAAAGAGACTGGGACCCCCCAGAAAACATCAATCCCAACAGCAGCAGTGCGGTGCAGCTGCCCTCACCTCCCACCACTCCCAGAAGTGGTCAGGACCCACTGCAACTCCTAAGGATGGGAAGGAATTTTCAGCCAATGGGAGGTGTGGGGGCTGTGCCTGTGGGTGGCAGTGTTCTGAGAATTCCGATGCTCCTCGACTCCCTCCCGCTACGAGCCAGTGCTCCTGGCAGGAGTCAAAACCAGTCCTCAGCTGCCTGTGCCGCTGTGTCTCCTGCTCACTAATGCCTCAGACTCATCTCCTCTTCCTCCTTTGCACCTTCCTTCTTGCTGTGCCTATATTCAGCTGAAAGGAATAAGGGGATTTCGATGTTTGCAGGGTCCTTTCGAAAAGGACCCCCATGTAGACGAGCCACATGGGAGAGAAACACAGCACTTTCGAAGTGACGTGCCCGGTGGTATGCTAATGAGGAGCTGAATATTCATTTAACTGCCTCATTAGTATTCTTCGATTTGGCCATGAGCATGGCCATTTCGAAGGTTTTCACAAGTGTGGGCAGAGCCACAGAGTCACAGAATTTGAGGTCAGAAGGGACCTCTAAAGCATCTCCTCTGACCTCAGCTATCTCACATGGTGTCAGTTTCATCACACGTTAGCAAAGTCTTGACTCTTGTGGCTTAGGTCTCAGGCCTCACACCAGGCCCTCATCTTATTTCAGTTACTTGAGAGATATGCTAATAAGTTTGAGGTAGAAGGCTTAGTTGTGTACATAAGAACATAAGAATGGTCATACTGGGTCAGACCAAAGGTCCATCCAGCCCACTATCCCGTCTGCCGACAGTGGTCAATGCCAGGTGCCCCAGAGAAGGAGAACAGAAGACAATGATCAAGTGATTTATCTCCTGCCATCCATCTCCTGCCCCTGTACTGAAGGCCAGGGCACCATACTTTATCCCTGGCTAATAGCCATTTATGGACCTAACCTGCAAAAATTTATCAAGCTCTTTTTTAAACCCTAATAGAGTCCTGGCCTTCACAGCCTCCTCTGGCAAGGAGTTCCACAGGTTGACTGTGCGCTGCGTGAAGAAAAATTTCCTTTTATTAGTTTTGAACCTACTACCCATCAATTTCATTTGGTGTCCCCTAGTTCTTGTATTATGGGAAAAGGTAAATCATTTTTCTATATTCACTTTCTCCACACCATTCATGATTTTATATACCTCTATCATATTGCCCCTCAATCGCCTCTTTTCCAAACTGAAAAGTCCCAGTCTCTCTAGCCTCTCTCTATATGGGACCCGTTCCAAACCCCTAATCATCTTAGTCACGCTTTTCTGAACCTTTTCTAATGCCAATATATCTATTTTGAGGTGAGAAGACCACATCTGCACACAGTACTCAAGATGTGGGCGTACCATAGTTTTATATAGGGGAAGTATGATATCTTTTGTCTTATTCTCTATCCCTTTTTCAATAATTCCTAACATCCTATTTGCTTTACTAACTGCCGCTGCACACTGCGTGGATGTCTTCAGAGAACTATCCACTATAACCCCAAGATCCCTTTCCTGATCTGTCGTAGCTAAATTTGACCCCATCATTTTGTACGTGTAATTTGGGTTATTTTTTCCAATGTGCATTACCTTACACTTACCCACATTAAATTTCATTTGCCATTTTGCTGCCCAATCACTCAGTTTGCTGAGATCTTTTTGTAGTTCTTCACAATCTGTTTTGGTTTTGACTGTCCTGAACAACTTGGTGTCATCTGCAAACTTTGCCACCTCACTGCTTACCTCATTTTCTAGATCATTGATGAACAAGTTGAACTAAACTAAGGCCAACTAAACCTTGCGTGAGCCATGCTGATACCCCTAAGGTGATGAACAAGAAATGAAGGAAAGGAAAGACCCACTTCATCAGATGTCAGCATAGGATGAGCGCTCAAACCTATCTATCTATCTATCTATCTATCTATCTGTTTTCAGCTAGTTAAATTCATCTGTCAGTCTGTCTATTGTCTACTGCTTTGTCTACAGATTTATTGGTGAGCTTCCTTTCCTAGAATTCCACTCCAGTGATCGGTGAGATGCAGACATGGCAGAAGTCTTGTGATTATTTTTGTTGGTGGTGTTTTTTTCTCACTTCTCATTTCCTTTCTCTCGTCTCCACTCCCCTGTGTTCCAAACCCTCTGAGATGAAATGTGGTTTCTTTAGGAGTGTCTTACAAATGGATCTGAACACAACCAGGGGTGTGTGGCCCGTGTGAGCTCTTGTAAGAAAATCATCCGCTCGGATCCCACCACGGCGCATGTTGTGTGTGAAGATCCCAAGAGAGTCACAGAATTTGAGGTCAGAAGGGACCTCTAAATCATCTCCTTTGACCTCAGCTATCTCACACGGTGTTACGTTTCATCACACATCATCCCACCCCTCCACTCTCTGATTTGCTCACCTTGATCATCTTTTTTCTGATTTGTCCTCCTTGCTTACTGTTTTTGGTTCTCTGTGCCTTAAATTTTGAGTCTGTTGTGGTCTGGCTCTGGTCTGAAGAAGTGAGTCTGTCCCATGGAAGCTCACCTAATAAACTATTTTGCTAGTCTTTAAAGTGCTACTTGACTGCTTTTTGTTTTGATAGTGTATAGACTAGCATGGCTCACTCTCTGTTACTATTAGCAAAGTCTTGACTCTTGTGGCTTAGGTCTGAGGCCTCACGCCAGACCCTCATCTTATTTCAGTTACTTGAGAGGTATGCTAATAAGTTTGAGGTAGAAAGTTAAGTTGAGTAAGGCCAACTAAACCTTGCATGAGCCATGCTGATATCCCTAAGGTGATGAACAAGAAATGAAGGAAAACAATGGGAACCCCTGCTGAATACGCATTAGGAACAATAGCATCAGTGTAGTACATGATACAGTTGTAACATGGGCGGTGTGCCTTGGGAGATGCCAATGGGATAAGCAGTGGGGCTATTGGTGAAGGTGAGGGGAGGAGAAGGAAGATGACAACTAGCACTTTGGGTTGTTTGAGAGGCAGTGGAGCGAGTACCTGGGTGCTCAGCTCCTTGGGCGTTGGCCCGACCTGTCCCGCTGGGTTGGCGTGTGTCTGGATTTCCCACCGGTGTTCTTAGAACTGCCGTCATTAGAGTGTTATCCCCTCTCTGTGAGTGTTGCGGCCCTGCCCGTAGGGGCTCCCAGCCAATTGTCATCCCCTGCTGGATGGGACGAGCCCTGCTCAGTCTGTGTTATGGGCCACTGCTTCCAACCTCCCTTGGCAAACAACCCCATGGACTCACCAATGACTACTGAGTGCAGAGAATGAACTGTAATTAACTGTTCAAACAAACCACAGAGCTGCCAGCAGACACAGCTCTGCCTTCCTCAGTTATGGGTCACTACGGGTCAGCACCAACCCCAAAGGGAGAACACCCCCGATTCGGCTTCCCTGCCCACTCCCTGCAGTAAGCAGCTCCACAGCAGCCCTACGTTCCTGCACAGAGTTTATTCTGCAGTTACCAGGAGCTTGTTCTTCAAACTCACAGAGGACAAAGTGAAGCATTCCACTCACTGCTCTGGCTTTGGGTCTGGTCCTTCAGGAGGAGAATGGACCCTATGGTGAGGGCAATGGTTCTGGGACTGAGGACTCCTGGGTTCTCTTCCCAGCTCTGGCTGGGGAGTGGGGCTCAATGTTCATGGCATGTGGTACTGTTATCATCGTGTGTCTGAGACATGAGTACAGCCCACAGGCTGAGCATCAGGAAAATGGAGTCATGAGCCCTGGTCATTCGTCCTGACTCTGCCACTGACTCCTTCTGATGCCTGGGACAAATCTTTGCTCCATCTGGACAAAAGCATTGTTCTCACTCCCAGACCCCACTGCCCTGACTATTGTCACACAATATACCAAGGTTAGGAAATCCTAAGGTGGTTTTCATCTAGGAAACACATATGTTAGTGAAGATAGAACTTCCCATGAAATCAGTGAATGAGTTATTTTTGTTTTATTGCAGTTTGAGGAGGAGTAATTCTTTCTCTGAGTATCATTACAGGAAATTTCCCTTGGGGACTTTGTCCCAGAAGCCAGTGAATGTTATAACAATAATTCCACTTCCTTCCTTAGGACTATAAGAGAGTTCAAAGAAGAGCTAGATAAATTCATAGAGGTGAGGACCATAAAAGGCTATTAGCCAGGGGGTAGGAATGGTGTCCCAAGCCTCAGTTTCTCAGAGGCTGGAGATGGATGGCAGGAGATAAGTCACTTCATCTTTGTCTTCAGTCAACCCCCTCTGGGGCACATGGCACTGGCCACTGGCAGCAAATAGGATGCTGTGCTAGATGGACCTTGGTGTGACCCAGTAATGGCCATTTTTATGTTCTTATGTTCTTCCACAGGTACAGCATCTTCAACTAGGGAATGAAACTACAAGGTAGGATACAAATAAATAACTTCAGACCACAAACGTTCTCCAACTAAAGTCCATTAGGCTTGTGCCCTGCAACTGGAAGAAGTTTTGTCATTGGTTTCTTTATTTAATTTTCCATATATGTGTGGAGAACCTTAATGTGTGTTAGTGCATGGGTTGTGTGTGTGTTCACATCTATCTATCTATCTATCAAATCCAGTCAAATCCACCTGTCAGTCGGTCAGTTAGTATCATTGTATCTCTTGGGCTCTGTAGCTATCTTAGAAATCACTTAGTTTAACAATTATGGGTCGGGACAAAAGCTTTACTTCATTGGAGTAATGATAACTTACACTAGGTGACATTCTGGTCCCAGACTTCTATCATACCCACAAGAGTGTTATGAGGAAGAGAGGAACACCTTCGGCTCTACTCTGCTCTGATTAGGCCTCATTTGAAGTATTTTGTCTAGTTCTGGGCATCACATTACAAGAAAGATGTCGAGGAATTGGAGAAGGTCTAGAGAGCTATGTCTACACGTGAAGCCTACATCGAAGTAGCTTATTTTGATGTAGCGACATCGAAATAGGCTATTTCGATGAATAACGTCTACACGTCCTCCAGGGCTGGCAACGTCGACGTTCAACATCAACATTGCGCAGCACTACATCGAAATAGGCGCTGCGAGGGAACGTCTACATGCCAAAGTAGCACACATCGAAATAAGGGTGCCAGGCACAGCTGCAGACAGGGTCACAGGGAGGACTCAACAGCAAGCCACTCCCTTAAAGGGCCCCTCCCAGACACACTTGCACTAAACAACACAAGATCCACAGAGCCGACAACTGGTTGCAGACCCCGTGCCTGCAGCATAGATCCCCAGCTGCCGCAGCAGCAGCCAGAAGCCCTGGGCTAAGGGCTGCTGCACACGGTGACCATAGATCCCCGCAGGGGCTGGAGAGAGAGCGTCTCTCAACCCCTCAGCTGATGGCCACCATGGCGGACCCCGCTATTTCGAAGTTGCGGAACGCGGACCGTCTACACGTGCCCTACTTCGACGTTGAATGTCGAAGTAGGGCGCTATTCCCATCCCCTCATGGGGTTAGCGACTTTGACGTCTCGCCACCTAACGTCGATGTTAACATCGAAATAGAGCCCAACACGTGTAGCCGTGACGGGCGCTATTTCGAAATTAGTGCCGCTACTTCGAAGTAGCGTGCACGTGTAGACACGGCTGAGAAGAGTAACAAGGATGATTAAAGGTCTACAGATCATGAGCTATTAAGGAAGACCAAAGGAACTGATTATATTTAGTTCAGAAGAGAGAAGTTTGAAAGGATATATGATGGCAGTTTACAATTACCTGAAAGAGGGTTACAGGCCGTGTCTACACATGCACACTACTTCGAAATAGCGGCACCAACTTCGAAATAGCACCCGTCACGGCTACATGTGTTGGGCGCGATTTCGAAGTTGAAATCGACGTTAGGCGGTGAGACGTCGAAGTCGCTAACCCCATGAGGGGGTAGGAATAGCGCCCTACTTTGAAGTTGAACATCGATGTAGGGCACGTGTAGACGATCCGCGTCCCGCAACATCAAAATAGCGGGGTCCGCCATGGCGGCCATCAGCTGAGGGGTTGAGAGACGCTCTCTCTTCAGACCCTGCGGGCATCTATGGTCACTGTGTGCAGCAGCCCTTAGCCCAGGGCTTCTGGCTGCTGCTGCTGCAGCTGGGGATCCATGCTGCATGTATAGGGTCTGCAACCAGTTGTCGGCTCTGTGGATCTTGTGTTGTTTAGTGCAAGTGTGTCTGGGAGGGGCCCTTTAAGGGAGCGGCTTGCTGTTGAGTCCACCCTGTGACCCTGTCTGCAGCTGTTCCTGGCACCCTTATTTCGATGTGTGCTACTTTGGCGTGTAGACATTCCCTTGCAGCGCCTATTTCGATGTGGTGCTGTCCAACGTCGAAGTTGAACGTCGACGTTGCCAGCCCAAAAGGACGTGTAGACGTTATTCATTCAAATAGACTATTTCGATGTCGCTACATCGAAATAAGCTACTTCGATGTAGTGTGCACGTGTAGACGTAGAGACAGTGAGGAGGGAGAAAAATAGCTCTTCTTGGCCTCCGAAGATAGAACAAGAAGCAATGAGCTTCAACTGCAGCAAGGGAGATTCATGTTGGACATTAGGAAAAACTTCCCAACTGTCAGGATGTTTAAGCACTGGAATCAATTGCCTACGGAGGTGGTGGAATCTCCACCACTGGAGATATTTAAGAGCAGGTTAGATAGACATGTATCATAAATGCTGTGGATGGTGCTTGGTCCTGCCAGGACGGCAGAGGAGTGGACCTCTTGAGGTCCCTTCCAGTTCTAGCGTTGTAGGATTCTGTGATTCTGTGAGTAATAGGAGAGCATCAAACCTGCCCTGACTCTATCCATTATTTTTACTGTTGTTTTGATGGTGGCATTTTCCTTCTCCCACCTCTTGTCCTCACTCCCATCTGTTCCCCAACCCACCTCATCATCCTGTAAATCTACACAGAAATGCTCTTTTGTAAGAAGGCTGTTGTATTTGGATGTGAATGGGACCAGTCTGATCTCTTCTCATAAAAGTCAATATTTTGCATTTGGTGCCCAAGAGTTAAGTGCCTTTTAGCTGAACTTCCCCAACCCTCTCTCCACAAAACATCTGCTTCTTTTTCAACTTTCATGTTCCCTGTATGTAAAAGGGTTATCTAGATACCTTGAAGACCTCTAAAGATATCTCTCAGGTCCCAGTGACAGGAATTCATAGAAACCTTATTCTTCATGGTGAGTAAATCACTGCATTTATTTAAATCTGATCTAAATGTCCATCAAAAAAGACACAGAAATCCCTTGTGAATAAATGATTTCAACTCTGTTCATGTTTTCCAAGAAAAACCTTTGACTTTGGTGGATGCTTTTAAGTTTCCTTTCTATTTCATAGTACACATTTTGAAGTGAGATTAGGTCTTTTGCTCTTTCAAATTTCATATCAATTAACAGTGAAAACAAACATAGGAACACTGGAATTGGTTATAAAATTCAGTTTCCCAGGCAGATCTCCATTTACTACAGCTGAAGAAATGCTGACAAATGGCACAGTAAGTTCCGCAACATAGCGTGTAAAAGACAGAAGAATTCCCACCCTTCTCCAAGTTCCATCCAAAGAGAATATCATTTGTTTTGTTTTTCCTTCTTCTCAACAGTGCATTTTGCATAGAGATCCCCCAGAATTTCCTGAATTTTTGTATGTTTGTTTTAGTTTTCTCTCCCTCAGTCACTAGTTCCTTTGGAAACATGAAAAGTGGCCGGGAGCTGGAAATTGTGTTTCCCAGCCAGCCCTGCATTTACTGCAATAGCCATGGTGAGCCAAGCTGGTCTGAAGAAGGTAGAATTATTTCCACTTCTTGTGCAGGTCTGCATATTTAGAGATCGTTCTTCCCCTTTCTTTGAAATTATCCTATGAGGGGCACTTCCCAGACTTTCACCAGGTTTTCCTGATGATGTTTAATTTAAATTTTTTTGTGCGATTCCTTTGATTCTCTCTGTGTGCCTGCCGCCCCATTCGGACGGGATAAACCTCTTGTTCTCAATGTGGTTGTGCGTTTGTCTAGTTGTTTCTGACCGTCCCCTGCCCACACTGGATGAGCCTTCCCAGAGCTGAGCTGAGCTGAGCTCAGTGTTTTCATTACATGCACCAGGCTGTGGCCCTAACTAAGTGTCACTGTTGGAAGAGTCGAACATGACCAGCATTGAAGCTGTTGTCATTCCCCAACAACTTTGATGGACCGGTCACATAGCTCAGATATCTGATCAGCACCTCCTGAAACGGTTTCTGTTTTCCAAGTTCTAAGAAGGATGGAGGAACGTTGGGGGTTACAGCAAACAATATAAAGACATGCTGAATGCACACATGAAAAAGTGAAAACTGCTAAGGATCCGTGCAGCAGGAAAGGACCTGGGGATTATAGTGGATGAGAGGCTGGATATGAGTCAACAGTGTGACCTTCTAGCCAAGAAGGCTAACGACAGATTGGGGTGCATTAGGAGAAGCATTTCCAGCACATTTAGAGGAGTTATTATTCCCCTCTACTCGGCACTGGGGAGGTCTCGTCTGGAGTATTTTCTTCAGTTCTGGGCCCCCCAGTATAGAAAGGATGTGAATGAATTGGAGAAGGTTCAGTGGGGGCAATGACAATGATTAAGGGGCTGGAGCACATGACCTCTGAGGAGAGGATGAGACGCTTGGGCTTATTTAGTTTGCATAAGAGAAGACTAAGGGCCGATTTGATAGCAGCCTTCAGCTCCCTGAAGGGGAGCTCTAAAAGGGACAGAGAGAGACTGTTCTCAGTAGTTATGGATTGCAGAACAAGGAACAATGATCTCAAGTTACAGAGAGGGAAGTGTAGGTTGCATATTAAGAAAAAACTATTTCCCCAGGAGGCTGGTGAAGCACTGGAATGTGTCACAGATAGAGATGGTAGAATCTCCATCCCTAGAGGTTTTTAAGTCCCAGCTTGACATAGTCATGGCTGGGAAGGTTTAACTGGGGTTGATCCTTCTTCGGGCAGGGGGGCTGGACTCAATGACCTCCTGAGGTTCCTTAGAGCCCTAGAATTCTATAATTCTATAATTCTATGACAACAATTAGAAGTGCTGAGGCAGCTTCTAGACTAACAGATTTTTTGGAGCATGAGCTTTGGTGGGCAAAGACCCACTTTGTCAAATGCATGGAGTGGAGATTCCAGAGGTAGGTCTAGATATACAGGCTCCTGAAAAGAAGGGAATACTGATCAAGAGGAAGGCCAGAGTCGACAAGGTCAATTCAGTCAGGTAGGATATGGCCCACTTCCAGCAGCTGACGTGGAGGTGTGTCTGAAAAAGTGCAGCTTTGGTGTTGACCATTGGAAGAATCTTGTTGACGACCATCCCCACTAGAAAGCAGTAATCCACTACAGGTTGGAGCAATCTGAGAAATCCTGCTGCAGTGCAGACATGGAGAGGAGGAAAAGAGAAGCAAAAACTGTCCCACATTACTCCAGCAGCTCCCAACACCTGACCATTCTGTGATAAGAAACTTTGGCTCCAGAATCGGGCTGATCATCCGGACTCACAAATAGGAGGGCAACATGAAGACTTCTTGCTCGTTTTCGAGTGGCCACCATGCCAAGAATGTCATTGATGGAAGAGGCTGGAGAACTTGTCTCCACAGAGCACAACTGAAGTGTACGCAGGAGGGCAGGAAGGAGGGGAATTTGGGGAAGTGGGTCGAACCCACAAAAGTGCGTTTATCTAAGGAATTCATTAGTCTTTCAGGTGCTACAGGACTGCTTGTTGTCTGTGAATGCACCTATTGGTACATGTCACTGTCAGTTCCAGTGTCTTTTTCTTTTTTCCCCCAAGATATGATTGATGCTGAGAGTGACCCTAGAGGGAACCTGGTCTGGGACTCATGGAGGAAAATGGGCCCTACTGTTAGGGCAGTGGGGTCTGGAGTGAGGACTCAAGGGATCTGCTCCCACCTCTGGCAGGAGAGTGGAGTGTATTGGTAAAAGCAACAGGTAGTGAGAGTCAGAGCTCATGGCTTTCCCTTGTAGGTCCAAGACAAGGGTGAGCCCCACAGTGTGACCACGTGGGGTCCTGGGTGTTGTTCCTGTCTCTGCCCCAGACTCTTTTTGTTGTGTAGCTTTGTACACATCATTCCTCCTTCCAGAGGAAAAAAAGAGTCATATGATTTACTGCAGTAGACAATGTGGCTGATCCTCGTCATACAACTTCACCTGAAATAAACGACCTAGTTAATTACGTTTGTGTACAAATTGAGGCCGTGCTGTTCTTCCTCCAAGGAATAACACAATAATTTCCTGCAGGGATGTGGTCCCAGCAGCCAGTGAGTGAAATAAAAAATCCCAGTATCCCTTAACAGGTATCGCATCAGCAGCTAGGAGACGGGATTCCTTTTTATAAACAGGGTAGGTATAAATAAATGATTTAAGCCCCTGACTGTTCTCCCACTGAACTCTATCGGGGTTGTGCCACAGGCTGCAATTGGAGCAAAATCACATTACTGGTTCCTTCAGATGAATTTTTCAAACCTGCAAAGAGAACATTAGGGTTTGTGTCAGCACCGGATAGTGCTCAAATCTATCTCTCCATCTATCTAATCTATCCCCATACACCATATCTGTCTATCTATCTATCCATCCCCATACACCGTATCTATCTATCTATCCCCATACACCGTATCTATTTATTTATCTATCTATCTATCCCCATACACAGTATCTATCTATTTATCTATCTATCCCCATACACCATATCTACCTATCTATCTAACCTTAAGCTAGTTAAATTTATATGCCAGTCTCTCTATTGATCTGTCTATGGATGTGTAGGTGAGGTTCCCTTCCCAGAATTTCATAATGCACATCAGAGTGATCGGTGAGCTCCAGAAATAGTAGGAGTCTTTTTATTACTTTTGTTGTTAGATTGGTGGATTTTTTTTTCACTTTCTCTACTCTCGTCTTCACTCCCTTTTGTCCCAACCCTTCTGAGGTGGAAAGTGGCTTCTTTAGGTGTGTTTTGCATATGGACCTGAATGCAGGAAGATGCATGGGGCCAGTCTGATCTATTCTGAGAAAATCCCCTGCTTGGATCCCACCACAGCATGTGAGATGTGCCAGGTGACCAAGAGTTAAGCACTGGCCTCTTTCAGCTGAATTTCACATGGCCCACTCTTCATGGAGCATCTGCCTCTCCCATTGCTTTCGTCTTCTCCTGTTTATAAGCAGAGGGTCCACTTGTGTTGAAGAGCTCTGAAAATACCACTCCACGGCCAGTGATAAGGATCGACACAGAACTCATTGCTAAGGGTGAGTCAATTTCTCCATTGACTAAGATCTGTTCCAAATGTCAGCCGACAAATAAATAAATGAAAGCCCTTGTGAATCAATAGTTCCAGGAATACTGAAGTTTTCCACAAAAAAAAAAAGTGATGTTGATGGCAGTTTTTATTTTTTTATTTGATTTCCTTCCGTCTTTCCCTGCCCAGTATGCAGAGGCTTAGTTACTGTAGACTAAATTTTGCATCAGTCTGCTAGATCACCTACCTATCTCTGTAAGGTCTGTCTCTCCTATTTGAATCGTCCACTATGCCAAATGCCAGAGTCTTCACATTGTGTTTGTTGTTCATTTGGCAGATATGAAAAACTGTAACTGCCAGTTTACAGCCCTTTTCAGAAGGTTTGCATGTATTTTTCTATGAGTCTTTGAGTGTCTCCTGCCACATTATACTGGAAGAGCCCATTCCTCTTTGTTTGTGCTTCTAATTACCAAGAGAATGGCTCTTGGATTGTGGCAGAGTTTCAGGCATCAAGAGAGTTCACTTCCCATTTCCGGAACTGCTGACTCAACGCTGACAATCTCTCTTCTTCAGCATTTCCTGGATAGATTTTTTGCTGCTCACCAGGATTTGATGTGTCATGTTGAGACCCTCGTAGGAAGGGTGTGCAAACTCTTTCATTTCTTACATTTCATTGTTTTCACCTTTGTCATGTCACTGTCATGCCAGCTTTTACAATGTTCCTTGTCAAGAAGGAAGCTTAAAGTAAAACATCAGTGGAACAGTCCCTTACACCGTCGGATCTACCTCCTTGTGAAATTTCTTTTAACAAGGTGATGGGATAAAGAGCTTCCATGGGTGGAAATCACAATATCTTCATTTATACACATGGAAAAGTTAAGATTTACACCACTTAAAGAACTGGCATTCACTCTTTTTATTTGAAAGAGAGAAACCAAATATTGTAGCATTCCATATGCCACAGATTCAGTTTCACCATTTCTTTCTTTCTCACACCTACAGATGACCTACTCCAAGAGCGACCCTAGGGGGAACCAGACCATCTCCGATGTGCTCATCCTAGTTGGGTTTTCATCCCTGGGCAAGCTGCAAATCCTTCTGTTTGTGGTTCTTCTGGTCATATACCTGGTCACCCTGATGGGGAACCTCCTTGTTATCCTTCTGATAAAGCTTAACCCCTCCCTCCACACCCCCATGTATTTCTTCCTGGTGAACCTGTCTTACCTGGAAATCTGCTTCACCAGTGGTGTGGTCCCAAAGCTATTGGTTCACCTCCTGGTGGAAGAAAAGACCATCTCCATTGCAGGCTGTGCAGCCCAGATGTACGTCAACACCATCATGGGCCTCACGGAATGCTGCCTCCTCACAGCCATGGCTTATGACCGTTACGTGGCCATATGTCACCCCCTGCACTACACAACCATCATGAGCGGCCGGGTGTGCACTTTGCTCGCTGGGGTCTCATGGTTCATCGGCATCTCAGTGGAAGTATCGAAGACCATGTGGACCTTCAGTCTGCCCTTCTGTGGCTCCAACCGTGTCCACCACTTCTTCTGTGATATCCCACCAATGCTGAAGCTTTTATGCATTGACGCATGGAAAATTAGGACTTTTAGTATCAGTGTGTCGGTGCTCTTTATCCTCTTCCCTTTCTTGTTGATAATCCTGTCCTATATATGTATTATCTCCTCCATCCTAAAGCTGCATTCAATGGAGGGAAGGCGTAAAGCCTTCTCCACTTGCTCTGCACACCTTGTGGTGGTGACTTTGTTTTACGGAACAGCTCTTATTAACTTCCTGACGCCAAAGTCCAGCAACACCTCAGAGGGTGATCAAGTGATTTCTCTCTTGAACACAATTGTGCCACCAGTGTTGAACCCCATAATATACACTCTGAGGAACAAAGAGGTGAAAGAGTCCTTTAGAAAAAGAATTGAGAAAAGTATCTTTTCTCATAATGGGAGAAATTGGAGAATGAAAATTAAAGTCAATGAAAATGGAGGAATTAAGGGACGTTCACAAATGTTTGGTTGAATTTCTCACAGTGACTTCAATGTTTTTATTTATATTTCGTCTTTTGAAAGGGTTGGATCTGTTCTAAACCTACAAGGTTAATGAGGAAAAATCCCTTCTTACAACTGCAGAGAGGCACTGTGGCGCGTTATAAGCTTTCATGGGCAAAGACCCACTTCATCAGATGCATATGAGAACACGGTAGCTTACGCTCCAAAACATGTATTATTCTCTAAGGTGGCACAGGAGTTCTTGTTGTTTTTATGGACACAGGCCAACACTGCTACCACTCTGAACCTGCTCGTTATACATTTCTTATTTTTCCTGAAACATAAGAGGCAGAACCTTTGTCCAGTTTTTTAATTCATTGAAAGTCAAAGGGCATCATTTAGCCCAAGCACTCTCCTGGTGTTAGAACTTCAAAACTAGAAATCTCAAAGAAAGATAAAGTTCTCCTTGGGAATCATTTCATGCAGGTTCACGTCCCCCAGTCTTGTCTTTCCCAGGTCAGAATATGTGCAGCTGTTGTTCTCTTTGTGATGGGGTTCTGGGGTCCCCCAAGCTCTGCACCCTGTCCGCAGGCAGGAGAGTCTCTCACTCAGCAGGAAAACAGCAGGTTTATTAGCCGACAGGACACAGCATTGTACAGAGGAGTCAGTACAGCAGGCAGAGACAGCCAGTCCAATCCATGTTGGGGAGAGGAGGCCCCGAGGGGCCCCCAGAGCCAGGGCCTGGCCCCCTCCTTGGTCTCTCTCTCCCTCAGCCCAGACTAACTGCTTCCAACTCCCAGTTCCAATTCAAACCCCTCAGGCTCCACCTCCTCCTTTGTCTGCAGTACAAAGGTGTTACCTGGTCATCAAGGTTACCCTCAGCAGGAGACCCACACCCTCTGTGAGCCACTCACACACACACAGGTATCCCCCACTCCATCACATCTCTCCCCACTTCCAGACCGAACTGAGCGGGGTCACTCAACTGGTGACCTGGGGAAGTTTGGGGCTCTCCCCTTGTGACAGGGCATTGGCTGTACCCTCTGTTCTCCCCTTGATGTGCACCACCTCCACGTCATAGTCCTGCTGGGGGAGGCTCCAAGTCAGGAGCTTGGTCTTGTCCCTTTTCATGTGATGCAGCCGGGCAAGTCCCTTTAGTTCCCTTGGGTTGGTCGGTCTCCCTGCTTCAGCCCCGGTCCATCAGCCACGTTCTCAAGTCAGGCAGGCAGAGCCCATACAGATGCTGCAGCACCAATAGATCAAACAGGTCTTTTGTGGTCTGGGTCCTGCCCCATCTGACCACCAGTCCATACAGCTGCTCCAGCCAATGTCTGCAATTCAGTTACAGTCCAGTAACGGAAGGTACAAATGCTTCCATCCTTGGCATTTAGCCAGACCACCACAATGGCTGTGTGCCTCAGTTTCCCCTTTCATGCCACACAATAGGTTTGGAATGTTCCTTCTCATGTCAGAGGTTGCAAAACTAGTTACAGGGAACAATGGTGACATTTCAGAGTTACAGACTCCTTCAACATACAATTCATGCTTCTACATCAATGTCATCATGTCACATGGCTCTTTCCAAACATTCAGTGCATGGTACAATTCTACAGCTTTTGGTAGCAGCACCCCTTGGTTACAGCAGTCAGTGTGAGTAACAGAACAAACCCATTGCAACTGTACATTGACGTTGCTCTTTGGTAGACCACAACCTTTGTGCAACATCCTTGAGAATCTGGTATTTTGGGGCTAAGTGGCTGAGGCCTTTCTTAGCACCATCAAGTTCTAATCGTCTCTCTTGCCCCCGGGGTGGAAATCTGATCTCTCTGGGTGTGCCCTCCCTTCTAACAAGAGCTGGGCCATTGATGATCTCAGGGAGACGGCCCCCTTCCAGCCAGTCTGGAAATTTGCAAACCAAACTGCTTTCTGAGAGTTGTTTTGTGAGTCCCAGACGCAGAATCCACATGAAGGAATCCCTGTTTATCCCTTACTGGCCCACCAGGCCCAAAGCTCCTTTGTCCTTCCACCTCCAACTACTGCCTCCCCATGGAATCAGAAGTGGAGTCCAGTATAAGAATATAAGTGTTTCCACCATCTGGAGATGGGGAATTGCTGGCCCTCTCCTGCATCCTACAGAGACTGACTGTGCAGCTGTTTTACTTGGTTCTCACAGGGCTGCTCACACTCCCTGATAGTTTTTACTTTACTTGCACCAGCTTCCAATTCCTGAGAAACTTTTACCCTGCCTGCTTTGGACCCTTCCAGAGCACAGCCAGTGGTTTCACACTCAGGCAGGTCCTGGCCATCAGGGGCTGAAACAAACTTCTCCCCAGGCAAAGGGTTGCTCTGGTGCTTACAGACATGCACCTTTCCTGTTCACTCTCCTTCACCTCACTCCCATTTTCTGCAGTCCCCACAGACAGGTCAGGAAAAGTTTCAGGGACATTTTCTTCCTTAAGAGCTTCCCCAAACAATAACTCACCCCTGTCTGCCTCCACGGGGGCACTGCTCCCTTGAGCCACAACCAGCTCCTGGGGTTCACCTACACCCAGGATCACTTCTGGCCCATCAGGCAGATTCCCACGTAATCCCCCTCCAGGCAGACAGCCAGTACCACCGGACAGAAGGTTAGGGTCCCTTTTGTCCCTTCTGCTACCGGCTCCTTTATCTTCATCAGTCAGCGTAACTCCATTGCCCGTCTGTTCTTGTGTCCTGGCGAGAGGATGACTCTGGTAGGACAGAGTCCTCTCACCCCCTCCCAGTAACACCTCAGCATCAGGCAAAGAACAAGTACCAGAATCGTCTGGTTTCTGGGATTCCCTGATGATACTAACTGGATCAGACCAAGTTAAAGCATCATCCCCGCTGAGAGACACAGAGGCAGGCCCACTTCCCATCTGGGCTTCAGCTGCCCTCAGATCCAGCTCTGGGATCTTGGCTCCATCTCGAGCCCCCACAGGCTCAGGCAAAGGATTCACTTCCCCAGAAGCAGAAGCACTTTTCTTGCACCAAGGACCAGTGTCCTTAGCAGGGATACCACTGCCCATCCCAGAGCCATTCCCTCTGTTCCAGCCCCCATGGCTGGATTCAGAGACACACCTGGAATGCTCTTTTCTGGTGGATCCTTCTCCAGCCACCCCAGGCTGGGGAATCTTCCTCAGACAATGGGCTAGTTTCCTCATTGGCACCTTTTCCAAACGCAGGCTCTGCTCTCTCCCCAGGCTGCTGCTGCTGTTCAACACAGACAGACAATGGGAGACACTCTCTCCTTTGTCCCAGCCCCCCGGCTGGTCTCCACACACACACAGAAGGTGGAGCAGCTTCTCTCACAGACAACTTGCCATTCCCAGTGGACAAGCTGCTTTCCTGCACAGACACACAGGCACCTTCCTCGGCCCAGGCCTGGAAAACTCTTCGCAGGTCTGTCTTGGCCACTAGTAGATGATGGGTTGGAATCGCTCCTTCCCTCCTTGAGCTGCGGCAGGCCCCTCGGTTCAGAGCTCCAGGCAGTCCAGGGTTCCCTGCCCCGATCCAGGCTCACCTCTGCAGGATTTTCCTTAACCCTCAGCTCTGCCACTGCACATCCACGCTGCCTTGTCCAGCTTCTTTAATCTCGATTCGGTTTCCAGGTGCTGCCACTTCACAGCGGAGTTGCTCAGCGTGGTTGCAGGCTCTCAGACTGATGCCCTCTTCACCCCACGCTTCCTGGAAGAATCCCTTCAGTGTGCCAGGCTCCTTGCGGGTTACAAGCTGCCCGGGGTTAGGCCATAGGCCCCTCTGCCCTCTGGGACCGACTCCAACAGACTCCCAGCGGAACCCCTTCTTCAGTGTGACACCCGCTGTCAGGGACCATGAGCACCCTGTCTTGGGAAGGACTCATTCAGCGTCAGCCTCCTCAGGGGTCACTTGTTCCTGGGGGTTGGGCTCTCGGCCCCTCCACCTTCTGGGACCGACTCCAACAGATTCCCAGGAGTAACCCCTCCTCGGGTGTGACACCCCGTCTCGAGGACCACGACCGCAGTTGCTTGGGTTCGGCCGCAGGCCCCTCCGCCTTGGGGAGCTACACCTCACTGCCCGTCAGCACACCTGGGTCTCGCAGGCCCCACTTCTTCCGGGGCCCCGGTCACTTACTGCTGGATGCTCCATCCTCAGGGTGCAGAACATCCCACTTCTGACACCAGTGTGATGGGGTTCTGGGGTCCCCCAAGCTCTGCACCCTGTCCGCAGGCAGGAGAGTCTCTCACTCAGCAGGAAAACAGCAGGTTTATTAGCCGACAGGACACAGCACTGTACAGAGGAGTCAGTACAGCAGGCAGAGACAGCCAGTCCAATCCATGTTGGGGAGAGGAGGCCCCGAGGGGCCCCCAGAGCCGGGGCCTGGCCCCCTCCTTGGTCTCTCTCTCCCTCAGCCCAGACTAACTGCTTCCAACTCCCAGTTCCAATTCAAACCCCTCAGGCTCCACCTCCTCCTTTGTCTGCAGTACAAAGGTGTTACCTGGTCGTCAGGGTTACCCTCAGCAGGAGACCCACACCCTCTGTGAGCCACTCACACACACACAGGTATCCCCCACTACATCACACTCTTTAACGTTCAACCAGGTGGAGCAGTCATGGCAGAGCACTGACCCTTAGGCCATGTGGGATACTGACAGGAAGAGGGGTGTGAGGTCTCCCGATAATGAGTTCTTTGTGGGGTGCAGAAGGTGGTCAGAATGGTCTGGTTGTACCACCAGGTCCACCAGACTCTGCAGCAGGTCCCTTTGCTGTCTGAGAGACAAGAACATTTCCTGCTTTGGTTCCCTCTCTCTTTCCTGTGCCCTTTTTATCTCCTCTCCATCCTGCTGCAGGTAACCTCCAAGGTGTCCCTTGGTCAGGGCTGCTGATGGTGTGGGCAAAAAGGGCCATTCTTCTGGGGCCCAGATAAGATAAAAGGATCTGGGGCCCCCTGGAAACCGCCAACCCCAGCACCAGCGGTGCAGTGTGGCTGTCCTCACCTTTCCCCACTCCCAGGAGTGGCTTCGACCAGCTGCAGCCCTTAAGGAGAGGAAGGAATCTTCAGCCAATGGGAGGTGTGGGGGCTGTGCCTGTGAGCAGCAGTGTGCCGAGACCTCCTACGCTCCTTCACTCCTTCCTGCTACGAGCCAGGGCTCTTCCCGTGAGAAAAAACAGGCCTTGGCTCCCTGTGCAGCCGCACCCCTGGGTGGTTAATGCTGCAGACGCTTCTTCTCTTCCTCGTCCACCCACTCCTCCTCGCTGTGCCCTTCTGGGCCTGTGAGTCCAGCACCTCAGGATTCTCCGGGTGTTCCGCAGGCCGTGGTGCTGACTCTGTCTAGGACGACCTGCACCCATGAGGCAGCTCAGAAGCTCCACACCAGAGAGATTTTTTGTGTCCCAGGCCTCCTGGTGCCCCAGACACAGATCCTTTGCTTTGACTTGGACCTGCTCCTCTTCCATCTTGTAGCCCTTCCCATGAATTCCCAGAGCAACTTTCTCATAGACTTACTCATTGCCATGGAGTGGTCAGAGCTGAGCAGTCCAACCCTCTCCTCCACACAGCCCAGGATGTCCAATATCTCTACATCCTGCAAGCCCCTGACACACAATGGCTAGGAAGCTTAATTAATCCCAGGAGAACTCAATATTCCAAGAATGCAAATTTATGTTACAGCCAAAGCAAAACGCCACCATGCAGTGATATTGACATAGCTATCCTAGAATGTCTGTGACAAAACCACTGTTTGGAAACAATTTTGAAAGAGCAGTTGAATTATTTCAAAATGCATTTAAAGAGCCAATTTCAAAATAACCCTCCCTCCACACCCCCATGTATTTCTTCCTGGTGAACCTGTCTTACCTGGAAATCTGCTTCACCAGCAGCGTGGTCCCAAAGCTAATGGTTCACCTCCTGGTGGAAGAAAAGACCATCTCCATTGCAGGCTGTGCAGCCCAGATGTACGTCAACCCCACCATGGGCCTCACCAAATGCTGCCTCCTCACAGCCATGGACTACGACCGTTATGTGGCCATATGTCACCCCCTGCGCTACACAACCATCATGATCGGCCGGGTGTGCTCTCTGCTCGCGGAGGCACTCTGGGTGTGTCTTCACTTGCATTCCTCTTTTGAAAAGGGAATAAATTCAATAAATTGTGTTAAATTACGGAAAGAAGGATTCTTTTGAATATGCGGTTTACTTTCTAAGGGTATCCAAAATATGTATACTCATTTTTATTTCAACTCTGTCATTTCTGTGTCACTCCAGCTCTTACGGCAATAAATCACCCCAAAGAGAAACATTTTCTGCAAAAAGTCTTTTCATAGAATCGTAGAATCCTAGGCCTGGAAGGGATGTGAGGAAGTCATCTAGTCCAGCCCCCTGCTTCCAGCAGGATCAACCACCACTAAGTCATCCCAGCCAGGACCTTGTCAAGCCGGGACTTGAAAACCTCGAGGGATGGAGAAGCCAGCACCTCTCTAGGAAACGCATTCCAGTGCTTCACCACCCTCCGGGTGAAGTAGATTTTCCTAATATCCAACTTACACCTCTCCCTCTTTAACTTCTGACCAATGCTCCTTGTTCTGCTATCCACCATGGAGAACAGTTTCTCACCCCCTTCTTTAGAGGTCTCCTTCAGGAAGTCCAAGGCTGATATTAAATCACCCTTGAGTCTTCTCTTCTGTCGACTAAACGTATTAGGTTCCTCCTTCTTGCACATTTCTGCGTAGCCAGGTTATGGAACAAGGACCTACGTATGGAGAAATTCAGTGTAGATCTTTTGCTACTGAGAGACCTGTTAAGATTTACAGCAACTAAGGAACTATAAGAACGGAGAGATAGCCGTGCTAGTCTGTATAATATCAAAACAAAAAAAGCAGTCCAGTAGCACTTTAAAGACTAACAAAATAATTTATTGGGTGAGGAGCTTTCATGGGACAGACCCACTTCTTCACCCCATAGCCATACCAGAACAAATTCAATATTTAAGACACAGAGAACCAAACATAGGAATCAAGGTTGACAAATCAGAAAATATTATCCAGGTGAGCATATCAGAGAGCAGAGGGGAAGCCAATGTAACCTGGAGCCTGTTACAATAGAGGAAGGAATGATTTACACTGTACTTTAATAGCATGGGACTGTGTATGGTACAGAAAAGCAGCGTCTACACGTGCACGCTACTTCGAAGTAGCGGCACCAACTTCGACGTTAGGAGGAGAGACGTCGAAGTCGCTAACCTCATGAGAGCTGCGTCTACACGTGCACGCTACTTCGAAGCAGCGGCACCAATTTCGAAATAGCGCCCGTCGCGTCTACACGCGTCGGGCGCTATTTCGAAGTTAACTTCGACGTTAGGCGGCGAGACGTCGAAGTCGCTAACCTCATGAGGATATAGGAATAGCGCCCTACTTCGACGTTCAACGTCGAAGTAGGGACCGTGTAGACGATCCGCGTCCCGCAACGTCGAAATTGCTGGGTCCTCCATGGCGGCCATCAGCTGGGGGGTTGAGAGATGCTCTCTCTCCAGCCCCTGCGGGGCTCTATGGTCACCGTGGGCAGCAGCCCTTAGCCCAGGGCTTCTGGCTGCTTCTGCGGCAGCTGGGGATCTATGCTGCAGGCACAGGGTCTGCAACCAGTTGTCAGCTCTGTGGATCTTGTGTTGCTTAGTGCAACTGTGTCTGGGAGGGGCCCTTTAAGGGAGCGGCTTGCTGTTGAGTCCGCCCTGTGACCCTGTCTGCAGCTGTGCCTGGCATCCCTATTTCGATGTGTGCTACTTTGACGTGTAGACGTTCCCTTGCTGCGCCTATTTCGATGTTGGCCTGAGCAACGTCGAAGTTGAACATCGACGTTGCCGGCCCTGGAGGACGTGTAGACGTTATTCATCGAAATAGTCTATATCGATGTCGCAACATCGAAATAAGCTATTTCGATGTTGGCTGCACGTGTAGACGTAGCCAAAGAGTAAAAATCCCCCATTGCCATTCTTCAAGGGCCTTCAGACACATTGGGCTCAGCAGCAACTGTTTACTCATTTTTGCAACCCTCCCTCCTGTGAGTTGTAAGGACAGAGGGAAAACCTGCATTAGTCTAATAAGTCTGTAGATTAAGATAAGAGTAAGATCAGATTTCACAGGTACAGCATCTTCAACTAGGGAATGAAACTACAAGGTAGGCTACAAATAAATAATGTCAGACCACAAAGATTCTCCGAATAAAGTCCATCAGGCGTGTGCCCTGCAACAGGAAGAAAGTTTGTCATTGGTTTCTTTATTTAATTTTCCATAGATGTGTGGAGAACCTTAATGTGTGTGTGAATGTATGGGTTGTGTGTGTGTTCACATGTATCTATCTATCTATCTATCTATCAAATCCAGTCAAATCCACCTGTTAGTCGGTCAGTTAGTATCATTGTATATCTTGGGCTCTGTAGCTGTATTAGAAATCACTTAGTTTAACAATTATGGGTCGGGGCAAAAGCTTTACTTCATTGGAGTAATGATAACTTACACTAGGGGACATTCTGGTCCCAGACTTTGATCATACCCACGAGAGTGTTATGAGGAAGAGAGGAGCACCTTCGGCTCTACTCTGCTCTGATTAGGCCTCATTTGAAGTATTTTGTCTCGTTCTGGGCATCACATTACAAGAAAGATGTTGAGGAATTGGAGAAGGTCTAGTGAAGAGTAACAAGGATGATTAAAGGTCTAGAAAACATGAGCTATTAAGTAAGACCAAAGGAACTGATCATGTTTAGCTCAGAAAAGAGAAGATTGAAAGGATACATGATGGCAGTTTACAATTTCCTGAAAGAGGGTTACAGTGAGGAGGGAGAAAAATTGCTCTTCTTGGCCCCTGAAGATAGAACAAGAAGCAGTGAGCTTAAACTGCAGCAAGGGAGATATATGTTGGACACTAGGAAAAACTTCCCAACTGTCAGGGTGCTTAAACACTGGAACAAATTGTCTAGGGAGGTGGTGGAACCTCCACCACTGGAGATATTTAAGAGCAGGTTAGATAGACATGTATCATAAATGCTGTGGATGGTGCTTGGTCCTGCCAGGACGGCAGGGGAGTGGACCTCTTGAGGTCCCTTCCAGTTCTAGCATTGCAGGATTCTGTGATTCCGTGAGTGATAGGAAAGCATCAAACCTGCCCTGACTCTATCCATTATTTTTACAGTTGTTTTGATGGTGGCATTTTCCTTCTCCCACCTCTTGTCCTCACTCCCATCTGTTCCCCAACCCACCTCATCATCCTGTAAATCTACACAGAAATGCTCTTTTGTAAGGAGGGTGTTGTCTTTGAATGTGAATGGGACCAGTCTGATCTCTTCTCATAAAAGTCAATATTTTGCATTTGGTGCCCAAGAGTTAAGTGCCTTTTAGCTGAACTTCCCCAACCCTCACTCCACAAAACATCTGCTTCTTTTTCAACTTTCATGTTCCCTGTATGTAAAAGGGTTATCTAGATACCTTGAAGACCTCTAAAGATATCTCTCAGGTCCCAGTGACAGGAATTCATAAAAACCTTATTCCTCATGGCGAGTAACTCACTGCATTTATTTCAAACTGGTCTAAATGTCCATTAACAAAGAAACCAAAATCCCTTCTGAATAAATGATTTCAACTCTGTTCATGTTTTCCAAGAAAAACCTTTGACTTTGGTGGATGTTTTTAAGTTTCCGTTCTATTTCATAGTACACATTTTGAAGTGAGATTAGGTCTTCTGCTCTTTCAAATTTCATATCAATTAACAGTGAAAACAAACATAGGAACACTGGAATTGGTTATAAAATTCAATTTCCCAGGCAGATCTCCATTTACTAAAACTGAAGAAATGCTGACAAATGGCACAGTAAGTTCCGCAACATAGCGTGTAAAAGACAGAAGAATTCCCACCCTTCTCCAAGTTCCATCCAACGAGAATATCATTTGTTTTGTTTTTCCTTCTTCTCGACAGTGCATTTTGCATAGAGATCCCCCAGAATTTCCTGAATTTTTGTATGTTTGTTTTAGTTTTCTCTCCCTCAGTCTCTAGTTCCTTTGGAAACATGAAAAGTGGCCGGGAGCTGGAAATTGTGTTTCCCAGCCAGCCCTGCATTTACTGCAATAGCCATGGTGAGCCAAGCTGGTCTGAAGAAGGTAGAATTATTTCCACTTCTTGTGCAGGTCTGCATATTTAGAGATCGTTCTTCCCCTTTCTTTGAAATTATCCTATGAGGGGCACTTCCCAGACTTTCACCAGGTTTTCCTGATGATGTTTAATTTAAATTTTTTTGTGCGATTCCTTTGATTCTCTCTGTGTGCCTGCCGCCCCATTGGGACGGGATAAACCTCTTGTTCTCAATGTGGTTGTGCGTTTGTCTAGTTGTTTCTGACCGTCCCCTGCCCACACTGGATGAGCCTTCCCAGAGCTGAGCTGAGCTCAGTGTTTTCATTACATGCACCAGGCTGTGGCCCTAACTAAGTGTCACTGTTGGAAGAGTCGAACATGACCAGCATTGAAGCTGTTGTCATTCCCCAACAACTTTGATGGACTGGTCACATAGCTCAGATAGCTGATCAGCACCTCCTCAAACGGATTCTGTTTTCCAAGTTGGAGGAAGGATGGAGGAATGTTGGTGGTTACAGCAAACAATATAAAGACATGCTGAACGCACACATGAAAAAGTGAAAACTGCTAAATATCAGTGCAGCAGGAAAGGTCCCGGGGATTACAGTGGATGAGAGGCTGGATATGAGTCAACAGTGTGTCCTTCTAGCCAAGAAGGCTAACGACAGATTGGGGTGCATTAGGAGAAGCATTTCCAGCACATCTAGAGGAGTTATTATTCCCCTCTACTCGGCACTGGGGAGGCCTCATCTGGAGTATTTTCTTCAGTTCTGAGCCCCCCGGTATAGAAAGGATGTGAATGAATTGGAGAGGGTTCGGTGGGGGCAATGACAATGATTAAGGGGCTGGAGCACATGACCTATGAGGAGAGGCTGAGACACTTGGGCTTATTTAGTTTGCATAAGAGAAGACTAAGGGCTGATTTGATAGCAGCCTTCCACCTCCTGAAGCGGAGCTCTAAAAGGGACAGAGAGAGACTGTTCTCAGTAGTTATGAGCTATGTCTACACGTGAACCCTACATCGAAGTAGCCTATTTCCATGTGGCGACAACGAAATAGGCTATTTCGCTGAATAACGTCTACACGTCCTCCAGGGCTGGCAACGTCGATGTTGAACATTGACGTTGTGCAGCACCACATCGAAATAGGCGCTGTGAGGGAACGTCTACATGTCAAAGTAGCACACATCAAAATAAGGGTGCCAGGCACAGCTGCAGACAGGGTCACAGGGAGGACTCAACAGCAAGCCGCTCCCTTAAAGGGCCCCTCCCAGACACACTTGCACTAAACAGCACAAGATCCACAGAGCTGACAACTGGTTGCAGACCCTATGCATGCAGTACAGACCCCCAGCCGCAGCAGCAGCAGCCAGAAGCCCTGGGCTAAGGGCTGCTGCACACGGTGACCATAGATCCCCGCAGGGGCTGGTGGGAGAGCGTCTCTCAACCCCTCCGCTGATGGCTGCCATGGAGGACCCCGCTATTTCGATGTTGCGGGACGCGCAACGACTACACTTTCCCTACTTCGACCTTGAACGTCGAAGTAGGGCGCTATTCCCATCCCCTCATGGGGTTAGCAACTTCGACGTCTCACTGCCTAACGTCGATGTTAACATCGAAATAGCGCCCAACACGTGTAGTCGTGACGAGCGCTATTTCGAAGTTAGTGCCGCTATTTCGAAGTAGCGTGCATGTGTAGACATGGCTATGGATGGCAGTACAAGGAACAATGATCTCAAGTTACAGAGAGGGAAGTATAGGTTGCATATTAAGAAAAAACTATTTCCCCAGGAGGCTGGTGAAGCACTGGAATGTGTTACCGATAGAGGTGGTAGAATCTCCATAACTAGAGGCTTCTAAGTCCCAGCTTGACATAGCCATGGCTGGGAAGGTTTAACTGGGTTTCATCCTTCTTTGGGCAGGGGGGCTGGACTCAATGATCTCCTGAGGTTCCTTCCAGCCCTCGAATTCTATGATTCTATAATTCTATGAAAACACTTAGAATTTCTGAGGCACCTTATAGACTAACAGATTTTTTGGAGCATGAGTTTTGGTGGGTAAAGACCCACTTTGTCAAAAGAACGGAGGTGTGTCTGAAAAAGTGCAGCTTTGGTGTTGACCATTGGAAGAACCTTGTTGACGACCATCCCCACTAGAGAGAAGTAATCCATGACAGGGTTGAGCAATCTGAGGAATCCTGCTGCAGTGTAGACATGGAGAGGAGGAAAAGAGAAGCAAAAACTGTCCCACCTTATTCCAGCAGCTCCCAACACCTGACCATTCTGTGATAAGAAACTTTGGCTCCAGAATCGGGCTGATCAGCCGTACTCACAAATAGGAGGGCGACATGAAGACTTCTTGTTCGTTTTTGAGTGGCCACCATGCCAAGAATGTCATTGATGGAAGAGGCTGGAGAACTTGTCTCCACAGAGCACAGCTGAAGTGTACGCAGGAGGGCAGGAAGGAGGGGAATTTGGGGAAGTGGGTCAAACCCACAAAAGTGCGTTTATCTAATGAATTCATTAGTCTTTCAGGTGCTACAGGACTGCTTGTTGTCTGTGAATGCACCTATTGGTATCTGTCACAGTCAGTTCCAGTGTCTTTTTCTTTTTTCCCCCAAGATATGATTGATGCTGAGAGTGACCCTAGAGGGAACCTGGTCTGGGACTCATGGAGGAAAATGGGCCCTATTGTTAGGGCAGTGGGGTCTGGAGTGAGGACTCAAGGGATCTGCTCCCACCTCTGGCAGGAGAGTGGAGTGTATTGGTAAAAGCAACAGGTAGTGAGAGTCAGAGCTCATGGCTTTCCCTTGTAGGTCCAAGACAAGGGTGAGCCCCACAGTGTGACCACGTGGGGTCCTGGGTCCTGGGTCTTGTTCCTGTCTCTGCCCCAGACTCTTTCTGTTGTGTAGCTTTGTACACATCATTCCTCCTTCCAGAGGAAAAAAAGAGTCATATGATTTACTGCAGTAGACAATGTGGCTGATCCTCGTCATACAACTTCACCTGAAATAAACGACCTAGTTAATTACGTTTGTGTACAAATTGAGGCCGTGCTGTTCTTCCTCCAAGGAATAACACAAGAATTTCCTGCAGGGATGTGGTCCCAGCAGCCAGTGAATGAAATAAAAACATCCCAGTATCCCTCAACAGGTATCGCATCAGCAGCTAGGGGACGGGATTCATTTTTATAAACAGGGTAGGTATAAATAAATGATTTAAGCCCCTGACTGTTCTCCCACTGAACTCTATCGGGGTTGTGCCACAGGCTGCAATTGGAGCAAAATCACATTACTGGTTCCTTCAGATGAATTTTTCAAACCTGCAAAGAGAACATTAGGGTTTGTGTCAGCACCGGATAGTGCTCAAATCTATCTCTCCATCTATCTAATATATCCCCATACACCATATCTGTCTATCTATCCCCAAACACCGAATCTATTTATTTATCTATCTATCTATCCCCATACACAGTATCTATCTATTTATCTATCTATCCCCATACACCATATCTATCTATCTATCTAATCTTAAGCTAGTTAAATTTATATGTCAGTCTCTCTATTGATCTGTCTATGGATGTGTAGGTGAGGTTCCCTTCCCAGAATTTCATAATGCCCATCAGAGTGATCGGTGAGCTCCAGAAATAGCAGGAGTCTTTTTATTACTTTTGTTGTTAGATTGGTGGATTTTTTTTTCACTTTTCCCTACTCTCGTCTTCACTCCCTTTTGTCCCAACCCTTCTGAGGTGGAAAGTGGCTTCTTTAGGTGTGTTTTGCATATGGACCTGAATGCAGGAAGATGCATGGGGCCAGTCTGATCTATTCTGAAAAAATCCCCTGCTTGGATCCCACCACAGCATGTGAGATGTGCCAGGTGACCAAGAGTTAAGCACTGGCCTCTTTCAGCTGAATTTCACATGGCCCACTCTTCATGGAGCATCTGCCTCTCCCATTGCTTTCGTCTTCTCCTGTTTATAAGCAGAGGGTCCACTTGTGTTGAAGAGCTCTGAAAATACCACTCCACGGCCAGTGATAAGGATCGACACAGACCTCATTGCTAAGGGTGAGTCAATTTCTCCATTGACTAAGATCTGTTCCAAATGTCAGCCGACAAATAAATACATGAAAGCCCTTGTGAATCAATAGTTCCAGGAATACTGAAGTTTTCCTCGAAAAAAAAAAAGTGATGTTGATGGCAGTTTTTATTTTTTTATTTGATTTCCTTCCGTCTTTCCCTGCCCATTATGCAGAGGCTTAGTTACTGTACACTAAATTTTGCATCAATCTGCTATATCACCTACCTATCTCTGTAAGGTCTATCTCTCCTATTTGAATCGTCCACTATGCCAAATGCCAGAGTCTTCACATATTTTTGTTGTTCATTTGGCAGATATGAAAAACTGTAACTGCCAGTTTACAGCCCTTTTCAGAAGGTTTGCATGTATTTTTCTATGAGTCTTTGAGTGTCTCCTGCCACATTATACTGGAAGAGCCCATTCCTCTTTGTTTGTGCTTCTAATAACCAAGAGAATGGCTCTTGGATTGTGGCAGAGTTTCAGGCATCAAGAGAGTTCGCTTCCCATTTCCGGAACTGCTGACTCAATGCTGACAATCTCTCTCCTTCAGCATTTCCTGGGTAGATTTTTTGCTGCTCACCAGGATTTGATGTGTCATGTTGAGACCCTCGTAGGAAGGGTGTGCAAACTCTTTCATTTCTTACATTTCATTGTTTTCACCTTTGTCATGTCACTGTCATGCCAGCTTTTACAATGTTCCTTGTCAAGAAGGAAGCTTAAAGTAAAACATCAGTGGAACAGTCCCTTACACCGTAGGATCTACCTCCTTGTGAAATGTCTTTTAACAAGGTGATGGGATAAAGAGCTTCCATGGGTGGAAATCACAATATCTTCATTTATACACATGGAAAAGTTAAGATTTACACCACTTAAAGAACTGGCATTCACTCTTTTTATTTGAAAGAGAGAAACCAAATATTGTAGCATTCCATATGCCACAGATTCAGTTTCACCATTTCTTTCTTTCTCACACCTACAGATGACCTACTCCAAGAGCGACCCTAGGGGGAACCAGACCATCTCCGATGTGCTCATCCTAGTTGGGTTTTCATCCCTGGGCAAGCTGCAAATCCTTCTGTTTGTGGTTCTTCTGGTCATATACCTGGTCACCCTGATGGGGAACCTCCTTGTTATCCTTCTGATAAAGCTTAACCCCTCCCTCCACACCCCCATGTATTTCTTCCTGGTGAACCTGTCTTACCTGGAAATCTGCTTCACCAGTGGTGTGGTCCCAAAGCTATTGGTTCACCTCCTGGTGGAAGAAAAGACCATCTCCATTGCAGGCTGTGCAGCCCAGATGTACGTCAACACCATCATGGGCCTCACGGAATGCTGCCTCCTCACAGCCATGGCCTATGACCGTTACGTGGCCATATGTCACCCCCTGCACTACACAACCATCATGAGCGGCCGGGTGTGCACTTTGCTCGCTGGGGTCTCATGGTTCATCGGCATCTCAGTGGAAGTATCGAAGACCATGTGGACCTTCAGTCTGCCCTTCTGTGGCTCCAACCGTGTCCACCACTTCTTCTGTGATACCCCACCAGTGCTGAAGCTTTTATGCATTGACGCATGGAAAATTAGGACTTTTAGTATCAGTGTGTCGGTGCTCTTTATCCTCTTCCCTTTCTTGTTGATAATCCTGTCCTATATATGTATTATCTCCTCCATCCTAAAGCTGCATTCAATGGAGGGAAGGCGTAAAGCCTTCTCCACTTGCTCTGCACACCTTGTGGTGGTGACTTTGTTTTACGGAACAGCTCTTATTAACTTCCTGACGCCAAAGTCCAGCAACACCTCAGAGGGTGATCAAGTGATTTCTCTCTTGAACACAATTGTGCCACCAGTGTTGAACCCCATAATATACACTCTGAGGAACAAAGAGGTGAAAGAGTCCTTTAGAAAAAGAATTGAGAAAAGTATCTTTGCTCATAATGGGAGAAATTGGAGAATGAAAATTAAAGTCAATGAAAATGGAGGAATTAAGGGACGTTCACAAATGTTTGGTTGAATTTCTCACAGTGACTTCAATGTTTTTATTTATATTTCGTCTTTTGAAAGGGTTGGATCTGTTCTAAACCTACAAGGTTAATGAGGAAAAAACCCTTCTTACAACTGCAGAGAGGCACTGTGGCGCGTTATAAGCTTTCATGGGCAAAGACCCACTTCATCAGATGCATATGAGAATACGGTAGCTTACGCTCCAAAACATGTATTATTCTCTAAGGTGGCACAGGAGTTCTTGTTGTTTTTATGGACACAGGCCAACACTGCTACCACTCTGAACCTGCTCGTTATACATTTCTTATTTTTCCTGAAACATAAGAGGCAGAACCTTTGTCCAGTTTTTTAATTCATTGAAAGTCAAAGGGCATCATTTAGCCCAAGCACTCTCCTGGTGTTAGAACTTCAAAACTAGAAATCTCAAAGAAAGATAAAGTTCTCCTTGGGAATCATTTCATGCAGGTTCACGTCCCCCAGTCTTGTCTTTCCCAGGTCAGAATATGTGCAGCTGTTGTTCTCTTTGTGATGGGGTTCTGGGGTCCCCCAAGCTCTGCACCCTGTCCGCAGGCAGGAGAGTCTCTCACTCAGCAGGAAAACAGCAGGTTTATTAGCCGACAGGACACAGCATTGTACAGAGGAGTCAGTACAGCAGGCAGAGACAGCCAGTCCAATCCATGTTGGGGAGAGGAGGCCCCGAGGGGCCCCCAGAGCCAGGGCCTGGCCCCCTCCTTGGTCTCTCTCTCCCTCAGCCCAGACTAACTGCTTCCAACTCCCAGTTCCAATTCAAACCCCTCAGGCTCCACCTCCTCCTTTGTCTGCAGTACAAAGGTGTTACCTGGTCATCAAGGTTACCCTCAGCAGGAGACCCACACCCTCTGTGAGCCACTCACACACACACAGGTATCCCCCACTCCATCACATCTCTCCCCCCTTCCAGACCGAACTGAGCGGGGTCACTCAACTGGTGACCTGGGGAAGTTTGGGGCTCTCCCCTTGTGACAGGGCATTGGCTATACCCTCTGTTCTCCCCTTGATGTGCACCACCTCCACGTCATAGTCCTGCTGGGGGAGGCTTCAAGTCAGGAGCTTGGTCTTGGCCCTTTTCATGTGATGCAGCCGGGCAAGTCCCTTTAGTTCCCTTGGGTTGGTCGGTCTCCCTGCTTCGGCCCCGGTCCGTCAGCCACGTTCTCAAGTCGGGCAGGCAGAGCCCATACAGATGCTGCAGCACCAATAGATCAAACAGGTCTTTTGTGGTCTGGGTCCTGCCCCATCTGACCACCAGTCCATACAGCTGCTCCAGCCAATGTCTGGAATTCAGTTACAGTCCAGTAACGGAAGGTACAAATGCTTCCATCCTTGGCATTTAGCCAGACCACCACAATGGCTGTGTGCCTCAGTTTCCCCTTTCATGCCACACAATAGGTTTGGAATGTTCCTTCTCATGTCAGAGGTTGCAAGACTAGTTACAGGGAACAATGGTGACATTTCAGAGTTACAGACTCCTTCAACATACAATTCATGATTCTACATCAAGGTCATCATGTCACATGGCTCTTTCCAAACATTCAGTGCATGGTACAATTCTACAGCTTTTGGTAGCAGCACCCCTTGGTTACAGCAGTCAGCGTGAGTAACAGAACAAACCCATTGCAACTGCACATTTACATTGCTCTTTGGTAGACCACAACCTTTGTGCAACATCCTTGAGAATCTGGTATTTTGGGGCTAAGTGGCTGAGGCCTTTCTTAGCACCATCAAGTTCTAATCGTCTCTCTTGCCCCCGGGGTGGAAATCTGATCTCTCTGGCTGTGCCCTCCCTTCTAACAAGAGCTGGGCCATTGATGATCTCAGGGAGACGGCCCCCTTCCAGCCAGTCTGGAAATTTGCAAACCAAACTGCTTTCTGAGAGTTGTTTTGTGAGTCCCAGACGCAGAATCCACATGAAGGAATCCCTGTTTATCCCTTACTGGCCCACCAGGCCCAAAGCTCCTTTGTCCTTCCACCTCCAACTACTGCCTCCCCATGGAATCAGAAGTGGAGTCCAGTATAAGAATATAAGTGTTTCCACCATCTGGAGATGGGGAATTGCTGGCCCTCTCCTGCATCCTACAGAGACTGACTGTGCAGCTGTTTTACTTGGTTCTCACAGGGCTGCTCACACTCCCTGATAGTTTTTACTTTACTTGCACCAGCTTCCAATTCCTGAGAAACTTTTACCCTGCCTGCTTTGGACCCTTCCAGAGCACAGCCAGTGGTTTCACACTCAGGCAGGTCCTGGCCATCAGGGGCTGAAACAAACTTCTCCCCAGGCAAAGGGTTGCTCTGGTGCTTACAGACATGCACCTTTCCTGTTCACTCTCCTTCACCTCACTCCCATTTTCTGCAGTCCCCACAGACAGGTCAGGAAAAGTTTCAGGGACATTTTCTTCCTTAAGAGCTTCCCCAAACAATAACTCACCCCTGTCTGCCTCCACGGGGGCACTGCTCCCTTGAGCCACAACCAGCTCCTGGGGTTCACCTACACCCAGGATCACTTCTGGCCCATCAGGCAGATTCCCACGTAATCCCCCTCCAGGCAGACAGCCAGTACCACCGGACAGAAGGTTAGGGTCCCTTTTGTCCCTTCTGCTACCGGCTCCTTTATCTTCATCAGTCAGCGTAACTCCATTGCCCGTCTGTTCTTGTGTCCTGGCGAGAGGATGACTCTGGTAGGACAGAGTCCTCTCACCCCCTCCCAGTAACACCTCAGCATCAGGCAAAGAACAAGTACCAGAATCGTCTGGTTTCTGGGATTCCCTGATGATACTAACTGGATCAGACCAAGTTAAAGCATCATCCCCGCTGAGAGACACAGAGGCAGGCCCACTTCCCATCTGGGCTTCAGCTGCCCTCAGATCCAGCTCTGGGATCTTGGCTCCATCTCGAGCCCCCACAGGCTCAGGCAAAGGATTCACTTCCCCAGAAGCAGAAGCACTTTTCTTGCACCAAGGACCAGTGTCCTTAGCAGGGATACCACTGCCCATCCCAGAGCCATTCCCTCTGTTCCAGCCCCCATGGCTGGATTCAGAGACACACCTGGAATGCTCTTTTCTGGTGGATCCTTCTCCAGCCACCCCAGGCTGGGGAATCTTCCTCAGACAATGGGCTAGTTTCCTCATTGGCACCTTTTCCAAACGCAGGCTCTGCTCTCTCCCCAGGCTGCTGCTGCTGTTCAACACAGACAGACAATGGGAGACACTCTCTCCTTTGTCCCAGCCCCCCGGCTGGTCTCCACACACACACAGAAGGTGGAGCAGCTTCTCTCACAGACAACTTGCCATTCCCAGTGGACAAGCTGCTTTCCTGCACAGACACACAGGCACCTTCCTCGGCCCAGGCCTGGAAAACTCTTCGCAGGTCTGTCTTGGCCACTAGTAGATGATGGGTTGGAATCGCTCCTTCCCTCCTTGAGCTGCGGCAGGCCCCTCGGTTCAGAGCTCCAGGCAGTCCAGGGTTCCCTGCCCCGATCCAGGCTCACCTCTGCAGGATTTTCCTTAACCCTCAGCTCTGCCACTGCACATCCACGCTGCCTTGTCCAGCTTCTTTAATCTCGATTCGGTTTCCAGGTGCTGCCACTTCACAGCGGAGTTGCTCAGCGTGGTTGCAGGCTCTCAGACTGATGCCCTCTTCACCCCACGCTTCCTGGAAGAATCCCTTCAGTGTGCCAGGCTCCTTGCGGGTTACAAGCTGCCCGGGGTTAGGCCATAGGCCCCTCTGCCCTCTGGGACCGACTCCAACAGACTCCCAGCGGAACCCCTTCTTCAGTGTGACACCCGCTGTCAGGGACCATGAGCACCCTGTCTTGGGAAGGACTCATTCAGCGTCAGCCTCCTCAGGGGTCACTTGTTCCTGGGGGTTGGGCTCTCGGCCCCTCCACCTTCTGGGACCGACTCCAACAGATTCCCAGGAGTAACCCCTCCTCGGGTGTGACACCCCGTCTCGAGGACCACGACCGCAGTTGCTTGGGTTCGGCCGCAGGCCCCTCCGCCTTGGGGAGCTACACCTCACTGCCCGTCAGCACACCTGGGTCTCGCAGGCCCCACTTCTTCCGGGGCCCCGGTCACTTACTGCTGGATGCTCCATCCTCAGGGTGCAGAACATCCCACTTCTGACACCAGTGTGATGGGGTTCTGGGGTCCCCCAAGCTCTGCACCCTGTCCGCAGGCAGGAGAGTCTCTCACTCAGCAGGAAAACAGCAGGTTTATTAGCCGACAGGACACAGCACTGTACAGAGGAGTCAGTACAGCAGGCAGAGACAGCCAGTCCAATCCATGTTGGGGAGAGGAGGCCCCGAGGGGCCCCCAGAGCCGGGGCCTGGCCCCCTCCTTGGTCTCTCTCTCCCTCAGCCCAGACTAACTGCTTCCAACTCCCAGTTCCAATTCAAACCCCTCAGGCTCCACCTCCTCCTTTGTCTGCAGTACAAAGGTGTTACCTGGTCGTCAGGGTTACCCTCAGCAGGAGACCCACACCCTCTGTGAGCCACTCACACACACACAGGTATCCCCCACTACATCACACTCTTTAACGTTCAACCAGGTGGAGCAGTCATGGCAGAGCACTGACCCTTAGGCCATGTGGGATACTGACAGGAAGAGGGGTGTGAGGTCTCCCGATAATGAGTTCTTTGTGGGGTGCAGAAGGTGGTCAGAATGGTCTGGTTGTACCACCAGGTCCACCAGACTCTGCAGCAGGTCCCTTTGCTGTCTGAGAGACAAGAACATTTCCTGCTTTGGTTCCCTCTCTCTTTCCTGTGCCCTTTTTATCTCCTCTCCATCCTGCTGCAGGTAACCTCCAAGGTGTCCCTTGGTCAGGGCTGCTGATGGTGTGGGCAAAAAGGGCCATTCTTCTGGGGCCCAGATAAGATAAAAGGATCTGGGGCCCCCTGGAAACCGCCAACCCCAGCACCAGCGGTGCAGTGTGGCTGTCCTCACCTTTCCCCACTCCCAGGAGTGGCTTCGACCAGCTGCAGCCCTTAAGGAGAGGAAGGAATCTTCAGCCAATGGGAGGTGTGGGGGCTGTGCCTGTGAGCAGCAGTGTGCCGAGACCTCCTACGCTCCTTCACTCCTTCCTGCTACGAGCCAGGGCTCTTCCCGTGAGAAAAAACAGGCCTTGGCTCCCTGTGCAGCCGCACCCCTGGGTGGTTAATGCTGCAGACGCTTCTTCTCTTCCTCGTCCACCCACTCCTCCTCGCTGTGCCCTTCTGGGCCTGTGAGTCCAGCACCTCAGGATTCTCCGGGTGTTCCGCAGGCCGTGGTGCTGACTCTGTCTAGGACGACCTGCACCCATGAGGCAGCTCAGAAGCTCCACACCAGAGAGATTTTTTGTGTCCCAGGCCTCCTGGTGCCCCAGACACAGATCCTTTGCTTTGACTTGGACCTGCTCCTCTTCCATCTTGTAGCCCTTCCCATGAATTCCCAGAGCAACTTTCTCATAGACTTACTCATTGCCATGGAGTGGTCAGAGCTGAGCAGTCCAACCCTCTCCTCCACACAGCCCAGGATGTCCAATATCTCTACATCCTGCAAGCCCCTGACACACAATGGCTAGGAAGCTTAATTAATCCCAGGAGAACTCAATATTCCAAGAATGCAAATTTATGTTACAGCCAAAGCAAAACGCCACCATGCAGTGATATTGACATAGCTATCCTAGAATGTCTGTGACAAAACCACTGTTTGGAAACAATTTTGAAAGAGCAGTTGAATTATTTCAAAATGCATTTAAAGAGCCAATTTCAAAATAACCCTCCCTCCACACCCCCATGTATTTCTTCCTGGTGAACCTGTCTTACCTGGAAATCTGCTTCACCAGCAGCGTGGTCCCAAAGCTAATGGTTCACCTCCTGGTGGAAGAAAAGACCATCTCCATTGCAGGCTGTGCAGCCCAGATGTACGTCAACCCCACCATGGGCCTCACCAAATGCTGCCTCCTCACAGCCATGGACTACGACCGTTATGTGGCCATATGTCACCCCCTGCGCTACACAACCATCATGATCGGCCGGGTGTGCTCTCTGCTCGCGGAGGCACTCTGGGTGTGTCTTCACTTGCATTCCTCTTTTGAAAAGGGAATAAATTCAATAAATTGTGTTAAATTACGGAAAGAAGGATTCTTTTGAATATGCGGTTTACTTTCTAAGGGTATCCAAAATATGTATACTCATTTTTATTTCAACTCTGTCATTTCTGTGTCACTCCAGCTCTTACGGCAATAAATCACCCCAAAGAGAAACATTTTCTGCAAAAAGTCTTTTCATAGAATCGTAGAATCCTAGGCCTGGAAGGGATGTGAGGAAGTCATCTAGTCCAGCCCCCTGCTTCCAGCAGGATCAACCACCACTAAGTCATCCCAGCCAGGACCTTGTCAAGCCGGGACTTGAAAACCTCGAGGGATGGAGAAGCCAGCACCTCTCTAGGAAACGCATTCCAGTGCTTCACCACCCTCCGGGTGAAGTAGATTTTCCTAATATCCAACTTACACCTCTCCCTCTTTAACTTCTGACCAATGCTCCTTGTTCTGCTATCCACCATGGAGAACAGTTTCTCACCCCCTTCTTTAGAGGTCTCCTTCAGGAAGTCCAAGGCTGATATTAAATCACCCTTGAGTCTTCTCTTCTGTCGACTAAACGTATTAGGTTCCTCCTTCTTGCACATTTCTGCGTAGCCAGGTTATGGAACAAGGACCTACGTATGGAGAAATTCAGTGTAGATCTTTTGCTACTGAGAGACCTGTTAAGATTTACAGCAACTAAGGAACTATAAGAACGGAGAGATAGCCGTGCTAGTCTGTATAATATCAAAACAAAAAAAGCAGTCCAGTAGCACTTTAAAGACTAACAAAATAATTTATTGGGTGAGGAGCTTTCATGGGACAGACCCACTTCTTCACCCCATAGCCATACCAGAACAAATTCAATATTTAAGACACAGAGAACCAAACATAGGAATCAAGGTTGACAAATCAGAAAATATTATCCAGGTGAGCATATCAGAGAGCAGAGGGGAAGCCAATGTAACCTGGAGCCTGTTACAATAGAGGAAGGAATGATTTACACTGTACTTTAATAGCATGGGACTGTGTATGGTACAGAAAAGCAGCGTCTACACGTGCACGCTACTTCGAAGTAGCGGCACCAACTTCGACGTTAGGAGGAGAGACGTCGAAGTCGCTAACCTCATGAGAGCTGCGTCTACACGTGCACGCTACTTCGAAGCAGCGGCACCAATTTCGAAATAGCGCCCGTCGCGTCTACACGCGTCGGGCGCTATTTCGAAGTTAACTTCGACGTTAGGCGGCGAGACGTCGAAGTCGCTAACCTCATGAGGATATAGGAATAGCGCCCTACTTCGACGTTCAACGTCGAAGTAGGGACCGTGTAGACGATCCGCGTCCCGCAACGTCGAAATTGCTGGGTCCTCCATGGCGGCCATCAGCTGGGGGGTTGAGAGATGCTCTCTCTCCAGCCCCTGCGGGGCTCTATGGTCACCGTGGGCAGCAGCCCTTAGCCCAGGGCTTCTGGCTGCTTCTGCGGCAGCTGGGGATCTATGCTGCAGGCACAGGGTCTGCAACCAGTTGTCAGCTCTGTGGATCTTGTGTTGCTTAGTGCAACTGTGTCTGGGAGGGGCCCTTTAAGGGAGCGGCTTGCTGTTGAGTCCGCCCTGTGACCCTGTCTGCAGCTGTGCCTGGCATCCCTATTTCGATGTGTGCTACTTTGACGTGTAGACGTTCCCTTGCTGCGCCTATTTCGATGTTGGCCTGAGCAACGTCGAAGTTGAACATCGACGTTGCCGGCCCTGGAGGACGTGTAGACGTTATTCATCGAAATAGTCTATATCGATGTCGCAACATCGAAATAAGCTATTTCGATGTTGGCTGCACGTGTAGACGTAGCCAAAGAGTAAAAATCCCCCATTGCCATTCTTCAAGGGCCTTCAGACACATTGGGCTCAGCAGCAACTGTTTACTCATTTTTGCAACCCTCCCTCCTGTGAGTTGTAAGGACAGAGGGAAAACCTGCATTAGTCTAATAAGTCTGTAGATTAAGATAAGAGTAAGATCAGATTTCACAGGTACAGCATCTTCAACTAGGGAATGAAACTACAAGGTAGGCTACAAATAAATAATGTCAGACCACAAAGATTCTCCGAATAAAGTCCATCAGGCGTGTGCCCTGCAACAGGAAGAAAGTTTGTCATTGGTTTCTTTATTTAATTTTCCATAGATGTGTGGAGAACCTTAATGTGTGTGTGAATGTATGGGTTGTGTGTGTGTTCACATGTATCTATCTATCTATCTATCTATCAAATCCAGTCAAATCCACCTGTTAGTCGGTCAGTTAGTATCATTGTATATCTTGGGCTCTGTAGCTGTATTAGAAATCACTTAGTTTAACAATTATGGGTCGGGGCAAAAGCTTTACTTCATTGGAGTAATGATAACTTACACTAGGGGACATTCTGGTCCCAGACTTTGATCATACCCACGAGAGTGTTATGAGGAAGAGAGGAGCACCTTCGGCTCTACTCTGCTCTGATTAGGCCTCATTTGAAGTATTTTGTCTCGTTCTGGGCATCACATTACAAGAAAGATGTTGAGGAATTGGAGAAGGTCTAGTGAAGAGTAACAAGGATGATTAAAGGTCTAGAAAACATGAGCTATTAAGTAAGACCAAAGGAACTGATCATGTTTAGCTCAGAAAAGAGAAGATTGAAAGGATACATGATGGCAGTTTACAATTTCCTGAAAGAGGGTTACAGTGAGGAGGGAGAAAAATTGCTCTTCTTGGCCCCTGAAGATAGAACAAGAAGCAGTGAGCTTAAACTGCAGCAAGGGAGATATATGTTGGACACTAGGAAAAACTTCCCAACTGTCAGGGTGCTTAAACACTGGAACAAATTGTCTAGGGAGGTGGTGGAACCTCCACCACTGGAGATATTTAAGAGCAGGTTAGATAGACATGTATCATAAATGCTGTGGATGGTGCTTGGTCCTGCCAGGACGGCAGGGGAGTGGACCTCTTGAGGTCCCTTCCAGTTCTAGCATTGCAGGATTCTGTGATTCCGTGAGTGATAGGAAAGCATCAAACCTGCCCTGACTCTATCCATTATTTTTACAGTTGTTTTGATGGTGGCATTTTCCTTCTCCCACCTCTTGTCCTCACTCCCATCTGTTCCCCAACCCACCTCATCATCCTGTAAATCTACACAGAAATGCTCTTTTGTAAGGAGGGTGTTGTCTTTGAATGTGAATGGGACCAGTCTGATCTCTTCTCATAAAAGTCAATATTTTGCATTTGGTGCCCAAGAGTTAAGTGCCTTTTAGCTGAACTTCCCCAACCCTCACTCCACAAAACATCTGCTTCTTTTTCAACTTTCATGTTCCCTGTATGTAAAAGGGTTATCTAGATACCTTGAAGACCTCTAAAGATATCTCTCAGGTCCCAGTGACAGGAATTCATAAAAACCTTATTCCTCATGGCGAGTAACTCACTGCATTTATTTCAAACTGGTCTAAAAGTCCATTAACAAAGACACCAAAATCCCTTCTGAATAAATGATTTCAACTCTGTTCATGTTTTCCAAGAAAAACCTTTGACTTTGGTGGATGTTTTTAAGTTTCCGTTCTATTTCCTAGTACACATTTTGAAGTGAGATTAGGTCTTCTGCTCTTTCAAATTTCATATCAATTAACAGTGAAAACAAACATAGGAACACTGGAATTGGTTATAAAATTCAATTTCCCAGGCAGATCTCCATTTACTAATACTGAAGAAATGCTGACAAATGGCACAGTAAGTTCCGCAACATAGCGTGTAAAAGACAGAAGAATTCCCACCCTTCTCCAAGTTCCATCCAACGAGAATATCATTTGTTTTGTTTTTCCTTCTTCTCGACAGTGCATTTTGCATAGAGATCCCCCAGAATTTCCTGAATTTTTGTATGTTTGTTTTAGTTTTCTCTCCCTCAGTCTCTAGTTCCTTTGGAAACATGAAAAGTGGCCGGGAGCTGGAAATTGTGTTTCCCAGCCAGCCCTGCATTTACTGCAATAGCCATGGTGAGCCAAGCTGGTCTGAAGAAGGTAGAATTATTTCCACTTCTTGTGCAGGTCTGCATATTTAGAGATCGTTCTTCCCCTTTCTTTGAAATTATCCTATGAGGGGCACTTCCCAGACTTTCACCAGGTTTTCCTGATGATGTTTAATTTAAATTTTTTTGTGCGATTCCTTTGATTCTCTCTGTGTGCCTGCCGCCCCATTTGGACGGGATAAACCTCTTGTTCTCAATGTGGTTGTGCGTTTGTCTAGTTGTTTCTGACCGTCCCCTGCCCACACTGGATGAGCCTTCCCAGAGCTGAGCTGAGCTCAGTGTTTTCATTACATGCACCAGGCTGTGGCCCTAACTAAGTGTCACTGTTGGAAGAGTCGAACATGACCAGCATTGAAGCTGTTGTCATTCCCCAACAACTTTGATGGACTGGTCACATAGCTCAGATAGCTGATCAGCACCTCCTCAAACGGATTCTGTTTTCCAAGTTGGAGGAAGGATGGAGGAATGTTGGTGGTTACAGCAAACAATATAAAGACATGCTGAACGCACACATGAAAAAGTGAAAACTGCTAAATATCAGTGCAGCAGGAAAGGTCCCGGGGATTACAGTGGATGAGAGGCTGGATATGAGTCAACAGTGTGTCCTTCTAGCCAAGAAGGCTAACGACAGATTGGGGTGCATTAGGAGAAGCATTTCCAGCACATCTAGAGGAGTTATTATTCCCCTCTACTCGGCACTGGGGAGGCCTCATCTGGAGTATTTTCTTCAGTTCTGAGCCCCCCGGTATAGAAAGGATGTGAATGAATTGGAGAGGGTTCGGTGGGGGCAATGACAATGATTAAGGGGCTGGAGCACATGACCTATGAGGAGAGGCTGAGACACTTGGGCTTATTTAGTTTGCATAAGAGAAGACTAAGGGCTGATTTGATAGCAGCCTTCCACCTCCTGAAGCGGAGCTCTAAAAGGGACAGAGAGAGACTGTTCTCAGTAGTTATGAGCTATGTCTACACGTGAACCCTACATCGAAGTAGCCTATTTCCATGTGGCGACAACGAAATAGGCTATTTCGCTGAATAACGTCTACACGTCCTCCAGGGCTGGCAACGTCGATGTTGAACATCGACGTTGTGCAGCACCACATCGAAATAGGCGCTGTGAGGGAACGTCTACATGCCAAAGTAGCACACATCAAAATAAGGGTGCCAGGCACAGCTGCAGACAGGGTCACAGGGAGGACTCAACAGCAAGCCGCTCCCTTAAAGGGCCCCTCCCAGACACACTTGCACTAAACAGCACAAGATCCACAGAGCTGACAACTGGTTGCAGACCCTATGCATGCAGTACAGACCCCCAGCCGCAGCAGCAGCAGCCAGAAGCCCTGGGCTAAGGGCTGCTGCACACGGTGACCATAGATCCCCGCAGGGGCTGGGGGGAGAGCGTCTCTCAACCCCTCCGCTGATGGCTGCCATGGAGGACCCCGCTATTTCGATGTTGCGGGACGCGCAACGACTACACTTTCCCTACTTCGACCTTGAACGTCGAAGTAGGGCGCTATTCCCATCCCCTCATGGGGTTAGCAACTTCGACGTCTCACTGCCTAACGTCGATGTTAACATCGAAATAGCGCCCAACACGTGTAGTCGTGACGAGCGCTATTTCGAAGTTAGTGCCGCTATTTCGAAGTAGCGTGCATGTGTAGACATGGCTATGGATGGCAGTACAAGGAACAATGATCTCAAGTTACAGAGAGGGAAGTATAGGTTGCATATTAAGAAAAAACTATTTCCCCAGGAGGCTGGTGAAGCACTGGAATGTGTTACCGATAGAGGTGGTAGAATCTCCATAACTAGAGGCTTCTAAGTCCCAGCTTGACATAGCCATGGCTGGGAAGGTTTAACTGGGTTTCATCCTTCTTTGGGCAGGGGGGCTGGACTCAATGATCTCCTGAGGTTCCTTCCAGCCCTCGAATTCTATGATTCTATAATTCTATGAAAACACTTAGAATTTCTGAGGCACCTTATAGACTAACAGATTTTTTGGAGCATGAGTTTTGGTGGGTAAAGACCCACTTTGTCAAAAGAACGGAGGTGTGTCTGAAAAAGTGCAGCTTTGGTGTTGACCATTGGAAGAACCTTGTTGACGACCATCCCCACTAGAGAGAAGTAATCCATGACAGGGTTGAGCAATCTGAGGAATCCTGCTGCAGTGTAGACATGGAGAGGAGGAAAAGAGAAGCAAAAACTGTCCCACCTTATTCCAGCAGCTCCCAACACCTGACCATTCTGTGATAAGAAACTTTGGCTCCAGAATCGGGCTGATCAGCCGTACTCACAAATAGGAGGGCGACATGAAGACTTCTTGTTCGTTTTTGAGTGGCCACCATGCCAAGAATGTCATTGATGGAAGAGGCTGGAGAACTTGTCTCCACAGAGCACAGCTGAAGTGTACGCAGGAGGGCAGGAAGGAGGGGAATTTGGGGAAGTGGGTCAAACCCACAAAAGTGCGTTTATCTAATGAATTCATTAGTCTTTCAGGTGCTACAGGACTGCTTGTTGTCTGTGAATGCACCTATTGGTATCTGTCACAGTCAGTTCCAGTGTCTTTTTCTTTTTTCCCCCAAGATATGATTGATGCTGAGAGTGACCCTAGAGGGAACCTGGTCTGGGACTCATGGAGGAAAATGGGCCCTATTGTTAGGGCAGTGGGGTCTGGAGTGAGGACTCAAGGGATCTGCTCCCACCTCTGGCAGGAGAGTGGAGTGTATTGGTAAAAGCAACAGGTAGTGAGAGTCAGAGCTCATGGCTTTCCCTTGTAGGTCCAAGACAAGGGTGAGCCCCACAGTGTGACCACGTGGGGTCCTGGGTCCTGGGTCTTGTTCCTGTCTCTGCCCCAGACTCTTTCTGTTGTGTAGCTTTGTACACATCATTCCTCCTTCCAGAGGAAAAAAAGAGTCATATGATTTACTGCAGTAGACAATGTGGCTGATCCTCGTCATACAACTTCACCTGAAATAAACGACCTAGTTAATTACGTTTGTGTACAAATTGAGGCCGTGCTGTTCTTCCTCCAAGGAATAACACAAGAATTTCCTGCAGGGATGTGGTCCCAGCAGCCAGTGAATGAAATAAAAACATCCCAGTATCCCTCAACAGGTATCGCATCAGCAGCTAGGGGACGGGATTCATTTTTATAAACAGGGTAGGTATAAATAAATGATTTAAGCCCCTGACTGTTCTCCCACTGAACTCTATCGGGGTTGTGACACAGGCTGCAATTGGAGCAAAATCACATTACTGGTTCCTTCAGATGAATTTTTCAAACCTGCAAAGAGAACATTAGGGTTTGTGTCAGCACCGGATAGTGCTCAAATCTATCTCTCCATCTATCTAATATATCCCCATACACCATATCTGTCTATCTATCCCCAAACACCGAATCTATTTATTTATCTATCTATCTATCCCCATACACAGTATCTATCTATTTATCTATCTATCCCCATACACCATATCTATCTATCTATCTAATCTTAAGCTAGTTAAATTTATATGTCAGTCTCTCTATTGATCTGTCTATGGATGTGTAGGTGAGGTTCCCTTCCCAGAATTTCATAATGCCCATCAGAGTGATCGGTGAGCTCCAGAAATAGCAGGAGTCTTTTTATTACTTTTGTTGTTAGATTGGTGGATTTTTTTTTCACTTTTCCCTACTCTCGTCTTCACTCCCTTTTGTCCCAACCCTTCTGAGGTGGAAAGTGGCTTCTTTAGGTGTGTTTTGCATATGGACCTGAATGCAGGAAGATGCATGGGGCCAGTCTGATCTATTCTGAAAAAATCCCCTGCTTGGATCCCACCACAGCATGTGAGATGTGCCAGGTGACCAAGAGTTAAGCACTGGCCTCTTTCAGCTGAATTTCACATGGCCCACTCTTCATGGAGCATCTGCCTCTCCCATTGCTTTCGTCTTCTCCTGTTTATAAGCAGAGGGTCCACTTGTGTTGAAGAGCTCTGAAAATACCACTCCACGGCCAGTGATAAGGATTGACACAGACCTCATTGCTAAGGGTGAGTCAATTTCTCCATTGACTAAGATCTGTTCCAAATGTCAGCCGACAAATAAATACATGAAAGCCCTTGTGAATCAATAGTTCCAGGAATACTGAAGTTTTCCTCGAAAAAAAAAAAGTGATGTTGATGGCAGTTTTTATTTTTTTATTTGATTTCCTTCCGTCTTTCCCTGCCCATTATGCAGAGGCTTAGTTACTGTACACTAAATTTTGCATCAATCTGCTATATCACCTACCTATCTCTGTAAGGTCTATCTCTCCTATTTGAATCGTCCACTATGCCAAATGCCAGAGTCTTCACATATTTTTGTTGTTCATTTGGCAGATATGAAAAGCTGTAACTGCCAGTTTACAGCCCTTTTCAGAAGGTTTGCATGTATTTTTCTATGAGTCTTTGAGTGTCTCCTGCCACATTATACTGGAAGAGCCCATTCCTCTTTGTTTGTGCTTCTAATAACCAAGAGAATGGCTCTTGGATTGTGGCAGAGTTTCAGGCATCAAGAGAGTTCGCTTCCCATTTCCGGAACTGCTGACTCAATGCTGACAATCTCTCTCCTTCAGCATTTCCTGGGTAGATTTTTTGCTGCTCACCAGGATTTGATGTGTCATGTTGAGACCCTCGTAGGAAGGGTGTGCAAACTCTTTCATTTCTTACATTTCATTGTTTTCACCTTTGTCATGTCACTGTCATGCCAGCTTTTACAATGTTCCTTGTCAAGAAGGAAGCTTAAAGTAAAACATCAGTGGAACAGTCCCTTACACCGTAGGATCTACCTCCTTGTGAAATTTCTTTTAACAAGGTGATGGGATAAAGAGCTTCCATGGGTGGAAATCACAATATCTTCAATTATACACATGGAAAAGTTAAGATTTACACCACTTAAAGAACTGGCATTCACTCTTTATATTTGAAAGGGAGAAAACAAACATTGTAGCATTCCATATGCCACAGATTCAGTTTCACCATTTCTTTCTTTCTCACACCTACAGATGACCTACTCCAAGAGCGACCCTAGGGAGAACCAGACCATCTCCGATGTGCTCATCCTAGTTGGGTTTTCATCCCTGGGCAAGCTGCAAATCCTTCTGTTTGTGGTTCTTCTGGTCATATACCTGGTCACCCTGATGGGGAACCTCCTTGTTATCCTTCTGATAAAGCTTAACCCCTCCCTCCACACCCCCATGTATTTCTTCCTGGTGAATCTGTCTTACCTGGAAATCTGCTTCACCAGTGGTGTGGTCCCAAATCTATTGGTTCACCTCCTGGTGGAAGAAAAGACCATCTCCATTGCAGGCTGTGCAGCCCAGATGTACGTCAACACCATCATGGGCCTCACCGAATGCTGTCTCCTCACAGCCATGGCCTACGACCGCTACGTGGCCATATGTCACCCCCTGCACTACACAACCATCATGAGCGGCCGGGTGTGTGCTCTGCTCGCGGGGGCTTCATGGTTCATTGGCATCTCAGTGGAAGTACCAAAGACCATGTGGACCTTCAATCTGCCCTTCTGCGGCTCCAACCGCATCCACCACTTCTTCTGTGATATCCCACCAGTGTTGAAGCTTTTATGCATTGACGCATGGAAAATTAGGAATTTTAGTATCAGTGTGTCCGTGCTGTTTATCCTCTGCCCTTTCTTGTTGATAATCCTATCGTATATATGCATTATTTCCTCCATCCTAAAGCTGCAGTCTGTGGAGGGAAGGCGTAAAGCCTTCTCCACCTGCTCTGCCCACCTTGTGGTGGTGACTTTGTTTTACGGAACAGCCCTTATTAACTTCCTGACGCCCAAGTCCAGCAACACCTCAGAGGGTGATCAAGTGATTTCTCTCTTGAACACAATTGTGCCACCAGTGTTGAACCCCATAATATACACTCTGAGGAACAAAGAGGTGAAAGAGGCCTTTAGAAAAACAGCTGAGAAAATTATCTTTGCCCATAATGGGAGAAATTGGAGAATGAAAATTAAGGTCAATGAAAATGGGAGAATTAAGGGAAATTCATAAATGTTTGGTTGAATTAATCACAATCACTTTAATGTTTTTATTTATATTTCGTCATTTGAAAGGGTTGGATCTGTTCTAAACCTACAAGGTTAATGAGGAAAAAACCCTTCTTACAACTGCAGAGAGGCACTGTGGCGCATTATAAGCTTTCATGGGCAAAGACCCACTTCATCAGATGCACATGAGAACACGATAGCTTATGCTCCCGGTGTGAGAACTTCAAACCTAGAAATCTCAAAGAAAAATAAAGTTCTCCTTGAGAATCATTTCATGCAGGTATACGTCAACCAGGTGGAACAGTCATGGCAGGGCACTGACCCTTAGGCCATGTGGGATACTGACAGGAAGAGGGATGTGAGGTCTCCCGATAATGAGTTCTTTATGGGGTGCAGAAGGAGGTCAGAATGGTCTGGTTGTACCACCAGGTCCACCAGACTCTGCAGCAGGTCCCTCTGCCGTCTGAGAGACAAGAACTTCTCCTGCTTTCGTTCCTTCTCTTTCCTGTGCCCTTTTTATCTCCTCTCCATCTCCTGCAGGTAACCACCAAGGTGACTTGGTCAGGGCTGCTGATGGTGTGGGCAAAAAGGGCCATTCTTCTGGGGCCCAGATAAGATAAAAGGGTCTGGGCCCCCCTGGAAACAACTGACCCCAGCACCAGCGGTGCAGTGTGCCTATCCTCACCTTTCACCACTCCCAGGAGTGGCCTCAACCGGCTGCAGCCTTTAAGGATTGGAAGGAATCTTCAGCCAGTGGGAGGTGTGGGGGCTGTGCCTGTGAGCAGCAGTGTGCCGAGACCTCCTACCCTCCTTGACTCGGTCCTGCTACGAACCAGGGCTCCTCCTGGGGGGGAAACCAGGCCTTGGTTCCACATGCAGCCGCATCCCTGGGTTGTTTATGCCGCAGACTCTTCTCATCTTCCTCATCCACCCACTACTCCTCGCTGTGCCCTTCTGGGCCTGTGAGTCTGGCACCTCAGGATCCTCCGGGTGTTCCGCAGGCCGTGGTGCTGACTCTGTCTCGGACGACCTGCACCTGCGAGGCAGCTCAGCAGCTCCACACCAGAGAGATCTTTTGTCTGCCCGGCCTCCTGGTGCCCCAGACACAGATCCTTTGCTTTGACTTGGACCTGCTGCTCATCCATCTTGTAGCCCTTCCCATGAATTCCCAGAGCAACTTTCTCATAGACTTACTCATTGCCATGGAGTGGTCAGAGCTGAGCAGTCCAACCCTCTCCTCCACACAGCCCAGGATGTCCAATGTCTCTACATCCTGCAAGCCCCTGACACACAATGACTAGGAAGCTTAATTAATCCCAGGAGAACTCAGTTCTCCAAGAATGAACATTTATGTTGCAGCCAAAGTAAAACTCCACCACGCAGTGATATTGAAATAACTATCCTAAAATGTCAGTGACAAAACCACTCTTTGGAAACAATTTTGAAAGAGCAGTTGAAATATTTCAAAATGCATTAAAGAGCCTATTTGGAAATTGCTATTTTGAAATAGGCACTATGAGTGTGTCTACACTTGCATTCCTCTTTTGAATGGGAATAAATTAAATAAATTGTATTAAACTAAGGGAAGAAGGATTCTTTCAAAGGTGGGGTTTACTTTCGAAAGAGCAGCATCTACGCTGGTTTTCTTCTTTCGAAAGAAGTTCTTTCAAGATAAGAATATGGAAATGAGTTCCCAAATATGTAAATATGTAACTCATTTGCACTTTCCATTTCCCTCAGTTACATACGTCTCTCAAGTGAGGAATGGAAGTGTAGTCACACCGTATGGCTGTTTCTACACATGTCACTTACCTAAAAATTTTTGAGAAGAAATGGCCTCCGGAAGAAGGAGTTCCTTCCAGAAGACCCCCCAGGGGCTGCGCTTCTAAACGGTGTTTTGGAGTCTGGAAGAACATCTTCTGGACTCCAAACCACGTGACCTTATGCTAATGAGGTGCTGGGAATTTGCACCCATGACTCATTAGCATATTGCGGGCCTTTTATTAACATGCCACTTTGGAAGAAATGATATAGTTTTCTTTTCTTTTTTTTTTTTTTTTTTCCCTACCAACCAACACTGTTTCTCAACAGAGATGGTGCGGTAACTAAGGTCTTTGAAAAAACACAAGGCTATAACTTCTACAGGGGGGAGGCTATTTAGGACCCATAGTCTACGTCTACACATGAAGCCTACATCGAAGTAGCCTATTTCGATGTGGCGACATCGAAATAGTCTATTTCGATGAATAACGTCTACACGTCCTCCAGGGCTGGCAACATCGATGTTCAACATCGACGTTGTGCAGCACCACATCGAAATAGGCGCTGCGAGAGAACGTCTACACGCCAAAGTAGCACACATCGAAATAAGGGTGCCAGGAACAGCTGCAGACAGGGTCACAGGGCGGACTCAACAGCAAGCCGCTCCCTTAAAGGGCCCCTCCCAGACACAGTTGCAATAAACAGCACAAGATACACAGAGCTCACAACTCGTTGCAGACCCTGTGCATGCAGCATGGATCCCCAGCTGCAGCAGCAGCAGCCAGAAGCCCTGGGCTAAGGGCTGCTGCACACGGTGACCATAGAGCCCCACAGGGGCTGGAGAGAGAGCGTCTCTCAACCCCTCACCTGATGGCTGCCATGGCAGACACCGCTATTTCGAAGTTGCAGAACGCGCAACGACTACATGTTCCCTACTTCGACGTTGAACGTCGAAGCAGGGCACTATTCCCATCCCCTCATGGGGTTAGCGGCTTCAACGTCTCGCCACCTAACGTCGATGTTAACATCGAAATAGCGCCCAACACGTGTTGCTGTGACGGGTGCTATTTCGAAGTTCGTGCCGCTACTTTGAAGTAGCGTGCACTTGTAGACACGGCTAGAGAGTGTTTTTCTTTCTCTTTGAACTTCACTGTTAGCGTGTCTGTGCTTTCTTCAATGTTTGAGCGTTACAGTCACATCTCAGCGGGGTATTTCATATCATCAGTCAGCCTCAGAATTTCAGGTCAGAAAGGTCCTCTCTATCATGTCCTCGGACCTCAGCTATCTCACATGGTGTTAGGCTTCTTGACGCATAAGCAAAGTCTTGACCATTGTGGCTTAGCCTTCAGGCCTCACATCAGGCTCATAGAACATGAACTTAAGTTTCAGGCTGTCATCTTACTTCAATTACAGGAGACATATGTAGGTAGAGGTAGAAGGTTTAGTTGCTTTAGGAGAAAGAGCCATGCTGATATCCCCAAGGTGATGAAGAGGAAATGAAGGAAAGCACCTGGGTGTGCAGCGCCTTGGGCATTGGCCCTACCTGTCCCGCTGGTTTGGCGTGTGTCTGGATTACCACCGGTGTCCATGGAACTGCCGTCATTCGAGAGTGGCCATCTCTCTGTGAGTGTTGTGGCCCTGCCCATGGGTGTTTGCAACCATAGAGTGATTGTGTTGATACCAGGCCTGATCTCATGAGAAGCACTCACTTGACAAGGGATAAGCGAGAAAAGTGAATCAGTCACATGACCAGGGTGTTTGCGATCAAACTACCATCCCCCACTGGACAGGATGAGCCATGCACAGTCTGTGCCGATGGGCAACTGATTCTGCATCCCTTGTGAACAACCCCACATGCTTACCCAGGACTATTGTGCTCATGGAAAGAGCTTTAATTAACAGTTCATCCAAACCATAGAACAGCCACCAGACACGGCTCCGCCTTCCTCTGTGATGGGTCATTTGTGTGTGAACAACAACCCCAAAAGAAATACACCCCCTATCGAGCTGCTAAGCCCACTCCAGGCACCACAAAACCTCACGGCAACCCTGTGTTCCCACACAGAGTTTATTGTAAGTGTCTCGGAGCTTGTTCTGCTAACTGACCGGAGACAAAGAACACCATCCCATTGCCTGCTCTGAGCTTTGGTTGTGGGTCACAAAGAGGGAAATGGGCCCGAAGAAGAGGGCAGTGGGACTTGAAATGAGGCCTCCTGGGTTCTCTTCTCAGCTCTAGGAGGGGAGTGGGGCTGAGTGTTCAGAATAAATGGGATGGGGTGTCACAGCTCCTGAGGTCTCATCATGCTCTGAGACATGAGTGGGACCACAGGCTGTCAGGAAAAAGGAGTCAGGAGCCCTGGGCATTGTTCCTGATTGTGCCCCTGATGTTTTACATTGTGTTGCCTGCACTAATCTTTCCTCCTTTTAGACAATACCATTGTTCTCACTCCGAGACCCCATTGCCCAACCTGTTCTCATATGACTTCCCACAGCTAGTAAATCGTGTGGTGATTTTCACCCAGAAAACACACATGTCAATGAAGATACAACTTCCTATGAAATAATTGAACTAATGAATTTTGTTTTGTTGCAGTTAGTGGCAGGGTAATTCTTTCTCCAAGGACCATGACAGAAAATTTGCCTCAGGGACTTGTTCTCTGAAGCCAGTGAATGTAATAAAAACACCTCTGTTTCTTTCCACAAGTACAGAGTCTGCAGCACTTAGGAGATGGAACATCACATACTTAACAAGGTATATGATAAAGAAATGAATTCACCCTCCAGCCATTCTCCCACCAGTCTATCTATCCTCATGCTCCGTATCTATCAACCTGTCTATCCCCATACACCTCATCTATATATCGATCTATCTATCTATCTATCCCCACACACCATATCTATCTATCTATCCCCATACACCGTATCTATCCACCTATCTATCCTCATACACCTCATCTATCTGTAGATCTATCTATCTAAGAACATAAGAACATAAGAATGGCCATACTGGGTCAGACCAAAGGTCCGTCCAGCCCTGTATCCTGTCTGCCGACAGTGGCCAATGGCAGGTGCCCCAGAGAAGGACAACAGAAGACAATGATCAAGTGATTTATCTCCTGCCATCCATCTCGTGCCCTTGTAGTGAAGGCCAGGGCACCATACTTTAACCCTGGCTAATAGCCATTTATGGACCTAACCTGCAAAAATCTATCGAGCTCTTTTTTAAACCCTGATAGAGTCCTGGCCTTCACAGCCTCCTCTGGCAAGGAGTTCCACAGGTTGACTGTGCGTTGTATGAAGAAAAATTTCCTTTTATTAGTTTTGAACCTACTACCCATCAATTTCATTTGGTGTCCCCTAGTTCTTGTATTATGGGAAAAGGTAAATCATTTTTCTATATTCACTTTCTCCACACCATTCATGATTTTATATACCTCTATCATATCGCCCCTCAATCGCCTCTTTTCCAGACTGAAAAGTCCCAGTCTCTCTAGCCTCTCCCCATATGGGACCCGTTCCAAACCCCAAATCATCTTAGTCGCCCTTTTCTGAACCTTTTCTAATGCCAATATATCTTTTTTGAGGTGAGGAGACCACATCTGCACGCAGTACTCAAGATGTGGGCGTCCCATAGTTTCATATAGGGGAAGTATGATATCTTTTGTCTTATTCTCTATCCCTTTTTTAATAATTCCTAAAATCCTATTTGCTTTACTAACTGCCGCTGCACACTGCGTGGATGTCTTCAGAGAACTATCCACTATAACTCCAAGATCCCTTTCCTGATCTGTCGTAGCTAAATTTGACCCCATCATGTAGTACGTGTAATTTGGGTTATTTTTCCCAATGTGCATTACCTTACACTTACCCACATTAATTTCATTTGCCATTTTGCTGCCCAATCACTCAGTTTGCTGAGATCTTTTTGTAGTTCTTCACAATCTGTTTTGGTTTTGACTGTCCTGAACAACTTGGTGTCATCTGCAAACTTTGCCACCTCACTGCTTACCTCATTTTCTAGATCATTGATGAACAAGTTGAACAGGATCGGTCCCAGGACTGACCCCTGGGGAACACCACTAGTTACCCCCTCCACTGTGAAAATTTACCATTTATTCCAACACTTTGTTTTCTGTCTTTTAACCAATTCCCGAATCATGAAAGGATCTTTCCTCCTATCCCATGACCGCCTAACTTATGTAAAAGCCTTTGTTGTGGGACCGTGTCAAAAGCTTTCTGGAAATCTAGGTATATTATGTCCACTGGGTGCCCCTTGTCCGCATGTTTATTAACCCCTTCAAAGAATTCTAACAGATTAGTTAGACACGACTTCCCTCTGCAGAAACCATGCTGACTTTTGCCCAACAATTCGTGCTCTTCTACGTGCCTTGCAATTTTATTCTTTACTATTGTTTCTACTAATTTGCCTGGTACTGATGTTAGACTTATCTGTTTATAATTGACAGGGTCTCCTCTGGAGCCTTTTTTAAATATTGACATTATATTGGCCGTCTTCCAGTCATTGGGTACCGAAGCGGATTTAAAGGATAGGTTACAAACCACTGTTAATAACTCCACAGTTTCACATTTGAGTTCTTTCAGAACCCTTGGGTGAATACCGTCTGGTCCTGGAGACTAGTTACTATTCAGCTTATCAATTAACTCCAAAACCTCCTCTAATGTCACTTCAATCTGGGAGAGTTCCTTAGATTTGTCACCTAAAAAGGCTGGCTCAGATTTAGGAACCTCTGTAACATCCTCAGCCGTGAAGACTGAAGCAAAGAAATCATTTAATCGCTCCACAATGGCACTGTCTTCCTTGATCGCTCCTTTTATATCTTTATCGTCCAAGGGCCCCACTGCTTTTTTAGTGGGCTTCCTGCTTCTAATGTATTTAAAAACATTTTACTATCATTTTTTGAATTTTTGGCTAGCTGTTCCTCAAAATCTTTTTTGGCTTTTCTTACTACATTATGACACTTAATTTGGGAGTGTTTGTGTTCCTTTCTATTTTCCTCACTAGGATTTGACTTCTACTTTTTAAAAGCTGCCCTTTTCTCTCTCACTGCCTTTTTAACATGGCTGTTAAGCCATGGTGGTTCTTTGTTAGGTCTCTTACTGTGTTTTTTTATTTGGGGTATACATTTAAGTTTATCGTCCAAGGGCCCCACTGCTTTTTTAGTGGGCTTCCTGCTTCTAATGTATTTAAAAACATTTTACTATCATTTTTTGAATTTTTGGCTAGCTGTTCCTCAAAATCTTTTTTGGCTTTTCTTACTACATTATGACACTTAATTTGGGAGCGTTTGTGTTCCTTTCTATTTTCCTCACTAGGATTTGACTTCTACTTTTTAAAAGCTGCCCTTTTCTCTCTCACTGCCTTTTTAACATGGCTGTTAAGCCATGGTGGTTCTTTGTTAGGTCTCTTACTGTGTTTTTTTATTTGGGGTATACATTTAAGTTGGGCCTCTAGTATGGTGTCTTTAAACAGTTTCCATGCCATCATGTGCCACCAATTCCCACGTGCTTTGTATAATGGACAGACTTCAAACTCCCTTAGACAAAGAGTTAATGGGCACGAAACAGATATAAAAACACTCCAGATCCTCAAACCTGTTCACCGGCATTTTAATGGAGTGGGCCATTCTGTTAATGACTTAAGAGTTTGCGTATTACTGAAAAAATATTTTCACACCATTCTTGAAAGAGAAACTGCTGAACTGTCTTTTATATTTAAATTAGACACATTAACACGTGGTTTGAAACAGGATGGGAATTTTCTCAGTCACTATAGGGACTCATTTGCATACTTGGATTTATCTAATTCTTGAACTCCCCCCATCCCTCCTTCTACCCCTCTACTCTATGATTTGCTCACCTTGATCCATTTTTTTCTGATTTTTCCACCTTAATTACTGTTTTTGATTCTCTGTGCCTTAAATATTGTTCTGGTCTGGCTATGGTCTGAAGAAGTGGGTCTGTCCCATGAAAGCTCACCTAATGAATTATTTTCTTTGTCTTTAAAGTGATACTGGACTGCTTTTTGTTTTTTAGTATATCTTTGGCTGTCTTGGCCTCTGAGTCGGTCAGTCAGAAATCTATTACTTCATAATCGTGTGTCAGGACAAATACTTTACTTCATGGCAGTAATAGTATCTTACATGAGGTGAACTTCTGGAATTCTAGTACTCACAAGAGTGTCATGAGAAGGACACGAGAAGTCATTTTGCTCTACTCTGCACTGTTCAGGTCTCAGATGAGGTGCTGTGTCTTGTTCTGCACATCACATGTCAAGAAAGATGTGGAGAAATTGGTAAAGGTCCAGAGAAGACCAACAAGGATGATGAAAGGGCTGGCGAACATGAGCTATGCGGGAAGACAGAAAGAACCGGACTCGTTAAATTTAAAAAAGAGAAGACTTTGAGGGGGCATGATAGCATTTTATGAGTACCTATAGAGGGCAACAAGGAGAAGGGAGAAAAATTGTTCTCCTTGGCCTTTGAGAATGTCAAGAAGCAATGGCTTCAAAGTGTAGCAAGGAAGTTTAGATTGGATATTAAGAAAATTCCTAAATGTCAGGGTGGTTAAACACTGGAATAAATTGCATAGGGAGGTTGTGCAATCTCCATCACTGGAGATTTCAAGAACAGATTAGACAGATGTGTATCAGGCATTGTCTGGAGATTCTTGCTCTTGCACAGAGGGCAGGGGACTGGACTCAGGGTGCTCTCGAGGTCCCTTCCTGTTCTAGCATTCTGTGATTCTAGGAGGGATAGGAGAGCAGCACACCTGCCCTGAGTCTATTCATTATTTTTCTTATTGTTTTGATGGTGGCATTTTTCTTCTCCCACCACTTGGCTTTACTCCCATCTGCTCCCCAAACATCATCGTCATCCCATGAATCGAAATGGAAATATGTTGTTTATTCAGCTGTGTCTTGTATTTGAATTTGAATCCACACAGATGGGTGGGCACAATCTGATCTCTTCTCATAATGCTCCAAACCAGGGGCCCAAGAGGTAAGTGTCTTGTAGATGAATTTCCATCAACCCTGTATCCACATGCCATCTGCTTCTTTTTGGGCTTTCATGTTTTCCTGTATATACATAAGTTCTCTAGATCCCGTGAAGAGATCTGAAAATATCACGCCATTCCCAGTGAGAAGAATCTGTGTGGACCCAATTCCACATGGTGAGGAAATTGCTGCATTAATTTGAATCTGGTCCAAATATCCATCCACAAATCTATCAAAATTCCTTGTGAACAAATGATTCCAACTCTATGGATATTTTCCATGAAAAATCTTTGAGCTGGACAGACGTTTGTAAGTTTCTGATGAATATCAGAGTTGTGATTAGGGCTATTCCAATTTCACAATATGTTTTGACGAAGAGTGAGAACAAATATTGGAACATGGCAGTTGTCCAAACAATGGCAGTTTCATTTCCCTTCCAGGTTTGAATTTATTGCAAGTGAGGAAACCCTCAGAAAGGTCGAAGCAGACGCCCCACAGTACCTGGTAAGAGAGACAGAGGAATTGCTCCTTCTTCTCCAGGACCCATCTGCGGACAATACAATCTATTTTGTTTTTCCTTTTTCTCCGCAGTGCAATCTGCCAAGTGCTCCACCAGGATCTCCTGAAGCCCTTTGCTTTAGTCCTTTCTCCCTGATTGCCTTCTGTCTCAATCTGTGAGAGGGTGTGAGTGGGTGTGCATGTGAGCTACTCCCTTTGGAAACACCGGACCCGGACATGGGCGTTGCATTTCTGCCTTTAGTGCATTTAGTGAATTATTCCCACTTTTTGTGCCCAGGTCTCTATCTTCAGAGCTTTACATTCCCTTTCCTTTGAAACTGACCTGTGCAATGCACTTTCCAGAACGTCACCATGTTTTGCTGTGGTTGTGTAATTTAACTTTCTCTGTGAGATTCCTTTGACTGCCTGTGTGTGGCTGCAGCAGTGCTTAGATAGGGTGGGGTGAATCTCCACCTCTCAGTGTGGTTGAGTGTTTGTCTGTGTGTCTCTGAGTACCTGATGCCTAGACACGATGAGCCCTCCCAGAGCTGAGAAGATCGCAGTATTTGCCATACACAACAGCGTCTGTGCTCCTACCTCTGTGTCACTGCTGGAGGAGTCGAACATGACCAGCACCGAAGCCATTAACATCCACCACCAACTTCATCAGACTGGTCTTGTGCTTTGGATGTCTGATCAGCACCTCCCAAAACAGATTCGCTTTTCCATGGTGGAGGAAGGGCAGAGGAGCACTGGGCACCTTTGGAAGCGATAGGAGGACACTTTGAAGGCATGAAATAAAAAGTGCAGCGGTGGTGTCTACGATTGGGAGAACCTTGCCCAGGAATGTCCCCGGTGGAGAGCCGTTATCTATGAGGGGGTGGCAGAATCTGAGAGTTCCCCCCACAGTGCCAGATGAGGAAAGCCAGAGAAAAGAAAAGAGGAGCCAAAGCTGACACACACTCTTACAGCAGCTACCAACACCTGCCAATTCTATGCTGTGACCTACCGCTCCAGAGTCGGATTCATCAAACATCAATGGCCTTGCAAATAAAAGGTGACATGAAGATGTCCTACTCTTTATCCAGAGAGAACCATGCCAAGAGTGTCACCGCAGGAAAAGGTGGGAGGACTTATCTCAACAGGGCAGACTGGGAATGTGCCCAGGAGGGTAGGAAGTAGCGAAATTTAAGGCATCAGGTCTTACCCATGGAAGCTCAATCACACAATGCATTTGTTAGTTTATAAGGTGCTACAGAAGTGTGTGATCTTTGTGAATCTGCATATTTGATATACCTGAGATTCATTTCCATTCTCCCTCTCTCTTTGTTTCCCCTACAGATGACGTACTCCGAGGGGGACCCTAGAGAAAACCAGACCATCTCCGGTGTGCTTATCCTGGTGGGGTTTTCCTACCTCAAGAAGCTGCAAATCCTCTTGTTCCTGGTGCTTTTGGTCATCTACTTGATCACCATGACAGGGAACCTACTTGTTATAGTCCTGATAAAGCTGAACACCTCCCTTCACACCCCCATGTATTTCTTCCTGGTAAACCTGTCTTTCCTGGAAATCTGCTTCACCAGCAGTGTGGTCCCACTGTTACTCTTTCACCTCCTAGTGGAGGAAAAGACCATCTCCATTGCTGGATGTTCAGCCCAGATGTACGTCAACACCATCATGGGCCTCACCGAATGCTGCCTCCTCACAGCCATGGCCTACGACCGCTACGTGGCCGTATGTTACCCCCTGCACTACACAACCATCATGAGCTGCCGGGTGTGTGCTCTGCTGGCGGGGGCTTCATGGTTCATCGGCATCTCATTGGAAGTAGCTAAGACCATGTGGATCTTCAGCCTGCCCTTCTGTGGCTCCAACCGCATCCACCACTTCTTCTGTGATATCCCACCAGTGGTGAAGCTCTTATGCACCGACGCATGGAAGATTAGGATTTTTAGTGTCAGTGTGTCGGTGCTATTTATCTTGACTCCTTTCTTGTTGATAATCCTGTCCTATGTGTGCATTATCTCCTCCGTCCTCAAGCTGCCAGCAGTGGATGGAAGGCATAAAGCCTTCTCCACCTGCTCAGCCCACCTAATCATGGTGACTTTGTTCTATGGCCTGGCCCTTATCACCTTCCTGATGCCCAAGTCTAGCTCCACCTCAGAGAGTGACCAAGTGATTTCCCTCTTGAATATAATTGTGCCACCAGCATTGAACCCCGTACTGTACACTCTGAGGAACAAAGAGGTGAAAGAGGCCTTTCGGAAAACAATTATGAAGAGCATCTTTGCAAAATAACTGGAGAAACCAGAGAATGAAAAGTCGTGAAAATGGGGGTAACGAAGGAAATACAAGAATATTCTTTTGCATTTCTCACCTAGATTCTTCAGATCTTTATTTCAATATCAGCATTTGAATGACTTTGTCTTCTTGTAATCCTCAGGGAATAATGAGAAGAGAAATGTTTCTTTCAGAAAAAACCTCTTTTAAATTGCTTATTTTTTCCAGGAATTATATTAGGCACAACCTTTGAGCAGTTTGCAAATACATTGAAAATCAAAGGACGATATTTAACCAAAGTACTCTCCTGATTTTAGAACTTCAAAACCTGAAATGTCCAAGAAAAGTTGTTTTAAATGAGAATCATTTCATGCCAGGTACGCGTCCCCCAGCCTGGTATTTCACAAATCGGAATATGGGAACCTGTCCTTCTCTTTAACGTCCCCTGCGGCGGGGTGGTATTGATAGTGCACTGACTCTAAGGCCCAGTATTATGCTGACAGCGAGAGGCATCCACGGTGTCCAACACTGAGTTCTTCCTGGGCTTCAGCAGGAGGAGAGAATGGGCTGGTTGTACTGCCAGGCCCTTCAGACAATGCAGCTTCTCCATTTGCTTTCTGAGAAACGTGAAGGTCTCTGTCTCTGTTTCCCTCTCTCTTTCCTGTGCCCTTTTCATCTCCACTCCATCCCGCTTCATTCTGTCTCCAAGGTGTCTCTCTGTCAGGTCTGGTGACGGTGAGGGCAGAAGGGCCCATTCCTCAGGAATCAAGATAAGGAGAAGAAGCCTGGGGCCCCAGAAACCAATGACCCAGCTCCAGCAGTGCAGTGCGGCTGCCCTCCCCTCGCACCTCTCCAAGAGGTGGCCAGCATCTCCTGCGGCCCCTAAGGATGGGAAGGGAGCTGCAGCCAATGGGAGATGTATGAGTGGTGCCGGTGGGACACGGTGCGCTGACACCTGCTGTTCCTCCCCTGCTACGGGACAGGGCTTCTGGCTGGGGACAAAACCAGGCCTTGGCTCCCTTGGCAGCTGTATCCCCTGCTCGTTGTATGTCCCAGACTCTTCCCCTCTTCCTCCTCCCCTTCATTCTCCTCCCTGTGCCCTTCTGGGCCTTTGAGTTCCGCTCTTTGGGATTCTCCTTGGTGATCTGAGGGCCGTGGTGCTGTCTCTGCCTAGAATGGCCTGAACCCCAGTGGCAGTTCGGCAGCTCCACACCAGGGGGACTTTAATGTCCTTGGGCTCCTGGTGCCCCAGTCACAGCTCCTTGGTTTTCAGACGGCGCAGCTGTTGGTCCCGGTTGTATCCCATCCCATGCAGCCCCAGGTCAAACCACTCATAGACATTCATATTCCTATGGCTGGGTCAGAGATGGGTTGGCCGAAAGTCTCCTCCCTGAAGCCTAGGGAGCTCCATACCTCTCACACGCTAGACACCGGACTGGCTTTCAGCATGTGGGCGGTGTGGTGAAGAGGGAAGGGACAGTCCACCCTAGAGAGCTGCTGAGTGCCCTTGCCAGGTCACGCCACCAAGGAAAGTCATTTACAAAAAAAGTTGCAAGGCTAAAATAGGAAGTTGTGATTTCCTCTCTACCTAGACTGGCCATCAGAGCATACAACAGTGATCTGAATGGTCAGCGTGCAGGGTATTGTGGGACAGCTCCTGGAAGCCAAGATCAGTCAATGTTTGTGTCCACACATTTCAACATAATTATATCGAACGTCACTGTGTGTCACTCAGAGAGCTGGTGGTATAAAATCAGTTTGATTAGCTGTTTCTGTGAAGACACTTTGCTAGCTACACTGATGTAAGTGGTCCCTGTGCCCCACACAGCCTCTGAGTTCCAAGGCAATTTTATCATGTACTTTGCCAAAGCCTCTTATTCATACCCAGCAGTAACAGAGAGGAAGCCGTGCTAGGGGTTGACGCTCTCTCTTCAACCCCTGCGGAGCTCTATGGTCACCGTGTGCAGCAGCCCTTAGCCCAGGGCTTCTGGCTGCTGCTGCTGCAGCTGGGGATCCATGCTGCATGCACAGGGTCTGCAACCAGTTGTCGGCTCTGTGGATCTTGTGTTGTTTGGTACAACTGTGTCTGGGAGGGGCCCTTTAAGGGAGCGGCTTGCTGTTGAGTCCGACCTGTGACCCTGTCTGCAGCTGTTCCTGGCACCCTTATTTCAATGTGTGCTACTTTGGCGTGTAGACGTTCCCTCGCAGCGCCTATTTTGATGTGGTGCTGCCCAACGTCGCAGTTGAACGTCGACGTTGCCAGCCCTGGAGGACGTGTAGACGTTATTCATCGAAATAGACTATTTCGATGTCACTACATCAAAATAAGCTACTTCTATGTAGCGTGCACGTGTAGATGTAGCCTGTGGGTCCTGCTGTCACAAGGTGCCCATATAGGTATAGCCTTTGTATATCTCTGAAGTCTTTGTCCTGTACTTATGAGTGAGGCCAAGGCAGGACATAGGCCTGGGCTGGCATGGTCCTTGGTGATTTTCATTCTTTACAGCTCACAATGGGTTTCTGTTGAAAAGGGGCTCAGGTCTCATGACTTCCATGGGAGAGGCAGCTCTCAGATTTTGCTGTAAAAAGGAAATACAGTCTTCACCTGTGGGACCAGAACCCTTCCTTCCAAGGCACCTAAAGAGACATTTCATGGACAGTAGCAAGGAATATGTAACACATTTGATGCTGTCAACCCAAAAGATTTCCCTACAGAGCTGGCCATCTCATTGAGTCTTTGAAATACACAAGACTTTAACTTCTACTCTTTGAGGGCTATGTGGCACCTTGAGACTCTGTTTCCTTGTCTTCAAGCTTCCCTGCCTTGCATGTCGACAGTTTCTTCATAGTAGGGAGTTATAATTGTGTCTCCCTGGGTTATTTCGTATGATCAGAATTTGAGATCAGAAAGGGACCTCCAGATCATCTCCTCTGACCTCACTTCTCACTTGGTGTGAAGTTTCAATACATGTTAGAAGAGTCTTGACCATTGTGGCTTAGACCCCAGGCCTCCCACTGAGCGTGTCAAACCTGGCCTTCTGTTTCAAGCCCTCCTATTATTAACATTGGTTGAGGGCTAAACCAAGAAGCCTAAAGTAAGGATTTGTGACCTATGGGGGAAAAATATCCCTGATATCTCTGCAGCAATAAACAAGAAATCAAGCAAAGCAGTGGGAACCCTTCGGAACACACATTATGAACAATAGCAGCAGCGTAACATGTGATAAATTGTACCCTGGCTGATATTCCTCGGGAGATGTGGGTGGGATGAGCTGTGGAGCTGAAGGGGAAGAGAAGGAAGATAACAACTCGAACTTTGTCCTGTTTTGGAGGCAGAGGAGTAAGTAAGGGTGCTCAGCTCCTCCTGTGCTGTTGCAACCTACCCTTCTGGGCGGCGTGTGTGTGGATTTCCCACCTGTGTACATAGACCTGCCGTCCCCAGAGTGTCATCCCCTCTGTGGGAGTGCTGCAAACCTGCCCATCTATTTGACAGAGGAGAGAGAACTGAGAAAAGCCAATCAGTCCCATGACCAATGTGCTGGGACCAGACTGCTGTCCCGCAATGGAAGGGATGCGCCTGCTCCTTCTGTGTGTAAGAGCAGCTGCTTCTGCCTCCCCTTGGGAACAGCCCCATGGACCCACCTATGAGAAATGAGTGCAGGGAAAGAACTTTCATTAACACTTCATCCAAACTACCACCTTCCTCTGTGATGGGGTAGCCAGACAAACCGCGCCCACACCGCTCCTCCTCCACCTTGGGGGCCTCGGAAAACAGTCTTGCATGCCTGGGAGCACAGATGTGCCAATTTCAAGCACAGTCCTTGATGCCTCAGGGCACAAACGTGCTACCTCATCATGACCCTGGACAAAGGAAGAAACAAGATAACGAGGGCAAGCAGGCCAGCTGGTAACTCGGGTCTCAGGCGGCCCTTGGCTGGTCCTAATAATTGAAATGCCGACACATCATCCCAGCAGAGGAATCTCACACCCATATGAAAAGAGTGTCCTGTCTTAGCGATTTAATTATCTCTGCCTTACAAGTGTAAATTAAGTTTGCAACTCCCTTGTAAGAACTGGTGTAACAAAGGAGAACAAGTACAATTGGTGTTTTCACATATGGAAGTGTGTATGTAAACAGAGGGGTATAAAGTGGGGCCAGGCAGCAGACACGAGCTGAGCTGCAATTGCCTAACCTGCTGGTCACGACAGGCCTTTTCCTCCCGAGGTAAGGGGACGCCTTTCTCTGTACTCTACTTCCCGAGGCATTGAGTGACAGGCGCTGGCAATGCCAGAGTCATGTGATGCAGGGGTGAGAATTATACCTGCTTGGTGTTCTTTTGGGCGCTTTTAATAAATTAAGTGTCGTTGTTGCTGTTGTAACTAAAGTTAAGTTTAATCATCTAAATTACCTGTAAGTTCACATCTCTTACACGCTAAACTTTTCCCTGTAAGAAATCATAATAACCACTCCGCTAAGCCTGACTCCTCCAGTGATTGCATCGAGCCATACACAACCAAAGAACCCGAGCCGGCTTCTGGCTAATTAACCCCTTAGGGTCGGTGGTGCTAGTGTGCTGGAAACTGAGCATTGAGTTTGGACACCTGCCAAGGGGCAAACTCCTGGGGCATTCGTCAGCCACCTGGTTGCCTGCTGCGAAGGGACAGTCTGTCCTAGCAGTTAAAGACTTGGATGTAAAAGGGATTCCTTCAGCACTACCCCGATCAGCCACCCCGTTTGTGTCGGCAAACAGATGGGTCTTGTGGGTCAGCAACAACCCCAAAGAGACAGTGCCCCCTACTGAGCTACCCAGCCCATTTCCCCCAGCACAGAACCCCACAGCAGCCCTGCGTTCCCACACAGAGTTTATTGTACGTTCCGGGAGCTTTTCCTGCAAACTGACCAAAGCCAAAGGAAACCATCCCACTGACTGATCTGGGCTTTGGGAGTGGGGCTCGAAGAGGAAAATGAGTCCCGTGGAGAGGGCAGTGGGTCTGGAAGTGAGCCCCCCTGGGCTCTCTTCCCAACTCCAGGAGGGGCGTGGGGCAGAATGTTCAGAATAGGTGGGCTGGGAAGTCAGAGCTCCTGGATTCTCATTGTGGGTCTGACACATGAGTGGATCCCACAGGCTGAGTCTCAGGAAAATGGAGTCAGGAACCCTGGGCATTATTCCTGATACTGCCCCTCACATTTTGATTTCTGTTGCCCGGGACAAATCTTCCTCCTTCTAGACAAAAGCATTGTTCTCATTCCCAGACTCCATTGTCCTACCCATTGTCATATGATTTTGTACCATTAGTGAATCCTATGGTGATTTACACCTAGAAAACAAACATGTTGATGAAGATAGAACTTCCTATGAAATTGCTGAACTAACGAATTTTGTTTTCTTCAATTAGGGGCAGTGTAGTTCTTGCTCCAGGGATCATTACAGGAAATTTGCCCCAGGGACTTGTTCTCAGAAGCCAGTGAATGGAATAAAAACACCTCTGTTTCCTTCCACAAGTACAGTGTCTGCGGCATTTAGGAGATCTATCTCCGCATCCTTAACAAGGTAGGTGAAAAAGGAATGACTTCAGCCTCCAATCATTCTTCCACTCAAGTCCATCAGAGTTGTGCCCCTCTTGGCAACCGGAGAATAATCATGTCACTGGTTTCTTTCTTTGAATTTTCCATCCGTGTGTAGAGGACACTACTCTATGTCTGAGCACACACATTTTATGTGAGTTCACATCTATCTATCTATCTCTCTATCTACCTATCTATCTATCCCCACACACCGTATCTATCTATATATCCCCATACACCGTGTCTATCTATCTATCCATCCCCCATACACCATATCTATCTGTCTATATTTCTATCTCCACGCACTCTATCTATCTAGCTATCTATCCCCACACCGTATCTATCAATCTATCTATCCCCACACATCGTATCTATCTATCTATCTATCCCCATACACCGTATCTATCTATCTATCCATCCCCCATACACCGTATCTATCTGTCTATATTTCTATGCCCATGCACCTTATCTATCTATCTATCTATCTATCCCCACACACCGTATCTATCTATCTCTCCATCCCCCATACACCATGTCTATCTGTCTATATTTCTATGCCCATGCACCTTACCTATCTATCTATCTATCTATCTATCTATCCCCACACACCATATCTATCTATCTATCCCCATACGACGTATCTATCCATATATCCATCCCCCTTACACCGTATCTATCTGTCCATATTTCTATCCCCACAAACCGCATCTATCTATCTATCTACCTAACTATCCATCCACTGGTCAGTCTGCCAATTAGTATATTTTTGGACCTCTTTGCCTTTGAGTCTCACAGTCAGGAATCAATTTCTTCGTAACCATGGGTCTGGACAAAAGCTTCACTTCAGTGTAATAATAACATCTTACACTAGGTGAACTAGACACAGAATTCCAGAGAAGCCACAAGAGTGTCATGAGCAAGACCCAAGAAGTCATTTTGCTCTACTCTGCGCTGTTTAGGCCTCAATTGAAGGACTGTGTCATCTTCTGGACAACACATTTCAAGCAAAATGTGGAGAAATTGGAGAAGGTGCCGAGAAGAGCAGCAAGGATTATGAAAGGGTGAGAGAACATGAGATCTGAGGGAAGACAGAAAGAACCGGACCTGTTAATTTTAGAAAGAGAAGCCATAGATGGGACATGATAGCATTGTAAAAGTACCTCTAAAGAGTTACAAGGTGGAGGGAGACAAATTGTTCTCCTTGGCCTCTTGGAACACGTCAAGAGCAATGGGCTCAAACTGCACCAAGGGAGTTTAGATTGGACATTAGGAAAACTCCTAATTGTCAAGGTGGTTAAACACTGGAATAAATTGACTGGGGAGGTTGTGGAATCTCCGTCAGTGGAGATATTTTAGACCAAGTTAGAAAAACACCTCTTGGGGATGGTCTAGATTGTGCTTAGTTGTGTGATGTGGGCAGGGGACTGGACTCAGGGAGCTCTTGAGGTTCCTTCGTTTTCTAGCGTTCTATGATTCTTGGAGTGATAGGAAGGCACCACACCTGTCCAGAATCTATCCATTATTTTTGTTATTGTGTTGGAGGTGGCATTTTTCTTGTCCCGCCTCTTGTCTTAACTCCCTTCTGTTCTCCTAATCTCATCATCATCCTGTTAATCAAAATGGAAATGTGTTTCTTTTTTTTAAGAGGGGTGTTGTAGTTGCATTTGAATCCATATGGCTGGGTGGGCTTAGTTTGATCTCTTCTCTTAATGCTCCCAACCGGTGCCCAAGAGTTAAGTGTCTTGATGAATTTCTCTCAACCATCTATCCACAGAACATTTCCTTCTTTTAGTGCATTCATGTTTTCTTGTATCTACATGGGTTCTCTAGATCCCCTGAAGAGCTCTGAAAATATAATTCCCCGGCCAATGGCAAGAATCCATATGGACCTAAAGGCACATGGTGAGGACATGGCTGCATTTATTTCAACCTGTCCAAATGTCTGTCCATAAATATATCAAAAGCCCTTGTGAACTAATGATTTCAACTCTATGGATGTTTCCATGTAAAACCTTTGATGTTAACAGAAGTTTTTAAGTTTCTGATTAATTTCATATTAGAGCTTCAAAACTGTGATTAGGTCTTTTGCTCGTTCAAAATTTGAATCAATGATTGGAACATAGGAATTGGCTGAAAAATGGAAATTCAATTTTCCCGCCAGCTCTGCATTTACCACAATGGAGGAAACACTCACAAATGTCAAAGAAGGCTCCCGAAGGTAAGAGAGACAGAGGAATTCCTACTGCTTCTCCAGGATCCAGCTATGGAGAATATCCCTTGTTTTTGTTTTTCCTTCTTCTCCGCAGTGCACTTTGCCTAGCACTTTGCCAGAATACTGTTAACCCCTTTGTTTAAGTTTTGTCACCCTGGTTCTCCTCTGTCTCAATGTGTGTGAGTGTGTCTGTGTGTGGCTCCCTTTGCGAACCCCGGACCTGACCATGACATGGTCGTGGTGAGCAAAGTGTTCACAAAAGTCACATTAATCTACTATCTCCAAAGTCGCTCTGAAGGGCAGCTGAATTCTTCCCACCTTGTGTGCAGGTCTCTGTGTTTGGAGATTGTCATTCCCTTTGCTTTGAAATTGTTCTGTGAAGTGTGTTTTCCAAAGTGTGTCACCAGATTGCGCCGTAGTTGTGTAACTTAAATTTCTCTGTGTGATTCCTTTGCCTGCCTGTGTGTGGCTGCAGCATTGCTTAGATCGTGTGTGGTGAACCTCTAGTTCTCAGTGCAGATGTGCGTTTGTTTCAGCATCTCTGCGTGCCCGCTGCCCACATGGGATGAGCCTTCCCAAAGCAAAGCTGATCACAGCGTCCATATCACACAACAGCAGCTGCAGCCCTCTCTCTGTGTCACTGCTGGAAGACTTGAATATGACCAATATTGAAGTCATTAACATCCACCACCAACTTCTTTGCACTAGGTCTTGTGCTTCAGATGTCTGATCATCGCCTCGCAAAAGAGATTCTATTGTCCAAGTTGGAGGAAGGACACAGGAGCATTGGGGCCAGCAGAAGCAGAATAAAGAGATGCTGAAGGCACATATGAAAGAGTGAAGCATCGATGTCGACATTTGGGAGAGCCTTGCCCAAGACTGTCCCCAGTGAAAAGGAATTATCTGTCAGAGGACAGCATAGTCTGAGAGGTTCTGCTGCGGCGCAGATGAGGAGGGGCAGTGAAGAAGGAAAGAGCATTACAAACTGCCCTGCGACCTCCCAGAAGCTGCCACCAACTGCCCCTTGTCTGATAAGATCTGTGACTCCAAAACTGAGCTGACCGGTCATCAACAGACTCACAAATAGGAGGATGCCGTGAAGATGTCCTAGTTGTTACTGAATGACAACCATATCACTGCTGGACAACACTGGAGGACTTGTCCCAACTAGGAAGAGCTGAAGTGCACCATGGAGTTCAGGAAGGAAGGGACTATGAAGTAGATGCTGTAACCCATGGAAGTTCATTTACCAAATCAATTTGTTAGTTTCTATGGTGTTAGATGACAGTTTCTACTCTGTGAATCTTGGATATGCCTCAGATTCAGTCCCTGTGTTTCTCTCTTTGTCTTCCCTATAGATGACCTACTCTGACAGTGACACTAGAGGGAACCAGACCATCTCCGATGTCCTCATCCTGGTGGGATTTTCCTACCTCCACAAGCTGCAAATCCTTCTGTTTCTGGTGCTTCTGGTCATCTACCTGCTCACCCTGATGGGGAACCTCCTTGTTATAATCATGATAAAGATGAACACCTCCCTCCACACCCCCATGTATTTCTTCCTCATGAACCTCTCTTACCTGGAGGTCTGCTTCACCAGCAGTGTGGTCCCAAAGCTATTGGTTCACCTCCTGGTGGAAGAAAAGACCATTTCCATTGCAGGCTGTGCAGCCCAGATGTACATCTACACCATCATGGGCCTCACGGAATGCTGCCTCCTCACAGCCATGGCCTACGACCGCTACGTGGCCATATGTCACCCCCTGCACTACACAACCATCATGAGCGGCCGGGTGTGTGCTCTGCTCGCGGGTGCTTCGTGGTTCATCGGCATCTCAGTGGAAGTACCGAAGACCATGTGGACCTTCAGTCTGCCCTTCTGCGGCTCCAATCGCATCCAACACTTCTTCTGTGATATCCCACCAGTGTTGACGCTTTTGTGCATCGACGCATGGAAAATTAGGACTTTTAGTATCAGTGTATCGGTGTTATTTATCCTGTGCCCTTTCTTGTTGATAATCCTGTCCTATATATGTATTATCTCCTCCATCCTAAAGCTGCAGTCAGTGGAGGGAAGGCGTAAAGCCTTCTCCACCTGCTCTGCCCACCTTGTGGTGGTGACTTTGTTTTACGGAACAGCCCTTATTAACTTCCTGACGCCCAAGTCCAGCAACACCTCAGAGGGTGATCAAGTGATTTCTCTCTTGAACACAATTGTGCCACCAGCTTTGAACCCCATAATATACACGCTGAGAAACAAAGAGGTGAAAGAGGCCTTTAGAAAAACAGTTGAGAAAAGTTTCTTTTCCCGGAATGGGAGAAATTGGAGAATGAATATGAAAGTCAATGAAAATGGGAGAATTAAGGGAAATTCATAAATGTTTGGTTGAATTTCTCACAATGACTTCAATGTTTTTATTTATATTTCGTCGTTTGAATGGGTTTCATCTGTTCTAAACCGACGAGGTTAATGAGGAAAAAAATCCTCCTTCCAACTGCAGAGAGGCATTACGGCGTGTTATAAGCTTTCTTGGGCAAAGACCCACTTCATCAGATGCATATAAACCCACAATAGCTTATGCTCCAAAACATCTATTTTTCTCTAAGGTAGAACAGGAGTTCTTGTTGTTTTTACAGATACAGGCTAACACTGCTACCACTCTGAACCTCCTCATTATTTTTTCTTTTTTTTCCTGAAACATAAGAGGCGGAACCTTTGTCCAGTTTTTGAACTCATTGAAAGTCAAAGGGCTTTATTTAGCCCAAGCACTCTCCTGGTGTTAGAACTTCAAAACTAGAAATCGCAAAGAAAAATAAAGTTCTCCTTGGGAATTATTTCATGCAGGTAAACGTCCCCCAGTCTTGTCTTTCCCAGGTCAGAATATGTGCAGCTGTTGTTCTCTTTAACGTTCCACCAGGTGGAGCAGTCATGGCAGGGCACTGACCCTTAGGCCATGTGGGATACTGACAGGAAGAGGAGTGTGAGGTCTCCCGATACTGAGTTCTTTACGGGGTGCAGAAGGAGGTCAGAATGGTCTGGTTGTACCACCAGGTCCACCAGACTCTGCAGCAGATCCCTTTGCCGTCTGAGAGACAAGAACTTCTCCTGCTTTCGTTCCTTCTCTTTTTCCTGTGCCGTTTTTATCTCCTCTCCATCTGCTGCAGGTAACCACCAAGGTGACTTGGTCAGGGCTGCTGATGGTGTGGGCAAAAAGGGCCATTCTTCTGGGGCCCAGATAAGATAAAAGGGTCTGGGCCCCCCTGGAAACAACTGACCCCAGCACCAGCAGTGCAGTGTGCCTATCCTCACCTTTCACCACTCCCAGAAGTGGCCTCGACCGGCTGCAGCCTTTAAGGATTGGAAGGAATCTGCAGCCAATGGGAGGTGTGGGGGCTGTGCCTGTGAGCAGCAGTGTGCCGAGACCTCCTACCCTCCTTGACTCGTTCCTGCTACGAGGCAGGGCTCCTCCTGGGTGGAAAACCAGGCCTTGGTTCCACATGCAGCCGCATCCCTGGGTTGTTTATGCCGCAGACTCTTCTCATCTTCCTCATCCACCCACTACTCCTCGCTGTGTCCTTCTGGGCCTGTGAGTCCGGCACCTCAGGATTCTCCGGGTGTTCCGCAGGCCGTGGTGCTGACTCTGTCTCGGACGACCTGCACCTGCAAGGCAGCTCAGCAGCTCCACACCAGAGAGATCTTTTGTCTGCCCGGCCTCCTGGTGCCCCAGACACAGCTCCTTTGCTTTGACTTGGACCTGCTGCTCATCCATCTTGTAGCCCTTCCCATGAATTCCCAGAGCAACTTTCTCATAGACTTACTCATTGCCATGGAGTGGTCAGAGCTGAGCAGTCCAACCCTCTCCTCCACACAGCCCAGGATGTCCAATGTCTCTACATCCTGCAAGCCCCTGACACACAATGGCTAGGAAGCTTAATTAATCCCAGAAGAGCTCAATACTCCAAGAATGAACATTTATGTAGCAGCCAAAGTAAAACTCCACCATGCAGTGATATTGAAATAACTATCCTAAAATGTCTGTGACAAAACCACTGTTAATAAATTGTATTTAAATTTATTTACATTTAAATTTATTTAAATTTAATTAAACCACTGTTTAATAAATTGTATTAAATTAAGGGAAGAAGGATTCTTTCAAAGATGGGGTTTACTTTCGAAAGAGCAGCATCTACACTGGTTTTCTTCTTTCGAAAGAAGTTCTTTCAAGATAAGAATATGGAAATGAGTTCCCAAATATGTAAATATGTAACTCATTTGCACTTTCCATTTCCCTCATTTACATACGTCTCTCAAGTGAGGAATGGAAGTGTAGTCACACCGTATGGCTGTTTCTACACGTCACTTTCCTAAAAATTTTTGAGAAGAAATGGCCTCCGGAAGAAGGACTTCCTTCCAGAAGATCCCCCAGGGGCCGCGCTTCTAAACGGTGTTTTGCAGTCTGGAAGAACATCTTCTGGACTCCAAACCACGTGACCTTATGCTAATGAGGTGCTGGGAATTTGCATCCATGACTCATTAGCATATTGCGGGCCTTTTATTAACATGCCACTTTGGAAGAAATGATATAGTTTTTTATTCTTCTTTTTTTGCTACCAACTAACACTATTTCTCAACAGAGATGGTGTGGTAACTAAGGTCTATGAAAAAACACAAGGCTATAACTTCTACCAGGTGGAGGCTATTTGGGACCCAGAGACTGGTTTTCTTTCTCTTTGAACTTCACTGTTAGCGTGTCTGTGCTTTCTTCAATATTTGAGCATTACAGTCACATCTCAGCGGGGTATTTCATATCATCGGTCAGCCTCAGAATTTCACGTCAGAAAGGTGCTCTCTATCATGTCCTCGGACCTCAGCTATCTCACATGGTGTTAGGCTTCTTGACACACACGCGAACTCTTGACCATTGTGGTTTAGCCTTCAGGCGTCATCAGGCTCGTAGAACATGAACTTAAGTTTCAGGCTGTCAACTTACTTCAATTACAAGAGACATATGTAGGTAGAGGTAGAAGGTTTAGTTGCTTTAGGAGAAAGAGCCATGCTGATATCCCCAAGGTGATGAAGAGGAAATGAAGGAAAGCACCTGGGTGTGCAGCTCCTTGGGCATTGGCCCTACCTGTCCCGCTGGTTTGGCGTGTGTCTGGATTACCACCGGTGTCCATGGAACTGCCGTCATTCGAGAGTGGCCATCTCTCTGTGAGTGTTGTGGCCCTGCCCATGGGTGTTTGCAACCATAGAGTGATTGTGTTGATACCAGGCCTGATCTCATGCTAAGCACTCACTTGACAAGGGATAAGCGAGAAAAGTGAATCAGTCACATGACCAGGGTGTTTGCGATCAAACTACCATCCCCCACTGGACAGGATGAGCCATGCACAGTCTGTGCCGATGGGCAACTGATTCTGCATCCCTTGTGAACAACCCCACATGCTTACCCAGGACTATTGTGCTCATGGAAAGAGCTTTAATTAACAGTTCATCCAAACCATAGAACAGCCACCAGACACGGCTCCGCCTTCCTCTGTGATGGGTCATTTGTGTGTGAACAACAACCCCAAAAGAAATACACCCCCTATCGAGCTGCTAAGCCCACTCCAGGCACCACAAAACCTCACGGCAACCCTGTGTTCCCACACAGAGTTTATTGTAAGTGTCTCGGAGCTTGTTCTGCTAACTGACCGGAGACAAAGAACACCATCCCATTGCCTGCTCTGAGCTTTGGTTGTGGGTCACAAAGAGGGAAATGGGCCCGAAGAAGAGGGCAGTGGGACTTGAAATGAGGCCTCCTGGGTTCTCTTCTCAGCTCTAGGAGGAGAGTGGGGCTGAGTGTTCAGAATAAATGGGATGGGGTGTCAGAGCTCCTGAGGTCTCATCATGCTCTGAGACATGAGTGGGACCACAGGCTGTCAGGAAAAAGGAGTCAGGAGCCCTGGGCATTGTTCCTGATTGTGCCCCTGATGTTTTACATTGTGTTGCCTGCACTAATCTTTCCTCCTTTTAGACAATACCATTGTTCTCACTCCGAGACCCCATTGCCCAACCTGTTCTCATATGACTTCCCACAGCTAGTAAATCGTGTGGTGATTTTCACCCAGAAAACACACATGTCAATGAAGATACAACTTCCTATGAAATAATTGAACTAATGAATTTTGTTTTGTTGCAGTTAGTGGCAGGGTAATTCTTTCTCCAAGGACCATGACAGAAAATTTGCCTCAGGGACTTGTTCTCTGAAGCCAGTGAATGTAATAAAAAAACCTCTGTTTCTTTCCACAAGTACAGAGTCTGCAGCACTTAGGAGATGGAACATCACATACTTAACAAGGTATATGATAAAGAAATGAATTCACCCTCCAGCCATTCTCCCACCAGTCTATCTATCCTCATGCTCCGTATCTATCAACCTGTCTATCCCCATACACCTCATCTATATATCGATCTATCTATCTATCTATCCCCACACACCATATCTATCTATCTATCCCCATACACCGTATCTATCCACCTATCTATCCTCATACACCTCATCTATCTGTAGATCTATCTATCTAAGAACATAAGAACATAAGAATGGCCATACTGGGTCAGACCAAAGGTCCGTCCAGCCCTGTATCCTGTCTGCCTACAGTGGCCAATTGCAGGTGCCCCAGAGAAGGACAACAGAAGACAATGATCAAGTGATTTATCTCCTGCCATCCATCTCGTGCCCTTGTACTGAAGGCCAGGGCACCATACTTTAACCCTGGCTAATAGCCATTTATGGACCTAACCTGCAAAAATCTATCGAGCTCTTTTTTAAACCCTGATAGAGTCCTGGCCTTCACAGCCTCCTCTGGCAAGGAGTTCCACAGGTTGACTGTGCGTTGTATGAAGAAAAATTTCCTTTTATTAGTTTTGAACCTACTACCCATCAATTTCATTTGGTGTCCCCTAGTTCTTGTATTATGGGAAAAGGTAAATCATTTTTCTATATTCACTTTCTCCCCACCATTCATGATTTTATATACCTCTATCATATCGCCCCTCAATCGCCTCTTTCCCAAACTGAAAAGTCCCAGTCTCTCTAGCCTCTCCCCATATGGGACCCGTTCCAAACCCCAAATCATCTTAGTCGCCCTTTTCTGAACCTTTTCTAATGCCAATATATCTTTTTTGAGGTGAGGAGACCACATCTGCACGCAGTACTCAAGATGTGGGCGTCCCATAGTTTCATATAGGGGAAGTATGATATCTTTTGTCTTATTCTCTATCCCTTTTTTAATAATTCCTAAAATCCTATTTGCTTTACTAACTGCCGCTGCACACTGCGTGGATGTCTTCAGAGAACTATCCACTATAACTCCAAGATCCCTTTCCTGATCTGTCGTAGCTAAATTTGACCCCATCATGTAGTACGTGTAATTTGGGTTATTTTTCCCAATGTGCATTACCTTACACTTACCCACATTAATTTCATTTGCCATTTTGCTGCCCAATCACTGTTTGCTGAGATCTTTTTGTAGTTCTTCACAATCTGTTTTGGTTTTGACTGTCCTGAACAACTTGGTGTCATCTGCAAACTTTGCCACCTCACTGCTTACCTCATTTTCTAGATCATTGATGAACAAGTTGAACAGGATCGGTCCCAGGACTGACCCCTGGGGAACACCACTAGTTACCCCCTCCACTGTGAAAATTTACCATTTATTCCAACCCTTTGTTTTCTGTCTTTTAACCAATTCCCGAATCATGAAAGGATCTTTCCTCCTATCCCATGACCACCTAACTTATGTAAAAGCCTTTGTTGTGGGACCGTGTCAAAAGCTTTCTGGAAATCTAGGTATATTATGTCCACTGGGTGCCCCTTGTCCGCATGTTTATTAACCCCTTCAAAGAATTCTAACAGATTAGTTAGACACGACTTCCCTCTGCAGAAACCATGCTGACTTTTGCCCAACAATTCGTGCTCTTCTACGTGCCTTGCAATTTTATTCTTTACTAGTGTTTCTACTAATTTGCCTGGTACTGATGTTAGACTTATCTGTTTATAATTGACAGGGTCTCCTCTGGAGCCTTTTTTAAATATTGGCATTATATTGGCCGTCTTCCAGTCATTGGGTACCGAAGCGGATTTAAAGGATAGGTTACAAACCACTGTTAATAACTCCACAGTTTCACATTTGAGTTCTTTCAGAACCCTTGGGTGAATACCGTCTGGTCCTGGAGACTAGTTACTATTCAGCTTATCAATTAACTCCAAAACCTCCTCTAATGTCACTTCAATCTGGGACAGTTCCTCAGATTTGTCACCTAAAAAGGCTGGCTCAGATTTAGGAACCTCTGTAACATCCTCAGCCGTGAAGACTGAAGCAAAGAAATCATTTAATCGCTCCACAATGGCACTGTCTTCCTTGATCGCTCCTTTTATATCTTTATCGTCCAAGGGCCCCACTGCTTTTTTAGTGGGCTTCCTGCTTCTAATGTATTTAAAAACATTTTACTATCATTTTTTGAATTTTTGGCTAGCTGTTCCTCAAAATCTTTTTTGGCTTTTCTTACTACATTATGACACTTAATTTGGGAGTGTTTGTGTTCCTTTCTATTTTCCTCACTAGGATTTGACTTCTACTTTTTAAAAGCTGCCCTTTTCTCTCTCACTGCCTTTTTAACATGGCTGTTAAGCCATGGTGGTTCTTTGTTAGGTCTCTTACTGTGTTTTTTTATTTGGGGTATACATTTAAGTTTATCGTCCAAGGGCCCCACTGCTTTTTTAGTGGGCTTCCTGCTTCTAATGTATTTAAAAACATTTTACTATCATTTTTTGAATTTTTGGCTAGCTGTTCCTCAAAATCTTTTTTGGCTTTTCTTACTACATTATGACACTTAATTTGGGAGTGTTTGTGTTCCTTTCTATTTTCCTCACTAGGATTTGACTTCTACTTTTTAAAAGCTGCCCTTTTCTCTCTCACTGCCTTTTTAACATGGCTGTTAAGCCATGGTGGTTCTTTGTTAGGTCTCTTACTGTGTTTTTTTATTTGGGGTATACATTTAAGTTGGGCCTCTAGTATGGTGTCTTTAAACAGTTTCCATGCCATCATGTGCCACCAATTCCCACGTGCTTTGTATAATGGACAGACTTCAAACTCCCTTAGACAAAGAGTTAATGGGCACGAAACAGATATAAAAACACTCCAGATCCTCAAACCTGTTCACCGGCATTTTAATGGAGTGGGCCATTCTGTTAATGACTTAAGAGTTTGCGTATTACTGAAAAAATATTTTCACACCATTCTTGAAAGAGAAACTGCTGAACTGTCTTTTATATTTAAATTAGACACATTAACACGTGGTTTGAAACAGGATGGGAATTTTCTCAGTCACTATAGGGACTCATTTGCATACTTGGATTTATCTAATTCTTGAACTCCCCCCATCCCTCCTTCTACCCCTCTACTCTATGATTTGCTCACCTTGATCCATTTTTTTCTGATTTTTCCACCTTAATTACTGTTTTTGATTCTCTGTGCCTTAAATATTGTTCTGGTCTGGCTATGGTCTGAAGAAGTGGGTCTGTCCCATGAAAGCTCACCTAATGAATTATTTTCTTTGTCTTTAAAGTGATACTGGACTGCTTTTTGTTTTTTAGTATATCTTTGACTGTCTTGGCCTCTGAGTCGGTCAGTCAGAAATCTATTACTTCATAATCAGTTGTCAGGACAAATACTTTACTTCATGGCAGTAATAGTATCTTACACGAGGTGAACTTCTGGAATTCTAGTACTCACAAGAGTGTCATGAGAAGGACACGAGAAGTCATTTTGCTCTACTCTGCACTGTTCAGGTCTCAGTTGAGGTGCTGTGTCTTGTTCTGCACATCACATGTCAAGAAAGATGTGGAGAAATTGGTAAAGGTCCAGAGAAGACCAACAAGGATGATGAAAGGGCTGGCGAACATGAGCTATGCGGGAAGACAGAAAGAACCGGACTCGTTAAATTTAAAAAAGAGAAGACTTTGAGGGGGCATGATAGCATTTTATGAGTACCTATAGAGGGCAACAGGGAGAAGGGAGAAAAATTGTTCTCCTTGGCCTTTGAGAATGTCAAGAAACAATGGCTTCAAAGTGCAGCAAGGAAGTTTAGATTGGATATTAAGAAAATTCCTAAATGTCAGGGTGGTTAAACACCGGAATAAATTGCCTAGGGAGGTTGTGCAATCTCCATCACTGGAGATTTCAAGAACAGATTAGACAGACGTGTATCAGGGATTGTCTGGAGATTCTTGTTCTTGCACAGAGGGCAGGGGACTGGACTCAGGGTGCTCTCGAGGTCCCTTCCTGTTCTAGCATTCTGTGATTCTAGGAGGGATAGGAGAGCAGCACACCTGCCCTGAGTCTATTCATTATTTTTCTTAATGTTTTGATGGTGGCATTTTTCTTCTCCCACCACTTGGCTTTACTCCCATCTGCTCCCCAAACATCATCGTCATCCCATGAATCGAAATGGAAATATGTTGTTTATTCAGCTGTGTCTTGTATTTGAATTTGAATCCACACAGCTGGGTGGGCACAATCTGATCTCTTCTCATAATGCTCCAAACCAGGGGCCCAAGAGGTAAGTGTCTTGTAGATGAATTTCCATCAACCCTGTATCCACATGCCATCTGCTTCTTTTTGGGCTTTCATGTTTTCCTGTATATACATAAGTTCTCTAGATCCCGTGAAGAGATCTGAAAATATCACGCCATTCCCAGTGAGAAGAATCTGTGTGGACCCAATTCCACATGGTGAGGAAATTGCTGCATTAATTTGAATCTGGTCCAAATATCCATCCACAAATCTATCAAAATTCCTTGTGAACAAATGATTCCAACTCTATGGATATTTTCCATGAAAAATCTTTGAGCTGGACAGACGTTTGTAAGTTTCTGATGAATATCAGAGTTGTGATTAGGGCTATTCCAATTTCACAATATGTTTTGACGAAGAGTGAGAACAAATATTGGAACATGGCAGTTGTCCAAACAATGGCAGTTTCATTTCCCTTCCAGGTTTGAATTTATTGCAAGTGAGGAAACCCTCAGAAAGGTCGAAGCAGACGCCCCACAGTACCTGGTAAGAGAGACAGAGGAATTGCTCCTTCTTCTACAGGACCCATCTGCGGACAATACAATCTATTTTGTTTTTCCTTTTTCTCCGCAGTGCAATCTGCCAAGTGCTCCACCAGGATCTCCTGAAGCCCTTTGCTTTAGTCCTTTCTCCCTGATTGCCTTCTGTCTCAATCTGTGAGAGGGTGTGAGTGGGTGTGCATGTGAGCTACTCCCTTTGGAAACACCGGACCCGGACATGGGCGTTGCATTTCTGCCTTTAGTGCATTTAGTGAATTATTCCCACTTTTTGTGCCCAGGTCTCTATCTTCAGAGCTTTACATTCCCTTTCCTTTGAAACTGACCTGTGCAATGCACTTTCCAGAACGTCACCATGTTTTGCTGTGGTTGTGTAATTTAACTTTCTCTGTGAGATTCCTTTGACTGCCTGTGTGTGGCTGCAGCAGTGCTTAGATAGGGTGGGGTGAATCTCCACCTCTCAGTGTGGTTGAGTGTTTGTCTGTGTGTCTCTGAGTACCTGATGCCTAGACACGATGAGCCCTCCCAGAGCTGAGAAGATCGCAGTATTTGCCATACACAACAGCGTCTGTGCTCCTACCTCTGTGTCACTGCTGGAGGAGTCGAACATGACCAGCACCGAAGCCATTAACATCCACCACCAACTTCATCAGACTGGTCTTGTGCTTTGGATGTCTGATCAGCACCTCCCAAAACAGATTCGCTTTTCCATGGTGGAGGAAGGGCAGAGGAGCACTGGGCACCTTTGGAAGCGATAGGAGGACACTTTGAAGGCATGAAATAAAAAGTGCAGCGGTGGTGTCTACGATTGGGAGAACCTTGCCCAGGAATGTCCCCGGTGGAGAGCCGTTATCTATGAGGGGGTGGCAGAATCTGAGAGTTCCCCCCACAGTGCCAGATGAGGAAAGCCAGAGAAAAGAAAAGAGGAGCCAAAGCTGACACACACTCTTACAGCAGCTACCAACTCCTGCCAATTCTATGCTGTGACCTACCGCTCCAGAGTCGGATTCATCAAACATCAATGGCCTTGCAAATAAAAGGTGACATGAAGATGTCCTACTCTTTATCCAGAGACAACCATGCCAAGAGTGTCACCGCAGGAAAAGGTGGGAGGACTTATCTCAACAGGGCAGACTGGGAATGTGCCCAGGAGGGTAGGAAGTAGCGAAATTTAAGGCATCAGGTCTCACCCATGGAAGCTCAATCACACAATGCATTTGTTAGTTTATAAGGTGCTACAGAAGTGTGTGATCTTTGTGAATCTGCATATTTGATATACCTGAGATTCATTTCCATTCTCCCTCTCTCTTTGTTTCCCCTACAGATGACGTACTCCGAGGGGGACCCTAGAGAAAACCAGACCATCTCCGGTGTGCTCATCCTGGTGGGGTTTTCCTACCTCAAGAAGCTGCAAATCCTCTTGTTCCTGGTGCTTTTGGTCATCTACTTGATCACCGTGACAGGGAACCTTCTTGTAATAGTCCTGATAAAGCTGAACACCTCCCTCCACACCCCCATGTATTTCTTCCTGGTAAACCTGTCTTTCCTGGAAATCTGCTTCACCAGCAGTGTGGTCCCACTGCTACTCGTTCACCTCCTAGTGGAGGAAAAGACCATCTCCATTGCTGGATGTTCAGCCCAGATGTACGTCAACACCATAATGGGCCTCACCGAATGCTGCCTCCTCACAGCCATGGCCTACGACCGCTACGTGGCCATATGTCACCCCCTGCACTACACAACCATCATGAGTGGCCGGGTGTGTGCTCTGCTGGAGGGGGCTTCATGGTTCATCGGCATCTCAGTGGAAGTACCTAAGACCATGTGGACCTTCAGTCTACCCTTTTGCGGCTCCAACAGCATCCACCACTTCTTCTGTGATATCCCACCAGTGGTGAAACTTTTATGCACCGACACATGGAAAATTAGTATTTTTGGTGTCATTGTGTTGGTGCTATTTATCTTGACTCCTTTCTTGTTGATAATCCTGTCCTATGTCTGCATTATCTCCTCCATCCTTAAGCTGCCATCAGTGGAGGGAAGGCATAAAGCCTTCTCCACCTGCTCGGCCCACCTAATTGTAGTTAGTTTGTTCTATGGCCTGGCCCTTATCAATTTCCTGATGCCCAAGTCTAGCTCCACCTCAGAGAGTGACCAAGTGATTTCCCTCTTGAATATAATTGTGCCACCAGCATTGAACCCCATACTGTACACTTTGAGGAACAAAGAGGTGAAGGAGGCCTTTCGGAAAACAATTATGAAGAGCATCTTTGCAAAATAACTGGAGAAACCAGACAATGAAAAGTCGTGAAAATGGGGGTAACGAAGGAAATACAAGAATATCCTTTTGCATTTCTCACCTAGATTCTTGAGATCTTTATTTTAATATCAGCATTTGAACGACTTTGTCTTCTTGTAATTCTCAGGGAATAATGAGAAAAGAAATGTTTCTTTCAGAAAAAACCTCCTCATTTAAATTGCTTATTTTTTCCAGGAATTATATTAGGCACAACCTTTGACCAATTTGAAAATACATTGAAAATCAAAGGACGATATTTAACCAAAGTACTCTCCTGATTTTAGAACTTCAAAACCTGAAATGTCCAAGAAAAGTTGTTTTAAATGAGAATCATTTCATGCCAGGTACGCGTCCCCCAGCCTGGTATTTCACAAATCGGAATATGGGCACCTGTCCTTCTCTTTAACGTCCCCTGCGGCGGGGTGGTATTGATAGTGCACTGACTCTAAGGCCCAGTATTATGCTGACAGCGAGAGGCATCCATGGTGTCCAACACTGAGTTCTTCCTGGGCTTCAGCAGGAGGAGAGAATGGGCTGGTTGTACTGCCAGGCCCTTCAGACAATGCAGCTTCTCCATTTGCTTTCTGAGAAACGTGAAGGTCTCTGTCTCTGTTTCCCTCTCTCTTTCCTGTGCCCTTTTCATCTCCACTCCATCCTGCTTCATTCTGTCTCCAAGGTGTCTCTCTGTCAGGTCTGGTGACGGTGAGGGCAGAAGGGCCCATTCCTCAGGAATCAAGATAAGGAGAAGAAGCCTGGGGCCCCAGAAACCAATGACCCAGCTCCAGCAGTGCAGTGCGGCTGCCCTCCCCTCGCACCACTCCAAGAGGTGGCCAGCATCTCCTGCGGCCCCTAAGGATGGGAAGGGAGCTGCAGCCAATGGGAGATGTATGAGTGGTGCCGGTGGGACACGGTGCACTGACACCTGCTGTTCCTCCCCTGCTACGGGACAGGGCTTCTGGCTGGGGACAAAACCAGGCATTGGCTCCCTTGGCAGCTGTATCCCCTGCTCGTTGTATGTCCCAGACTCTTCCCCTCTTCCTCCTCCCCTTCATTCTCCTCCCTGTGCCCTTCTGGGCCTTTGAGTTCCGCTCTTTGGGATTCTCCTTGGTGACCTGAGGGCCGTGGTGCTGTCTCTGCCTAGAATGGCCTGAACCCCAGTGGCAGTTCGGCAGCTCCACACCAGGGGGACTTTAATGTCCTTGGGCTCCTGGTGCCCCAGTCACAGCTCCTTGGTTTTCAGACGGCGCAGCTGTTGGTCCCGGTTGTATCCCATCCCACGCAGCCCCAGGTCAAACCACTCATAGACATTCATATCCCTATGGCTGGGTCAGAGATGGGTTGGCCGAACGTCTCCTCCCTGAAGCCTAGGGAGCTCCATACCTCTCACACGCTAGACACCGGACTGGCTTTCAGCATGTGGGCGGTGTGGTGAAGAGGGAAGGGACAGTCCACCCTAGAGAGCTGCTGAGTGCCCTTGCCAGGTCACGCCACCAAGGAAAGTCATTTACAAAAAAAGTTGCAAGGCTAAAATAGGAAGTTGTGATTTCCTCTCTACCTAGACTGGCCATCAGAGCATACAACAGTGATCTGAATGGTCAGCGTGCAGGGTATTGTGGGACAGCTCCTGGAAGCCAAGATCAGTCAATGTTTGTGTCCACACATTTCAACATAATTATATCGAACGTCACTGTGTGTCACTCAGAGAGCTGGTGGTATAAAATCAGTTTGATTAGCTGTTTCTGTGAAGACACTTTGCTAGCTACACTGATGTAAGCGGTCCCTGTGCCCCACACAGCCTCTTAGTTCCAAGGCAATTTTATCATGTACTTTGCCAAAGCCTCTTATTCATACCCAGCAGTAACAGATAGGAAGCCGTGCTAGGGGTTGACGCTTTCTCTTCAACCCCTGCGGAGCTCTATGGTCACCGTGTGCAGCAGCCCTTAGCCCAGGGCTTCTGGCTGCTGCTGCTGCAGCTGGGGATCCATGCTGCATGCACAGGGTCTGCAACCAGTTGTCGGCTCTGTGGATCTTGTGTTGTTTGGTACAACTGTGTCTGGGAGGGGCCCTTTAAGGGAGCGGCTTGCTGTTGAGTCCGACCTGTGACCCTGTCTGCAGCTGTTCCTGGCACCCTTATTTCAATGTGTGCTACTTTGGCGTGTAGACGTTCCCTCGCAGCGCCTATTTTGATGTGGTGCTGCCCAACGTCGCAGTTGAACGTCGACGTTGCCAGCCCTGGAGGACGTGTAGACGTTATTCATCGAAATAGACTATTTCGATGTCACTACATCAAAATAAGCTACTTCGATGTAGCGTGCACGTGTAGACGTAGCCTGTGGGTCCTGCTGTCACAAGGTGCCCATATAGGTATAGCCTTTCTATATCTCTGAAGTCTTTGTCCTGTACTTATGAGTGAGGCCAAGGCAGGACATAGGCCTGGGCTGGCATGGTCCTTGGTGATTTTCATTCTTTACAGCTCACAATGGGTTTCTGTTGAAAAGGGGCTCAGGTCTCATGACTTCCATGGGAGAGGCAGCTCTCAGATTTTGCTGTAAAAAGGAAATACAGTCTTCACCTGTGGGACCAGAACCCTTCCTTCCAAGGCACCTAAAGAGACATTTCATGGACAGTAGCAAGGAATATGTAACACATTTGATGCTGTCAACCCAAAAGATTTCCCTACAGAGCTGGCCATCTCATTGAGTCTTTGAAATACACAAGACTTTAACTTCTACTCTTTGAGGGCTATGTGGCACCTTGAGACTCTGTTTCCTTGTCTTCAAGCTTCCCTGCCTTGCATGTCGACAGTTTCTTCATAGTAGGGAGTTATAATTGTGTCTCCCTGGGTTATTTCGTATGATCAGAATTTGAGATCAGAAAGGGACCTCCAGATCATCTCCTCTGACCTCACTTCTCACTTGGTGTGAAGTTTCAATACATGTTAGAAGAGTCTTGACCATTGTGGCTTAGACCCCAGGCCTCCCACTGAGCGTGTCAAACCTGGCCTTCTGTTTCAAGCCCTCCTATTATTAACATTGGTTGAGGGCTAAACCAAGAAGCCTAAAGTAAGGATTTGTGACCTATGGGGGAAAAATATCCCTGATATCTCTGCAGCAATAAACAAGAAATCAAGCAAAGCAGTGGGAACCCTTCGGAACACACATTATGAACAATAGCAGCAGCGTAACATGTGATAAATTGTACCCTGGCTGATATTCCTCGGGAGATGTGGGTGGGATGAGCTGTGGAGCTGAAGGGGAAGAGAAGGAAGATAACAACTCGAACTTTGTCCTGTTTTGGAGGCAGAGGAGTAAGTAAGGGTGCTCAGCTCCTCCTGTGCTGTTGCAACCTACCCTTCCGGGCGGCGTGTGTGTGGATTTCCCACCTGTGTACATAGACCTGCCGTCCCCAGAGTGTCATCCCCTCTGTGGGAGTGCTGCAAACCTGCCCATCTATTTGACAGAGGAGAGAGAACTGAGAAAAGCCAATCAGTCCCATGACCAATGTGCTGGGACCAGACTGCTGTCCCGCAATGGAAGGGATGCGCCTGCTCCTTCTGTGTGTAAGAGCAGCTGCTTCTGCCTCCCCTTGGGAACAGCCCCATGGACCCACCTATGAGAAATGAGTGCAGGGAAAGAACTTTCATTAACACTTCATCCAAACTACCACCTTCCTCTGTGATGGGGTAGCCAGACAAACCGCGCCCACACCGCTCCTCCTCCACCTTGGGGGCCTCGGAAAACAGTCTTGCATGCCTGGGAGCACAGATGTGCCAATTTCAAGCACAGTCCTTGATGCCTCAGGGCACAAACGTGCTACCTCATCATGACCCTGGACAAAGGAAGAAACAAGATAACGAGGGCAAGCAGGCCAGCTGGTAACTCGGGTCTCAGGCGGCCCTTGGCTGGTCCTAATAATTGAAATGCCGACACATCATCCCAGCAGAGGAATCTCACACCCATATGAAAAGAGTGTCCTGTCTTAGCGATTTAATTATCTCTGCCTTACAAGTGTAAATTAAGTTTGCAACTCCCTTGTAAGAACTGGTGTAACAAAGGAGAACAAGTACAATTGGTGTTTTCACATATGGAAGTGTGTATGTAAACAGAGGGGTATAAAGTGGGGCCAGGCAGCAGACACGAGCTGAGCTGCAATTGCCTAACCTGCTGGTCACGACAGGCCTTTTCCTCCCGAGGTAAGGGGACGCCTTTCTCTGTACTCTACTTCCCGAGGCATTGAGTGACAGGCGCTGGCAATGCCAGAGTCATGTGATGCAGGGGTGAGAATTATACCTGCTTGGTGTTCTTTTGGGCGCTTTTAATAAATTAAGTGTCGTTGTTGCTGTTGTAACTAAAGTTAAGTTTAATCATCTAAATTACCTGTAAGTTCACATCTCGTACACGCTAAACTTTTCCCTGTAAGAAATCATAATAACCACTCCGCTAAGCCTGACTCCTCCAGTGATTGCATCGAGCCATACACAACCAAAGAACCCGAGCCGGCTTCTGGCTAATTAACCCCTTAGGGTCGGTGGTGCTAGTGTGCTGGAAACTGAGCATTGAGTTTGGACACCTGCCAAGGGGCAAACTCCTGGGGCATTCGTCAGCCACCTGGTTGCCTGCTGCGAAGGGACAGTCTGTCCTAGCAGTTAAAGACTTGGATGTAAAAGGGATTCCTTCAGCACTACCCCGATCAGCCACCCCGTTTGTGTCGGCAAACAGATGGGTCTTGTGGGTCAGCAACAACCCCAAAGAGACAGTGCCCCCTACTGAGCTACCCAGCCCATTTCCCCCAGCACAGAACCCCACAGCAGCCCTGCGTTCCCACACAGAGTTTATTGTACGTTCCGGGAGCTTTTCCTGCAAACTGACCAAAGCCAAAGGAAACCATCCCACTGACTGATCTGGGCTTTGGGAGTGGGGCTCGAAGAGGAAAATGAGTCCCGTGGAGAGGGCAGTGGGTCTGGAAGTGAGCCCCCCTGGGCTCTCTTCCCAACTCCAGGAGGGGCGTGGGGCAGAATGTTCAGAATAGGTGGGCTGGGAAGTCAGAGCTCCTGGATTCTCATTGTGGGTCTGACACATGAGTGGATCCCACAGGCTGAGTCTCAGGAAAATGGAGTCAGGAACCCTGGGCATTATTCCTGATACTGCCCCTCACATTTTGATTTCTGTTGCCCGGGACAAATCTTCCTCCTTCTAGACAAAAGCATTGTTCTCATTCCCAGACTCCATTGTCCTACCCATTGTCATATGATTTTGTACCATTAGTGAATCCTATGGTGATTTACACCTAGAAAACAAACATGTTGATGAAGATAGAACTTCCTATGAAATTGCTGAACTAACGAATTTTGTTTTCTTCAATTAGGGGCAGTGTAGTTCTTGCTCCAGGGATCATTACAGGAAATTTGCCCCAGGGACTTGTTCTCAGAAGCCAGTGAATGGAATAAAAACACCTCTGTTTCCTTCCACAAGTACAGTGTCTGCGGCATTTAGGAGATCTATCTCCGCATCCTTAACAAGGTAGGTGAAAAAGGAATGACTTCAGCCTCCAACCATTCTTCCACTCAAGTCCATCAGAGTTGTGCCCCTCTTGGCAACCGGAGAATAATCATGTCACTGGTTTCTTTCTTTGAATTTTCCATCCGTGTGTAGAGGACACTACTCTATGTCTGAGCACACACATTTTATGTGAGTTCACATCTATCTATCTATCTCTCTATCTACCTATCTGTCTATCCCCACACACTGTATCTAACAATCACTCTATCTATCTATCCCCACACACCGTATCTATCTATATATCCCCATACACCGTGTCTATCTATCCATCCCCCATACACCATATCTATCTGTCTATATTTCTATCTCCACGCACTCTATCTATCTAGCTATCTATCCCCACACCGTATCTATCAATCTATCTATCCCCACACATCGTATCTATCTATCTATCTATCCCCATACACCGTATCTATCTATCTATCCATCCCCCATACACCGTATCTATCTGTCTATATTTCTATGCCCATGCACCTTATCTATCTATCTATCTATCTATCCCCACACACCGTATCTATCTATCTCTCCATCCCCCATACACCATGTCTATCTGTCTATATTTCTATGCCCATGCACCTTACCTATCTATCTATCTATCTATCTATCTATCCCCACACACCATATCTATCTATCTATCCCCATACGACGTATCTATCCATATATCCATCCCCCTTACACCGTATCTATCTGTCCATATTTCTATCCCCACAAACCGTATCTATCTATCTATCTACCTAACTATCCATCCACTGGTCAGTCTGCCAATTAGTATATTTTTGGACCTCTTTGCCTTTGAGTCTCACAGTCAGGAATCAATTTCTTCGTAACCATGGGTCTGGACAAAAGCTTCACTTCAGTGTAATAATAACATCTTACACTAGGTGAACTAGACACAGAATTCCAGAGAAGCCACAAGAGTGTCATGAGCAAGACCCAAGAAGTCATTTTGCTCTACTCTGCGCTGTTTAGGCCTCAATTGAAGGACTGTGTCATCTTCTGGACAACACATTTCAAGCAAAATGTGGAGAAACTGGAGAAGGTGCCGAGAAGAGCAGCAAGGATTATGAAAGGGTGAGAGAACATGAGATCTGAGGGAAGACAGAAAGAACCGGACCTGTTAATTTTAGAAAGAGAAGCCATAGATGGGACATGATAGCATTGTAAAAGTACCTCTAAAGAGTTACAAGGTGGAGGGAGACAAATTGTTCTCCTTGGCCTCTTGGAACACGTCAAGAGCAATGGGCTCAAACTGCACCAAGGGAGTTTAGATTGGACATTAGGAAAACTCCTAATTGTCAAGGTGGTTAAACACTGGAATAAATTGACTGGGGAGGTTGTGGAATCTCCGTCAGTGGAGATATTTTAGACCAAGTTAGAAAAACACCTCTTGGGGATGGTCTAGGTTGTGCTTAGTTGTGTGATGTGGGCAGGGGACTGGACTCAGGGAGCTCTCGAGGTTCCTTCGTTTTCTAGCGTTCTATGATTCTTGGAGTGATAGGAAGGCACCACACCTGTCCAGAATCTATCCATTATTTTTGTTATTGTGTTGGAGGTGGCATTTTTCTTGTCCCGCCTCTTGTCTTAACTCCCTTCTGTTCTCCTAATCTCATCATCATCCTGTTAATCAAAATGGAAATGTGTTTCTTTTTTTAAGAGGGGTGTTGTAGTTGCATTTGAATCCATATGGCTGGGTGGGCTTAGTTTGATCTCTTCTCTTAATGCTCCCAACCGGTGCCCAAGAGTTAAGTGTCTTGATGAATTTCTCTCAACCATCTATCCACAGAACATTTCCTTCTTTTAGTGCATTCATGTTTTCTTGTATCTACATGGGTTCTCTAGATCCCCTGAAGAGCTCTGAAAATATAATTCCCCGGCCAATGGCAAGAATCCATATGGACCTAAAGGCACATGGTGAGGACATGGCTGCATTTATTTCAACCTGTCCAAATGTCTGTCCATAAATATATCAAAAGCCCTTGTGAACTAATGATTTCAACTCTATGGATGTTTTCCATGTAAAACCTTTGATGTTAACAGAAGTTTTTAAGTTTCTGATTAATTTCATATTAGAGCTTCAAAACTGTGATTAGGTCTTTTGCTCGTTCAAAATTTGAATCAATGATTGGAACATAGGAATTGGCTGAAAAATGGAAATTCCATTTTCCCGCCAGCTCTGCATTTACCACAATGGAGGAAACACTCACAAATGTCAAAGAAGGCTCCCGAAGGTAAGAGAGACAGAGGAATTCCTACTGCTTCTCCAGGATCCAGCTATGGAGAATATCCCTTGTTTTTGTTTTTCCTTCTTCTCCGCAGTGCACTTTGCCCAAGGCTCCGCCAAAATACCGTTAAGCCCTTTGTTTCAGTTTTGTCACTCTGGTTCTCTTCTGTCTCAATGTGCGTGAGTGTGTCTGGGTGTGGCTCCCTTTGGGAACACCGGACCTGACCATGAGATGGTCGTGGTCAGCAAAGTGTTCACAAAAGTCGCATAAATCTATTATCTCCAAAGTCGCTCTTAAGGGCAGCTGAATTCTTCCCACCTTGTGTGCAGGTCTCTGTGTTTGGAGATTGTCATTCCCTTTGCTTTGAAATTGTTCTGTGCAGTGTGTTTTCCAAAGTGTGTCACCAGATTGTGCTGTAGTTGTGTAACTTAAATTTCTCTGTGTGATTCCTTTGCCTGCCTGTGTGTGGCTGCAGCATTGCTTAGATCGTGTGTGGTGAACCTCTAGTTCTCAGTGCAGATGTGTGTTTGTTTCAGCATCTCTGCGTGCCCGCTGCCCACATGGGATGAGCCTTCCCAAAGCAAAGCTGATCACAGCGTCCATATCACACAACAGCAGCTGCAGCCCTCTCTCTGTGTCACTGCTGGAAGACTTGAATATGACCAACATTGAAGTCATTAACATCCACCACCAACTTCTTTGCACTAGGTCTTGTGCTTCAGATGTCTGATCATCGCCTCGCAAAAGAGATTCTATTGTCCAAGTTGGAGGAAGGACACAGGAGCATTGGGGCCAGCAGAAGCAGAATAAAGAGATGCTGAAGGCACATATGAAAGAGTGAAGCATCGATGTCGACATTTGGGAGAGCCTTGCCCAAGACTGTCCCCAGTGAAAAGGAATTATCTGTCAGAGGACAGCATAGTCTGAGAGGTTCTGCTGCGGCGCAGATGAGGAGGGGCAGTGAAGAAGGAAAGAGCATTACAAACTGCCCTGCAACCTCCCAGAAGCTGCCACCAACTGCCCCTTGTCTGATAAGATCTGTGACTCCAAAACTGAGCTGACTGGTCATCAACAGACTCACAAATAGGAGGATGCCGTGAAGATGTCCTAGTTGTTACTGAATGACAACCATATCACTGCTGGACAACGCTGGAGGACTTTTCCCAACTGGGAAGAGCTGAAGTGCACCATGGAGTTCAGGAAGGAAGGGACTATGAAGTAGATGCTGTAACCCATGGAAGTTCATTTACCAAATCAATTTGTTAGTTTCTATGGTGTTAGATGACAGTTTCTACTCTGTGAATCTTGGATATGCCTCAGATTCAGTCCCTGTGTTTCTCTCTTTGTCTTCCCTATAGATGACCTACTCTGACAGTGACACTAGAGGGAACCAGACCATCTCCGATGTCCTCATCCTGGTGGGATTTTCCTACCTCCACAAGCTGCAAATCCTTCTGTTTCTGGTGCTTCTGGTCATCTACCTGCTCACCCTGATGGGGAACCTCCTTGTTATAATCATGATAAAGATGAACACCTCCCTCCACACCCCCATGTATTTCTTCCTCATGAACCTCTCTTACCTGGAGGTCTGCTTCACCAGCAGTGTGGTCCCAAAGCTATTGGTTCACCTCCTGGTGGAAGAAAAGACCATTTCCATTGCAGGCTGTGCAGCCCAGATGTACATCTACACCATCATGGGCCTCACGGAATGCTGCCTCCTCACAGCCATGGCCTACGACCGCTACGTGGCCATATGTCACCCCCTGCACTACACAACCATCATGAGCGGCCGGGTGTGTGCTCTGCTCGCGGGTGCTTCGTGGTTCATCGGCATCTCAGTGGAAGTACCGAAGACCATGTGGACCTTCAGTCTGCCCTTCTGCGGCTCCAATCGCATCCAACACTTCTTCTGTGATATCCCACCAGTGTTGACGCTTTTGTGCATCGAGGCATGGAAAATTAGGACTTTTCGTATCAGTGTATCGGTGTTATTTATCCTGTGCCCTTTCTTGTTGATAATCCTGTCCTATATATGTATTATCTCCTCCATCCTAAAGCTGCAGTCAGTGGAGGGAAGGCGTAAAGCCTTCTCCACCTGCTCTGCCCACCTTGTGGTGGTGACTTTGTTTTACGGAACAGCCCTTATTAACTTCCTGACGCCCAAGTCCAGCAACACCTCAGAGGGTGATCAAGTGATTTCTCTCTTGAACACAATTGTGCCACCAGCTTTGAACCCCATAATATACACGCTGAGAAACAAAGAGGTGAAAGAGGCCTTTAGAAAAACAGTTGAGAAAAGTTTCTTTTCCCGGAATGGGAGAAATTGGAGAATGAATATTAAAGTCAATGAAAATGGGAGAATTAAGGGAAATTCATAAATGTTTGGTTGAATTTCTCACAATGACTTCAATGTTTTTATTTATATTTCGTCGTTTGAATGGGTTTCATCTGTTCTAAACCGACGAGGTTAATGAGGAAAAAAATCCTCCTTACAACTGCAGAGAGGCATTACGGCGTGTTATAAGCTTTCTTGGGCAAAGACCCACTTCATCAGATGCATATAAACCCACAATAGCTTATGCTCCAAAACATCTATTTTTCTCCAAGGTAGCACAGGAGTTCTTGTTGTTTTTACAGATACAGGCTAACACTGCTACCACTCTGAACCTCCTCATTATATATTTCTTTTTTTTCCTGAAACATAAGAGGCGGAACCTTTGTCCAGTTTTTGAACTCATTGAAAGTCAAAGGGCTTTATTTAGCCCAAGCACTCTCCTGGTGTTAGAACTTCAAAACTAGAAATCGCAAAGAAAAATAAAGTTCTCCTTGGGAATCATTTCATGCAGGTAAACGTCCCCCAGTCTTGTCTTTCCCAGGTCAGAATATGTGCAGCTGTTGTTCTCTTTAACGTTCCACCAGGTGGAGCAGTCATGGCAGGGCACTGACCCTTAGGCCATGTGGGATACTGACAGGAAGAGGAGTGTGAGGTCTCCCGATACTGAGTTCTTTACGGGGTGCAGAAGGAGGTCAGAATGGTCTGGTTGTACCACCAGGTCCACCAGACACTGCAGCAGATCCCTTTGCCATCTGAGAGACAAGAACTTCTCCTGCTTTCGTTCCTTCTCTCTTTCCTGTGCCGTTTTTATCTCCTCTCCATCTGCTGCAGGTAACCACCAAGGTGACTTGGTCAGGGCTGCTGATGGTGTGGGCAAAAAGGGCCATTCTTCTGGGGCCCAGATAAGATAAAAGGGTCTGGGCCCCCCTGGAAACAACTGACCCCAGCACCAGCAGTGCAGTGTGCCTATCCTCACCTTTCACCACTCCCAGAAGTGGCCTCGACCGGCTGCAGCCTTTAAGGATTGGAAGGAATCTGCAGCCAATGGGAGGTGTGGGGGCTGTGCCTGTGAGCAGCAGTGTGCTGAGACCTCCTACCCTCCTTGACTCGTTCCTGCTACGAGCCAGGGCTCCTCCTGGGGGGAAAACCAGGCCTTGGTTCCACATGCAGCCGCATCCCTGGGTTGTTTATGCCGCAGACTCTTCTCATCTTCCTCATCCACCCACTACTCCTCGCTGTGCCCTTCTGGGCCTGTGAGTCTGGCACCTCAGGATCCTCCAGGTGTTCCGCAGGCCGTGGTGCTGACTCTGTCTCGGACGACCTGCACCTGCAAGGCAGCTCAGCAGCTCCACACCAGAGAGATCTTTTGTCTGCCCGGCCTCCTGGTGCCCCAGACACAGCTCCTTTGCTTTGACTTGGACCTGCTGCTCATCCATCTTGTAGCCCTTCCCATAAATTCCCAGAGCAACTTTCTCATAGACTTACTCATTGCCATGGAGTGGTCAGAGCTGAGCAGTCCAACCCTCTCCTCCACACAGCCCAGGATGTCCAATGTCTCTACATCCTGCAAGCCCCTGACACACAATGGCTAAGAAGCTTAATTAATCCCAGAAGAGCTCAATACTCCAAGAATGAACATTTATGTAGCAGCCAAAGTAAAACTCCACCATGCAGTGATATTGAAATAACTATCCTAAAATGTCTGTGACAAAACCACTGTTAATAAATTGTATTTAAATTTATTTAAATTTAAATTTATTTAAATTTAATTAAACCACTGTTTAATAAATTGTATTAAATTAAGGGAAGAAGGATTCTTTCAAAGATGGGGTTTACTTTCGAAAGAGCAGCATCTACACTGGTTTTCTTCTTTCGAAAGAAGTTCTTTCAAGATAAGAATATGGAAATGAGTTCCCAAATATGTAAATATGTAACTCATTTGCACTTTCCATTTCCCTCATTTACATACGTCTCTCAAGTGAGGAATGGAAGTGTAGTCACACCGTATGGCTGTTTCTACACGTCACTTTCCTAAAAATTTTTGAGAAGAAGGGGCCTCCGGAAGAAGGACTTCCTTCCAGAAGATCCCCCTGGGGCCGCGCTTCTAAACGGTGTTTTGCAGTCTGGAAGAACATCTTCTGGACTCCAAACCACGTGACCTTATGCTAATGAGGTGCTGGGAATTTGCATCCATGACTCATTAGCATATTGCGGGCCTTTTATTAACATGCCACTTTGGAAGAAATGATATAGTTTTTTATTCTTCTTTTTTTGCTACCAACTAACACTATTTCTCAACAGAGATGGTGTGGTAACTAAGGTCTATGAAAAAACACAAGGCTATAACTTCTACCAGGTGGAGGCTATTTGGCACCCAGAGACTGGTTTTCTTTCTCTTTGAACTTCACTGTTAGCGTGTCTGTGCTTTCTTCAATATTTGAGCATTACAGTCACATCTCAGCGGGGTATTTCATATCATCGGTCAGCCTCAGAATTTCACGTCAGAAAGGTGCTCTCTATCATGTCCTCGGACCTCAGCTATCTCACATGGTGTTAGGCTTCTTGACACACACGCGAACTCTTGACCATTGTGGTTTAGCCTTCAGGCGTCATCAGGCTCGTAGAACATGAACTTAAGTTTCAGGCTGTCAACTTACTTCAATTACAAGAGACATATGTAGGTAGAGGTAGAAGGTTTAGTTGCTTTAGGAGAAAGAGCCATGCTGATATCCCCAAGGTGATGAAGAGGAAATGAAGGAAAGTAATGGGAATCCCTGCTGAATATGAATTCGGAACCAATAACAGCAGTGTAACACCTGATACAGTTGTATCATGGGCTGTGTGCCTTGAGAGATGTCAATGGGGTAAGTGGCGGGGTTGGTGGTGAACGTGAGGGGAGGAGAAGGAAGATGACAACTAGCACTGTGGGTTGTTTGAGAGGCAGTGGAGTAAGTACCTGGGTGCGCACCTCCTTGGGCATTGGACCGACCTGTCCTGCTGGGTTGGCGTGTGTCTGGATTTCCCACCGGTGTCCATGGAACTGCCGTCATTCGAGAGTGGCCCTCTCTCTGTGAGTGTTCTGGCCCTTCCCATGGGTGTTTGCAACCATAGAGTGATTGTGTTGATATCAGGCCTGATCTCATGACAAGCACTCAGTTGACAAGGGATAAGTGAGGAAAGTAAATCAGTCACATGACCAGGGTGTTTCCTATCAAACTACCATCCTCCACTGGACAGGATGAGCCATGCACAGTCTGTGCCAATGGGCGACTGCTTCTGCATCCACTTGTGAACAGCCCCACATAATCACCCATGACTATTGCGTTCACAGAAAGAGCTTTAATTAACAGTTCATCCAAACCATAGAACTGACACCTGACACGGCACCGCCTTCCTCTGGATGGGTCATTGTGGGTCCACAATAACCCCAAGAGAAATACACCCCCCTATCGAGCCGCCCAGCCCACTCCACGTACCACACAACCCCACAGCAGCCCTGTGTTCCCACACACAGTTTATTGTAAGTGTCTGGGAGCTTGTCCTGCAAACTGACCTGATGCAAAGAACACCATCCCACTGCCTTCTTTGGGGTGTGGGTGTGGGTCACAAAGAGGGAAATAGGCCTGACGAAGAGGGCAGTGGGTCTAGAAACGAGGCCACCTGGATTCTCTTCTCAGCTCTAGGAGGGGAGTGGGGCTGAGTGTTCAGAATAAATGGGAAGTGGTGTCAGAGCTTGTGAGGTCTCATCATGCTCTGAGACATGAGTGAGACCCACCACCTGTCAGGAAAAAGGAGTCAGGAGCCCCGGGTAATGTTCCTGATTGTGCCCCTGATGTTTTACATGGTGTTGCCTGCACAAATCTTTCCTCCTTTTAGACAATACTATTGTTCTCACTCCCAGACCCCATTGTCCAGCCTGTTGTCACAGCTAGTAAATCGTGTGGTGATTTTCACCCAGAAAACACACATCCATGAAGATACAACTTCCTATGAAATAATTGAACTAATGAATTTTGTTTTGTTGTGGTTAGTGGCAAGGTAATTCTTTCTCCAAGGATCATGACAGAAAATTTGCCTCAGAGACTAGTTCTCTGAAGCCAGTGAATGTAATAAAAACACCTCTGTTTCCTTCCGCAAGTACAGAGTCTGCAGCACTTAGGAGATGGAACTGCACATCCTTAACAAGGTAGATGATAAAGAAATGACTTCAGCCTCCAGCCATTCTCCCACCTATCTATCTATTTATCTATCTATCCCCACACACTGTATCTATCTATCTCTCCTCATACACGCTATCTATATCTATCTCTCTATCTGTCTATTCATATACACCGTATCTATCTATCTATCTATCCCCACACACCGTACCTATCTATCTCTCTATCTATCTATCAATCTATCTATCCCCATACACTGTATCTATCTACTATCTCTCCTCATACACGCTATCTCTCTATTTGTCTATTCTCATACACCGTATCTATCTATCTACCTGTCAAATGCAGTCATATAAACCTCTCTGTCTGTTTATTAGTATAGCTTTAGTATCAGAGAGGGAGCCGTGCTAGTCTATATACTATCAAAAGGAAAAGCAGTTAAGTAGCACTTTAAAGACTAACAAAATAATTTATGAGGTGATGAGCTTTCGTGGGACAGACCCACTTCTTCAGATCATAGCCGTAGCATATGACATATCTATATACGCCATCATGTGCCAACAATGCCCAGATGCTTTGTGTAATGGACAGACATCAAACTCTCTTAGACAAAGAGTTAATGGGCACAAAACAGATATAAAAACACTCCAGATCCTCAAACCTGTTCACCGGCATTTTAATGGAGTGGGCCATTCTGGTAAGGACTTAAGAGTCTGCGTGTTACTGAAGAAAAATGTTCACACCATTCTTGAAAGAGCAACTGCTCAACTGTCTTTTATATTCAAATTCGACATATTAACAAATGGTTTGAACCGGGATGGGAATTTTCTGAGTCACTGCGGCTCTGTTGCATACTTGGCTTAATCTAATTCTTGACCTCCCCCCTCTTTCTACCCCTCTACTCTCTGATTTACTCACCTTGATCTTTTTTTTCTTTTTTGATTTGTCCTCCTTGATTACTGTTTTTGGTTCTCTGTCCCTTAAATAGTGAGTCTGTTGTGGTCTGAAGAAGTGGGTCTGTCCCATGAAAGCTCACTTCATAAATTATTTTGTTAGTCTTTAAAGTGCTACTGGACTGCTTTTTTGTTTTTTAGTATATCTTTGCTGTCTTGTTCTCTGAGTCTGGCAGTCAGAAATCTATTACTTCATTACCATATGTCAGGACAAATGCTTTACTTCATGGCAGTAATAGGCTCTAACACTAGGTGAATACCTAGAATTCCATAGTAGACACGCGAGTATCGTGAGGAAGACACGAGAAGTTATTTTGCTCTACTCTGCACTGTTCAGGCCTCAGTTGAGGTGTTGTGTCTTCTTCTGGACATCACGTTACAAGAAAGATGTGGAGAAATGGGTGAATGTCCAGAGAAGAAAAAAAGGGCTGGCAAACATGAGCTATGATGGAAGACAGAAAGCACTGGGCTGCTTAAGTTTAAAAAAGAGAAGAGTTTGAGGGAGCATGATAGCATTTTACAAGTACCTAGAGAGGGTAACAAGGAGGAGGGAGAAAAATTGTTCTCCTTGGCCTTTGAGAGTAAGTCAGGAAGCAATGGCTTCAAAGTGCAGCAGGGGAGTTTAGACTGGATACCAAGAAAACTCCTAAACATCAGTGTGGATAAGCACTGGAATAAACTGCCTAGGGAGGTTGTGGAATCTCCATCACTGGAGATTTCAAAAACAGATTAGACAGACATGTATCAGGGATTGTCTGGAGATTCTTGCTCTCGCACAGAGTGCAGGAGACTCAACTTAGGGAGCTCTCGAGGTCCATTCGTGTTCTAGCATTCTGTGATTTTGGAGGGATAGCAGAGCAGCACACCTGCCCTGAGTCTATTCATTATTTTTCTTATTGTTTTGATGGTGGCACTTTTCTTCTCCCACCACTTGGCTTTAATCCCATCGGCTCCCCAAACATCATCGTCATCCCATGAATCGAAATGGAAATGTGTTTTTTATTCAGCTGAGTCTTGTATTTGGATTTGAATCCACATGGCTGGGTGAGCACAGTCTGATCTCTTCTCATAATTCTCCAAACCAGGGGCCTAAGAGTTAAGTATCTTGTAGATGAATTTCCATCAACCCTGTATCCACATGCCATCTGCTTCTTTTTGGGCTTTCATGTTTTCCTGTATATACATTAGTTCTCTAGATCCCGTGAAGAGATCTGAAAATATCACGCCATTCCCAGTGAGAAGAATCTGTGTGGACCCAATTCCACATGCTGAGGAAATTGCTGCATTAATTTGAATCTGGTCCAAATATCCATCCACAAATCTATCAAAATTCCTTGTGAAAAAATGATTCCAACTCTATGGATATTTTCCATGGAAAACCTTTCAGCTGGACAGACATTTGTAAGTTTCTGATTAACATCAGAGTTGTGATTAGGGCTATTCCAATTTCACAATATGTTTTGACGAAGAGTGAGAACAAATATTGGAACATGGCAGTTGTCCAAACAATGGCAGTTTCATTTCCCTTCCAGCGTGAATTTATTGCAAGTGAGGAAACCCTCAGAAAGGTCGAAGCAGACACCCCACAGTACCTGGTAAGAGAGACAGAGGAATTGCTCCTGCTTCTCCAGGACCCATCTGGGGAGAATATAATCTATTTTGTTTTTCCTTTTTCTCCGCAGTGCAATCTGCCAAGTGCTCCACCAGGATCTCCTGAAGCCCTTTGCTTTAGTCCTTTCTCCCTGATTGCCTTCTGTCTTAATCTGTGAGAGGGTGTGAGTGGGTGTGCATGTGAGCTACTCCCTTTGGAAACACCGGACCCGGACATGGGCGTTGCATTTCTGCCTTTAGTGCATTTAGTGAATTATTCCCACTTTTTGTGCCCAGGTCTCTGTCTTCAGAGCTTTACATTCCCTTTCCTTTGAAACTGATCTGTTCAGTGCACTTTCCAGAACACGTTACCAGATTTTGCTGTGGTTGTGTAATTTAACTTTCTCTGTGAGATTCCTTTGACTGCCTGTGTGTGGCTGCAGCAGTGCTTAGATAGGGTGGGGTGAATCTCCACCTTTCAGTGTGGTTGAGTGTTTGTCTGTGTGTCTCTGAGTACCTGCTGCCTACACACAATGAGCCCTCCCACAGCTGAGATGATCGCAGTATTTGCATTACACAACAGCGGCTGTGCTCCTACCTCTGTGTCACTGCTGGAGGAGTCGAACATGACCAGCACCGAAGCCATTAACATCCACCACCAACTTCATCGGACTGGTCTTGTACTTCGGATGTCTGATCAGCACCTCCCAAAACAGATTTGCTTTTCCATGGTGGAGGAAGGACAGAGGAGCACTGGGCACCTTTGGAAGCGATAGGAGGACACATTGAAGGCATGAAATAAAAAGTGCAGCGGTGGTGTCTACGATTGGGAGAACCTTGCCCAGGAATGTCCCCGGTGGAGAGCCGTTATCTATGAGGGGGTGGCAGAATCTGTGAGGTCCCTCCGCAGTGCAGATGAGGAAAGCCAGAGAAAAGAAAAGAGGAGCCAAAGCTGACACACACTCTTAGAGCAGCTACCAACACCTGCCAATTCTATGCTGTGACCTACCGTTCCACAGTCTGATTCATCAAACATCAATGGCCTTGCAAATAAAAGGTGACATGAACATGTCCTACTCTTTAACCAGAGAGAACCATGCCAAGAGTGTCACCGCAGGAAAAGGTGGGAGGACTTATCTCAACAAGGCAGACCAGGAGTGTGCCCAGGAGGGTAGGAAGTAGGGAAATTTAAGGCATCAGGTCTTACCCATGGAAGCTCAATCACACAATTCATTTGTTAGTTTATAAGGTGCTACAGGAGTGTGTGATCTTTGTGAATCTGCATATTTGATATACCTGAGATTCATTTCCATTCTCCCTCTCTCTTTGTCTCCCCTACAGACGACCTACTCCGAGGGGGACCCTAGAGAAAACCAGACCATCTCCAGAGTGCTCATCCTGGTGGGGTTTTCCTACCTCAAGAAGCTGCAAATCCTCTTGTTCCTGGTGCTTTTGGTCATCTACTTGATCACCATGACAGGGAACCTACTTGTTATAGTCCTGATAAAGCTGAACACCTCCCTCCACACCCCCATGTATTTCTTCCTGATAAACCTGTCTTTCCTGGAAATCTGCTTCACCAGCAGTGTGGTCCCACTGTTACTCTTTCACCTCCTAGTGGAGGAAAAGACCATCTCCATTGCTGGATGTTCAGCCCAGATGTATGTCTACACCGTCATGGGCCTCACCGAATGCTGCCTTCTCACAGCCATGGCCTACGACCGCTATGTGGCCATATGTCACCCCCTGCACTACACAAGCATCATGAGAGGCCAGGTCTGTGCTCTGCTCGCGGGGGCTTCGTGGTTCATCGGTATCTCAGTGGAAGTACCGAAGACCATGTGGACCTTCAGTCTGCCCTTCTGCGGCTCCAACCGCATCCAACACTTCTTCTGTGATATCCCACCAGTGTTGAAGCTTTTATGCATCGACGCATGGAAAATTAGGAATTTTAGTATCAGTGTATCGGTGCTGTTTATTCTCTTCCCTTTCTTGTTGATAATCCTGTCCTATATATGTATTATCTCCTCCATCCTAAAGCTGCAGTCAGTGGAGGGAAGGCGTAAAGCCTTCTCCACCTGCTCTGCCCACCTTGTGGTGGTGACTTTGTTTTACGGAACAGTCCTTATTAACTTCCTGACGCCGAAGTCCAGTAACACCTCAGAGGGTGATCAAGTAATTTCTCTCTTGTACACAATTGTGCCACCAGCTTTGAACCCCATGATATACACGCTGAGAAACAAAGAGGTGAAAGAGTCCTTTAGAAAAACAGTTGAGAAAAGTATCTTTTCCCGGAATGGGAGAAATTGGAGAATGAATATTAAAGTCAATGAAAATGGGAGAATTAAGGGAAATTCATAAATGTTTGGTTGAATTTCTCACAATGACTTCAATGTTTTTATTTATATTTCGTCGTTTGAATGGGTTTCATCTGTTCTAAACCGACGAGGTTAATGAGGAAAAAAATCCTCCTTCCAACTGCAGAGAGGCATTACGGCGTGTTATAAGCTTTCTTGGGCAAAGACCCACTTCATCAGATGCATATAAACCCACAATATCTTAATTAATCCCAGAAGAGCTCAATACTCCAAGAATGAACATTTATGTAGCAGCCAAAGTAAAACTCCACCATGCAGTGATATTGAAATAACTATCCTAAAATGTCTGTGACAAAACCACTGTTAGGAAATAATTTTGAAAGAGCAGTTGAAATATTTCAAAATGCATTAAAGAGCCCATTTGGAACTTGCTATTTTGAAATAGGCACTATGAGTGTGTCTACACTTGCATTCCTCTTTTGAAATGGGAATAAATTAAACAAATTGTATTAAATTAAGGGAAGAAGGATTCTTTCAAAGATAGGGTTTACTTTCGAAAGAGCAGCATCTACGCTGATTTTCTTCTTTCGAAAGAAGTTCTTTCAAGATAAGAATATGGAAATGAGTTCCCAAATATGTAAATATGTAACTAATTTGCACTTTCCATTTCCCTCATTTACATACGTCTCTCAAGTGAGGAATGGAAGTGTAGTCACACCGTATGGCTGTTTCTACACATCACTTTCCCAAAAATTTTTGAGTAGAAGGGGCCTCCGGAAGAAGGACTTCCTTCCAGAAGACCCCCCTGGGGCTGCGCTTCTAAACGGTGTTTTGGAGTCTGGAAGAACATCTTCTGGACTCCAAACCACGTGACCTTATGCTAATGAGGTGCTGGGAATTTGCACCCATGACTCATTAGCATATTGCGGGCCCTTTATTAACATGCCACTTTGGAAGAAATGATATAGTTTTCTTTTCTTTTCTTTTTTTTTTTTTCCTACCAACCAAGACTGTTTCTCAACACAGATGGTGTGGTAACTAAGGTCTTTGAAAAAACACAAGACTATAACTTCTACAGGGTGGAGGCTATTTAGGACCCAGAGGGTACATCTACACGTGAAGCCTACATCGAAGTAGCCTATTTCGATGTGGTGACATCGAAATAGAACGTCTACACATCCTCCAGGGCTGGCAACGTCGATGTTCAACATTGACGTTGCGCAGCACCACATCGAAATAGGCGCTGCGAGGGAACACGCCAAAGTAGCACACGCCAAAGTAGCACAAAGATGATAAAGTCTACACGCCAAAGTAGCACACATCGAAATAAAGGTGCCAGGCACAGCTGCAGACAGGGTCACAGGGAGGACTCAACAGCAAGCTGCTCCCTTAAAGGGCCCCTCCCAGACACAGTTGCACTAAACAGCACAAGATATACAGAGCCGACAACTGGTTGCAGACCCTGTGCATGCAGCATGGATCCCCAGCTGCAGCAGCAGCAGCCAGAAGCCCTGGGCTAAGGGCTGCTGCACACGGTGACCATAGAGCCCCACAGGGGCTGGAGAGAGAGCGTCTCTCAACCCCTCAGCTGATGGCTGCCATGGCAGACACTGCAATTTCGAAGTTGCAGAACACTCAACAACTACACATTCCCTACTTTGACGTTGAACGTCGAAGCAGGGCGCTATTCCCATCCCCTCATGGGGTTAGCGGCTTCGACGTCTTTCCACCTAACGTCGATGTTAACATCGAAATAGCGCCCAATACGTGTAGCCGTGACGGGCGCTATTTCGAAGTTAGTGCCGCTACTTCGAAGTAGCATGCACGTGTAGACACGGCTAGAGAGTGTTTTTCTTTCTCTTTGAACTTCACTGTTAGCGTGTCTGTGCTTTCTTCAATGTTTGAGCGTTACAGTCACATCTCAGCGGGGTATTTCATATCACCAGTCAGCCTCAAAATTTCAGGTCAGAAAGGTGCTCTCTATCATGTCCTCTGACCTCAGCTATCTGACATGGTGTTAGGCTTCTTGACGCATAAGCAAAGTCTTGACCATTGTGGCTTAGCCTTCAGGCCTCACATCAGGCTCATAAAACATGAACTTAAGTTTCAGGCGGTCATCTTGCTTCAATTACAGGAGACATATGTAGGTAGAGGTAGAAGGTTTAGTTGCTTTAGGAGAAAGAGCCATGCTGATATCCCCAAGGTGATGAAGAGGAAATGAAGGAAAGCAATAGGAATCCCTGCTGAATATGAATTCGGAACCAATAACAGTAGTGTAACACCTGATACAGTTGTATCATGGGCTGTGTGCCTTGGGAGATGTCAATGGGATAAGCGGTGGGGTTGGTGGTGAAGGTGAGGGGAGGAGAAGGAAGATGACAACTAGCACTGTGGGTTGTTTGAGAGGCAGTGGAGTAAGTACCTGGGTGTGCAGCTACTTGGGCATTGGCCCTACCTGTCCCGCTGGTTTGGCGTGTGTCTGGATTCCCACTGGTGTCCATGGAACTGCTGTCATTCGAGAGTGGCCATCTCTCTGTGAGTGTTGTGGCCCTGACCATGGGTGTTTGCAACCATAGAGTGATTGTGTTGATACCAGGCCTGATCTCATGATAAGCACTCACTTGACAAGGGATAAGTGAGAAAAGTAAATCAGTCACATGACATGGGTGTTTGCTATCAAACTACCATCCCCCACTGGACAGGAAAAGCCATGCACAGTCTGTGCCAATGGGCAACTGATTCTGCATCCCTTGTGAACAGCCCCACATGCTCACCCAGGACTATTGTGCTCATGGAAAGAGCTTTAATTAACAGATCATCCAAACCATAGAACTGCCACCAGATACGGCTCCGCCTTCCTCTGTGATGGGTCATTTGTGTGTGAACAACAACCCCAAAAGAAATACACGCCCTCTCGAGCTGCTAAGCCCACTCCAGGCACCACAAAACCTCACGGCAGCCCTGTGTTCCCACACAGTTTATTGTAAGTGTCTCGGAGCTTGTTCTGCTAACTGACCAGAGACAAAGAACACCATCCCATTGCCTGCTCTGATCTTTGGTTGTGGGTCACGAAGAGGGAAATGGGCCCGAAGAAGAGGGCAGTGGGACTTGAAATGAGGCCGCCTGGATTCTCTTCTCAGCTCTAGGAGGGGAGTGGGGCTGAGTGTTCAGAATAAATGGGATGGGGTGTCAGAGCTCCTGAGGTCTCATCATGCTCTGAGACATGAGTGGGACCACAGGCTGTCAGGAAAAAGGAGTCAGGAGCCCCGGGCATTGTTCCTGATTGTGCCCCTGATGTTTTACATTGTGTTGCCTGCACTAATCTTTCCTCCTTTTAGACAATACCATTGTTCTCACTCCCAGACCCCATTGCCCAGCCTGTTCTCATATGACTTCCCACAGCTAGTAAATCGTGTGGTGATTTTCACCCAGAAAACACACATGTCAATGAAGATACAACTTCCTATGAAATAATTGAACTAATGAATTTTGTTTTGTTGCAGTTAGTGGCAGGGTAATTCTTTCTCCAGGGATCACGACGGAAAATTTGCCTCAGGGACTTGTTCTCTGAAGCCAGTGAATGTAATAAAAACACCTCTGTTTCTTTCCACAAGTACAGAGTCTGCAGCACTTAGGAGATGGAACAGCACATCCTTAACAAGGTAGATGATAAAAAATGACTTCACCCTCCAGCCATTCTCCCACCTGTCTATCTATTCTCATGCTCCGTATCTATCTACCTATCTATTCTCATACACCTCATCTATCTGTCGATCTATCTATCTAAGAACATAATAACATAAGAAAATAAGAATAGCCATACTGGGTCAGACCAAAGGTCCATCCAGCCCAGTATCCCGTCTGCCAACAGTGGCCAATGCCAGGTGCCCCAGAGAAGGAGAACAGAAGACAATGATCAAGTGATTTATCTCCTGCCATCCATTTCCTGCCCTTGTTCTGAAGGTTAGGGCACCATACTTTACCCCTGGCTAATAGCAATTTATGGACCTAACCTGCAAAAATCTATCGAGCTCTTTTTTAAACCCTAATAGAGTCCTGGCCTTCACAGCCTCCTCTGGCAAGGAGTTCCACAGGTTGACTGTGCGTTGTATGAAGAAAAATTTCCTTTTATTAGTTTTGAACCTACTACCCATCAATTTCATTTGGTGTCCCCTAGTTCTTGTATTATGGGAAAAGGTAAATAATTTTTCTATATTCACTTTCTCCACACCATTCATGATTTTATATACCTCTATCATATCGCCCCTCAATCGCCTCTTTTCCAGACTGAAAAGTCCCAGTCTCTCTAGCCTCTCCCCATATGGGACCCGTTCCAAACCCCAAATCATCTTAGTCGCCCTTTTCTGAACCTTTTCTAATGCCAATATATCTTTTTTGAGGTGAGGAGACCACATCTGCACGCAGTACTCAAGATGTGGGCGTACCATAGTTTTATATAGGGGAAGTATGATATCTTTTGTCTTATTCTCTATCCCTTTTTTTAATAATTCCTAACATCCTATTTGCTTTACTAACTGCCGCTGCACACTGCGTGGATGTCTTCAGAGAACTATCCACTATAACTCCAAGATCCCTTTCCTGATCTGTCGTAGCTAAATTTGACCCCATCATGTTGTACATGTAATTTGGGTTATTTTTCCAAATATGCATTACCTTACACTTACCCACATTAAATTTCATTTGCCATTTTGCTGCCCAATCACTCAGTTTGCTGAGATCTTTTTGTAGTTCTTCACAATCCCTTTTGGTTTTGACTGTCCTGAACAACTTGGTGTCATATGCAAACTTTGCCACCTCACTGCTTACCTCATTTTCTAGATCATTGATGAACAAGTTGAACAGGATCGGTCCCAGGACTGACCCCTGGGGAACACCACTAGTTACCCCCCTCCATTGTGAAAATTTACCATTTATTCCCACCCTTTGTTTTCTGTCTTTTAACCAATTCCCGAATCATGAAAGGATCTTTCCTCCTATCCCATGACCGCCTAATTTATGTAAAAGCCTTTGTTGTGGGACCGTGTCACAGGCTTTCTGGAAATCTAGGTATCTTATGTCCACTGGGTGCCCCTTGTCCGCATGTTTATTAACCCCTTCAAAGAATTCTAACTGATTAGTTAGAAACGACTTCCCTCTGCAGAAACCATGCTGACTTTTGCCCAACAATTCGTGCTCTTCTACGTGCCTTGCAATTTTACTCTTTACTAGTGTTTCTACTAATTTGCCTGGTACTGATGTTAGACTTATCGGTCTATAATTGACAGGGTCTCCTCTGGAGCCTTTTTTAAATATTGGCATTATATTGGCCGTCTTCCAGTCATCGGGTACCGAAGCGGATTTAAAGGATAGGTTACAACCCACTGTTAATAACTCCACAGTTTCACATTTGAGTTCTTTGAGAACCCTTGAGTGAATACCGTCTGGTCCTGGAGACTTGTTAATATTCAGCTTATGAATTAACTCCAAAACCTCCTCTAATGTCACTTCAATCTGGGAGAGTTCCTCAGATTTGTCACCTAAAAAGGCTGGCTCAGATTTAGGAACCTCTGTAACATCCTCAGCCGTGAAGACTGAAGCAAAGAAATCATTTAATCGCTCCACAATGGCACTGTCTTCTTGATAGCTCCTTGTATATCTTTATCGTCCAAGGGCCCCACTGCTTTTTTAGTGGGCTTCCTGCTTCTAATGTATTTAAAAACCATTTTACTATCATTTTTTGAATTTTTGGCTAGCTGTTCCTCAAAATCTTTTTTGGCTTTTCTTACTACATTACAGCCGTGTCTACACATGCACGCTACTTCGAAGTAGCAGCACTAACTTCGAAATAGCGCCCGTCACGGCTACACGTGTTGGGCGGTATTTCGACGTTAACATCGACGTTAGGCGGCGAGACGTCGAAGCCACTAACCCCATGAGGGGATGGGAATAGCGCCCTACTTCGAAGTTGAACGTCGAAATAGGGCACATTTAGACGATCCACGTCCTGCAACATTGAAATAGCCGGGTCCGCCATGGTGGCCATCAGCTGAGGGGTTGAGAGACGCTCTCTCTCCAGCCCCTGCGGGGCTCTATGGTCATCTTGTGCAGGAGCCCTTAGCCCAGGGCTTCTGGCTGCTGCTGCTGCAGCTGGGGATCCATGCTGCATGCACAAGGTCTGCAACCAGTTGTCGGCTCTGTGGATCTTGTGTTGTTTAGTGCAACTGTGTCTGGGAGGGGCCCTTTAAGGGAGCGGCTTGCTGTTGAGTCCTCCCTGTGACCCTGTCTGCAGCTGTGCCTGGCACCCTTATTTCGATGTGTGCTACTTTGGCATGTAGACGTTCCCTCACAGCGCCTATTTCGATATGGTGCTGCGGAAGGTCGATGTTGAACGTTGACATTGCCAGCCCTGGAGGACGTGTACACGTTATTCATCGAAATAGCCTATTTCGATGTATCCACATCGAAATAGGCTACTTCAAAGTAGGCTTCACGTGTAGAAGTAGCTTATGACACTTAATTTGGGAGTGTTTGTGTTCCTTTCTATTTTCCTCACTAGGATTTGACTTCCACTTTTTAAAAGCTGCCCTTTTCTCTCTCACTGCCTTTTTAACATGGCTGTTAAGCCATGGTGCTTCTTTGTTAGGTCTTTTACTGTGTTTTTTTATTTGGGGTATACATTTAAGTTGGGCCTCTAGTATGGTGTCTTTAAACAGTTTGCATGCAGCTTCCAGGGATTTTAATGTAGTTACTCTACCTTTTAGTTTCTGTTTAACTAGCTTCCTCATTTTAGTGTGATTCCCCTTTTTGAAATTAAATGCCAGAGTGTTTGACTGCTGTGGTGTTCTTGCCAACACAGGAATATTAAAAGTTATTATATTGTGGTCACTGTTTCCAAGCGGTCCGGTAACAGTTACCTCTTGGACCAGATCCTGCGTTCCAGTCAGGACTAGATCGAGAATTGACTCTCCCCTTGTGGGTTCCTGTACTAGCTGCTCCAAGAAGCAGTCATTTAAGGCATCAAGAAATTTAATCTCTGAATCCCGTCCTGAGGTGACATGTACCCAATCAATATGGGGATAATTGAAGTCTCCTATTATTACTGTGTTTTTTATTGTGATAGGCTCTTTAATCTCCCTTAACATTTCAGCATCACTATCACTGTCCTGGTTAGGTGGTCGGTAATATATTCCTAACGCCATATTCATATTAGAGGAATGAATTGTTATCCATAATGATTCTATGGAACATTTTGATTCCTTTAGGATTTTTGTTTCATTTGATTCTATATTATCCTTCACACATAGTACCACTCCACCACCCACACGACCTTTTCTGTCTTTCTGATATAATTTATATCCCGGTATGATAGTGTCCCACTGATTGTCCTCATTCCACCATGTTTCTGTGATGCCTATTATGTCAACTTCCTCCTTTGATATGAGGTACTCCAGTTCACTCATCTTATTAGACAGATTCATATCTATCTATCCCCATACACCATATCTATCTACCTATCTATCCCCATACACTTCATCTATCTATCTATCTATCTATCTATCCCCATACACCATATCTATCTACCTATCTATCCCTATAAACCTCATCTATCTATCTATCCCCATACACCGTACCTATCTATCTATCTATCTATCTGTGTTTCCCCATACACCATATCTATCTATCTATCTATCTATCCTCATACAGGCTATCTATCTATCTCTCTGTCTATCTATCCTCATACACTGTATCTATCTATCTATCTATCTGTCAAATCCAGTAAAATAAACCTGTCAGTCTGTAAATTAGTATATCTTTAGTATCAGAGAGGGAGCCGTGCTAGTCTATATACTATCAAAACGAAAAGGAGTCAAGTAGCACTTTAAAGACTAACAAAATAATTTATTAGGTGAGCTTTCGTGGGACAGACCCCCTTCTTCAGACCACAGCCGAACCATATGATTGATATATATATATATAGATATAGATATAGATATATATAGATATATAGATATATATATGCCATCATGTGCCACCAATTCCCAGGTGCTTTGTATAATGGACAGACTTCAAACTCCCTTAGACAAAGAGTTAATGGGCACGAAACAGATATAAAAACACTCCAGATCCTCAAACCTGTTCACCGGCATTTTAATGGAGTGGGCCATTCTGTTAATGACTTAAGAGTTTGTGTATTACCGAAAAAAAATTTTCACACCATTCTAGAAAGAGAAACTGCTGAACTGTCTTTTATATTCAAATTAGACACATTAACACGTGGTTTGAAACAGGATGGGAATTTTCTCAGTCACTATAGGGGTTCATTTGCATACTTGGATTAATCTAATTCTTGAACTCCCCCCATCCCTCCTTCTACCCTCTACTCTATGATTTGCTCACCTTGATCCATTTTTTTCTGATTTTTCCACCTTAATTACTGTTTTTGATTCTCTGTGCCTTAAATATTGAGTCTGTTCTGGTCTGGCTATGGTCTGAAGAAGTGGGTCTGTCCCATGAAAGCTCACCTAATGAATTATTTTCTTAGTCTTTAAAGTGATACTTGACTGCTTTTTGTTTTTTAGTATATCTTTGGCTGTCTTGGCCTCTGAGTCGGTCAGTCAGAAATCTATTACTTCATAATCGTGTGTCAGGACAAATATTTTACTTCATGGCAGTAATAGTATCTTACATGAGGTGAACTTCTGGAATTCTAGTACTCACAAGAGTGTCATGAGAAAGACACGAGAAGTCATTTTGCTCTACTCTGCACTTTTCAGATCTCACTTGAGGTGCTGTGTCTTGTTCTGGACATCACATGTCAAGAAAGATGTGGAGAAATTGGTAAAGGTCCAGAGAAGACCAACAAGGATGATGAAAGGGCTGGCGAACATGAGCTATGCGGGAAGACAGAAAGAACCGGACTCGTTAAATTTAAAAAAGAGAAGACTTTGAGGGGGCATGATAGCATTTTATGAGTACCTATAGAGGGCAACAAGGAGAAGGGAGAAAAATTGTTCTCCTTGGCCTTTGAGAATGTCAAGAAGCAATGGCTTCAAAGTGTAGCAAGGAAGTTTAGATTGGATATTAAGAAAATTCCTAAATGTCAGGGTGGTTAAACACTGGAATAAATTGCATAGGGAGGTTGTGCAATCTCCATCACTGGAGATTTCAAGAACAGATTAGACAGATGTGTATCAGGGATTGTCTGGAGATTCTTGCTCTTGCACAGAGGGCAGGGGACTGGACTCAGGGTGCTCTCGAGGTCCCTTCCTGTTCTAGCATTCTGTGATTCTAGGAGGGATAGGAGAGCAGCACACCTGCCCTGAGTCTATTCATTATTTTTCTTATTGTTTTGATGGTGGCATTTTTCTTCTCCCACCAGTTGGCTTTACTCCCATCTGCTCCCCAAACATCATCGTCATCCCATGAATCGAAATGGAAATATGTTGTTTATTCAGCTGTGTCTTGTATTTGAATTTGAATCCACATGGCTGGGTGGGCACAGTCTGATCTCTTCTCATAATGCTCCAAACCACGGGCCTAAGAGTTAAGTGTCTTGTAGATGAATTTCCATCAACCCTGTATCCACATGCCATCTGCTTCTTTTTGGGCTTTCATGTTTTCCTGTATATACATTAGTTCTCTGAATCCCGTGAAGAGATCTGAAAATATCACACCATTCCCAGTGAGAAGAATCTGTGTGGACCCAATTCCACATGGTGAGGAAATAGCTGCATTAATTGGAATCTGGTCCAAATATCCATCCACAAATCTATCAAAATTCCTTGTGAACAAATGATTCCAACTCTATGGATATTTTCCATGAAAAACCTTTGAGCTGGACAGACATTTTTAAGTTTCTGATTAACATCAGAGTTGTGATTAGGCCTATTCCAATTTCACAATATGTTTTGATGAAGAGTGAGAACAAATATTGGAAGATGGCAGTTGTCCAAACAATGGCAGTTTCATTTCCCTTCTAGCGTTGAACTTATTGCAAGTGAGGAAACCCTCAGAAAGGTCGAAGCAGACGCCCCGCAGTACCTGGTAAGAGAGACAGAGGAATTGCTCCTGCTTCTCCAGGACCCATCTGGGGACTATATAATCTATTTTGTTTTTCCTTTTTCTCCGCAGTGCAATCTGCCAAGTGCTCCACCAGGATCTCCTTAAGCCCTTTGCTTTAGACCTTTCTCCCTGATTGCCTTCTGTCTCAATCTGTGAGTGGGTGTGCAATTGAGCTACTCCCTTTGGAAACACCGGACCCGGCCATGGGCATTGCATTTCTGCATTTAGTGCATTCAGTGAATTATTCCCACTTTCTGTGTCACAGAATCACAGGGCTGGAAGGGCCCTCAGGAGGTCATCTAGTCCAGACCCCTGATTCAAGCAGGATCAACCCTCACTAAGTCATCCCAGCCAGGACCTTGTCCAGCCGGGACTTAAACACCTCATGGGATGGAGAATCCATCACCTCTCAAGGCAACGCGTTCCAGTGCTTCACCACCCTCCGAAGGAAGTAGTTTTTCCTAATATCTCACCTACACCTCTCCCTCTTCAACTTCAGACCATTACTCCTTGTTCTGCCATCTGACACCACTTGAGAACAGTTTCTCACCCTCCTTTTTAGAGCTCCCCTTCAGGAAGTTGAAGGCTGCTATTAAATCACTTCTAAGTCTTCTCTTCTGTAAACTAAACAAATCCAAATATCTCAGCCTATCCTCATAGGTCTTGTGCTCCAGACCCTTAATCATTTTTGTTGCCCTTCACTGAACCTGCTCCAGGAAATCCTCATCCTTTTTATACTGGGGGCCCCAAAACTGGACACAATATTCCAGATGCGGCCTCACCAGTGCCGAATAAAGAGGAATAACTACTTCTTTAGATCTGCTCGAAATGCTCCTCCTAATGCACCCTAGTGTGCCGTTAGCCTTCTTGGCTACGAGGGCACACTGTTTACTCATATCCAGCCTTTAATTCACCATAACCCCTGGGTCGCTTTCCATCGTACTGTTGCTGAGCCAGTCGGTCCCCAGCCCGTAACAGTGTTTGGGATTCTTCCTCCCCAGGTGCAGGACTCTACACTTCTCCTTATTGAACCGCATCAGATTTCTTTTGTCCCAGTCCTCCAATTTATCCAGGTCCCTCTGGATTGTCTCTCTACCCTCCAATGAATCTACCTCTCCACCTAGTTCTGTGTCATCTGCAAACTTGCTGAGGGTGCAACCCAATCCCTCATCCAGGTCATTAATAAAGATGTTGCATAACACCGGTCCCAGAACCGAGCCTTGACGCTCTCTGCTTGAAACAGACCACCATCCAGATATTGAGCCATTGACCACTACCCGTTGGGCCCGACCATCAAGCCAGCTTTCTATCCATCTTATAGTCCAAGGATCTAATCCACATTTCTTTAACTTATGGACAAGAATGTTGTGGGAGACCATATCAAAAGCCTTGCTGAAGTCAAGGTGTATCACACCCACTGACTCCCCATGTCCACAGAGCTTGTTACCTCGTCATAGAAGCTAATCAGATTAGTCAGGCAGGACTTGCCTCTGGTGAATCCATGTTGGCTACTTTTGATCACTTTCCCCTTTTCCAAGTGCTCCAAAACAGATTCCTTGAGGATTGACTCCATTATTTTCCCAGGGATTGAGGTGAGGCTCACGGGTCTATAGCTCTCTGGATTGTCCTTGTTTCCTTTTTTAAAGATGGGCACTACGTTTGCCTTCTTCCAGTCATCCGGTATCTTCCCCAATCTGCAAGAGTCTTCAAAGATAATGGCCAAAGGTTCAGCAATGACCTCTGCCAATTCCCTCAGTACTCTGGGGTGCATTAAAACCAGACCCATGGACTTGTGCACATGTCGTTTTTTTAAATAGCTCAGAACTTGTTCCTTCCCCACAGATGGCTGCCCTCCACCTTCCCATACTGTATTCAGAGATTAACATTCCCTTTTCTTTGAAACTGATCTGTGCAATGCACTTTCCAGACCATGTCACCAGATTTTACTGTGGTTGTGTAATTTAACATTCTCTGTGAGATTCCTTTGACTGCCTGTTTGTGGCTGCAGCAGTGCTTAGATAGGGTGGGGTGAAACTCTAGCTCTTAGTGGGATTGAGTCTGTGTGTCTCTGAGTACCTGCTGCCTACACACAATGAGCCCTCCCAGAGCTGAGAATATCACAGTATTTGCATTACACAGCAGCGGCTGTGCTCCTACCTCTGTGTCACTTCTGGAGGAGTCAAACATGACCAGCACCGAAGCCATTAACATCCACCACCAACTTCATCGGACTGGTCTTGTGCTTTGGATGTCTGATCAGCACCTCCCAAAACAGATTCCCTTTTTCATGGTGCAGGAAGGACAGAGGAGCACTGGGCACCTTTGGAAGTGATTGGAGGACACTTTGAAGGCATGAAATAAAAAGTGCAGCGGTGGTGTCTACGCTTGGGAGAACCTTGCCCAGGAATGTCCCCAGTGGAGAGCCGTTATCTATGAGGGGGTGGCAGAATCTGAGAGGTCCCACCACAGTGGCAGATGAGGAAAGCCAGAGAAAAGAAAAGAGGAGCCAAAGCTGACACACACTCTTAGAGCAGCTACCAACACCTGCCAATTCTATGCTGTGACCTTCTGCTCCAGAATCGGGTTCATCAAACATCAACGGCCTCACAAATAAGAAGGTGACCTGAACATGTCTTACTTGTTATGCACTGAGAACCATACCAAGAGTGTCACCGCAGGAAAAAAGTGGGAGGACTTATCTCAACAGGGCAGACCAGGAGTGTGCCCAGGAGGGTAGGAAGTAGCGGAATTTAAGGCATCAGGTCTTACCCATGGAAGCTCCATCACACAATGTATTTGTTAGTTTTTAAGGTGCTACAGGAGTGTGTGTTCTTTGTGAATCTGCATATTTGATATACCTGAGATTCATTTCCATTCCCTCTCTCTCTCTTTGTCTCCCCTGCAGACGACCTACTCCGAGGGGGACCCTAGAGGAAACCAGACCATCTCGGGTGTGCTCATCCTGGTGGGGTTTTCCTACCTCAAGAAGCTGCAAATCCTCTTGTTCCTGGTGCTTTTGGTCATCTACTTGATCACTGTGACAGGGAACCTACTTGTTATAGTCCTGATAAAGCTGAACACCTCCCTCCACACCCCCATGTATTTCTTCCTGGTAAACCTGTCTTTCCTGGAAATATGCTTCACCAGCAGTGTGGTCCCACTGTTACTCTTTCACCTCCTAGTGGAGGAAAAGACCATCTCCATTGCTGGATGTTCAGCCCAGATGTATGTGAACACCATCATGGGCCTCACCGAATGCTGCCTCCTCACAGCCATGGCCTACGACCGCTACGTGGCCATATGTCACCCCCTGCACTACACAACCATCATGAGTGGCCGGGTGTGCGGTCTGCTGGCAGGGGCTTCATGGTTCATCAGCATCTCAGTGGAAGTACCTAAGACCATGTGGATCTTCAGCCTGCCCTTCTGTGGCTCCAACCGCATCCACCACTTCTTCTGTGATATCCCACCAGTGGTGAAGCTTTTATGCACTGACGCATGGAAAATTAGGATTTTTGGTGTCATTGTGTCGGTGTTATTCATCTTGACTCCTTTCTTGTTGATAATTCTGTCCTATGTCTGCATTATCTCCTCCATCCTCAAGCTGCCTTCAGTGGAGGGAAGGCATAAAACCTTTTCCACCTGCTCAGCCCACCTAGTTGTGGTGACTTTGTTTTTTGGCCTAGCCCTTGTCACCTTCTTGATGCCCAAGTCTAGCTCCACCTCAGAGAGTGACCAAGTGATTTCCCTCTTGAATATAATTGTGCCACCAGCGTTGAACCCCATACTGTACACTCTGCGGAACAAAGAGGTGAAGGAGGCCTTTAGGAAAACAATTACGAAGAGCATCTTTGCAAAATAACTGGAGAAACCAGAGAATGAAGAGTTGTGAAAATGAGGGTAACGAAGGAAATAAAAGAATATTCTTTTGCATTTCTCACCTAGATTCTTGAGATCTTTATTTCAATATCGGCATTTGAATGACTTTGTCTTCTTCAGATCCTCAGGGAATAATGAGAAGAGAAATGTTTCTTTCAGAAAAAACCTCCTCATTTAAATTGCTCATTTTTTCCAGGAATTATATTAGGCACAACCTTTGACCAGTTTGCAAATACCTTGAAAATCAAAGGACGATATTTAACCAAAGTACTCTCCTGATTTTAGAACTTCAAAACCTGAAATGTCCAAGAAAAGTTGTTTTAAATGAGAATCATTTCATGCCAGGTACGCGTCTCTCAGCTTAGTCTTTCACAAATCAGAACATGGGAACCTGTCCTTCTCTTTAACGTCCCCTACGGCAGGGTGGTATTGATAGTGCACTGACTCTAAGGCCCTGTATTATGCTGACAGGGACAGGCATCCATGGTGTCCAACATTGAGTTCTTCCTGGGCTTCAGCAGGAGGAGAGAATGGGCTGGTTGTACTGCCAGGCCCTTCAGACAATGCAGCTTCTCCATTTGCTTTCTGAGAAATGTGAACATCTCCTTCTCTGCTTCCCAGCATCTCCTGCGGCCCCTAAGGATGGGAAGGGAGCTGCAGCCAATGGGATATGTATGGGTGGTGCCAGTGGGACATGGTGCGTTGACACCTGCTGTTCCTCCCCTGCTACGGGACAGGGCTTCTGGCTGGGACAAAACCAGGCCTTGGCTTCCTGGGCAGCTGTATCCCCTGGTTGTTGTATGTCCCAGACTCTTCCCCTCTTCCTCCTCCCCTTCATTCTCCTCCCTGTGCCCTTCTGGGCCTTTGAGTTCCGCTCTTTGGGATTCTCCTTGGTGATCTGAGGGCCGTGGTGCTGTCTCTGCCTAGAATGGCCTGAACCCCAGTGGCAACTCTGCAGCTCCACATCAGGGGAACTTTTATCTCCTTGGGCTCCTGGTGCCGCAGTCGCTGCTCCTTGGATTTCAGATGGCGCAGCTGTTGATCCCTGTTGAAGCCTTTCTCATGCAGCCCCAGGTCAAACCACTCATAGACATTCACATCCCTATGGCTAGGTCAGAGATGGGTTGGCCCAGCTTCTCCTTCCTGTAGCCAAGGGAGGTCCATACCTCTCACATGCTAGAGAGCAGACTAGGTTTCAGCATGTGGATGGTGTGGCTAAGAGGGAAGGGACAGTCCACCCTAGAGAGCTGCTGAGTGCCCTTGCTAGGTCGCGCCATCAAGGAAAGTCCCTTCAAAAAAAAGTTGCAGAGGATGAATAGGGAGGTGTGTAGCCAGACAGAATCCCCCTGCTCTACTCCATCTTGCCCCTCTTAGGTGCCTCAGAGCACAAAGCACAAAGGAAACAGCACAGTCTTAGAATGTCTGAAAGCACAGATGCACTTAGCTCAAGCCCAGTCTTTGATGCTTCAAAACACAGATGTGCTGCCTCATCATGACCCTAGACAGAAGAACACAGATAAGGGGGCTAACAGGCCAGCTGATGACCAGAGGGCCTTAAACTGCCCTTGGCTGGTACTGATAATTGAAGCGCCTACACATCGTCCCAGAAGAGGAATCTCCCGGCCATATGAAAAGAACGTTCTGTCTTAATGATTGAGTTATCTCTGTCTTACAAGTGTAAATTAAGTTGCAACTCCCTTGTAAGAACTGGTGTCACAAAGGCGAACCAGTACAATTGGTACCTTTAGATAAGGAAGAGTGTACGTGACCTAAAGGTTATTAAGAAGGGTCTGGCAGACCACTCTAACTGAGCTCCAATTACCTATACCTGCTGGTTGGGTAAGGTCATTGCCTCCCGAGGACCCAGGGGACACCCTTCTTGTACTCTTCTTCCTTAGGGATTAAGTGAAAGACTCTGTCTATGCCAGGGTCAAACGAGGCAGGGGTGAGAATTATACCTGCAATGTACTTTGGTGCACATTTAATAGTGAGAGCTCTTTAGGCTGAGGCATCTGGTCCTCGAATGGGTAACCTTTCACTTGTAATCTAATTAACATGTCATATCTATCATCCTACTAATAGTTAAGAAGATAGAGCAATAACCTTGTAACCATTAAGATTCTTGTTTCTGCTTTTAATAATTAGCAACCATTTAAGCTTCCAGCCTGACTCTTTCCAGTTACTGTAACTCGGCCGAACACAAACGAAGAACCTCAGCCGTTTGGCTACATCAGCCTGGTCAGTGGTAAGATGCAGTAAAAGCTGAGCGCTGAGTCACGTCGCCTCCATGGGGCAGACACTTGGGGCACCCGTCAGCCATCCTGGCTGCCTGCTGCGAAGCGACAGTCTGTCCTAGCAGTTAGAAACTCAGGTGGATCTCTGGGGCATCTGTCAGCCATTTTGGCTGCCCGCTGCAAAGGGACTGTCGGTCCTAGAAGTCAAAGACTCAGCTGTAACTAGGCTCCCAGACAACTCATTACCTGGCCAATCAGCTAACAAGGTGGCACTTCCTCTCTACCTAGCCTGGCCATCAGAGCATGTAACAATGACCTGAATGATCAGCGTGCAGGGCATTGTGGGACAGCTCCTTGAGGCCAATTACAGTCAACATTTGTGTCCACACCGTTCAACCTAATCATATCGACCATCACTCTGTGTCACTCAGAGAGGTGGTTTATAAAATCAGTTTGTTTAGCTGGTCATGTGAAGACACTTTGACAGCTACCTTGATGTAAACAGGCCCTGTGCCCCGCACAGCCTCTTAGTTCCAAAGCAATTTCATTGTGTACATTGCCAAAGCCTCTTATTCTACCCAGTAGCGTATGTTTGGTTTTCAGAAACAATCCCCTGACTCACCTTAACCAGGAAAATTAATTAATCCCAGGAGAACCCAATACTCCAAGAATGACAATTATTGTTGCAGCCCAAGCAAATCTCCAAAGCACAGTGATTTCAAAACAACTAGCCTAGCATCTATATGACACAACCATGACTTGGAAATCATTTCAAAATAGTAATTGAATTATTTCAAAATGGCTGAAAGTGCATATTTCAAAATAGTTATTTTGAAATAGGCACTATATATTCAGACAATGTATTCTGAAATATCGAATTGTTGTGTTGAAATACATTTTTGCTTATAATAGCGTTATTTCAAAATAGCTCTTCCGGAATAGCTTATTTCAGAATAAGGCTGCTGATGTAGACACTATCTTTGGCTACGGCTACTCGGGAAGCCCAAGTCAACAAATGTTATTGCTGGCACATATTTCTCAGCAGGATCTCTGCTGACAGATTACAGCTGCACACACAAGCAGATCAGAAGAGCAATCAGCCCTGCTCTATCTCAGCAAAACGGCTGAGCAGAAGTTCTACAGACAGGGCTGCCTGGGGAACCGGAAGCCATCTTTGTCGACAGAAGTGTCTACATAGGTGCTCTGTTGACACAACGCAGTAAACAGAGGCCTTTCTTTCTCACTAGTTCCTTTCATCTTTCCCTATCCAGCGCAGACTGGCTTAGTTTCTGTAGACTAGCTCCGCACCAATCTACTCTATCATCTATCCATTCTCTGTGGGGTCTGCCTCTCCTATTCAAATGGCAACTACGTAAACAGAGCTGCCTGGGAACCAGACATCCTCTGCCAACAAAAGTGTGTACGCTGGACCTGACTACATCAACACTCGCTTAAATCTTCGAAATGACCATGCAAATGGCCATTTTGAAGATTACTAATGAGCCGCTGAAATACAGATAGGAATAAGGGGGTTTAGCAGTTCCCGGGGTCCATTCGAAGAGGAGCCCCATCTGGAGGAGCCACAGATAATTTCAAAGTGCCGTGTCTGCCAGCATGCTAATGAGGCGCTGAATATGTATTTCAGCGCCTCACTAGTAATCTTTGAAATGGCCATTTGCATGGCCATTTCAAAGATTTGGGCTCACGTAGACACAGCCCCTCAGTAGAGAGAGTAATGCCAACAGATCGTCATGCCTCAGATTTTGGAGGAGTAATCATATTAATGCAAATGCAGAGTTCAGTCAAGTTTCTGTCAACAGAATGCTTTCTGTGTCTGGACACTCTCTGCAATATGTCAACAGAAGTCCTCTTCTATCAACAAAACTCTCTAGAGTCAACCCAGCCTAAGGGTCCGGTGACAGAGGGGCTTTTGACGGCACAGGCATGTCCACACAGCCTCTATACCCTCTGCCGAGTCCGAGCTCTTTCACTGCTATGATAACAAGCAACAAGACCAGGCTAATGAGCAGCCATTTGCAATTTAGAGGCTTCTTTTTAGCATGGATCTGCCAGGAAAGCCCCGCCCTGTAGATCCAGTGGAACAGGGAGAGTTATAACCTGCTGGGTTTTCTGGATAAATCTCAACAGAGCTTCTTGGCTTGGCAGATGCTCCATGGGTTTTGTTGTCAGAAGGTGCCCCTGTGGACAGTTCTGTCAACAGAAGTTGCCTGTGTAGACATGGCCTTTGTGTATCAATGAACTCTTTGTCCTGTACTTAGGAGTGCGGCCAGGGCAGGAGATAGGCGTGGCCTGCAATTGTCCTTGGTGATTTGCTTTCATCCCAACTCACAATGGATTTCTGTTGAAAAGGGGCTCAGGTCTCACGGACTTTTATGGGAGATGCAGATCTCAGATGTTGCTGTTAAAAGGAAATAAATTCTTCACCTGTGGGATCAAAACCCTTTCTTCCAAGGCATCTAAAGGGGCATTTCATGTATAGTTACCAGGATGGTGTAATGCTTTTGATGTTATCAACCAACATGATTTCCCTACAAAGCTGGCCATCTAATTTATGTCTTTCAAATACACAAGACTATAATTTCTACTCTTTGGGGGCTATTTGGCACCTCAGGAATCTGTTACTTTGTCTTCAAATTTCACTGCCAGCATGTCTACATTTCCTGAATGTTAGGAGTTACACTCGTGTCTCCCTGGGTTGTTTCACATCATCAGAATTTGAGTCAACAAGCGACCTCCAGATCATCTCCTCTGATCTCACCTGTCTCACTTGGTGTTTTATCATGTTAGAAGAGTCTTGACCATTGTGGCTTAGACTCCAGGCCTCCCATTGGATCTGTGAAACCTGGACTTATGTTTCAAGCCCTTCTATTACTAACATTGGTTGAGGTCTATCCCAATAAGTGTGAAGTAAAAGGATTAGTGACCTATGGGGGGAAAAATAATTGATCTCTCTACAGCGATAAACAAGAAATCAAGCAAAGCAGTGGGAACCCTTCAGAACACACATTAGCTGCGTCTACACGTGCACGCTACTTCGAAGTAGCGGCACTAACTTCGAAATAGCGCCCGTCACGTCTACACGCGTCGGGCGCTATTTCGAAGTTGAAATCGACGTTAGGCGGCGAGACGTCGAAGTCGCTAACCCCATGAGGGGATGGGAATAGCGCCCTACTTCGACGTTCAACATCGAAGTAGGGACGTGTAGACGATCCGCGTCCCGCAACATCGAAATAGCGGGGTCCTCCATGGCGGCCATCAGCTGGGGGGTTGAGAGATACTCTCTCTCCAGCCCTTGCGGGGCTCTGTGGTCACCGTGGGCAGCAGCCCTTAGCCCAGGGCTTCTGGCTGCTGCTGCTGCAGCTGGGGGTCCGTGCTGCATATACAGGGTCTGCAACTAGTTGTTGGCTCTGTGTATCTTGCACTGTTTAATGAAAGTGTGTCTGGGAGGGGCCCTTTAAGGGAGCGACTTGCTGTTGAGTCCGCCCCGTGACCCTGTCTGCAGCTGTGCCTGGCTCCCTTATTTCGATGGCTGCGTCTACACGTGCACGCTACTTCGAAGTAGCGGCAGTAACTTCGAAATAGCGCCCGTCACGTCTACACGTGTTGGGCGCTATTTCGAAGTTGAAATCGACGTTAGGCGGCGAGACGTCGAAGTCGCTAACCCCATGAGCGGATGGGAATAGCGCCCTACTTCGACGTTCAACATCGAAGTAGGGACGTGTAGACGATCCGCGTCCCGCAACATCGAAATAGCGGGGTCCTCCATGGCGGCCATCAGCTGGGGGGTTGAGAGATACTCTCTCTCCAGCCCTTGCGGGGCTCTGTGGTCACCGTGTGCAGCAGCCCTTAGCCCAGGGCTTCTGGCTGCTGCTGCTGCAGCTGGGGGTCCGTGCTGCATATACAGGGTCTGCAACTAGTTGTTGGCTCTGTGTATCTTGCACTGTTTAATGAAAGTGTGTCTGGGAGGGGCCCTTTAAGGGAGCGACTTGCTGTTGAGTCCGCCCCGTGACCCTGTCTGCAGCTGTGCCTGGCTCCCTTATTTCGATGTGTGCTACTTTGGCGTGTAGACGTTCCCTCGCTGTGCCTATTTCGATGTTGGGCTGAGCAACGTCGAAGTTGAACATCGACGTTGCCAGCCCTGGAGGACGTGTAGACGTTATTCATCGAAATAGCCTATTTCGATGTCGCAACATCGAAATAAGCTATTTCGAAGTTGGGTGCACGTGTAGACGTAGCCATTATGAACAACAGCAGCAGCGTAACGCATGATAAATTGTATCCTGGCTGATATTCCTCAGGAGATGTGGGTGGGATGAGCTGTGGAGCTGAAGGGGAAGAGAAGGAAGATAACACCTCGAACTTTGTCCTGTTTTGGAGGCAGAGGAGTTAGTACCTGGCTGCTCAGTTCCTCCTGTGCTGTTGCAACCTACCCTTCCGGGCGGCGTGTGTGTGGATTTCCCACCAGTGTACATAGAACTGCCAATCCCAGAGTGTCACCCCCTCTGCGGGAGTGCTGCAAACCTGCCCATCTATTTGACAGAGGAGAGAGAACTGAGAAAAGCCAATCAGTCCCATAACCAATGTGCTGGGACCAGACTGCTGTCCCCCAATGGAAGGGATGCGCCTGCTCCTTCTGTGTGTAAGAGCAGCTGCTTCTGCCGCCCCTTGGGAACGGCCCCATGGACCCACCCATGACAATTGAGTGCAGGGAAAGAACTTTCATTAACACTTCATCCAAACCGTAGAACTCCCTCCAGACACACACCACCTTCCTCTGTGATGGGTCATTGTTCATCAGCAACAATCCCAAAGAGAAAGAGTCCCCTAATGAGCCACCCAGCACATTTCCTGCTGCACAGAACCCCACAGGAGCCCTGCTTTCCAGCACAGAGTTTATTGTAAGTGTCTGGGAGCTTGTTCTGAAAACTGACCAGAGCCAAAGGGCACCCCATGGAGGGTAGGGATAGCTCACAGGTTTGAGTGCTTGCTTAATAAGCTAAAGTTTGTGAGTTGGATTCTTTAGGGAGCTGAGTAAACATATTTTTGCTGATGACCGAAAACTAGGGGGAGAGGTAGATACGTTGCAGGGTAGAGAGAGAATCCAGAGTGACCTGGATAAATTGGAGGAATAGGGCAAAAGAAATCTGATGCGGTTCAAAAAGGAAAAGTGTAGAGTCTGCACCTGGGGCAGAAGAATCCCAAGCATTGTTACAGGCTGGGGACCAACTGGTTCAGCAGCAGTAGGATGGAAAGGGACCTAGGGGTTATGGTGGATGAAAGGCTGGATATGAGCACACGGTGTGCCCTTGTAGCCAAGAAGGCTAACGGCATACCAGGGTGCATTAGGAGGAGCATTTCGAGCCGACCTAGAGAAGTAGTTATTCCCTTCTTTTCAGCACTGCTGGGGCCACATCTGGAATATTGTGTCCAGTTTGGTCTCCCCAGTATAAAAAGGATGTGGATTTGGTGGAGCAGGTTCAGCAAAGGGCAACAAAAATGATTAAGGGGCTGCAGCACAAGACCTATGAGGAGAGGCTGAGGGATTTGGGCTTGTTTAGTTTACAGAAGAGAAGACTGAGGGGTGATTTAATAGCAGCCTTCAACTTCCTGAAGGGAACCTCTAAAGAGGAGGGTGAGAAACTTTTCTCAGTAGTGTCAGATGGCAGAACAAAGAGTAATGGTCTGAAGTTAAAGAGGGAGAGGTGTAGGTTAGATGTTAGGAAAAACTACTTCCCCAGGTGGGTGGTGAAGCACTGTAATGCGTTGCCTAGAGAGGTGGTGGATTCTCCACTCTTGAGGTTTTTAAGTCCCAGCTTGACAAGGTCCTGGCTGGGATGACTTACTGGGGGTTGATCCTGTTTGAAGCAGGGGGCTGGACTAGATGACCTCCTGAGGTCTCTTCAAGCCCTATAATTCTGTGATTCTGTGTGATTCTGTGAACCGTCCCACTGATTGCTCTGAGCTTTGGCTGTGGGACTCAAAGAGGGAAATGGGTGCTATGGGGATGGCAGAGGGCCTAGAAGTGAGGCTGCTCGGGTTCTTTTCCCAGCTCTAGGAGGGGAGTGGGGCTGCATGTTCAGAGTACATGGGCTGGGGAGTCACAGCTCCTAAGTTCTCATTCATCAGACACATCCATCAGACAGAGAGAAACATCTGCAAGACCTTCACCAATCTGTCCTCAAGCTACAATACCAACCTAAGGAAGTGAGGAAACAGATTGATAGAGCCAGACGGGTACCCAGAAGCCACCTTTTACAAGACAGGCCTCGCAAGCAAAAGAAGAAAACACCAAAGACCATCATATACAGCCCCCACCTAAGGCCTCTGCAGTGTATCATCAGTGATCTGCAACCCATCCTGAACAATGATCCTTCACTTACAGACCTTGGGAGGCAGGCCTGTCCTCACCTCCAGACAGCCTGCCAACCTTAAACAAATCCTCACCAGCCACTATAGATCACAAAACGGTAACTCTAAGCCTGGAACCATTCCCTGCAACAAACCCCGCTGCCAACTCTGCTCACATATCTACACCAGTGATACCATCACAGGACCTAACACCAACTATACCATCAAAGGCTCCTTTACCTGCACATCTATGAAGATAATATATGCCATCATGTGCCAGCAAAGCCCCACTGCCATTTACATTGGCCAAACTGGACAGTCTGTAAGTAAAAGAATAAATGGACATAAATCAGACATCAGGAATGGTAATGTACAGAAGCCTGTAACAGAACACTTAAATCTCCCTGGACACTCAGTAGCAGATTTAAGGGTGGCAGTCCTGAAACGAAGAAATTTCAAAAATCAAATGGAGAGAGAAATCTCTGAGCTGCAATTTATTTGCAAATTTGACTCCATTAACCAAGGATTAAACAGAGACTGGGAGTGGCTCGCACCTTACAAAAGGAGCTTCTCTGCCCTGGGTGTTAACATCTCCACATTAGACTGAGAATGGGCCATTTCCCCCTCCTCGCCCTGTCTTATCTGACTTGTGTTTTCCTCTCTTCATACAAACTGCTGACAAAAGCCTTTTCCACCCTGACTGAATAGACCGTGTCAGCTCTGGCCCTCCGTTTTACTGGGACCCTACCCTTTAAATAACGCTCTGAAACCACCCCCAGCTCATACATCTGACAAAGCAGGTCTTTGCCCACAAAACTTATGCTCCAAAATATCTGTTAGTCTACAAGGTGCCACAGGACTTCTTGTTGTTCTTGAAGATACAGACTAGCATGGTTACCTCTCTGATATAAGTTCTCATTGTGGCTTTGAGACATGAGTGGGGCCCACAGGCTGAGTCTCAGGAAAATGGAATCAGGAACCCGGGGCTTTGTACCTGATTCTGCTACCAACATTTTGTATTGTGTTTCCCAGGAAAAATCTTTCTTTCTCCTATATAAAAGCATTTTCTTGACTCCCAGAGCCCATTGCCTTACCCATTGTCATATGGTTTCCCACAGTTAGTAAATCCCATGGTGATTTCCACCTGGAAAACACACATGATGAAGATAGAACTTCCTATGAAATCGCTGAACTGGTGAATTTTGTTTCATTGCAGTTGGGGGCAGTGTAGTTCTTGCTCCAAGGATCATCACTGGAAATTTGCCCAAGGGACTTATTCCCAGAAGCCAGTGAATGTGATAAAAACACCTCTGTTTCCTTCCACAAGTACAGAGTCTGCAGCACGTAGGAGATGGAACTGCACATCCTTAACAAGGTAGGTTATAAAGGAATGACTTCAGCCTCCAGCCATTCTCCCACTCAAGTCCATCAACGTTGTGTCCCACTTGGCAACTGGAGAAAAATCATGTCACTGGTTTCTTCATTTCAATTTTCTGTCCATGTGTACAGAATATTAGTATGTGTCTGAGCACAAGGATTATGTGTGTAATCACATCTATCTATCTATCTATCCCCATACACCGTACCTATCTATGTATCTATCTCTTCCCATACACCATCTCTCTATCTATCTATCTATCCCCATACACCGTATCTATCTATGTATCTATCTCTTCCCATACACCATCTCTATCTATCTATCTATCCCCGTACACCGTATCTATCTATCTATCCCCATACACCATGTCTATCTATCTTTCTATCTATCTCTTCCCATACACCGTATCTATCTATCTATCTCTTCCTATACACCGTATCTATCTATCTATCTATCTATCTATGTGTCAAATCCAGTCAAATCCACCTGTCAGTTTGTCTATTAGTATATATTTGGATCTCTTGGTCTCTGAGTCTATCAGTCAGAAATCAAGTACTTCATAATCACGGGTCAGGACAAAAGCTTTATTTCACAGGCATAACAGTACCTTACACTAGGTGAACTTCCAGTCACAGAATTCCATAATACCCACAAGAGTGTTATAAGCAAGACACAGTGGTCGTGTCTACACTAGCCCAAAACTTCGAAATGGCCATGCAAATGGCCATTTTGAAGTTTACTAATGACGCGCTAAAAGCTATGAGCAGATAGGAATAAGGGGACGTCGAAGTAGGCGGGGTCCTTTCGAAAAGGAGACCCGTCTGGACTAGCCGCACGGCTGTGAGCAGCGTCAATTTCGAAGTGCTGTGGCCACCTGCATGCTAATGAGGCGCTAAATATGTATTTCAGCGCTTCATTAGTAAACTTCAAAATGGGCATTTGCATGGCCATTTCGAAGTTTTTGGCTAGGGTAGACATAGTCAATAAGTCATTTTGCTCTACTCTGTGCTGTTTAGGCCTGAATTGAAGTGCTGTGTCCTGTTTTGGACATCACTTTTAAAGAAAGATATGGGGAAATTGGAGAAGGTCCTGAGAAGAGCAGCAAGGATTATGAAAGGGCTAGAGAACATGAGATCTGAGGGAAGACAGAAGCAACTGGAGTTGTTAAATTTTGAAAAAACAAGACTTAGAGGAGACATGATAGAATTTTACAATTACTGATAGAGGGTTACAAGGAAGACGGAGAAAAATTATTCTCTGTGACCTCTGAGAATAAGTCAAGAAGCAATGGGCTCAAACTGCAAAAGGGAGGTTTAGGTGGACATCAGAAAAACTCCTAATGGTCAGGGTGATTAAACACTGGAATAAGTTGCCCAGGGAGATTCTGGAATCTCCATCTTTGGAGATATTAAGGACAGATTGGACAGACATGTACCAGGGATTGTCTGGAGATGCTTGGTCCTGCATTGAGGGCAGGGGACAGGTCTTAGGGAGCTCTCGATGTCCCTTCCTGTTCTATCAGTCTATGTTTCTAGGAGTGATAGGAGAGCTCCACACCTGCCTTGAATCTATCTATTATTTTTGTTCTTGTTTTGCTGGTGGCATTTTTCTTCTCCCCCCTCTTCTGTTTACTCCATCTATTCCCCTAACCTCATCACCATCCCATGAATCTAAATGGAAATGTGTGTGTTTTTAAGGCACGTGCTGTATTTGGATCTGAATCCACATGGCTGGGTGGGCTCAGTCTGATCTCTTCTCATAATGCTCCAAACCAGGGGCCTAAGAGTTAAGTGTCTTGTAGATGAATTTCCATCAACCCTGTATCCACATGCCATCTGCTTCTTTTTGTGCTTTCATGTTTGCCTGTATATACATTAGTTCTCTGGATCCCATGAAGATCTCTGAAAATATCACTCCACTGTCAGTGTTAAGAATCCATATGGACCATATTCCTCAAGGTGAGAAAACTGCTGCATTTATTTGAGTCCAGTCCAAATGTCAGTCCATAAATATATGAAAATCCCTTGTGGACAAATTATTTCAACTCTATGAGGGTTTTTTTCATGAAAAACCTTCGACATTGACAGAAGTTTTGAAGTTTCTGATTAATTTCATGTTAGAGCTTCTGAACTGTGATTAGGTCTATTGCTCTTTCATAATATATATCAATTAACAGTGGAAAAAAATATTGGAACACAGGAATTGGCTATAAAATGGAAATGCCATTTTCCTGCCAGCTCTGCATTTACGGCAAATGAGGAAACGCTCACAAAAGTCAAAGAAGTCTCCCTGGAGTAGCTCCTAACGGAGAAAGAAATCCTTCTGCTTCTCCAGGATCCAGCTATGGACAATATCATTTGGTTTTGTTTTCCCTGCTTGTCCTCAGTGCACTTTACCTGGCGCTCCACCAGAATGTCCTTAGGCACTTTGTTTTAGTTGTCTCTCCCTGGTGATTGTCTTCTGTCTTAATCCGTCTGAGTGTGTGCTCATGTGTGCTGCTCCCTTTGGGAACACTGGACCTGGCTATAAAATGGGCGTTGTATTTCCCAGCCAGCTCTGCGTTAGGTGCACTGGTGATGATCAGCAAAGTGCTCACAAAAACCAAATAAATCTACTTTCTCCAAAGCAGCTGTTAAGGGCAGCTGAATTATTTCCACCTTGTGTGCAGGCTTCTGCATTGAGAGCTTGTCATTCCCTTTTCTTTTAAATTGTTCTGTGCAGTGCACTTTCCAGAGTGTGTCAACAGATTTTGCTGTGGATGTGTGATTTAATTTCCTCTAGGGGAATCCTTTGCTTGCCTGTGTGTTCTGGCAGCACTGCTTAGATGGGGTGGAGTGAATCTCTGGCTCTCTGTGTGGTTGTGTGTTTGTCTCTGTGTCTCTGAGTAGCTGCTTCCTGCACTCTATGAGCGTTCCCAGAGCTGAGCTGATCACAATATTTGCATTACACAACAGCGGCTGTGGGCCTATCACAGAATCACAAAATTACAGGGCTGGAAGGGACCTCAGGAGGTCATCTAGTCCAGACCCCTGCTTCAAACAGGATCAACCCCCCACTAAGTCATCCCAGCCAGGACTTTGTCAAGCTGGGACATAATAACCTCAAGGGATGGAGAATCCACCACCTCTCTAGGCAACGCATTCCCATGCTTCACCACCCTCCTGGGGAAGTAGTTTTTACTAATATCTAACCTACACCTCTCCCTCTTCAACTTCTGACCATTACTCCTTGTTCTGCCAACTGACACCACAGAGAACAGTTTCTCACCTTCCTCTTTAGAGCTCCCCTTCAGGAAGTTGAAGGCTGCTATTAAATCACCCCTCAGTCTTCTTGTCATGGCTCCTTCCCCACTCTAGCATGGCAAATGTAGAAGTGAGGGCCAGCAAAAGTACCTCCAAAACCTTATCTACCAGGTTTTGGTATAAACTTCCACCCCACCGAAAATCCTAAAAAACCCTTAGATTTTGGGGATAAAATTCGCTGCCACCACTCAAGTAATAATAAGGAAACCAGGGAGAGACTCCTTGGGAAATCGCAGCCTCAAAAGTAAAAAACCAGGACACCAACTTTAACCAATACCAGGTTAATAAAAAGAAGAAGAGAGAACTTTTATTATTACAACAATATTTGTGCTGCGAGCCTCATGACTAGATGGAAGAGTCACAAAGTAAAACACATGGGGAGTCTCCACCCTGGGGCTAGAACTTAGTTACAAGGAGAGTAAAAGAACATTTCTAAAAAGTGCCCAGACAGCAGATCCCACGTCCCAAACCATAAAACAATAAAGCCTGACGGATTTATCTAAACTATACCCTACTTACAGAAGATTGGGGGGCCTGTTCTTGGAGGGAGATATTCTGTGTCTGTCTCCCTCATGGCTGGAAAGAACAAGCAGGAACAGAGGACTGAAAAAGGGAGGAGCTAAAAATTCCTTCATCCCAGTTTGAAATTCTTGCGCGCATTCTGAAAGGCCAACCCCACCTGGCTAAGGAGGTTAACCCTTTTTCTCCCAGGCTGCTGGCTAACCCTCATGATCATGACACTTCTCTTCTGTAAACTAAACAAGCCTAAATCCCTTAGCCTCTCCCCATAGGTCTTGTGCTCCAGACCCTTAATCATTTTTGTTGCCCTTCGCTGAACCTGCTCCACCAAATCCACATCCTTTTTATACTCGGGGGGCCCAAAACTGGACACAATATTCCAGACGTGGTCTCAGCAGTGCCAAATAGATGGGAACAATCACTCCTCTAGATCTACTCCCAGTGTTCCTCCTAATACACCCTAGTATGACGTTAGCCTTCTTGGCTACAAGGGCACAGTGTTTACTCATATCCAGCCTTTCATCCACCATAACCCCCAGGTCCCTTTCCATCGTACTGCTGCTGAGCCAGTCGGTCCCCAGACTATAACAATGCTTGGGATCCTTCCACCTGGGGTGCAGGACTCTGCACTTCTCCTTGTTGAAACACATCAGATTTCTTTTGGCCCAGTCCTCCAGTTTATCCAGGTCACTCTGGATTCTCTCTCTACCCTCCAACATATCTTCCTCTCCCCCTGGTTCTGTGTCATCTGCATACATGCTAAGGGTGGAATCCAGTCCTTCATCCAGGTCATTAATAAAGAAGTTTAATAACACTGGCCCCAGAACTGAGCCTTGTGGAACTCTGCTTGAACCCAACCGCCATCCAGATATTGAGCCATTGACCACTACCTGTTGGGCCCGACCTTCAAGCCAGTTTTCTCTCCATCTTATAGTCCAATGATCCAATAAATATTTCCTTAACTTGTGGACAAGAATGTTGTGGGAGACCTTATCAAAAGGTATGTTGAAGTCAAGGTATATAACATCCACCAACTTCCCCATATCCACAGAGCCTGTTACTTTGTCATAGAAGCTAATCAGATTGGTTATTCAGAGACAAATTGATTGGTCTCTGTTTCAGTGCCAGAAGATTTGAATATGACCAGCACTGAATCCATTCACATCCACCAACAACTTCATTGGACCGGTCTTGTGGTTCGGATGTCTCATCAGCACCTCCCAAAACAGATCTACTTTCCGATTTCAGAGGAAGGAGAAAGGAGCCCTGGCGGCCTGTGGATGCAATATAAGGACATGTTTAAGGCACCAAAGTGAAAGTGCAGCATCAGTGTCGATGCTTGGGAGAACCTGGCCCAGGATTATCCCTAGCAGAGAACAGTTACCTGAGAGGGGGTGCCAGAATTTGACAGGTCCCAGCGCAGTGCAGAGAAGGAAAGCTGGAGAAGAGGAAAAGAGGAGCCAAAACTCAGCCACTACCCTACAGTGGCTACCAACACTCGCCCCTTCTATGCTATGACCCACAGCTGCAGAATCGGGCTCATCAGCCATCAACGGCCTTGAGAAAAGAAGGTGACTTGAAGATGTCCTGCTCGTTGTCAAGTGAGAACCATGCCAAGAGTGTCACTGCAGGGTGAGGCAGGAGGACTTATCTCGACAAGGCAGACCTGAAGTGTGCCCAGGAGGGTAGGAAGTAGGGGAATTTGAGGAATAAGGTCTTAGCCGTGGAAGTTCAATCACATAATACATTTGTTAGTTCATAAGGTGTTACAGGACTCTGTGTTCTTTGTGACTCTGCATATTTGCTAAACCTGAGATTAATTTCCAGTATCTCTTTCATTGTCTCCCTTACAGATGGCCTACACCAAGAGTGATCCTAGAGGGAACCAGACCATCTCCGATGTACTCATCCTGGTGGGGTTCTCCTACCTCCACAAGCTGCAAATCCTTCTCTTTGTGGTGCTTCTGGTCATCTACCTGGTCACCCTGATGGGGAACCTGCTGGTTATTTTCCTGATAAAGCTAAACTCCTCCCTCCACACCCCCATGTATTTCTTCCTGGTGAACCTGTCTTACCTGGAAATCTGCTTCACCAGTGGTGTGGTCCCAAAGCTATTGGTTCACCTCCTGGTGGAGGAAAAGACCATCTCCATTGCAGGCTGTGCAGCCCAGATGTATGTCAACACCATCATGGGCCTCAGCGAATGCTGCCTTCTCACTGCCATGGCCTACGACCGCTACGTGGCCATATGTCACCCCTTGCACTACACAACCATCATGAGTGGCCGCGTTTGTGCTCTGCTCGCGGTGGTTTCTTGGTTCATTGGCATCTCAGTGGAAGTACCAAAGACCATCTGGACCTTCAGTCTGCCCTTCTGCGGCTCCAACCGCATCCACCACTTCTTCTGTGACGTTCCACCAGTGTTGAAGCTTTTATGCATTGACACATGGAAAATTAGGATGTTTAGTGTCAGTGTGTCGGTGCTATTTATCCTGTGCCCTTTCTTGTTGATAATCCTGTCCTACATCTGCATTATCTTCTCCATCCTCAAGCTGCAGTCGGTGGAGGCAAGGCGTAAAGCCTTCTCCACTTGCTCCGCCCACCTTGTGGTGGTGACTTTGTTCTACGGACCGGCCCTGATTAATTTCCTCATACCCAAGTCTAGCTCCACCTCAGAGACTGACCAAGTGATTTCCCTCTTGAATATAATTGTGCCACCAGCGTTGAACCCCATACTGTACACTCTGAGGAACAAAGAGGTGAAGGAGGCCTTCAGAAAAACAATTGAGAAGAGTCACTTTGCAAATAACTGGAGAAGTCTGAGAACAAAACGTAATGAAATGGGGGCCTCATAAGAGAAATCCAAGAATATATTTTTGAATTTCTCACAATGACTCTTGATACTTTCATTTAAAGATCGTCATTTGAATGGCTTTGTCTCTTCTAATCCTCAGGGACTAATGGAAAGAAAAATGGGTGTTTCAGAAAAACCCTCCTCATTTGTATTACTTATTTTTTTCAGGAATTATAATACGCGGAAACTTGGACCAGTTTTCATATACATTGATGGAATCCCTGGTGTCTTCTGGTGCTCCATACCATCCAGTCTGGCAGAGAAAGAAACTCTGGTCTCTGCTATTCTGCCCCTCCCCATTCTGTAGAGCAACACAGACTCTAACCAGGCCATTAATATTAATATTTATTAATCTCCAGGACAGCTCAGCTATCCTTACAGCTGATGGCTCAGGACAGAATCACAGAATCACAGAATCCTAGGTCTGGAAAGGACGTCAGGAGGTCATCTAATCCAGCCGCCTACTTCAAGCAGGATCAACCCCCACTAAGTCATCCCAGCCAGGACTTTGTCAAGCTGGGACTTAAAAACCTCAAGAGATGGAGAATCCACCACCTCTCTAGGCAACGCATTCCAGTGCTTCACCGCCCTCCGAAGGAAGAAGTTTTTCTTAATATCTAATCTACACCTCTCCCTCTTCATCTTCAGACCATTACTCCTTGTTCTGCCATCTGACACCACTGAGAACAATTTCTCACCCTCCTCTTTAGAGCTCCACTTCAGGAAGTTGAAAGCTGCTATTAAATCACCCCTCATTCTTCACTTCTGTAAACTAAACAAACCCAAATCCCTCAGCCTCTTCTCACAGGTCTTGTGCTCCAGACCCTGAATCATTTTTGTTGCCCTCTGCTGAACCTGCTCCACCAAATCCACATCCTTTTTATACTGGGGGGCCCAAAACTGGACACAATATTCCAGATGTGGCCTCAGCAGTGCTGAATAAAGGGGAATAACTACTTCCCTAGATCCACTCGAAATGCTCCTCCTACTGCACCCTAGTATGCCGTTAGCCTTCTTGGTTACAAGGGCACAGTGTTTACTCATATCCCTTTCATCCTCCATAACCCCGAGGTCCCTTTCCATCGTACTGCTGCTGAGCCAGTCGGTCCCCAGCCTGTAACAATGCTTGGGGTTCTTTCGCCCCAGGTTCAGGACTCTACACTTCTCCTTGTTGAACCGCATCAGATTTCTTTTGGCCCAGCCCTCCAATTTATCCAGAAACACACCCTCAAAGAGGACTCGTACACCCAAAAAATCCATCTTTTTGCATATAAATATTTTACACACAGCAAGCTCATAAATTTGATGTCCCCCCACCCCCTTTAGCCATGAAGGAGTGATATGCACAACAGTTGCTGTCCCCTACCCCCAGGTAACAATGACAACCGATAATAAACAAAGTGTTTTTATTCGTTATAAAAAAGTAGGCCTGAAGTGATTGCAAGTGGGAACTAACAGGTTAAGAAAGTTACTAAGTTAAAATAAACAAAAGACGCTGCTAAACTCTAAGATGCTAAGAAACTTGTAACATGGAAAGTCTTATCCTAAACAGTTGTTCTTATCTCACCAGAAATGCTTCAACTCAGGCTTGCTTTTTACTGTGGTCTGGGTCTGCAGCTTTTTTCTGTAGTACTTAAAGGCTTTTGTTTTCAGGTTTCTTTGGGTGAAAGACCGTAGGGTGGGTGAGACAGTTTCAAAGGCCATCTGAAGACAAAGACCTTCTTACTTTCATAGAATCAGAGAATCATAGGGCTGGAAGGGACCTCTGGAGTTCATTGAGTCCAGCCCCCTGCCTAAAGCAGGATCAACCCCAACTAAATCATCCCAGGCAACGCTTTGTCAAGCTGGGACTTAAAAACATCTAGGGATGGAGATCCATCACCTGTCTATTAACACATTCTAGTGCTTCATCATCCTCCGAGTGAAATAGCTTTTTCCTAATATTAAACCTACACCTCCCACTCTGTCACTTGCAATCATTTCTCCTATTTCTGCCATCTGTCACTACTCAGAACAGTCTCTCTCCAACCTCTTTAGAGCCTGACTTCATGAAGTTGAATGCTGCTATCAAATTGCGCCTCACTCTTCTTTTCTGCAAACTAAATAAACCCAAATCCCTCAGCCTCTCCTCATAGGTTTTGTGCTCCAGCTCCTTAATCATTTTGGTTGCCCTCTGCTGGACCACTTCCATGTCTTAAAAAGATGTTCCCCAGGGAGGGAACATTTTGTCCAGTCTCCCCATCCCCATGGAAAAGGACAAGAGTCAGGATGGATTCTAGTACCAGGTGGCAAGGTGATATGTCTTTGTAGGTCAAACCACAGTTTGGGCTTATGGGAAAACTAGAACCATTCAGAGGTCCTTGGTTCAGCAGATTATTGTAGTAAAGAGAGGGCCTGACAATCAGGCTTGGTGTCAGGTTAAAAGCCCACAACAACAGTTAATGCTTTGTTAAGATAGAGCAAAGCTAAAGTCCTCAAGCCTGAACAACAAGGGTTATAGCAAAAACAGTGACCGAGTAGATTCCGCTCACAGAAATGCAGCAACAGTCAGGCCTGGTAAGTCACAGGGCCTAAAAGCACATAAAAAACACCTAAAAGTACCCAGTGCCAGGCACTTAGTGATACACAAACCCATCCTGCAGAGGGAATTCGTGTCTAACTAATCTATTAGAATTCTTTGAAGGGGTTAATAAACATGCGGACAAGGGGCACCCAGTGGACATAATATACCTAGATTTCCAGAAAACCTTTGACACGGTCCCACACCAAAGGCTTTTATGTAAATTAGGTGGTCATGGGGTAGGAGGAAAGATCCTTTCATGGATCGGGAATTGGTTAAAAGACAGAAAACAAAGGGTTGGAATAAATGGTAAATTTTCACAATGGAGGAGGGTAACTAGTGGTGTTCCCCAGGGATCAGTCCTGGGACCGATCCTGTTCAACTTGTTCATCAATGATCTAGAAAATGAGGTAAGCAGTGAGGTGGCAAAGTTTGCAGATGACACCAAGTTGTTCAGGACAGTCAAAACCAAAACAGATTGTGAAGAACTACAAAAAGATCTCAGCAAACTGAGTGATTGGGCAGCAAAATGGCAAATAAAATTTAATGTGGGGAAGTGTAAGGTAATGCATGTTGGAAAAAATAACCCAAATTACACGTACAACATGATGGGGTCAAATTTAGCTATGACAGATCACGAAAGGGATCTTGGAGTTATAGTGGATAGTTCTCTGAAGACATCCACGCAGTGTGCAGCGGCAGTTAGTAAAGCAAATAGGATGTTAGGAATTATTAAAAAAGGGATCGATAATAAGACAAAAGATATCATACTTCCCCTATATAAAACTATGGTACGCCCACATCTTGAGTACTGCGTGCAGATGTGGTCTCCTCACCTCAAAAAAGATATATTGGCATTAGAAAAGGTTCAGAAAAGGGCGACTAAGATGATTAGGGGTTTGGAACGGGTCCCATATGGGGAGAGGCTAGAGAGACTGGGACTTTTCAGTTTGGAAAAGAGGCGATTGAGGGGCGATATGATAGAGGTATATAAAATCATGAATGGTGTGGAGAAAGTGAATATAGAAAAATGATTTACCTTTTCCCATAATACAAGAACTAGGGAACATCAAATGAAATTGATGGGCAGTAGGTTCAAAACTACTAAAAGGAAATTTTTCTTCACACAGCGCACAGTCAACCTGTGGAAATCCTTGTCAGAGGAGGCTGTGAAGGCCAGGACTCTATTAGGGTTTAAAAAAGAGCTTGATAAATTTTTGAGGTTAGGTCCATAAATGGCTATTAGCCAGGGATAAAGTATGGTGCCCTGGCCTTCATAACAAGGGCAGGAGATGGATGGCAGGAGATAAATCACTTGATCATTGTCTTCTGTTCTCCTTCTCTGGGGCACCTGGCATTGGCCACCGTCGACAGATGGGATGCTGGGCTGGATGGACCTTTGGTCTGACCCAGTATGGCCATTCTTATGTTCTTATGTTCTTATGTACCATGCACTCCCCAGCCCCTCCCCGTAGATAATAGCGTAACACCAGGTACATTCCGATCCAAGTTCAGGTACGGTTCTTAATGACACTATAATGGATGGTGTTGTTTTGATGGCACCACCACTATTCCCTAAATTAATGGGTAGATCTAATGACATTGGGGAAGCGTCGATATATTACAATGAAAGGGGTTGTACCTGGCTACAGGTGTACGTAACTTCTTTGTACCTGAGTATAAAACTGTATGTCACACTGAATGTATCTCCTTGTTTAGGAGAGAGTATTGGGGCTCTCTGGCCCCCTGAAAATATACCAAGGCCATTGTTGCGGCATATGAAGCACCAACATAAAACCATAGACACCTAATCTTGATGCCTGGGGGGTTGGAGACCATACATCAATGACAATGAAACCTCGTTCCAGTGCCTTTGTACCTCACTTGATTTGTGGTTCTTGGGGGCTCTCCAAGGTCTGCAGTGTCGGCTTACCGCGGAGTCTACGCTGTTGTCCAAAGAGAGCACATGCATGCAGCCAAGGTGATTAACATCAAAGTGAGCAGACTGGACATCCAAGCACCATTCTGGTAAAGTATCAGAGAGGTAGCCATGTTAGTCTGTAGCTTCGAGAACAACAAGAAGTTTTGTGGCACCTGATAGACTAAGAGAGATTTTGGAGCATAAGCTTTCGTGGGCAAAGACCTGCTTCATCAGATGCATCTGATGAAGCGGGTCTTTGCCCACGAAAGCTTATGCTCCAAAATCTCTCTTAGTCTATCAGGTGCTACAAAACTTCTTGTCATTCTGGTAAAGACACCCAATTAACAATTGTAACTTCAAAATTGACACAGTGCATGTTGCATTCTTCACAAGCATCTTTGAGTTATGAGTAATCATATTTATATGGCAATTTTCATAAAAAGTGGGGGCCCATAACACCCTTCACTCCCTTCTCTACAGCACATGCCCTGTAGTGTCCCTCAGCTTCCACACAGAGGTTATTGTAATGTTCCTGAGAGCTTGCCCTGATTCTGGTCCTCCTGAAAACTGGCTGAAGACAGAGGGAACTGTTCACTGACTTCTCTGGGCTTTGGGGCTGGGCCTGAAGAAGGGAAAGGGCCCTATGGTGAGGGCAGTGGGGTCAGGGAGTGAAGTTCTCTTCCCAGCTCTGGCAGGAGAATGGAGCTTGCCCTGCAAACACACCTGAGCCAAAGGGAATTGACCATTGACTGATCTGGGTTTGGTTGTGGGCCTGAGGCTGAGAAATGGGCCCTGTTGTGAGGGCAGTGGGTCTGGAAATGAGGACTCCTGGGTTCTTCTCCCAGCTGTGGCAGGAGAATGGAGTGTAACAGTTAGAGCTCTGGTTTCCAACTGTGGCTCTGAGTGAAGAGTGAGGGTCAAAGCCTGACTGTAAGAGTACTGCATTCAGGAGCTTTGTGGGTTGTTCCTGTCACTAACTCTTTGTACTGTGTTGCTTTGGACAGAACATTCCTCCTTCAAGATAAAAGCTATGTTCCACCATTTACCACCACTAGTAAATCCCATGATGATTTTCATTTGCAGAACACACAGGATGATGATCATATAACTATGAAAGGATTGATCTCGTGATTTTTGGTGGGCTTTTGTGTCTTGGGTATTTTTTAGGGTGGAGGAGGGTTTTTTATTTTTTTTTTCTGCAGTGTGAGTCAGTGTTGTTAGCCCTCTGAGCAATTATGACACGAAGTTTCCTTCAGGGACTTGGTCCCAGAGGTAAGTGAATGAAATAAAAACACCCCTTTTTCCCTCAACACACTGAGCAAAGCACCTGTAACTAGGAGAGGGATCTGTTCCCTTTAAACAAAGTAGGCTACGAATGAATGACATAAGCCACCAACTGTTTTCCTGCTCAAGTCCATCAGGGTTGGCCGCAAGTGGAGTATTATCAAGTCACTGGTTTCTGCTTTGTATTTTCTATATATGGACAGAGAATATTAATTTGTCTCATTATATGGATTTTGTCTGTGTTCATAGCTATCTATCTAATGCAGTCAAAACCACCAGACAGTCTATTTATTAGTACATCAATTGATTTATTGGCCATTGGATCTACCAATCTGAATTCAAATCATTTAACTATCATAGGTCACATCAAGAGTTTGACTTACTGGGTATGAAGGTAATTTACGCTAACAGAAGTTCTGGTCCCAGAATTTCATAGAGCACACCAGAGTGACGGGTGAGCAGGATACCTGGTCATCACTGTGCCATGATTGTATGTAGTAATTTTCTTATTGTTGTTGTGTCATTGTCATTGTTAGTTGCTGCTCATGTCTCAGATCTTTACTTGCTTTTGTTCCCTAACCCTCATCATCATCCACTCAATCTGAGTGAAAATGTTCTTTCCTGAAGCTGGTCTTGTAAATGGACGTGAACCCAGTCAGCTGGGTGGGCTCAGTCGGTTATATTCCTATAAATCTGTCCACTCTGGAATCTGAACACAGTAAACGCCCCACATCTGGTGCCCAAGAGTAAAGTAGTGGCCTTTTGCAGATGAATTGTCCACTCTTATCTCTCCCCATAATGTGTATTTTTTAATGTTTTCATGTTCTTCTGTATATAAATGGATTTCACTGATACCCCAAAGAACTCTGAACCTATCATTCAACTTCCAGAGACATAACTCTAAACGGATCATCCTTCTAACAGTGAGTAAATTACTTTATTTATTTGAAACTGGACCAAGTGACATCCAACAAACAAACAAACAAGTGAAAGCCCTGTCTGAACAAACGATTTCAGTGATATTTTGATGGTCTTTGATGCTGATGTAAGATTTCAGTTTTCCATTGAATTTCTTCCTAAGTCCTCTGAATCACAATAGAAAAGAAAAATAGCAGTCATATAGCTCTTGAAAGACAAACAAAATAATTTATTAGCTGATGAGTTTTCATGGGGCAGACCTGCTTTTTTAGATCTGAAGATTGTCCAAATTTGAATTGAAATAGGTCTTTCAAATTTTCACATCTATTAACGGCATACACACGTTTTGGACTACTGGAATTTGCCATGAGATGGAAATTCCATTTCTCATCATCGTCCAAAGGATTGCTACAAAAGAAATCTGAGGAAGTTCAACAAGGAGAAGTGCAGAGTCCTGCACATGGGAAAGAAGAAGCTCAACCACTGTTACAGCCTGGGGACCAACTGGCTAAGCAGCAGCACAGCAGAAAAGGACCTGGGGATTACATGTATGAGAGCCTGTGTATTAGTTAACAGAGTGCCCTTGTAGCCAAGAAGACTGGCGACATATTGGGGTGCATTAGGAGGAGCATTTCCAGCAGATCTAGAGAAGTTATTATTCCTCTCTACTCGGCACTGGTCAGGCCACATCTGAAGTAATTCATCCAGTTATTGGCCCCACCCTCCCCCGCAACCCTGTATAGAAAGGATGTGGATGCATTGGAAAGGGTTCAGTGGAAGACAATGAAAATTATGAGGGGGCTGGAGCCCATGACCTATGAGGAGAAGCTGAGGGATCTGGAGTTGTTTAGTCTCCATCAGAGAAGAGTGAGGTGGGATTTTATAGCAACCTTCAACTTCCAGAATTGGTTTTCCCAAGAGGATGTAGAAAGACTGTTCTCAGTGGTGACAGACAGCAGAACAAAGAGTAATAGTCTCAAGTTACAGAGGGGGAGGTCTAGGTTTGATATTAGGAAAAAGCTATTTCACTCAAAGGGAGGTGAAGCACTGGAATGTGTTACCTAGAGACGTGGTGGAATCTCTATTGCTAAAGGTTTTAAAGTCCTGACTTGGCACTGCTCTGGCTGGGATGATTTAGTTGGGGTTGGTCCTGTTTTAAGGACTCGATGACCTCCTGAGGTCCCTTCCATTTCTAGGACTCTCTGATGACATGATTGGCTAAAAGGTCACACGATTGACTCATATCCAGTTTCTCATTCCTTGTAATCCCCAGCTCCTTCTCTGCATAGCTGCTGCTCATCCAGTTGGTCCCCAGCCTGTACCAATGCTTGGTATTCTTCCATCCCAAGTGCAGGACTCTGAACTTCTCCTTGTTGAACCTTTTCAATTTCCTTTTGGCCAAATCCTCCTGTTAGTCTAGGTCACTTTGGACCCTATCCCGACCCTCCAACATATCTACCTGACCCTCGTTCTTTAAAGGGCTTCTAACATGTTGGGCTTAGCACTGTCATTTTACTCATTTCAGCAGCCCACCCTTCTGGGAGTTGTAACCACAGTGGGAATACTTGCATTAGAGTAACTATTATGACATGAATTACATCAAAATTAGCCTTCCGTTGCTCTATGCTCACACAGCTTGAATCGCATCCGTTCTGCTGCACTAGCTGATACCTGGTGATGGTGGGGCTGTTACTTATTCACAGAATTGCAGCACATTTTAATCTGAAGCACCCAACATTGAGGAAAACGTTACTCATTGTTTGATTGCCATTCACGTGTTTGGTATGTCTCAGATTCAGTCTCTGCCTTTGCCACCCCTACAGATGACCTATTCCGAGGGCGACCCTGGAGGGAACCAGACCATCTCCCATGTGCTCATCCTGGTGGGGTTTTCATCCCTCGGCAAGCTGCAAATCCTTCTGTTTGTGGTGCTTCTGATCATCTATCTGGCCACCCTGATGGGAAACCTCCTCATTATTCTTGTTATAAAGCTGACTCCTTTCCTCCACACCCCCATGTATTTCTTCCTGGTGAAGCTGTCTGTCTTGGATATCTGCTTCACAACCAGTGTCTTCCCTCAGCTTCTGCTTCACCTCCTGGTGCAGGAGAAGACTATCCACATAGTGGGTTGTGCAGTTCAGATGTTCGTCCTGTGCACCCTGGGTTTCATGGAATGCTGTCTCCTCGCCGCCATGGCCTATGACCGCTATGTGGCCATATGTCACCCCCTGCACTACACAACCATCATGAATGGCTGGGCATGTGCACAGATGGTGGGAGCTTCATGGTTTATCAGCATCTTGGTAGAAGTAGCTGTGACCATCTGGATCTTCAGCCTGCCCTTCTGTGGCTCCAATCGCATCCACCACTTCTTCTGCGACATCCCACCAGTAATGAAGATTGTATGCGCCGACACATCCCAGATTCAAATTTTAGGCTTTATTGTTACAGTGCTGTTTATCGTGAGCCCTTTTTTATTGATACTCCTGTCTTACATCTGCATTGTCTTCACCATCCTCAACCTGCCTTCGGTGGAAGGAAGGAATAAAGCCTTCTCCACCTGCTCCTCCCACCTTATGGTGGTGATGTTCTTCTATGGATCAGCCCTTATCACCTACTTGGTGCCCAAATCTAGTTCCACCACAGAGAGTGACTTAATGGTTTCACTTGTGAACATATGTTTGATACCATTGTTGAACCCTATTATATACACTCTGAGGAACAAAGAGGTAAAGGGAGCATTTAGTAAACTAGCAGAGAAGAACATCTTTTCCTAAAGGTGGAAAAATTAGACAATGGAAAGTTTGTGTTGTTGCAGAGAGGAGGAATAAGAGAGACTCACATGCATTTTTGTAATTACTCCCAAAAACTTTTTCTTTCACAATTTAAATTTTGCAATTTAAAAAAAAGAAAAAAGCTGTTCTCAGTGTGTGGGGGAAAAAGGGAAGAGAAGCTTTCTTTTAGAAGTCAAAGGAAAGGAAAGCCCAAATTTTACATGATCTTAACATAATTAAAAATGTGATAGAACTTTCTGACCACATTTAAAGTTGATTTGAATTTCAAAGAAGGTGATTTAGTCTTTGTATTATCTTTGTTTTACCCCTTTGAAATTTGAAATAAAAATGGAGGAAGGAGAAATATTTCATAAAACATTCAGTTGTGTTTCTGCAAATGTAACAATTTTCATCAACTTTTTCATATTTGTAAAATTCCAACAAGCTCAACAGAAAAGCCGACTAAGGTTTCTCCATGTCCCACTTTGGAAGTCCAAAGTTTCATGTTGAGTTATTTTTCTTTTTTACTTTCTGTTTAATAGATTTTCCCTATGCTCCTTCTTGCCAAATTTGAAACAACATTCTTCAGTGCTTACCAATGGCTTCCTAGGAAAAGCTCTAATAGATTTTTCATTGCCTGCATGATCAACAACTCTGGGAGATGTCTCCTGACATCCATTGTTTTCTGCACAGGCAGAAAGGTCTTCTGTAGCCCACAACAGTGTGTATCGTAGAGTCAATGATTAAAAGGTCATAAAGGATCATTTTGATCATCTAGTGTGACAACAGCAGCCAGAAAATTTCAACAGGTCAGGCCAGTGTCAGAGAACCACTGTACATATTTTCTATACTATCTGTCAGATAATAGCTGTGTTCACTCTTCTTATACCAACAAGAGGCTCCACCAATGTATAACAAAATTACCCCAAATGACTCTGTATGTAGCATATGAGGAGAGGCTGAGGAATTCGGGCTTATTTAGTTTACAGAAGAAAAGACTGGGGGGTGATTTAATAGCAGCCTTCAACTTCCTGAAGGGGAGCTCTAAAGAGGACGATGAGAAACTGTTCTCAGTGGTGACTGATGGCAGAACAAGGAGCAATGGAGACAAGGAGAGGTGCATGTTGGATATTAGGAAAAACTACTTCACCAGGAGGGTGAAGCACTGGAATGCGTTGCCTAGAGAGGTGGTGGAGTCTCCTTCCCTAGAGGTTTGTAAGTCTCAGCTCGAACAGATCCTGGCTGGGATATCTTAGTTGAGGTTGATCCTGTTATAGGCAGGCGTCTGGACTAGATGACCTCCTGAGGTCCCTTCCAACCCTATGATTCTATGACTTTCTATGATTTCTGTGATTTTTCTATATATTTGTATAACTGTGTAACATCAATTTGTATATTTAAATATAAAATATTTGTATATTTTTATAATGAAAATACTGCATTTGGTTGTCTAGCAATATTACTCTGTACATATAATAATCTCCAAATTCAAAAACCTCTGTCCCTAGCTCAGCCTGAATCTATGCCTTTTTTCATTAAATATTCTTATAATGTACTTTAAGTCCCTCCCTTCTTCACAGAATGGGGCCCAAAGTATAAGAGAACCAGATTCATGAATCTTGTCTGCTTCTGCCATTAACTTAATGTATTGTCTTGAGCAGAACATTCTTCCTTCAAGATAAAAACAATGTTCCATCATTTCGGGCAGTTAGTAAATCCCAGGACAATTTTTGCCTGGAAAGCGCACAGGATGATGATTGTATAACTGCTTAGGAAAGGATAGACTGAGTGATTTTTGGTGGTTTTTTAATTTTTTTTTTTATTTTGGGGGCTGGGGGAAGTGGTGTGTATATTTTGGTGCATTGCTAGAGAGTGCTATTCTATAGCTGGGGAATTATAAGAAGAAATTTCCTTCAGGGACTTGGGCCCCAAAGCTAGTGAGTATAATAAAATCATCTGTTTCCTTCCTCACACAGAGCTCCTTTAACTAGGAGATAGAGCTACTCTTTTTAAACAAGGTTGGCTATAAATGAATGAATTTATCCCTCAGCCATTCTCCCACCGAAGTTCATCAGCGTTGTGCCCCACTCTGTAACTGGAATGAAATCATGTCACCAGTTTCTTCATTTGAATTTTCCATACATGGACAGAGAATATTAATTTGTCTGGGTTGAAGTATTTTCTATCTATCTATCTATCTATCTATCTATCCCCATACACCGTATCTATCTATCTATCTATCTATCTATCTATCTATCTATCTATCTATCTATCTGTCTGTCTTGGGGTTTCTGAAGACCTAATTTTCCTTTCCTGGAAATGATGAATCAGCCTCTTCCCTGGATAATTCTGTTTCCTGCTAAGTAGTTCAGGGACCCACATTGTAGTGTCTTCCATCTAGCTCATTTCCTTGTAGCCAGGTTACACAGCAAAGACTCACAAATGCTACCAATCGATACAGCTGCTTTCTTACATGTGGAGATGTTCAGCTTTATACCAGCTAACCGACTGGCCCTAAAACTTTTTGTTTATAGGGAAGGAAGGGACCTCAGGAGGTTGACGAATCCAGCCCCCTGCCCAAAGCATGACCAACCCCAACTGAATCATCTCAGCCAGAGTTTTGCCAAGCTGGGACTTTAATTCTCTAGGGAAGGAGATTCCGCCACCTCTCGAGGTAACACATTCCAGTACTTCACTATCTTCCTGGGGAAATAGTTTTTCCTAATGTCTAACCTACACCTCTCCCTCTGTAACTTCAGACCATTGCTCCTTGTTCTGCCGTCCCTCACTACTGAGAACAGCCACACTCCTTCCCCTTTAGAGCCACCCTTCAGGAAGTGAAAGGCTGCTATTAAATCATGCCTCACTCTTCTCTTCTGCAAACTAAATAAGCCCTAATACCGGAACCTCTCCTGATAGGTCATGTGCTCAAGCCCCCTAATAATTTTCATTGCCCTCTGCTGGACCCGCTGCAATGCATCCACGTCCTTTTTGTATTGGGGGGCCCAGAACTGGATGCAGTAGTCCAGAGGTGGTCCCACCAGTGGTAATTAAAGGGAAATAATGGCTTCTTTAGACCAGTGGAGAGCAAAGAAAATGACTGGGGGCTGGAGCACTGACATACGAGGGGAGGCTGAGAGACTCGGGCTTATTTCGTTTCCAGAAGAAAAGAGTGAAGGACTATTTGATAGCAGCCTTCAACTTTCTGAAGAGGACTTCTAAAGAGTATGGAGAAAGGCTGTTCTTCGTTATGATGGATGGCAAACAAAGGACAATGGTTGCAAATTACAGAGGAGAAGATCTAGGTTGAATATTAGGAAAAACTATTTCTCCGGGAGGGTGGTGAAGCACTGGAATGTGTTACAGACAGAGATGGTGGAATCTCTGTCCCCAGAGGTTTTAAGTCCTGGCTTGACAAAGCCCTGGCTGGGATGATTTAGTTGGGGTTGATCCTGCTTCCAGCCCTAGTAGTCTACGATTCCATATATGTTGTAACTGCAGTGGGAATACTTGCATTAGTGTAACTGTTCTGGTGATTGAGATATGAGTGATATCAAAATTTGTCCCCACAATGGGGTCACAGAGGTCACATGTCCTTCTGCTCTACACTGGCAGAGCTTGAATCACATCCCTGCTGCTGCCCTAGGTGATACCAAAAACAATTGGGTTGTTACTCATTTACATACAGAATTGTAGAACATTTTTTCTGGAGCACCCAACAGTTAGGAGAACTTTATGCATTGTTTGATTCCCAGACATGTGTCTGGCATCTCTCACATTCGGACTCTATTTTGCCACCCCTACAGATGACCTCTTCCAAGAGCTACCTTGGAGGGAACCAGACAACCTCCCATGTGCTCATCCTGGTGGGGTTTTCATCCCTCAGCAAGATGCAAATCCTTCTGTTTGTGGTGCTTCTGGTCATCTGCCTGGTCACCCTGACGGGGTGCCTCCTCAGTACCCTCCTGATAAGACTGAACCCCTCCCTCCACACCCCCATGTATTTCTTCCTGATGAACCTGTCTGTCGTGGAATTCTGCTACACCAACAGTGTGGTTCCACAGCTTCTGCTTCACCTCCTGGTGGAGGAAAAGACCATCTCCATTGCTGGTTGTGCGGCTCAGATGTTCATCTTCAGCAGAATGGGAATCATGGAATGCTACCTCCTTGCAGCCATGGCCTATGACCGCTATGTGGTCATATGTCACCCTTTGCACTACACAACCATCATGAGTGGCTGGGTGTGAGCACAGATGGCAGGAGCTTCATGGTTCATCAGCAACTTGATGAAGGTAACAGATCACTTGTATCTTCAGCCTTCCCATCTGTGGCTCCAACCACACCCACCACTTCCTCTGTGACATCCCACCAGTGCTGAAGATGGCATGCACTGACATATCCAAAAGCAAGCATATACTCTTTACTAAGTCGGTGGTTTTCATCATGAGCAGTTTCTCCTTAATGATCCTGTCCAACGTCCACATTATCTTCACCATCCTCAAGCTGCCATCGGCCGAGGGAAGATGTAAAGCCTTCTCTACCTGCTCCTCCCACCTCACGGTGGTGACTTTGTCCTATGGAATATCCCTTTTCTCTTACCTGGTGCCAAAATCTCTCTCCGCTCTAGAGAGTGACTTCATGATTTCACTCATGAACATAAATCTGATGCTGTTGTTAACCCCATTGCATACACTCTGAGGAACAAAGAGATGAAGGGAGCCTTTAGAAAACTAGCAGAAAAGAGTGTTTTCTCATACAGCCGAAAAAATTAGATAATAGAAAGTCACGTTGTCAAACACAGGAGGAAAGATGGAGACTTCTAATAACTTTCAATTTTGCCATTTTAATCTTGCAATTTGAAATTTAAAAATGAGCTCTTTGAAGCCTGTTGGGAAAAGGGGAAGAGAAATTTTCTTTTTACCAAAACAGCCCTAATTTTACGAGTTAAATATTCACAAAAATTTGGTAGAACCTTTTTACCATGTTTAAAGTTAATTTAGATTTCATAAAAGATGATTTAGTCCAAGTAGTAACCTTGTTTCACACCTTTAAAATTAAAAATATCAAAACAAAAGAAAGGGAATGAGAATCATTCCAACAAACATACAGTCGACTTTCTTCAAATGTAATAATCTTCACCCAAATTTTAATACCTGTAGAATGCCAATCAGCTCCACAGAAAATCTGATTGAAGCTTCTCCATTTCCTATTTTGGAAGTCCAGTTTGGCAGGTTATGTTTTGTGTTGGGTTATTTCTCTTTTTTACTTTCTCTTTCATAAATTTCCCCTATACTCCTTCTTGCCTAATTTGAAACAATATTCTTCAGCGCTTACGAATGGCTCCATATGCAAAGCTCTGATAGATCTTTCACTGCCTATGTGATCGACAGCTCTGGGAGATGGCTCCTGTTGTCCGTGGCTTCCTGCACAGGCACAAAGCCCATCACAGTGCATAGAATATAGTCAATGATTAAAAGACCATATAGGGTCTTTCTGAGTATCTGTTTTGACAACACAAGCTAGAAAATTTCAACAGATGAGTCCTGTATCTCAGAACCCCTGTTGCACATATTTTGGATAATATCTCTAGAATAATTTGATGCTTAATATTAATAAAATGATGTTCACCATTCATATTACCACAAGAGTTGTCATCAATGTCTAACAAAATTGCACCAAATACTTGTGTATAAGGTACATCTTTGTATAACAGTGTAACATAAATTTGTATATTTAAATATGAAATATTTCTATATTTTCTAATGAAAATACTGCTGCTTGCTCATCTTCCTATATCACTGTGTACATGTAATTAAAAACCAAATGTAACAGCTTTATCCCTAGCTCCACCTGAACCTATGCCTTTTTACATTTACATTAAATGTTCTTACAATGTGCTTTAATGGCTCTGTCCCCTCTCTCTTCCCATCACAAGAAAAAACTTAGATTGTTGTGGAAAATGCAGCACCCAGCTTGTTCTCCATGCACAGGTAAGGATTTAAGAGTACAAAGTCGGTAGCTTGCGAAGGTATGAAAACCCCACCAGGATGAGCAAATCAGAGATGGCTGGGTTCCCTCCAGGGTTGCTCTCAGAGTAGGTCACCTGTAATGGTGACAAAGAAAGAGACTGAATCTGAGGCATATAAAACACATGAATGAAAATAAAAAAAATGCACAAACAAAGTCAACCACAACATTCTGTCCTATAATCACAAAGGCTATGTCTACATGTGAAGCCCACTTCGAAGTAGCCTATTTTGATGTGGAGACATCGAAATAGGCTATTTCGATTAATAACGTCTACACGTCCTCCTGGGCTGGCAACGTCGATGTTCAACATCGACGTTGCGCAGCACCACATCGAAATAGGCACAGCGAGGGAACGTCTACACGCCAAAGTAGCACACATCGAAATAGGGGTGCCAGAAACAGCTGCAGACAGGGTCACAGGGCGGACTCAACAGCCAGCCGCTCCCTTAAAGGGCCCCTCCCAGACACACTTGCACTAAACAGCACAAGATACACAGATCCAACAACGAGTTGCAGACCCTGTGCATGCAGCATGGATCCCCTGCTGCAGCAGCAGCAGCCAGAAGCCCTGGGCTAAGGGCTGCTGCACACGGTGACCATAGAGCCCCGCACGGGCTGGAGAGACAGTGTCTCTCAACACCCCAGCTGATGGCTGCCATGGAGGACCCCACAATTTCGATGTTGCGGGACGCGCAATGGCTACACGGTCCCTACCTCGACGTTGAACGTCGAAGTAGGGCGCTATTCCCATCCCCTCATGGGGTTAGCGGCTTCGACGTCTCGCCGCCTAACATCGATGTTAACATCGAAATAGCGCCCAACACGTGTAGCCGTGACGGGCGCTATTTCGAAGTTAGTGCCGCTACTTCGAAGTAGCGTGCACGTGTAGACACGGCTAAACAGACTCAGATGCTAATGCTACCAGGCATGAAGCCTGGCCAAAAACTGTAGTCAAAACTTTGATGCTATAACAAAGACAAACCATGAGGAAGCGGCAGGACCTGCTCATAGAGTCAGGCAAGAACAAGGCAGAAATGCACGTTCCTAAGAGGTGCTAGCCATCCCAATAGCAATGATGGTACAAAAACATTCCCCAACTACGGTAGGAACACATTGGTCCCTCCTAAAAGCAAAAGCCAGGATAGCAATACATAATAGGGCTCTTTATATTGAACCAAATTATCCAAGGTCATGAATAATAACTTGCCATGCCATAGGGCAGTAACTAGCTATGTTAGAGAGGCAGTAGTAACTTGCTTGTATTGGGGATCTGAAGATATAGTTCAGAGAACGCATCTTCGTCTAGTGACAGGAAGGAATGGAAAGTTCTGCCATTCACTGACCTGATCCATTGTTATGCATGCACAGTTATTTGTGGGCTGGCAGAATCTGTGGGATACGAGTAACATTCTTCATCAACAATAAACATGGCCTGGTGCCTTCCTCCCTTAACACAGTTTGTGATCATTCTGTCGTTTGTTCAAGATCATGTATTATGCTGCAATAGCTGGAGATGGGAGCTAGCCTCAGCCAGGTTCAGTCTGCAACTCCCTACCATTTTAGGGCAGGGTTGTGGGGCAGGTTGGAGGGTGCTGCTGCAGGCTGTTGCGGTTTCCTTCCTGGGGCCAGGAGAGGGCAGCAGAAGAAGAGAGAGATTGCAAGGAAACACAAATACAGTGGTGGTTCACCTTTGCAAAAACCACTACGTTAGGGGTCTTGCACCCTCCAACCATGACTTGTGGAGTCCTGTAGAAAGTGCCATAGGGTGGGTAACCCACATGTGAGGAATTCTGAGGATTTCTGGAGAACATGCCTCAGAACTTTGAGGGAGGTGAGCAGAGATTTGAGGATTATCACAGAAAATGTTACAGGGCTGGAAATGACTCTGGGTGGAAACTGAGGTTTCCTTAGAAAGTGTCTCTGATCTGTAAATGAGATGTTGTCATGTAACAAGCCAGCAGTCATCAGAGAGCAGGAGTGGGAATACAACCCGGTTCCCATCCATATCTCATAGCTGGTTGCCGCCTTAACCCCCACAAACATAAACATCGGGTGACCATATCAGCCCTAACACCTGTGTTCAGACATGGGAACCTAAGAAACCAGTAACCAGGGCAAACTTGGCTTCAGCCCCATGAGAATGTTAAAAGTGGTGTTGAGCCAGGATGCACACACCCGGTAAACAGCTAAGGAATAAAATCACTGTGAGGTCCTGCCCTAGCTGTGTTTCACAGTGTACTCTCAGCCTCAGTGGTATTTTGGCCCTTTTCCCTCACTGGAGCCATATCTGCCATGGCCCTGATGTGAGGCTCTTTGGGACTGGGATTCCCCATGGCAGAAGAAACATAAGCATGCCAAAACACCTCTTATTCAGTCATATACATTCCTTCTGTGTTTTGCTTGCTAATGTGTACCTTGTGAATAACCGAAGTAGCTTGGAGTAGGTAAGCTTAACAAAGTACCTTATCCCTAATCAGCTCTGTGTTGAAGTGAATCCCATAGTCCTGTCTGTCCCCGGCATTGTGAGTTGACAGATATGAGCAGACTTGCAGCGCTCTGTAGAAAATGTTGCAGAATGGTAACATAGGTTTGAGGAAATTTGTGGGTCTCTTTATGACACTTCTGAGATATATAAGTGAGATGGGCGGAGAGTGGAGGATTACCATAGGAAGTGTCACAGGGCTGTAACTGAGACTGGGTGAAAGTTGAGGGTTTATCATGAAAATGTCTCAGAACCTTAAATGAGATATAAGAAGAGGTGAGGACAACCACAGGAGAACCAGAGAGGGCTTCAACTGAGATCAGTGGATGTGATATACCTTTACTTCAGCAAGGCTTTTGATAAGATCTCCCACAGCATTCTTGTCCATAAATTAAGGAAATATGGACTGGATCCTTGGACTATAAGACGGATAGAAAGCTGGCTTGATGGTTGGGCCCAACGGGTAGTGGTCAATTGCTCAATATCTGGATGGCGGTCTGTTTCAAGCAGAGTGCCGCAAGGCTCGGTTCTGGGGCCTGTGTTATTCAACATCTTTATTAATGACCTGGATGAGGGACTGGATTGAACCCTCAGCAAGGTTGTGCATGACACAAAACTAGAGGGAGAGGTAGATTCGTTGGAGAATAGAGAGAGAATCCAGAGGGACCTGGATAAATTGGAGGACTGGGCCAAAAGAAATCTGATGAGGTTCAATAAGGAGAAGTGTAGAGTCCTGCACCTGGGGCGGAAGAAACCTAAGCATTGTTACAGGCTGGGGACCGACTGGCTCAGCAGCAGTACAATGGAAAGGGATCTAGGGGTTATGGTGGATGAAAGGCTGGATATGAGTAAACACTGTGCCCTTGTAGCCAAGAAGGCTAACGGCACACTGGGGTGCATTAGGAGGAGCATTTCGAGCAGATCTAGAGAAGTAGTTATTCCTCTTTATTTGGCACTGGTGAGGCCACATCTGGAATATTGTGTCCAGTTTTGGGCCCCCCAGAATAAAAAGGATGTGGATTTGCTAGAGCAGGTTCAGCGAAGGGCAACAAAAATGATTAAGGGTCAGGAGCACAAGACCTATGAGGATAGGCTGAGATATTTGGGTTTGTTTAGTTTACAGAAGAGAAGAATGAGGGGTGATTTAATAGCAGCCTTCAACTTCCTGAAGGGGAGCTCTAAAAAGGAGGGTGAGAAACTGTTCTCAGTGGTGTCAGATGGCAGAACAAGGAGTAATGGTCAGAAGTTGAAGAGGGAGAGGGGTAGGTTAGATATTAGGAAAGAATACTTCATCAGGTGGGTGGTGAAGCATTGGAATGCGTTGCCTAGAGAGGTGATGGATTCTCCATCCCTTGAGGTTTTTACATCCCAGCTTGACAAGGTCCTGGATGGGATGACTTAGTAGGGGTTGATCCTGCCTGAAGCAGGGGGCTGGACTAGATGACCTCCTGAGGTCACTTCCAGCCTTGTGATTCTGTGATTCTGTGAGGGGAATGTTGACAGTTTCCATAGAAAGTATGTTAGACCCACAACAGAGATTTCATCAGAATTGAGGATTTCAGTAGAAACTGTGTCAAAACTGAACTGAGATATGAGCACAGTGGAGGGTTAATGGAGAAAATGTCACAGGGCTGCAACTGAGTTTGGATGAAAGCTGAGGGTTTCCTTAGAAAGCGTGTCAGAACCATCCTTGAGATGTGAACAGTCTTGAAGAGCGTTTTTGAAAGTGTCGTGGAAAGAAAACACAGAAAACCAAGATAACAGAATTGAGGGTTTCCTTAGGAAGTTTCTCTGATCTGTGAGATGTGAGCAGATTTTCAGAGCACCATGGAGAGTGTCACAGAATGGCAACAAGGTCCAAGGAAACTTGGAGGTTTCTGTAGGACATTTCTGAGAAATATAAGTGAGATGGGTGGAGAGTGACAGATTACCATAGGAAGCCTCACGGGCCTGTAAATGAGATTGGCTAAAGGTTGAGAGTTTCCTTAGAAAGCCTCTCAGAGCCATCATTGAGATTTTTGCAGATCTTCAGAGATTGGAGGGTTTTAAAAAATAGGATACACAAACACCAGTCAGGGATGGTCTAGCTAATACTTCACCCTGCCTCAGTGCAGGTAAGTGGCTTAGATGACCTCTTGAAGTCCCTTCTGGTCTTACATTTCTTTTGTAATACCTCCTTAACATGAAAAAAAAAAGAAAAGGCCAGGGGAAAGGGAAAGCAAAATTGTAAAGAAGAAAGAAAATAATGGAAAGATAGAAAAAGAGGGAAGGGGAGAAATTAAAAAAGAAGAAACAAGAAGATAAGAAAAGAATTCTCACAGTTCTTGGCGTGGCCCACATGTTGGACCATGAGCCCTTCTCTGTACAGGTGTTAGCCGATGGCCAGGTAATGTGTGGTGAGGTATTCCCCTGGGTCCTAAACAACCCAGTTTTTTACTGTTAGAGCAGGGAGCTCCTAGCACTCTCACTACGGCCTGGCTGTGCTAACCAAACGGTTAAAGTTCTTTTTATTGTGCCGGCTGTGTTGCAGTGACAAAGAGTAACAGCAGTCAGGCTTAGATCTTAACTAGTTACAAGTTTATTAAGCTACTTTTATAAGCGTGCGGTTACAAAAGGCTATTGTCTACTTCTTATATGTTAGCAAAGTACAGGTGTTAACAGGTTACGTTACAATCCAGTACAAAGATATCTGTTACCATCTAACACAATGATATCTTGATACAACAACATCTAGTTACAGAGCTTTAATTCTTTAACTGTGCACAAAAAAAAAGGAGACCTTGCATGGGTATATCTTACCTTCTCTGCATCTCTCGATACCAGAGTAGCCAAGCCAGATCAGTCACTCAATTCCGCGGAAAGACGAATACGAGGTTGGGCGTCCCCAGCTGCGGACCTCGGGAGGCAATCACCTGACCCGACCAGCAGGTAGTTGGTGGAAATACACTCAGAGTTAGAGTTCTGCTGGGCCCGCCTTTATACCCCCTTTTAGGTTATGTACTGGTTTGTCTTTTGTGACGCCAGTTTTTACAAGGGCAATTCTTACTTAATTTGCACTTGTAAGACAGGAGATAAGCAATTTGGGAGTACAGGACATTCTTTTACAAGGGCGGAGATTTCCCCTTCTGGGATGGCTGTGTGGTCATCATATCCATCAATGCCAGCTGGGGTGATTTCCTGAGACCCCCCTCCCCTTGTTGACAGTTTGGCCTGTTAGCCTTTTATCTGTACTTTCTGTTTCTCAGGGTCACGATGAGCTAGCACATCTGGGCCTCAATGACAGACATCAAAGACTGTGCTGTCAGCAGCCGTTTCCGTGCCCTGTGTGCTTGTGAGGCTCCTCAGTAGGGGGGCGGGGCAGTGAGCAAGCTGGCTTGTAAGTGGGGACTTTGTCTGGCTACAACAGGGTGGAGTCATGTGATTCTCTCATCCCCAGAGGACTTCCGTGGACTTATTCTAATGACTTGATGGGAACAGAAAACTTATCCTTGCTCATTCTTCTTGGGTTTTCAAATCATTTTCTTTTTATCTCTGTCTTTAAAATCAGAAATAACCAGCAAAAAAAAAAAAAACGTGATCAGCCTATTCCATTTACCCAAATGATTAGTTTCTGCAACACAAAATATTAAAAACTATTTCAATCCCATTTTCAATAAGGTTCTCAGGAAACCCTTACAGAGCTTTGGAATGGAAATGATTCACACACACACACCCAAAACTGCAGGTTGAACCTCTCTAACCTAGCACTTTTTTGTCTGGCAACATCTGTACTCCAGCATGATTTTAATTAGCTGGATGTCCACTTATCATGGATGCAGCCAAGTTTCCCATGGTTCCGTGAAGGTTGTTTACAACCACCAGTCCTGGTTCTCAGGGTTCTGTGCTGTTACTTGGTTCTAATTTACCCGTAACTGTCTTCTAAGAACCCAGCAAGCCGTAAAAGTGTTGGTCATGTGCTAAACTATATTGACCTCCCATGGACCACAAATTCTGCCATCTGGCACTAGTCAGGACTCGAGGATGCCGGACGAGAAATGTCCAACTTGTAGTTTTATTATTTTTCTATATCCTCTATCTACTAACTACCCTATAGCATGAAAAAAGCTAGGAGAGATGGCATATGTCTTAGGGGCTCGTTGCTTGTGCATTTTTCAGGCTGTTTCTGCAACTGAGTTCAATATAATCAGCCTTATTGATTGCATATTAACTATATAGCAGGAGGCAAAGGCAACTGGCGTCACTCAGAGCAGAGAAGGATGGAGCAGTAATTCGCAGCAGCAAGCAAAGCATGGTTTCCACCAAAAGAGAAGTTTTCTTAGACAAATGAGCAGAATCATAAATGTTGAACTACACCGTAGGAAAGCTAAGAGGCTAATATGCTTGCTAGATACTAGTGACTTCATACCAAAGGGTTAGACTTCTCCCTTCAATGTAATCCCCAAAATTACATTGTTAAGCCAAGTGATCAGTCCATAGTTTGACGAATTTACTGTGTGGCTTTAAGCTATCGCAGGGTCAACACAGGGGAGGGGTGCTGTGGCGTCCTCTTAAGAGCCTGCTTTCTTCCTACTGCGAGCCACAATGTGTTTGATCTCTTCCAGGATCTTGTCTTTATTGTTTGACACGTTCAGACTGGCTGTGTGGAGAAGTTTGTGGATGTCTTTTTCATTGTAGAGAAAGCGAACAGGGGTGAATAGAATTCTCCACTCTGTCACATAGCCTGAAAGCAAAGAGACAGCAAAGATGTAAATTTATTTGTTTGTTTGTTTAAGGATCAGAATATTCTGAAATCATGGAATACTAGAAGCCTAAGGTTGGAAGGGACCTCAAAAGGTCAACAAGTCCAGCCCCCTGCTCAAAGCAGGAGCAGCCCCAACTAAATCGTCCCAGCTAGGACAGTCTCAGGCCAGGACACAAAATCCCTAGGGATTGTTCATTCCACCACCTCTCTAATTAATGCATTCCAGTGCTTCATCACCCTTCTGATGAAACAGGTTTTTTTATAATATCCAACATACACCTCCCTCTCTATAACTTGAAACCATTGCTCCTTGTTCTGCCATCTGTCACTACTGAGAACAGCCTCTCTCCATCCTCTTTACAACTGCCCTTCAAGAAGTTGAAGGCCACTATCAAATTGCCCCTCACACTTCAATGAATTAAGCCCAAATCCCTCAGCCTACCCTCAAAGGTCATGTGCTCCACTCCCCTAACCATTTTGGTTGCATCCATGGGACCCTTTCCAATGCATCCATATCCTGTCTATACTCGGGGGCTCAGAGCTGGACACAATACTCCAATATTAACATTACTGCTGTAATGGCAACAACATCTGCTACTATTATGACTGAATTCTGCGGTCCTCAGGCAAGTTTGGATACCATGGAGGTCTTTAAGTCAACAAAGCTCTTGCTGGGATAATGTAGTTTGGGTTGGCCCTGGTTTCAGCAGAGGGGTTGGACTCAAAGACCTCCTGAGGTTTTCTCCACCTCTATGATTCAATGATAAGCTAGCAACAAACATCCTCTAGGAGGGAGATAATTCTATAACTAAATGCTTTGCAGCTTCTTCCAACTTCCTTTTAATCTTCTGTCACTGGATACTTTCTAAAATAGGAGACCAGAATAGATGGATCTGACGTTTTATCCCAATCCCTATGCCCCTTTGTTACCTTATCGCAGTGCAAAGTAGACTCAGCTGTATTTAAATCACCTGTGTAAGCAAAATGAGAGGCAGGTAATTGGCCATCAAGAGAACTGGCATGATGTGAACATTACCTGGGCAATTGACTTTGTTGAAAAGTGGGAAGTGCATGACCGTGGGAGCACCCTCTCCTCTGAAGATGTAGCAGTCGGATGGGTTCTCTGTGTCTTCGAGCAACTTCTCATCCACCTCTGGAAATGGGATGCAGTTGTCTTTGCAATATGTTACAGCTTGCTTGAGTGTCTAAGGATGAAGGAAGTGTGATTATTTTATTTAAAAGGACTGCTGTCCAGAGAAAAGGAAATATTGAAGACCAGAGAGCTCAAAATATGACTTCTCTCTGAGGCCTCTACTAGAGCAGGAAACCTCATGGGGAACCTTTCCCTCTGCTCTTGGGATAGAAAGAAGGTTTATTAGCCACTCAGAGCTATCTACACAGAGACCCCATGGCTGGGATTTCCAAAGAAGTTTAAAGGAACATGAATTTACCTTCATGGAAAAGTCAGTAGCAGGTGGGAACTTAACTCACTTAGGTGCCTTTAAAAATAGCCAACAGCCATACTTGGGGCTGGACCAGCTGAGCTCCTAAGGTCTCTTCCAACCCTATTATTCTATGATAATCATGGATCGACACGGCACCCTGACTATACTTCCCCAACACACAGATAGCAGATTCACAGCAGCCAAAAAAGAGCTTTGTCTAAGTTCAAATGTTTGTCCCTCATAGCACCTCTGATTGGCCAAATAAAACACATTTCCTCATGCACCTTGGTTCAGTAAGAGATTCTTTTCTCTAAGGGTCATCATTCACCCCAGTACTTATCACACAAAGCTCAAGTTTACCAAAGGTTCATCTCTCAGTGCACATATTTCTTTCCCTGTGACCATTCTGGAGCAGATTTTCCAAGGTACGCTTGGGAATCTGTTGCCCAAATCCCATTGATTAAGGACTTAAACTACCCATCTGCAAATCATAGAATCTTAGGACTGGATGGGACCTTGAGAAGTTGTCTAGTCAAGTCCCCAGCTCTCAGGACCGGACTCATTAATGTCTAAACCTCTGTTATCCATGAACAGAGAACCACTGGGCCCTGAGGTTACACCTACACAGCCCCCTAAACTCACAACAAGACGCACAATTAGTGCTATGCAAATTGCATGTCTTATTTCAAGTTTATTTTGAAATAGGCCAGTTCGGTATTTAGCGCTGTCTAAACAGCACCAAATGTCAAAATAATGCACTATTTAGAAGCATCCCTTACTCTTACTGCAACTGTGTGGACAGGGAAGTTGAAATGGTGCACCTATTCTTTCAAAAAATATTTCTAAATAAAGGGAATGTTTCAAAGATGCAGAGTAGCTATTTTGGGATACTGAATTATCCCGAAATAGCTCTGCTGTGTGGACATAGTCTTGGACTCGTCACAAAAGCATCCATGTTGATTTCCATTTGTTGAACGATTTCCTACATGGATGGATGTATTCTGTCCACTAAACATTCCCGAGGAGGTTCAGAAAGGAATGGGGTTCTTTGCTCCCTTCCTGTTCTAAACTGTTCTCCAGTCACAAAGAAAAGAAATGTTTGTCTTGCTACAAAGATTCTAAATTCCTTTGTTGGGCTCATATCTCTTGGCGTCAAAGACAATGTATTTATCTGTGTTCGGACATCACCTGGCACAAGGAGTTCTCGATCCTCATGGGAAGAACAGTACTCAATGGTAACGGTGACACAAGTTACCTTAAAAGGATCACCAGGACCATAGTCGAAGGACAGGATCAGTTGAACCTTCCGCTCTGGACGGAGGACCAGCGGGTAAGCACAGTTTATGGCGATGCCCGCGTCAACCAAGGAGACCACTTTATCATTCACCAGCTCAGGGGCCTGAACGCCAGCTAAAGGAATGGAACCGAAACTAGTTTTAATCCTAAGGGATTGGAATGTTCCGTGGCACAATGGCAGGCGGGCAAGACTTATGAATAATATTCATTACAGTGGCACCTTGTGTTTGTGCTGGAAGCAAGACTTATCGCTAGGAATGAAATAAAAACAGGTCACTTGGGAAGTTCCATTTAATAATTTAAAATGGTTGCCGAGCTTAACAATTTTTAATTACAAACGTTTTGTTACTAGTAACGAAGCGTTTGTAATTAAAAATCGTTAAGCTCGGTGAATATTTTAAATGATTAAATTTATGGCTAGGCTTGCCCAACACTTCCCATCACCCTGTACTTTTTTTTCAATTTTCACATGAGTAGTGGGAAGGAGATATTCTGTAACCAGGCCATTAAAGCTACGTGGGGTGCGTCTGCACTCGGAACAAACCTCGATGTTAACTTCAAAGTTAGACACTACATCTAAGTAGCCAGTAGAGAGGCTTCACACATTGGCCATGCTAATCAATGGCCTGAAATGTGCTAGTGAGGCATGGATGCAAATTCCCTGCTCCTCTTTAGCATAAGGTCACATGATTTGGAGTCGGGAAGACATTCTTCCGGACTCCGAAATGCCATTTAGAAGCGCAGCCCCTGGCAGGTCTTCTGGAAGGAAGTTCTTCTTCCGGAGGCCCCTTCTTCCCAAAAATTTTCAGGAAGAAGGGGCCTCCAGAAGAAGAATTTCCTTCCAGAAGACCTCCTGGGACCTCGCTTCTAAATGGTGTTTTGGAGTCCAGAAGAACGTCTTCCCAACTCCAAATCACATGACCTTATGCTAATGAGGCATGGGGAATTTTCATCCATGCCTTATTAGCATATTTCGGGCCGTTTATTAGCATGCCACTTTCGAACAAAGTGACATGTCTAGAAACGGCCATTTTCCCTGACTTCGAAGTTAACTTTGAAGTGGAGAGCCCAGCTCCAAAGTCCTTACTCCATTCCTGGGAATGGAGTAGCGCCCTACTTCGAAGTAGGCTGTTTGCAGACGCTCTACTTCAAAGTCAAAACAAAAAGCAGTCAAGTAGCACTTTAAAGACTAGCAAAATAGTTTATTAGGTGAGCTTTCATGGGACAGACCCACTTCTTCAGACTTCTTCAGTGGGTCTGTCCCACGAAAGCTCACCTAACGAACTATTTTGCTAGTCTTTAAAGTGCTACTTGGCTGCTTTTTGTTTTGATAGTGTAGAGACCAGCACGGCTCCCTGTTTGAAGCGAGCAACTTCGAAGTTATTTTTGTAGCATAGACACAGCCCCAAATGCCTATGCAGAAAGCAGTTTTACTACACTTGCATGGGTAACTTTAATGTTACTATCTATGGGGAAGACAGTTTAACTGCAATCACAGGGGAAAATTTACACCTGACCTGTACCTATTTCCACTGATAATTGAAATTTATTGATGAGCAAAGTAATAAAAGTGATTCTTGAGAATTTGAGTCAAAGTCCAGTTATTTAGGCCTGGGAATTAGGGTAGTTATCAAATAGATCAGTGACTGAACATTAAACAGAGATCTGCTTGGTCAATTGAAGGACAGTTATTTCTTGTATCTTGAGAGGCAGTGTTGACACTGTGTGTCGTAATGATTGATAAAGGTTTAGTGTCTAGTGCTGTTACAATGATGTTTGATAATCCCTATAGTTTTCAGCAGTTGCACAGGTTTAAGTAAATGAAAATAAAAATGCATAAAGTCTATGATTTTTATGCAGCTGTAAAATTTAAATTAATAAAAATCTTTAAAAAATGCTTAAAACATTGATCTTGTCCATCATTTTAAAAGAAAAAAGAAAATTCCACTCTTAGAAACACTGTGTAAGAAGACATCCATTCCCCACAGCCTTCTGTGTGACCTTTTTCCTGTCAAAACAGGAACCTAGGCAATGGAGACAAACACAACGCAGAGTCACTCATCCATGTTTTACTTACAGCATTTATAAAGAAAGTTATTCGTGGTTCCCCATTTCCAATGCAAGATATCGTAACTGGTTTTAGCCAACATCCTACCCAAATCCACTGCTGAACCTGTAAGAGGGCACAAACCAGGAGTAAAATATCAGAGTTAAGAAATATGATGATGTTCAGCAAGGAGAATCATAGAGTCCTGAACTTAGGATGGAAGAATCCCAAGCATTGTTACAGGCTGGGGACTGAATGGCTAAGCAGCAGTGCAGCTGAAAAGGACCTGGGGATTACAGTGGCTGAGAGGGTGGATATGAGTCAACAGTGTGTCCTTGCAGCCAAGAAGGCTAAGAGCATCTTGAGGTGCATTAGGAGGAGCATTTTGAGCAGATCTAGAGAGGTGGTTTTTCCCTTCTGTTCAGCACTGGTGAGGACACATCTGGAATATTGTGTCCAGTTTTGGGGCCCTCAGTATAGAAAGGATGTGATTGTGCTGAAGCAGGTTCAGCGGAGGGAAACAAAAAATGATTAAGGGGCTGGAGCACATAACCAATGAGGAGAAGCTGTGGGATTTGGTCTTAATTAGTATACAGAAGAGAAGACTGAGGGGTGATTAACAACAGCCTTCAACTTCCTGAAGGGGAGCTCTAAAGAGAATGGAGAGATTCCCAGGGGTGACAGATGGCAGAACAATGAGCAATGGTCTGAAGTTACAGAGGGAGAGGTGTAGGTATGGTATTAGGAAAAAACTACTTCACTAGGAGAGTGGTGAAGCACTGGAATGCGTTACCAAGAGAGGTGGTGGAATCTCCGTCCCTAGACGTTTTTAAGTCCTGGTTTGACAAGGTCCTGGCTGGGATGACTTAGTGGGGGTTGATCCTGCTTTGGGCAGGGGGCTGGACTAGATGACCTCCTGAGGCCCCTTCCAGCCTAGAATTCTATGATTCTATGATCTGCTGGAAATTATAAGTCATTTCCTGTATTCCGCCTTGAGAGATATGTGGCCTAGTACTGTTAGCTACTGAACTGGTATTTCACTTCCATGGCCCAAAATTGCTATTAAAAACCCTGCCATGATTTTTTTTTCGAAATTTTCAGTCCACGGAAGACGTTTTAAAAAGCGTTTTAGACACAGTTAAAAGTTGAGCTTGATTCACAAGGTAGCATTTCATTGTGATTTTGAGGGTTTTAAAATGAAATGAAACCCAATTTCTAATAACCGGTTTGTTTCAAATCAAAGCATTTCACTTTACAAGTTTAAATATCAAGAGTTTTTACTTGCTTGAAGTCCCTGGGAAGTCTCAGCTCAGGAGGAGGTTCATGTCCTCTCCACATTTCAGGAGAGGTGGACGCGGTTACCATGACTGGTCAGGCTTCTGACCAGGGTGAGACGGTACCACTTCGGGCTGCCAGGCTGCAGAGCTGGGTGAAATTGGTCTGAACCTGTCTGTTCTTGGTTCACCAGAAGAGTTCGTGCCCCTCGGTTGGGGTGCTGGTGTGTGTCTGTGTAAGTGAAGAACCTGGAGAGGCCTGCAGCTTGTCACAGCATCCCAGTGAGCTTGGGAGTGCAGGTAGGTAAGCCAGAGGGCCCAGGGTTACCCCAGGTCCAGATTGAACCCTGGGGATCCCATCACATGGCAAATAATGAAAATCAAAACAGCCCAAGTGGTCAATATCAAAATGAGCCCCTCCCCACAGCACGTTTTGAGTCACTCTCAACATTTCAGGCAACAGAAAATGGGCTTTAGATGCCTAAATGCTTTTGAAAATGCCACCAGGCACCTAAATACCTCAAACGTCTGGCATTAAGTGACTTAAGAGCAGAATCGGCCTTGTGCTCTGATCCCCTTTACCTGCCTTTTGAAAACCACCCCACACACCTGTGTGGGGACCTCAGGTTCACATGTCTGGGGCAGAAATGATGCCGCTGCCCCAAATGAAATGGGCATCCTGAAAATACCTTCATCGGCCTTCGTGAAGGGGCTGGGAAACTCTCAGGACCGGCACGACAGAAAAGCTTGCCCATGAATCAGGCTAGCCGGGAACGGCTTTGTCTGTCTGTCGAAAACTGACGTCATGGAAGTTAATCGTGAGGTGGGGTTCACAAAAGGCAAGGGCATGTGTTTGATTCAAAAGTACAGTAGGCCCAAGTCTACCCTCCCAACGATGCCAATAAAGCTTTGCACAGGCAGTGTGTGAGAAGAGATTCAAGCTCAAGGCACAGGGGTTAGAATGACTTACCTACGCCACTCATGACTTTTTCCAGAACTGAATTTTCCATGGTGTCTGAAAAAATATATTTGGGTTATCAGACACTGAACATCATCAACAATCACAGTACAAATCACCCTAGAAACACAACTCAGGGTACAATGATTAAGGCCAAGTTAACATTTCCTGTGGGATAAAAAGTCTCAGAGGTGTAGCCACGTAAGCTGGTAACATCACAAATAACAAGAAGTCCTGTGGCACTTTAATAAATTTATTAGGTCACAAGCTGGGTTTTAAGTAGCTAAAGTGCCAGAGAACGGCTGGTTATTCCCTGAACCCTCCGGCCTCAACCCAGCTCGGAGGAGTTGTGACTCTCACCTTAGGGAGCAGCCTGTTTTTTCCCTCTCTTCTTTCATCCCTTGTGATGGTTCTGGGTTTTGAGACATAAAGTGCTGTCACATTCCAGTCTCCCAGAAAGAGTATTTTTATCTAATTTTGGTGTCTGAATTCTGTGAATACAATTGCAGTTACATCTGTAGTGTCAGGACCAGAGTTTCAGGAACATATACACCTACCGAGTGAAAGACAATAGGGTGTAGGTCCTTCTGTGCCACTCTGGAATGTTTTTTCCATGTCACCTGAAAATGTAAATTTGCAATCGTTTCACACAGCCACAGACAATACTACAAGCATCTCCAGGTCCATCTACGCCTAAAACTGAGGTCAATTTAGCTACTTTACTCAGGATTGTGAACAGTTTACATCTCTGAAAGGTGTAGTTAAGGTGACCTAAACTATGGTATAGATGTCAGTTGGTTGCTAGAAGGATTCTAGCTAGAGTTCCAGAAGATTGTTTAACTACAGAGTTAGAAAACTCTTTTGTCACTGTAGGAAATATTGACAATACCACTCAACAGTGCCACAGCCATGCCTTGGTAGCATCTGCAGTAGTGTAGACAGGCCCCAAGAAACAGACTAAAATGAAAATATTCTCCAGTCGCCCAAGGACACAAATATGAGTTGAAATACTGAAGGAGAGAAACTTCCCTCCCTGACCTCTAATCTGGGATGGCCACCATTTTGTACTTTTTTCCCTTCTGCACCTTACAAAAAATTCTCTCTGCTTGCGCGTTCACAGGGCTAACATCTGTGTCCTGTCCCTGTTCACATATGACATCCTCTTTCTCTTTTGATGCCACCATGTATTCCTTCACCCACTTCTGGTTGGTTCAAAGATTTACCCCTCATATTCTCCTGGGGTTATGACCACCTCAGCACCAGGGTTATCTAAGCTGTTTTGAGCTGCAAAATTATCATATGGGGAGTTCGGGTTGTGAGGGATATTTTTTATGAAATCCCTGCAAACTTCAAGGAAAACCAAAATTTTACATTTTTGAAATAATTCCTTTTAAACAAAAAACAATCTTTCACACCCATGTGACCTGGTCTACTTTCTTGACTAGCACCATTCCAAATTCCACAAATAAATGCTTCTACATTCACAAAACATTTGCTTTTTGAGCCAACATTCATCAAGCAGTGATTGTGAGTGTTAATATTTATGTCAATAGATAACTGGAACCGAAAATACAACCAGTCGAATTCAATTACTAATCAGAACTAACATAACAGCTCTAAAATACAACTAGCACTTAACAGATTTCTAGGAATATGTGTAGACCTACCCTGAGAAGAGGCAAGGAGCTAGAGCTAGCTGGGTACGAAACTTGCTAAAGTGGCAGAACTGGGGATTTCTGGGCAAGGAAACTGCTATGCTTTTTGTTTCTATTTTTTCCAGGAAGACAAGACTTAATTTACATTTTTTTTAAATCAAGAAGATTAAACCATATATCTTACTTGTATCATGTAGTCCTACCAACAAAATGGCCACAAAAGTCCCATACGTTAGCTGATAGGAACATAGCATCATCAAAAACTAGAACCAGAAGAGACCTTGAGAGGTCATTGTGTTCATTCCTGACTCTCATGGCAGGACCGAGCACCTTCTGGACCATCCCTGATAGATGTCTGTCCAACCTGGCTTTGAATATCTCCAGCGATGGAGATTCCACAACCTCCCTAGGCTAACTCAGAATATAGCAGGGAGACCTTGACCATTGATAAAGATATAATCCAGAGTGACCTGGATAAATTTGAGGACTGGGCCAAAAGAAATCTGATGGGGTTCATCAAAGAGAACTGTAGAGTCCTGCACCTGGCACGGAAGAATCCCAATAATTGTTACAGGCTGGGGACCAACTGGCTAAGCAGCAATACAGCAGAAATGGACCTAAGGATTATAGTGGGTGAAAGGCTAGGTATAGGTAAACAGTGTGTTTTTGTAGCCAAGAAGGCCACTGGCATGTTCAGGTGCATTAGAAGGAGCGTTCTCAGTAGATCTAGAGAGGTGGTTGTTCCCCTCTATTCTGCACTGGTGAGGCCATATCTGGAGTATTACGTCCAGTTTTGGGCCCCCCAGTATAGAAAGGATGTGGATGTGCTGGAGCAGGTTCAGCAGAGGGCAACGAAAATGATTAAGGGGCTGGAGCACAAGACCTATGAGGAGAGGCTGAGGGATTTGGGCTGATTTAGTTTGCGGAAGAGAAGACTGAGGGGTGATTTAATAGCAGCCTTCAACTTCCTAAACAATGCTCTAAAATGGATGGTGAGAAACTGTTCTCAGTAGTAACAGACAGCAGAATAAGGAGTAATGATCTGAAGTTACAGAAGGAGAGAAGTAGGTTGGATATTAGGAAAATATACTTCCCCTGGAGGGTGGTGAAGCACTGGAATGTGTTGCCTAGAGAGGTGGTGGAATCCCCATCCCTAGAGGTTTTTAAGTCCTGGCTTGATATAGTCATGGCTGGGATGACTTAGTTGGGGTTGATCCTTCTTTGGGCAGGGGGCTGGACTCAAAGACCTCTTGAGGTCTCTTCCAGCTCTGTGATTCTATGATTCTATGATACATGTATGTACTTACTGTCTTCAGGGTGAAGGCTGGGTGCTGGAAACCCCTGGAAATCTTCTTCCTGACCACCTGAAAAAGTCATGAGGATTATCAGTCTTTTCCAACAGTCATGTACAATCATATCAACGACTGGGAAGCAACATTCAGACTACAGCAACCAGGATCAAGCCAGTGTTTTCAAGTTTTAAAAGGAATAAAACTGGTAGAAAAAAAGAAATTCATCTTTTTTTAGCTAAAAATGTTTTTCTTTCCCATGGTTTTAATGAATAACCCAACTGCAAAACTGCTTCTGGGGGAAAAATTTGCTTTGGATTTGGTAAAAGTCATTCTTCAGCAAACTGCAAGGGGAATAGTTTTGATTTCCAGTGTTTCAACTGATATTTTTCCCCTCAAAAAGATTTTTCCTGGGGGAATGGCTGTTTTGCGACACCAGCCATACACACAGGGGGAACGGCCATGAACTGCATCGTGGGATTGGCCATGAACTGCCAGGACTTACTGTCTGCAGTTGCCCGGAATGGCTCACTGGTTTTCATTTTTCTCTTAAAGAAGTTATGGAACAGTTCTGGGGGAAAAAAAACCAAAAAGCTATTAGCAGAGTGAGTCATTACACAATACACTGAAAATAATGCAGTCCTTTGGAAAACAAGTTTTGGCCACAATGAGAAGATATACATTCTGAATAATGAGGAAAAAAATACATTCATGAAATTATAACACAACCATTTTTGTCTGTTTCCCATCAATCTTTTCATTAAATTCGTCTCTTGTCTCTATTTTCATCCTCCACTGAACACTTGCTTAGCGTGGCCCTGTATCCCCTCTAGAGGCTCCAGGGACACTTACAGATGTAGTTGTCATCTTTGTTTGTGGTTGGACAAGAGGCATGGTACAGGTTGAATCTCTCTCATCCGTCACTCTTGGGACCTGACTGGTGATGGATGAGAGAATTTGCATGTTGACCAGAGGTCAATATAGTCTAGCACTTTGCCAACACTTCCACTGCTTACTGGGCTCTGAGAAGACATTCAGGGGTAAATTACAGCTACAGAACAGCACAGAACATGGAGACACAGGACTGGTGGCTGGAACCAAATTTTATGGGACCACAGGAAACTTGGTCACACCCATGATAAGTGGTTGTCCGACTAACTAAAATCACGCTGGATTATGGAGCTTCCTGAATGAGAAAGTTCAGGCAGGGATCCTGGCTAAGGGACCTGCTGAGCTACTGGGCAGGTAAGAACCAGCCAGCCAGAGCCTGACACCCCTGCCCCTCCCTCACCTCACCTCTTCTCCACCTAACCCAACCTCCGGCACACCGAGACTCTGAGCCTCCTCCTAGTCCCATCCCCCAGGTGACAACCCCCTCCCAGGCCCTGCACCTAAATCCACTACCCACAGTCACACCCCTACATTGCTTCTTATGCCCCAGCCTCCTGCCCCAGGTCACAACCCTTCCTTCAGCCTAACTTCCTCCCAGAGCCCACACCCTCTCCTACACCCCAATCCCTTACCCCGAGCTCTCTTCTGCACCCAACCTCCACCTCTGCCATTAATACCATGGAAGAGTGAGGCCCTTGACCACTTACCAAAGTCTTTGAGTGCCACCATCCGCATCAAAATTATTGCTAACCGCTGGCTTAAGGAGAAGATCTGAGCACTGGCTCGCCACAGAAATACACGTACCTATTATAAAGCGTTCATTTTCCTCCTTGGAACCAATGCAGCTTCCCCACAAACCTAAAGAGGAGAAGGGTAAGTGTGTACGATGATTTGACACTTTTCACTGAGACAGGCTCTGCTTAGGCTCGATCGACGTATTTCCTTCAGCAAATAACAAGCAGTCCTGTAGCACCTTAAAGACTCACAGGTTTAGTAGGTCATGAGCTTTCAGGGGTAAGACCCACTTCTTCAGGTGATAGCAAATTGGGTTTTTAAAAAAAATGAAAGTGTCCGGGAAAATGCCTGCTTTTCTCAAAAGTTATGTTCATTAAAAGGATATCTTTTGTTTGCCTTTATTCATTTATTGGCTGGAAACTGAATTGGTTTTGGTTTCAGAAGATTTTGGTCAAATGTATTTTAGTTGTCACTGGTCTTCAGCTGATAATTTTTGTTCTGGAAAAAGTTTTTGTTTTGCTTTGCTTTAAGAAATTTTATAATTTTTTCACAAAAAAATTGATCAATATATATATATTTATTTCCCCCCTTTCCCTCACAGATTTCCTGTCTTGTTCACTTTCTCTGAAGCACTGGCCACACTCAGAAGACAGGACACTGGGGCAGATGGACCTGTACTCTCACCCAGAGTGGCCATTCTTATTGTAATAAAATGTTTTGACTGACCTGACCCACAACACTTTTGGAGTTTTCATTGTGTATGTTTTTTTTTTAAAGTTTGACCTTCTGTTTCCATCCAAAAAAGGAATTTCTATGGAGGACTCAGGGTTTTGTTTTGTTTTGTTTTTCCAGCGTGCACAAACTGTCTTCTGCTCAGCTCAACTCTCTGTTGAAAACTGCATGTTACTATGTAGGGCAGCCCTTGGGTGGGACGGAGGGAAGGACGGGTCAGAGGGTGCGTGTAGATGGATTGAGAACTGGTAGATTCTTCAGAGGGACAATCTCCAGCCTGCTCTATGCTTCACATATCTACCAGGTTACTTTAACATTGCATGGTTGACTAGCAACATCGATCCATCTAACCAACTTCAGTTCTCTCTAGCTGAAGGGGCAGGAGCATTCACCATATAGGTAACTCAGGATTTTCTCTTCTTTCTGATTCTTCAACTCCCCTTTCTTGAATTCGCTGCCAAACAATTCCATGGGGACGCTTGCTCTGTAGCCGAGGAAGCTGGCTTCATGGGGGGTGAACTCGAACCAGGTTGCTGAAAAAGAAAAAGGAAGAGTTTGGAAACAGCACCCAGTGCTAGTTCTGAGGTAGCAGATGACTCACTGGGGGCTAGAGTATCAGGGGAAGTGTGGCAGGAGATAACCTTAACTCAGCAGAATATGAGTGTGCTTCAGACAACGTCTACAGCCGAGGCCAGCAACCAGTCCACGGCGGAGTTCTGAAATTTTACCTTTTGACATCTATGCAAGGTCCAAGTGGTGGTGATACTTTCTGAAGACACTAATAGTCCTACCTCCAACAGCTTCATTAAGAAATAAATCAAGAAACAGAGCATTATCATATAGATGGTGGTTGGTTGCATCAGCTGGTCTTTTGTTAATCCACAGGGAGCATGGCTTTGAGCAAGCTCCTGGCTGCATGGGGGAAGAGAGGCAGGAGTGAGGTCCCTTGTCATGCGCCAATGAAAATTTTGCTCCCGTGCCACTCTTGGCATCCATGCCACGGGTTGCTGACCATGATCTAGAGTAATGCTATTTCTCTCCATTTATGTTGACCCATGTTCATATCCACCCTTGATTCCTATTTACATTCTGCATGAAGCTTTTTGTCCTCCTCTTTCAAGCTGCAGTGACCACCCCTGAACCATCTGCATCTCAGTTCAGAGTTCTTAATAGTAAACAGCAATAATTATTTACAGGATAAATAATGTGGTTTTCAGTGCAGAAGCTGAACCAAAAGCCTGGGAGAAATTAGGCCGAATCCAACCAAAAGGCCAAATTGAAAAGTTAAAAAAAAAGTCATTCTGAGTTGTCAAAGATGCAATCTTGTTTTAATCATTTCTAGCTACAGAAAACATTTCAGTTGGCTAATTTTTTCTCTCTCTTTGAGTCATTGGTTGTCTCTTCTTTTTAATGGACCCATTTAAAAGTAGAAAGTAAAAATGAAATCTTTTTTACGCTTTAGAATACTTTTCCAAAGTGAAAGTCCTTCTTAGTATTCAAAGAGACCTGGACAAACAGGTGTTCAAAAATATATCGAGAAGTTAATGTATTGAAAAAATTTCTCCCAGTTCAACTTGATCATCTTCTTTGCTTTGCCACTGAACTCCCTGCCTCTACACTCCATTGCTTATCTTCTCCCATTGTTACCTTCAAGAGAGGTTCTAAATGCTTCATCCATGCAGCATTCTCGCCAGGCTACTGAAAGTCCATGAGACCACCTAAGCGTTCTGCAGTTCCTCCTATTGGTTCCTGCCGCACCTTAGCCTTGCTGTCCCCAGTCCAGAATGTGTAAACCATCCGTTGGCCCTAAACCGCACCCCAAATATAAGAGAAATACTGGGCAAGTCTAAGGCTCCACAGATAATTTATTTCCCATTTTGAAGAAAATTCCAAGAGTTTGAAAATTGTTTTTCTTCTGAATTGAAATGAAAAAAAAACCTAACAAAAAAGTTCAAGATAATGATGGTTTAAGTTAATCAACATTGTTTCATTTTGCTTTTGACTTTTTATACCATGTGACTTAATTATTTATAAAACTGAAAATTCAATCCATTAAAAGTAAAATGTCTTCTTGAAACTAAAAATTAAAAGGCTTCATTTAGGTGCTTTTCTTTTTATAGTCAAACCAGACACATTCCCATGCATGTAAATGTGGTCCCCTTAGGTCCAGAAAGATATGGCACGGGAAAAAGTTAAGAAAAGGACAACACAATGATTAGTGGTGTGGAAGGGCCGCCATACGAGGAGAGATTAAAAAGACCGGGACCTTTCAGCTTGGAAAGGAGATAACTAAGAGTAGAAATTAGTTGGGGTTGGTCCTGCTTTGAGCAGGGGGCTAGACTAGATGACCTCCTGAGGTCTTTTCCAGCCCTAAGATTCTATGAGTCTATGAAATGATAGAGGCCCATAAAATAATGATTGGGGTGGAGAAAGTGAATTTAAAAAGATTTTTTACTCCTTCCTATAGCACAAGAACTAAGGGTCACCAAATGAAATGAATAAGTAACAGGTTTAAAACAAAGAAGAGGAACTATTTCTCCACATAATGCACACTCAACTTGTGGATCTCCTTGCCAGGGGATGCTGTGAGGGTCAAAACCACAGTGGAGTTAAAAAAGTCCCTTGACAAGCCTGACAAAGATTTGAAATTTGGAATTTGTTCACTATTTTTGTTCATTTTTCAAAGATCACTGGAATGCTTTGCTTAGAGAGGTGGTGGAATCTCCATTCCTAGAGGTTTTTAAGTCACGGCTTGACAAAGTCCTGGCTGGGATTATTTAGTTGGGGTTGATCCTGCTTAAAGCAGGGGGCTGGACTCAATGACCTTTTGAGGTTCATTCCAGCCCCATGATTCCATGATTTTATGGCATGCTTGGAATCTCTGCAGCCCTGAGGAGTTGCATGTAGATGTATTGGAAGACAAGCTTCCTTACCCTGAGATGACCTAGAGATTCATTTTACCTGGTGAATATTCAGTTGCTTTGCAAAAACTTCGCTCATCCACGGCAGCGTAGATGGGATAGGGGTTATTTCCACTTTCAGCTGCACCCCGATGCTCTGACAAATGGCTCTTGTCCAGCTGTGAAGACAGGTTCAGACAAGTACATGCTTAATTTTAACCTGTGGTTTTAACATTACCTGTAGTCCCTGCCCTGATGGCTTGGTCCAAGCCGGAGCTCTAGGTGCCAGCACATGGGACCATATGCTGAGCTGATATCTGGACACACATGGAGTTTGCCTAAGTGCCTAAATGAGCACAAGTAACTCCATGAAAGCCAGGGGAACCACTCAGCAAGTAAAGAGCTAAAACTGAGAACAAACCCTCCTCAGTGGCTAAGCGGCCAAGCCATCCACCCAGGACTTAATTCCCCACTTTGCTTGCAGACTCCCAGAGGGTACGTCTACATTGCACTCTTAGAACAAGTTTTGGCTGAGGGAGGCACTTCCATGCACACACGAATTAGTCTGATGTGGCTCAGACCCATCCTGGTCTGAGGACCTTAAAAGAAGGGCAGGTCAAAGCCAGAGTCCCACAGCAGCTCAGGTCCTGACCTTGTTGTTTGCCGTGTGGATGCAAATTAAACTGCTGACCCAAGTCATAATCAGTCTGTGACAGCTACACCCAGCAGAGGGGGGTACATCTGCCCTGAAAAGAGAAAGCCCTGCCACCAAGTCACACTGCAGGGCTTGATTGACATGCACTCACCAGGACTAAAAATACCAGTGTTGGTGTTCTCCTCTGGGTGAGAGCTTGGAGCCTGGGGCCTGTCCCCTCTCCAGGTTTCAGAGCACAGTCCCAAGCCCGTGCAGAAAGACGTATTGTTGTCTGTGGCATGATGCACTGGGTCTGTCAAGCCTATTTTTGTTCCTGTATCATCTTTGTATTTGATGTTATGAATGTTGTCTACATAAGTGCGTTGCAAACGTTTGCTTCTATGATGACCTCAACGGGAGGTCTGGCCACCCTATTGGGAGAGGATGGCTTGTCCGGTGATAGCAGTCCACGGCCAACAAAGGGCCTCTAGTGGGGACCAGTCTGAAGAACTTCAGTGGATATGCTCAGAACAACAAATAGGCAATGGCAGATTGTTTAAAAAGGACACAGGCAGGTGACTTGTTCAGGTGACAAACTCTGTCTTGGAGCGTACCGTTAGACAAAGAGAACAACGCAGTGCCCTACAGCGGAGAGAGTGCAAAGAGACCCATGGGGGCTCCTCCATCTTGGTCTTCAACCTGACTAGGAAATTGCCTGACACACCCCAGTTCCCTGAACCCCATCACAGACCTACACCCCAGTGTTTGGATCAGAAGCTGAAGCCCCACTAGCCGAACTCAGTTAACCCAGACTCTGCGTTAATCAGCATCATGGGTTTTTTTTCTTTCTAGTGTAGGCGTAACCTTTAAGCCCAGGTTTACACTGCAGTATAGATGGTCCAAACCCAATCTGGAAATGCTAGACACACCAGCCCTGGTGTACCAAGTACACCAGACTGGGTCCCACTGAGCCAAGTTTACAGTGAAGTATTCACCTACCCCATCTGGCCTGTTGAGCTGGGCCAGTTTTTAAAGGTGTTTCAGTGAGATTGCCTAATGTCGGCAGGTGCCTGTGTGCTCATCCCTCAAGGGGCTGCCTTTCAAAACCTGGCTTTCGGGTGCCCCATGCCTCAGTTTCCCTTGTGTGCACTTCCCCGCCTCACAGCACTGTTGTGAGCATGAACAGACTCGACACAGTGCCCTGACTTGGCAGTGTCAGGGGCCAGACAAGGGCCTTAGGGCATGGCCGAAGGGAGAGCCTTTCACCCACCTCATGTAACATTCCATAGATAATGGTATAGGCCCAGAAATCGGTCAGGGAGTAGTTCTCATCCTTGGCCGCCTCGAGTAGCATTTGCATTGCCTTTGGGAGACTCCAGGTGGATTTGGTAAGTGCATCACATATCAGTTGCTTCACGGTCTCCATTTTCTCCGCCCAGTCACCTTGTTTGTAGAGAGCCGACATACACCTATTACGGAGACAAAACACACTTGGCAAGAGGACTGGGGGTGGGCTATTTCCCAGCCTTTACACGCACCTTTATTTATTTTCCCATCATACCATATTGCAACACTCTTTTATCCCACCAGGATCCTGGGGTTGCCTGGCCGTTGAAGAAAGCCACGGCCTCAGCAGAGGTAAGAGTCATGTCCCCCAGGTCCTTACCCAGCTAAGCAAAAGGAGGTTCTCCTTGCAGGGTCAATGACAAACAATCTGAAGAGTTCTGGTTTCATCCAGGACATTCGTAGCATCCTCAGAAGGATCCTATCCACCATCATGCTGATGCCCTGACCTAGGCTTCAGTAGGATCATGTGCGCAGAAAGGCCCAAAGGCGACCATGGTTTGGTGGCTCGGGAGCCAGCCCATCGTGCAGGAAAGGTGGACTCTGCTCCCTGTTCACCCATGCATAGTGCCCCAACCACGCATTCTCCCTGAGCACTGGTTACTCTTAGTCAATGGGAGACCTGGGCACTTCTCCATCCCTGTGAGGTATTAATTGCAGAGGTAGGGGCAGCTAAGTACCTATAATAATTAGGAAGTTGCCTGCTGGTGTCAGTCCTTTGTTGAATTGCACCAGTGACAGAGTGCCTAACTCCCAGAGGTACCTGTGTCCATTGCTACTTGTATGTAAAATGTAAGGCTTTCAGCAGGCTGCCCTATTTGACCCCCCAGATGTTCTGAAGGACACAGTGTCCACACCCAGGGAGAAGCTAACTTTTCACCCTGCCCTTCATCCAGGCTCTCATTGTCTCTTTCGCACCGGGATTTCCCCATCCTGTCTTACTCCCGCCCCTCATTCCGATTTAACAACTCTCCGTTATGTTCATTTCTCCCTATTCTGACAGCACAAACAGTTGTACAAACCCTCAACCTCTTTAACAACAATTAAAGGTACAATCCCGCAACTGGAGGAACAGGGACGACAGAGCAGCAGGAGCTGTTCTGCTCCTCTGCTTTCAGCATCCACACCAACGAGAAGTGCACCAAACCCCATGACCAGGATGCAGAAAATCCTGAGACTGGCTTTCAGATCCCGAGATTTATTTTAAAAATCGTTTGTTTTTATTTACCTCCCCGTACTCGAGCAGATAGGGTGTGCATTTCTCCGCCTCTGTCTCCCCTCAGCCACCAGAGCTAGGCACTTCTCCTTATGTCCAGTTTACTCCTGACTTAAATGTCGTAGAATCACAGACTCATAGAACACTAGAATCGGAAGGACCTCAAGAGGTCATCAAGAACAGTCCCCTCCCCTCCTGGCAGGACCAAGCACCATCTGTACCATCCCTGGTAGATGTTTATCCAGCCTGTTCTTAAATATCTCCAATGATGGAGATTATACAACCCCCCTAGCCAATTCATTCCAGTGCTTAAATACCTTGACAGTTAGGAAGACTTTCCCAATGTCCAACCTAAACCTCCCTTGCTGCAGTTTAAGCCCACTGATTCTTGTCCTATTTTCAGAGTCCAAGGAGAATGCTGTTGTAAAAAGCTTTTAGGTACTTGGAAGCCAACTTCATGTCCCCTCTCAGCCTTCTCTTTTCCAAAATAAACAAGCCCAATTTTTTTAATCGTCTTTCAAAGGGCAGGTTTTCTAGAACTTTAATCATTTTTGTCGCTCTTCTCTGGACCCTTTCCAATGTCTCCTTTCCTAAACTATGGGGCCCAGAACTCGACACAAGACTCCAGTTGAGGCCTAATCAGCATAGAGTAGGGCGGAAGAATGACTTCTTGCGTCTCGCTCGCAACACTCCTGTTAATGCAACCCAGACATTTTTTTTTCTGCAACAGTGTCACACTGTTGACTCATACTCAGCTTTTGGTCCACTATAACCCTTTGATCCCCCTAGGTCAGTATTTCTGTGTTCCTCAGGTGTGTGAAAAATCCACACTTTGTAGCAGCACAGTCAAGCCAACTTAAGGTCTTTGGCAGCAAGGCTAGGTGGAAGGATAAATTTTTGTATCTGCTTACCTGCAATCTCTCCAGGAGCTGCCTACCCTGCTCTGATGGGAGAAATTCCCATGTAGAAAACTTAGGCGGATCTACGATGATCACTTAGTAGATCTCAGGTGAGCAGAGTCTGGGACTGCAAACCTGGGACTTAAGCATCTGCACACATTTGTAAACCCGGGTCTCGAAGGGTTTAACTCTGGGTCCCTCGCTGGGGCTCCAGAATCTACGAGGAATTCCGTGGGACTGACCAGAGCCACACGTATTCCAGAATCCTTAGTGCCCTCCCCAAATGGGGTTTCAGTAGCGTTTCGTGATGCCGTGGGGGGGAGAAGCTCAACTCTCCACCAAACCTGACTGTCTGGACAATAAAGGAAGCCAGCCAGCGGAATGTATTTTGTGGACTCCCAGGGCATGAGCCAAGTGGGACTGCATTCCACCTGCAAAGTACTAGGACTTGAACTCAGATCCTGGCGTGATTCTGGTTCAAAAACTTCATCCTTGTGGAGTCCTGGGCCTCCAGGTCAAAGCCCAGGATCTGCAAGACTTGTGTGGAGATGGAAGAGGGGTTGCAACTTAGACTGAGTTGGAGCCCTGGGCTTACCCCGATGCGTCACTGCCACAGGAAATAGTCCACATTTCCTTACTGGTGACGGGGTGGGGGTCCAGCATGTCATTTGATTAATTGTAACCATAGCAATAATTGCCCCTGGATGTCAGTTCCATAGAGGGACACACCTTCACTCCCATGTTTCCCGACATGCACCTACCAGGTTGCACCTGAGACCCCGCACAGGTACATGATGGTGTCCAGGAGGCCCTGCTTCTGCAGCTCCTGCAGGGTCCCCTGAAGGGCGATCATGGCCCTCAGACCTCCCCCAGCTCCTAGGATGGCGATGTTGGGCACATCACACTGAGGAAGGGAAAAGACGTGTCAACGTGGAAATGGGGATTCCTGAAGAACCACTACTGCTCATGGTAATTACATGTGAGACATCCCCAGCCAGGATGGACCTGTTATTCCCTACTTAGATAACCCCAGCAGGTAGTTTAAAAGAACCTCTTGTAGGGACCAATCCTGCACGTGTTTCCATTTTTGCATAGGGAACTCCAGCGGCTTAAATGTGACAACTCTCGTGAGTAGCTTTGCTCACGAGCTTTCCTGATTTCTGCCAGGGTTCGGACTCTACTGCCTGATCTACAAGAACAGCGGCTACCTAACTGCTGGAAAACATTCCACCAGGGTTTGTGTTTGCTTGTTTTTGTGGGGGCTTGGGAGATGCCAAATGCTTTTTTGATTAAAAGGTCACCTGATTTTCACATTTTTAGGGTTTCATCCAAAACTGGGCAGAAAAGAAATCATTGCTGAAGCGAAAACTTCAACATATATATCAGTAGTACCAGAATAGGCTTGGTTAAAAACAAAATGGCAGAAAAATAATCAATTTTGAGGTTTCAAAAGAAAACTTTTAAAAGATCTGTGATAAAATTCAGCCTACATAAAAATAGAATAAAACATAAAATAAAGGTTGAAGCTCTCTAATTAGGAACTGTCTCATTGAGAGAGAGTAATCCAGCATGATTTTAGTTTGCATGAGAATTTTGCCCACTTATCATGGGTGCAGCCAAGTTTCCTGCGGTCCCATAAAGTTTGTGTCCAGCCACTGGCCCTGGCTGTCAGTGTTCTGTGCTGTTACTTTGCCGGAATTCATAGAATTGTAGAATCACAGCACACTAGAACTGGAAGAGATCTCGAGAGGTCATCAGGTCCAATCCCCTGCCCTCATGGCAGGTCCAAGTACCATCTATACCAGCCCTGACAGATGTCTATCTAACCTGCTCTTAAATATCTCCAGTGATGGAGATTCTACAACCTCCCTATGCAATTTATTCCAGCATTTAACCAGCCTGATAGTTAGGAATTATTTTTTTTCCTTATGTCCAACTTAAACCTCCCTTGCTGCCGTTTAAGCCCATTGACGGATAATTTGTCCCTAAACATCTTCTATGAGCTCAGCAAGCAATGGAAGTGCTGGTAATGCAGACAGAAAATATCAACCTCCCGTAGTCCAACAAATATTCTCTTCTTGCACCAATCAGGCCCCAAGGGTGCCGGACTAGAGAGGTTCAGCCTACATATTTCCCATCCCGTTTCAGCATGCATTTAATTTTACCCCAATTTATCAAAGCATTTAAATGTTCACTTAATTTTCCCCATTTATGGAAGTCCCATCGGTTTCAGTTTGCTCTATTCTAAAAGCCTTTGGGGGACGGAACCAGAAACCCCCACAATGTTTTGACAAGCACATTCTCACCCGGTCTGCAACAATCATTGGTATCAATGTCAATGCTCCCCTTCATTTCTGTAAATCACCGATGGGCTCTTACCGGCGTACAGGGAATCCCAAGTTTATCCAGGCATTTCTTCACCTGCGCCTTTCTGTTGCTTGTGCCTAGTTTTTCCCCTTCTGAGAGCTCATGGGACAGTCGAACTTTCTTTTCACCCTGGGGGGAAAAAAATGACAGACGTTTGCCATGGGCAGGACAATGCTCAGAGAATAACCTTCAAGCATGTTCTGGATAGAACCCACAGCCTGTTTAGAAGGATTTCACCCATCTTCCCTACACTGGAATAACAGGCAGAAAAACCCTGTGAACAGAAAAAGACAAAGAGGGTAAGGGACCATCATGGAAAATCCTAGGGTTAGAGGAGACCTCAGGAGGTCAATGGCCGTGTCTACACTAGCCCCAAACTTCGAAATGGCCATGCAAATGGCCATTTCAAAGTTTACTAATGAAGCACTGAAATGCATATTCAGTGCTTCATTAGCATGCGGGCGGCTGCGGCACTTCGAAATAAACACACCTCGCCGCTGCGCGGCTTGTTCCGACAGGGCTCCTGCTCGAAAGGACCCCGCCTACTTTGAAGTCCCCTTATTCCCATGAGCTGATGGGAATAAGGGGACTTCAAAGTAGGCGGGGTCCTTTCGAAAAGGAGCCCCGTCGGGACGATCCACGCGGCGGCAAGGCGTGTCAATTTTGAAGTGCCGCGGCCGCCGCATGCTAATGAAGCACTGAATATGCATTTCAGTGCTTCATTAGTAAACTTCGAAATGGCCATTTGCATGGCCATTTCAAAGTTTGGGGCTAGTGTAGATGTAGAAAATGAGTCCAGCCCCCTGTCCAAAGCAGGATCAACCTGAACTAAATCATCCCAGTCAGGGCTTTGTCAAGCCAGGGCTTAAAAAACTCTAGGGCTCGTGATTCCACCAACTCCCTAGGCAACACATTCCAGTGCTTCACCATCCCCCCTTACTCTTCTGCTCTGCAAACTAAGTAAGCTCAGTTCCCCCAGCCGCGCCTCATAGGTCATGTGACCCAGCCCCTAATCATTTTGGTTACCCTCCTCTGTTTCCTCTCGAATGCGGGGGCCCAGAACTGGATGCAATACTACAGACGTGGCCTCACCAATGCCAAACAGAAGGGAATAGCTTCCCCACATCCTCTGGCAATTCTCCTCCTAATGCACCCCAATAAGCCATTGCCCTTCTTGGCAACTAGGACATACACACTCTTGGCTCATAGCCAGCTTCTTCCCCACTGGAATCTTTATTAATATATTTTATCAGACCAATTTCCATTGGTGCATGAGCAAAACATTCTAGAGCTGCCCAGCTCCTTTTCAGGTCTGCAAAAGGTGCTCAGCAGTGTCTCCACCAATGCCTGGAGTAACAGCTCGTTAAGCATAAGGAGTTAACTCATGGAGCAATAATCCATCAACAATTCATCTCTGAAAATCATAGGGTTGGAAAAGACCACTGGGTCCAACCTTCTGCTCAAAGCAGCACCAAATCCCAATGAAATCATCCCAGCCAGGGCTTTGTGAAGCTGGAATGTAAAGGTCTCAAGGGAAGGGAACACCACCACGTTTCCAGACTACCCTTTCCAGAGCTTCACCACCCTCCTGGGGAAGGAGTGTTTTCCTAATATCCAGCCTACACCTCCCCCTCTGTAACTTAAGACCATTGCTCCTAGTTCTGCCGTCCGTCACTGAGAACAGCCTCTCTCCATCCTCTTTGGAACCCCCCCCCCTTTCAGGAAGTTGAAGGCGGCTATCAAATCTCGCCTCACTTTTCCCTTCTGCAAACTAAATATGCACGAATCCCTCAGCCTCTCCACATAAATCAGAGGATCAATATACAGTCTTCCCCCTCCTTACGAGGGTCATTCATTCCTGAAAACCCCTCTTAGGGCGAATTCTCGTAAATCGAAAATGTAATTACCATTCATTTCAATGGGAAAAAATTATATGCGTTCCTGAGCCCCAAAACGTGCACCCGTTTTTGCTAAAACACCACCAAATCCCATTAAATCGGGTGCAAGGGGACGGGCAGGGCAGAGCAGGGCGTGAGCGCAGCTTCAGTTAAGTGGGGAGGGGGCACTGCCAGAGGCTGGCCTCGTGGGGAGCTAGGCAGGCACCGGGGGCCCCCAGCTGGCGAGGGGCGATTCCTCTCTCGTACAGGGCTGAGCGGCGGAGAGGCCCCACTGGTGGCAGTTGAGGCGGCAGCGGCGGGCGAGCCAGGCGCTAAATGGGAGGGAGCGCCACAGACAGCGAGCGGCGCCTGAGGCACAGCTGTGCAGGGCGGGCAGCAGCAGCCCCCTATCCACCCGGGGGGTGAGCAGCAGCAGCGGGGCGCACCCAGCATCCACTTCTAGCAGAGCAGCGTGCTCTACTGCCGGGACTCGGATGAGTCTACCTCCCCGCACCAGACCACCACCCTCTTGCAGGGCACCGCCACCCCCCTGCACGGCCTCTTTGTCAAAACCAACGCAGCCAACTCCATCCCCTTGGTGTTTGCCTACCAGAGCTGCCAGCCTCCAAATCGGTCCTCGTAGGTGCGAAGAAATGCCTCGTAAACTGAAGAAGGGGTATTAAATGAAACTCCTTGTAAAGTCGAATTCTCATAACTCGAATGGGCGTACCCCGGGGTATGACTGCAGCTATCACTACAATGCAGACAACTACAGAAGAAAACTCATGGACACTTCCGCTGTGTCTACACGTGCCCCAAACTTCGAAATGGCCATGCAAATGGCCATTTCGAAGTTTACTAATGAAGCTCTGACATGCATATTCAGCGCTTCATTAGCATCCGGGCGGCAGCGGCGCTTCGAAATTGACGAGCCTTGCCGCCGCGCAGCGCGTCCAGACGGGGCTCCTTTTCGAAAGCACGCCACCTACTTCGATGTCCCCTTATTCCCGTGAGCTCATGGGAATAAGGGGACTTCGAAGAAGGTGGCGTCCTTTCGAAAAGGAGCCCCGTCTGGACGCGCCGCGCGGCGGCAACGCTCGTCAATTTCGAAGCGCCGCTGCCGCCTGGATGCTAATGAAGCTCTGAATATGCATTTCAGCGCTTCATTAGTAAACTTCGAAATGGCCATTTGCATGGCCATTTCGAAGTTTGGGGCACGTATAGACGTAGCCTTCCTGTGCTTGTACGCAGAACCACTACGGGTGGTGATAAGCGTTGAGCAGGAACAGATGAAAGAAGGGGTTTCTCATTCATCCTCTGCCCTCTTTAATGCTTCCTCTCTACACTCCAAAAAACGTTCCAATGTGGCAGGGGTGGGGATGGGGACAGAAATCAAATCTGCTTGCCAACCTGTGCAAAAAAATCCTGCCCGTCTCCAAGAGACGTGTTTGATTTCTGACCATTCGTTTCTACAGCAGGAGGAATGAGACAGAGGAACTCACCTAGAGCGCATTTCATTGAACAGCTTAAATAGGAAACCAAGATTGGTCCAAACGAACCCAGCAACTTGGAGGTGCAGCTGCACTTTAGGTAACCTCAGACCATACAAGATGGGGTCCTGAGCTGTTATTATATAGCTTCAGTGCAACAATAAGGCCTTGGCTTTTAATAAAGGCAATGCGTACATTCCGCAATATTTAAAATGCAAAAAGTTGAAGGTGAAATAACTTGGTCAGCCTATATCCTAAACAGATCATAAATACTTATGTCGTAAGCACACTAAAGACAGGAAAAGTGTGAGTTATGGCGTTCTAGATGCTGTAACAATTGATTAGCTATTTATCAAAAATTCCATCCGTCTTTTATGCATGCTTTTTCAGCTGCTTGTGAATGTACTCCTGATATAAAATACGGTCAAGCATTTCAGCATTTCCAAGTAACAACAGGCAACAAAACTGCAAAGGGTTAGAGCAACACTATACCAGGTGTTTGGGAAGCGTGTCCATCTCTTTCTATTGATCCGTCAGATGCTCTGAAATTTCAAATGCCTCCTTCAATGACATAAGAAATCTCCTCCTCTTTCAGGACTTCCAGAAGCTCAGAATAACGTTCAGTTTATTCTTCCCTTGCCTTAAAGGATACGAGAGAAAGTGAATGTGTGATACAGGTAAGATTGATTCAGCTCTTCAGTGCTATTCTATCTTGAGACCATTTAGCTATGTTGGATATCATGGATATTGGCCCATACCAGAGGAAGCAAAAAGAAACATCAAAGAATAATAACAAAGAAGGAGCTGTGCTAATCTATATACTATCAAAACAAAAAGCTGTCAAGTAGCACTCAAAAGCACTTCTTAAGTGGGTCTGTCCCACAAAAGCTCACCTAATAAATTATTTTGCTCGTCTTTAAAGTGCTACTTGACTGCTTTTTATCAAAGAATAATGTTTTTCTTTTGAAAATTTCTTTCTAATCTCCCCAGTCATATTGCTTAATGAATGGAGATGCAGGCTGATTAGATAGATAGATAGATAGTTAGATAGATACTTGGATTTTCAAGTAATCATATTATTCCCAGGCAACCAGCTCTCCTAAGATCTGTTGCAAACCTCTTGCCAAATCACGACTGTATTCGCTCCTGCTACAAGAAAACAAGACCCTTTCTTCATCTGTCTGCCTAGTCTTTCAAAGCTAATTACAAACAAAGAAGAAAAGCCCAGTTGACTGGTGCCATGGTTTTCAGGTGGATGTTCTGGGCACATCATACTTACAGAACTCTCCAAGGAGAGAAGAGCTGTAGGATGCAGCTGGCACCGTTGTTTTCAGCGACTGTCAGGATACACATCTATATTGGCCCCACTCTGCCTGGATAGCTGCTGGGTCCCTCTATATACTGCCTTGTGCAGGTGCTGAGTCAGCCTGTTATCTGCAGACTTTGATAATGGCCCTGAGCTCTCTGTTTTACAATGTTTATTCAAGTGTTACCAGATGATAGTAGCAAGGAGCAGTGGTCTTATGTTACCGTGTGGGAGAGCTAGGTTGGATAATGAGGAAAAACTATTTCAAGAGAAGTGTGGTGTTACAGTGTGGGAGACCTTTGCCTTCTCCTGGCTTCCTCTAACACAGCTCAGGCGGAACCAACCCACCCTGTGTGTATTGCAGAAGTGTTGTGTGCCTACTTCCAGCAAGAGTCACACAAAACCTGTAAGCTACAACTGTTGCACGCCTTTGCATTGTCTGCAGGCTGCAGATAAGCCCGCAGGCTGGGCCTGTGGTTCCCCAGCAGAAATGTCGCAAGTGAGAGTCAGCACCACTGAGACAAGCTGCAGTTGCTACCTCTGCTGGGATTTTGTCTCCCCCCTGTTGTATGTCCGTCTGGTCCGGTTTCTAGGAAAGGGACCGTGATGGCCACTGTCCTTCTCAGCTCCGCTTTGTCTCTGTTCCCCAAAGGAACAGTTATTACCATTTCTAGCCACATCCAAAAGACTGCCAGATCTTAGAGCTTCCTTCTCAGGCCTGTTCTCGGCTCAAGAGAAAAGGAACAAGGGCACTGTTAATGTGAAAGCCTCATTCACTGCTTGTATCTCTAATACTTTAACTGGTTTGCCTTTTTATGTACCTTGAATAAAGGGTTCAAGAGATGTCTAATGGTGAGCATGTCATGAAGCTAAGCAAGCCAGGGTCTGAACCTTGTTTCAAACTGCTTAGAATCATAGAATCCTAGGGCTGGAAGGTCATCGAGTCCAGCCCCCTGCCCAAAGCAGGATCAACCCCAACTAAATCGTCCCAGTCAAGACTTTGTCAAGATAGGACTGAAAAACCTCTAGGGATGGAGATTCCACCATCTCTCTCGGTAACACATTCCAGTGCTTCACCTCCCTCCTGGGGAAAGAGTTTTTCCTGATATCCAACCTAGATCTCTCCCTTGCAACTTGAGACCATTGCTCCTTGTTCCGTCATCCCTCACTACTGAGAACAGCCTCTCTCCATCCGCTTTAGAGCTCCCCTTCAGGAAGTTGAAGGCTCCTATTAAATCTCCCCTCACCCTTCTCTTCTGCAAACTAAATAAGCCCAAATCCTTCAGCCTCTCCTCACAGGTCATGTGCTCCAGCCCCCCCAATCATTTTTACTACCCTCTACTGAACCTACCCCAATGCATACAAATCCTTTCTGTACTGCGGGGCCCAGAACTGGATGCAATACTCCAGACGTGGCCTCACCAGTGCCAAGTGGAGGGGAATAATAACTTCTCTAGATCTGCTGGAAATGCTTCTCCTAATGCACCCCAATATGTTGTTAGCCTTCTGGGCTACCAGGGCACCCTGCTGTCTTATATGTAGCCTCTCAGCCACTGTAATCCCCAGCTTTTTTTCTGCTTTACTACTACTTAACCAGTCACTCCTCAAGCTGCTTAATGTGGTTAATTGAGCCATGGTAAAGCTTATCATTCTTTAGGCTCATATATTCCAGCTAAACTAATACAACACCCCCTCCGAACTTCTGCCCGTTTGCTGCCTGGGGTACACAATAACGTTGAGGCTTGTCATAATTTGGTCCAATATTGATTGTCGGGTGGTTAGGAGACAGCCACAGCTGGGCAGATTGTTACTGGTGGCAGTGAACATTTGGCTTCAAGTTGCTCAGTATGCAGCAGTTTGAAGAAAGTATCACACAAGCAGTAAAAGGTTATATAATATGTCTCCCTTATAAGCCTCAGTTCTCCAAGCACAAGCCCTCAGTAACCATGTATCCTGGAAGGCAAAGCAGGTAGATCTACCAGTCCTAGATGGGACAAAAGAATAACTCCTAGATGGCGACTTTTCTTTGTCTCTCTTCTCAACTTTTCCGCTCCCAGGTAGTTGGTCTGTCAAATGTCCACTGAAGCTGGGTCTTGGTTACTCTGAGGCCCCTGGTTCAAAAGTCCTACAAAAGTCCCTCACAGTGGGTATCCTGAAACCTTCTGTCTTACAGGGTCACAGGCCTCTCCATGTCTTAATTGGGAGACCAATTAACATTGATCAGTAGCGTTTGTTCTCAAAGGAGTCGCACCCCACAGAAATACACCCTCTGGGCTCTTCCATTACTGTTTCTCCTAATTAATACAGAGTAGACCCCCGACTTACAGGGACATTGCATTCCTGCATAACCCTATGTAAGTTAAATTTCCTGTTACTTAAGAGAGCCAGGAAACTGACCATCTCAGCAGTGTTGGCCTGTTTCCCAGCTTCCCTGTGTGGTGGGCAGCCCAGAGCCAGGCAAACCAACAAGGAAATCAACAAGAAAAGGAAACCATCAAAGTTTTTAGCTTGCTTGCTGGAATGTGCGGACCATGCTGACTGGTTTGACTGAAGATCTTCAGGACATCAGCGACACCCGAAAAACCGCTGTCATCAATGAGGAACTGAAGAGGCTCCAAGTTGACATTGCTGCTCTGCAAGAGACGCGACTCACAGATTCGGGATCTCTAAAGGAAAAGGATTACACCTTTTTCTGGCGGGGTAAAGCCCAAGAAGAGCCCAGGGAGCATGGTGTTTGCTTTGCCATCAGCAACACCCTTCTACAAATGGTGGAATTAGTCATGGGTGGATCAGAAAGACTCCTTCAGGTCATACTTCAAACTCGCGCCAGTCCTGTCCACCTGATCAGCGCTTACGCCCCAACCCTGTACGCTACACCGGAAGTAAAAGACAAGTTCTATGACGTGCTTAGTGCTACTGTAGCGCAAATACCTGCTCGTGAGCAACTGTACATTCTGGGTGACTTCAATCCAAGAGTTGGAGCTGATCATGACTCCTTCCTGCTTAGGCCATTTTGGTGTGGGAAAAATGAATGAAAATGGACAGTGTCTTCTCGAACTTTGTACGTACCACAATCTATGCAACACAAACACATTTTTCCAAACCAAGCCACAGCACAGAGTGTCATGGAGACACCCACACTTGAAACACTGGCATCAACTAGACGTGGTCATCACCAGACCTGATAGCGTCAAAAACGTCCTTCTGACACGCAGCTATCATAGTGCCGACTGCGATACAGATCACTCGCGAGTCAGCACTCTCAGAAAATTCCCACACCAACAGTCTGAGGCTAAGAGAATCCTGGTCCCAGAACCCTTCAGCCAATTCAGACATCCCAGGGCTCACCAAACTCCCGCTTACCACATACATCCACATCAGTCAGTCAGTCCTAATAATTTGGCACTGTGTCAGAGAGGAAGGCCAACAAACTTGCTGGGTCCCTGCGCTCCTAGAAGGGGCAGGATCTTGGGTAGTAGGAGAAGGGCTGGGGCTATTTGATGGAGGGTTTGATAGCAGCCTTCACTTCTGGAAGGGGGCTCTGAAAAGGATGGAGAGAGGCTGTTCTCAGTGGTGGCAGATGGCAGAACAAGGAGCAATGAACTCAAATTGCAGTGGGAAAGATCTATGTTGGATATTAGGAAAATCTATGTCTACAAGGCAGCCTAACCTCAAAACAAGCTAAATGGTGCCACACGTCGAAATAATGTGCTATTTCAAAGCATCCCTTACTCCTCCTGTGAGGAGGTGTGCAGGGATGTTTACATAGAATGACCATTCTTTTGAAAAATATTTCTAAAAGATGGGTGGGTTCCATAGATTACTGAATTATTCCAAAACAGCTCCCTCCATATAGACATAGCCTAGGAAAGAGGTGAAGCTCTGGGTTACCTAGAGAGGTGGTAAAATCTCATTCCTCAGAGGTTTTTAAGTCCTGGCTGGGATGATCTAGTTGGCGTTGGTCCTGCTTTGCGTAGCCGGTTGGACTCGAACACCTCCTGATGTCTCTACCAACTTTGTGCTTCTATGATTCCATGGACCGGCCTGAGCCTGTTCTCCTGGCCCTCACCCTACTGAGAGAGGCCACAGTCACACTTTGCTCTAAGTTGGAGCTGAGTGTGTACCGTAAGAATTTGTGAATGCATCTCCACTGGTTCCCTGGGTTCCACTGTGTCATGGGCTGGTGTCTATGCACTGAATTCCAAGCACAGATCACAGTACCATGGGATGATTTGTCTTTGCGGCTGCCCATGATTAGCAACATCTCGGCTCTTCACACTGTTGTGTGGATGCTACTCCTGGAGTAGCTGACATGATCAGGGCAAATGAAGCCCCCATGTCTCAGGCCTTGCCTCATAGGTAATGTGCTCCAGCCCCCTAATCATTTTTGTTGCCCTCCACTGAACCCACTCTAATGCGTCCTCATCCTTTCTATACTGGGGGACTCGGAACTGGATGCAATATTCCAGGTGAGGCCTCATCAATGCTGGGTAGAGGGGAATAATAACGTCTCTAGATCTACTGGAATGCTTCTTCTAACTCACCACAATATGCAATTAGACTTCTTGGCTACAAGGGCACACTGTTCACTCATATCCAGCTTCTCATCCAACATAAGCCCCAGGTCCCTTTCTGCTGCACTGCTATGTAGACAGTCGGTCCCCAGCAAGTAACAATGCTTGGGATTCTTCTGTCCCAAGTGCAGGACTCTGCCTTTCAACTTGTTAAACCTCACCAGATTTCTTTTGGCCCAGTCCTCCAATTTGTCTAAATCACGCTAGACCCTATCGCTTTTGAAATTAGAATAAGCAAATGAGGTACCAAATATGCAAATGTATACCTCATTTGCATTTTCAATTTACCTTACTTGCATGCCTCTTTCAAAAGAGGCATGCAAGTATAGATGCACCCTATTTGTTATTCCATCAAAACAAAACAGCAGAAATATAGCACTTTAAAGACTAACAAAATAATTTATTCAGTGATGAGCTTTTGTGTGACAGACCCACTTCATCAGACTGATTGCATTTCCAGTGCAGACTGACATCTATAAGTACAGAGATCAAAAAAAAAAATTGCAATAAAAACTGGCAAATCAAGTACATAGGACTGAAAAAGAGGGGTGAGGGGTGGGGCATATTCAGCATTTTGCCTGAGATAATTGCAAACATCAAAGGAAGGAAATCCATCCTTTTAATGTGTGAGGTCATTGTTTTCTTTGTTCATACCATGTGTTAATGTGTCAAATTTAAATATGAACTCCTATTCACAAATTTCTCTATGTAATCTGTTTTTAAAGTCTCTTTGTTCTAAGACACAAATTCTCATGTATTTAACATAATGGCCCACTCCACTGAAGTGTTCACAGATCGGCTTATGTGTATTGAGATTTCTGATGTCTGCTCTGTGTCCATTCATTCTTTGGTGAAATGTTTACCCAGTCTGCCCAATGTACATAGTGGCGGGGCATTGTTGGCACATAACGGCATATATAATATTGATCATAGTACATGAGAATGAGCCCCTGATCTTGTAACTAACATGATTTGGTGCAGTGATGGTATCCCCAGAATAAATATGTGGACAAAGGTGGCAATGGGGTTTGTTGCAAGGAAAAGTTCCATGATTAGTATTACTGTGGTGTAGCCCGTGATTGCTAGTGAGAATCTTTCTTAGGTTGGGAGGTTGTCTATAGGAGAGAACAGGCCTGCCACCTAGGGCCTTCTGGAGTGTAGCATCTTGATCTGGGATAGGTTGTAGGTGTGAGCGTTGCAATGGTTTGAGCTAGGGGCTATAGGTAATGACAAGCGGTGTTCTGTTATTGATCTTCTTGGGCCTATCTCAAAGTAGCTGGTTTCTGGGTATTCATCTGGCCCTGTCAATCTGTTTTTTTACTTCTCCAAGTGGATAATTAAGTTTTGTGACTGCTTGGTGGAGGTCTTGAAGTTTTCGGTCTCTGTCAGTAGGACTGGAGCAAATGCAATTGTATCTAAGGGCTTGACTATAAATGATGGATCATGTGGTGTGTGCTGGATGGAAGCTGGAGGCATGTAGGTAAGTGTTATTCCATGTTAATCTCTGTTGGGGTACATTGTGTCTGCAGAGGCACACTTCCAGGCGCCAAACCGACTGTCGAGGCCAGACGTCCAGAAGGGTCCAGTTCTCAAGTAAGGCCCACAATGAGGTTATAGCTACATTATAGCTGCGTCTACACGTGCACGCTACTTCGAAGTAGCGGCACCAACTTCGAAATAGCGCCCATCGCTCCTACACGCGTCGGGCGCTATTTCGAAGTTAACTTCGACGTTAGGCGGTGAGACGTTGAAGTCGCTAACCTCATGAGGAGATAGGAATAGCGCCCTACTTCGACGTTCAACGTCGAAGTAGGGACCGTGTAGATGATCCGCGTCCCGCAACGTCGAAATTGCTGGGTCCTCCATGGCGGCCATCAGCTGGGGGGTTGAGAGATGCTCTCTCTCCAGCCCCTGCGGGGCTCTATGGTCACCGTGGGCAGCAGCCCTTAGCCCAGGGCTTCTGGCTGCTTCTGCGGCAGCTGGGGATCTATGCTGCAGGCACAGGGTCTGCAACCAGTTGTCAGCTCTGTGTATCTTGTGTTGTTTAGTGCAACTGTGTCTGGGAGGGGCCCTTTAAGGGAGCGGCTTGCTGTTGAGTCCGCCCTGTGACCCTGTCTGCAGCTGTGCCTGGCACCCTTATTTCGATGTGTGCTACTTTGACGTGTAGACGTTCCCTCGCTGCGCCTGTTTCGATGTTGGGCTGAGCAACGTCGAAGTTGAACATCGACGTTGCTGGCCCTGGAGGATGTGTAGACGTTATTCATCGAAATAGACTATTTCGATGTCGCAACATTGAAATAAGCTATTTCGATGTTGGCTGCACGTGTAGACGTAGCCAGTGTCTAGCGGGACAAAACAGGGTTTTCTCTCGGCTCTTCTCAGCAAATTATCTCCAGGCTGCTGCAGGTCTCAGTCTAAAACAAGTTTCCTTTTTCACATGTACCATTGTAATTCAGTCCATTTTGAATGGGGTCCAAATATGGGGTAAGCACAGTTCTAAAGACAGCTTAGGGGAACTTGGCTTGAAAAACCTAAGCAAATTCCTGTGCCCTTTGTTTACCAATCTGTACAGCTCCTCGCCTGCTTTGAATCCTTTCCCAAAGTCGCAGAGAAAATCTATTGAAATGAGGACACACACGAACTCGGAGTGTTAAAAAGTGAGGCACAGGAAGAAGAAACATACAAGCCTGAAAGACATCTGCTGGGCAGTCCTTGTTGTCCCATCTCTAAAAAAGATGGAAAAGTAAGAGGAGGGCAACTAAAACCCTTACAGGTCTGGAACGGTGTCTATATAAGGACAGAATGAAGATAGGGACCTCTCAGCTTGGAAAAGAGCTGAGAAAGGGGGCTAAGAGGGAGGCCTGTACAGTCACAGTGCCATGGAGAAACTGCATAAGGAAGTGTTATGTACCCAGGGTCACTTAATGAACTCAACAGGCAGCAGATTTAGAACAAACGCAGGGACACATTCTTCACGCAGCAGCAAACATATCTGTCAAAGTTTTTGTCCAGGCAAGTTGTAAAGACAAAACCTATTACCAGTTCCAGAAAGGAATTAGATAATTTCTTGAAGGATAGGCCCATCAAAGGCTGTAGCCACGATGAGCAGGAATGTAATCCCATGTTCTGGATGTCTCTGATCCCATGACTTCAGATGTAGGGACTGGGTTGCAGGGTGTGGCTCATTCAGGAGTGGCCCTGTTCTGTTCATTCCCTTTCAAACATCTAACACTGGCCACTGTCAGATGATAGGACAATGGGCTAGATGGACCATGGTTCTGACCGAGTATCTCCATATTTATGTTCCTCTGAGCTTCCATCTACTGCTCAAGAGACAGAATATGCTCTCATTCACAGGAGCTTCCAGGCCTGTCTTTGCACAAGAACAGCTCTGGGTACATCAACATCTGAAATAGAAAACAACAAAAGAGAACTATTTTCCGACTTGTCCCAAGGTACAGGCTTATAGTTCAGGTGCCTGAGATAATATCATGTGGGCCACTCATCACTGGGCTTGAATGTCTACAATGTCTGCTGAGGAGCTTTGCCCCAGTTCTATTAATCCTTGGCTGTGTCGACACTACAAAAATAACGTCAAAGTTCACTTTTTCCACACCACTCATAATTTTAAATACCTTTATCATATCCCCCCCTTAGTCTCCTCTTTTCTAAGTTGAACACTCATCGTCTCTTTAATCTCTCTTCATAGGGGACCTGTTCCCAACCCCTAATCATTTTAGTTGCCCTTTGCTGAACCTTTCTTGATGCCAGTATCGCTTTTTGTAGATAAGGGGCCTCATCTGTATGCAGCATTCAAGCTGCGGGCATATAGAAGGTGGATGAAAGGCGGAATCTGAGTAAACAGTACAGTGATCAGTGAGTTTCCAGTAGAGTGTGATACTGATCAGGCCATCCTTGATTTGTACTGTAGTGTCCGGGAAATGTATCATGCTTCAATCCCATATAAAATCATGGTGCTATAACTCTACTCCTACCAAATAGTGATTTGTTGCAGGAGTGAGCTTCTGGGATACAAAGGGTGAGACGTGGCAGTATCTTATTTATTCACACAAGTTACTCAAGTCTCATCATGACTGGTGCATTTGTAAGGTTTTCTTGTAAGTCGCGGAACACGCTTGAGATGTTCCAGTGCTGGGCAAGAAGGGGAAAATAAGGAGAGATTCTAGCTCATTATTTAATCTTCAGTGTGCAGGGGACACAGCATTGTCTTGGGTCATTTCACTTACCCCTAGAGAGTTGACTTGGGCATTAACAGGCAATAAATCCTCACCCGGAGGAATAACAGCCCAGACTTAGACCTCAGATAAAGTTGTGCAAATCTGTAGTAACATCCTCTGGTTCTGTAACATTACCCCATGGTTACTGCTGGTGTAAGTGTGGTTAGAAGATAGCCCAGTATCTCTTGCTTACAGCTAGGCACCAATTTCCTTTCTAATTTCCTTCCCTTTGTGCACTGGAATACACCCACTCATTAATCTTCCATTTGTTTGTCAGGCAGCTGTGATATTGTGTTTCTGCACGGCATAAATGTCTCTGTTAGAGCAGTCTGCTGTGAGCTGTGACAACCCAACCCTATCTATCTATCTATCTAAATGGAATTCAGATGCATACCCCAGCTGAATTGCTAAAACCTCAGGACATCACCAGAAATCTCTTCAAAGTGAGGCCAAATCTTGACTGGAATAGGATGTTGGTCTCACTGTGTCACTCAGGTAAATAAGCCAGCCTCCCAGTGCACACAGGGAGGTGATGGCTAGATTTGAGCGGTCTGTTGGCGGAAGATATCTTCAAACAAAACTGTCAGCAGAGCATGGCCAGGCAGCAAAGCAGATGGCTCGTTCAATCCGCTCTGTCAACAGAGAGCTGCCAGACTGCCCAGCCACTCTCTTGACAGAACAGCCACCAAGAACGCCGTCGGACAGGGCTGCATGGCCGTTGGACAGGGCTGCATGGCCGACAAGCCCTCCCAGGAGCCCCGGCGAGATGCGCCCTGAAAGGACCCGCCCTCAGCCACCCGTTCCCTGCCCACGCCAAGGCATGCCCTCCTCCACCAGGGTCAGCACAGTTGCTGGAGGGCTTCAATGGTGCCAGACCAGCCTGTCGGCTTGCACTGTCCCCATCCAGAGGTGTGCTCCAGCACCGGTTGCAGCTCCTTGCAGCCATTCTCCTCTTCTCACCAGCTCTGAGGAACTCAACTTTGCTGTCACCTGCGCCTGCTTGCTCTGGACCCCCCGAGGTACAGGTGGAACTGGAAGCACGGCACCTGTTCCAGCTGGCAAGGCTGTCTGGTCATGGAGCAGTGGGATGACCAGGAATGGCTCCAGAAATTCCACATGGGGGAAGGCCACCTTCCTGAGGCTCTGGGCCTAGCATGCCCCTGTCATCTGGAGACGGGACACTCAGGAACGGACCACCACCCCTGTGGAGAAGCAGGTCACAGTGACCCTCTGGAAGCTTGCCACCCCAGACAGCTACCGCTCCATGGAAGACCAGTTTGGTCTGGGGAAGTCCTCTGCCAGGGCCATCCTCATGGAAGTAAGGCACTCGGGCCTCAGTCCCTGCATGGAGGGGTGTCCTACCAACAGTGGGACCTGTTGGTAGGGAGCCTCAGGAAGTGCAGGTCAGGGGTGTGATGTGAGCAGCCCCACCCTGGAGGACTGTGCCGTCCCACGCTTGCACTGACCTGCTGCCGGGGACCCCTCTGGGGCCCAGAGACCTCGTCCCTCCAGCTCTGATATGTGTGTTCAGGCCCTTCCCGTTACAGGCCATGATGGCCTCCAACACCATCCTGCTGTGGAGGGCCTTCCATCTGGCAGTCACAGCCAGCTTTGCCACCTGGGGTTCCCAAACTGTTTCGGGGCTATCAGCGGGACTCACATCCCAATCTATGCCCTGGACCACAGGACAGCCAAGTATCTGAACCACAAGGGATACTTGTCCATGGTGCTTCAGGCCCTGGTCAACCACCCTGGACACTTCATAGATATTTACTTCAAGTGCTTGAGCAGGGGACAGGATGCATGGGTGTTCCACTGCTGGAGGATGGAGGCGAGCACATTCATCCCTTGCCATGAGATGGTGGTCGGGGACATTCATATGCCACTGTTCATTGTGGGGGATGTGGCCTACCTCATCATGAGGCCTGACACCTGCAAAAGTTTCAAAGTACCTAAACCTGACTCTAGGAGATTTAGCTCACAACAAACACCTGAAGTTGCAGGAGATTCACAAGGACTGTGCCATGATAGTGGTTTTCAAAGGCTGAGAACTAGTGAGAGTGTGGTCATTAATTCTAAGAAAGAGCTACTGAGTAACAACTTCTGAGAACTTTGAAACTTCTTCTTGCTGGCTGTGGCACCTAAATGGGAGCCAGGCCCTTCTGAATACCTGTCCTCGACTGCAGGGTCAGAGAGATCCCTTCTGAGAGTCTGTCTGTAAAGGCACAATTTGCCCACTCCGGGAATAACATGGAATAAGGAGGATAATTAAGATGATCTCTTTTTGTTCATGAAAAATTCACACCAAAAAAAAGGGATGTATTTATCAAATAAACAAATTAATGTAAACTATTCTACCAGCGCTTCACCCAGGTTTGCTGAATGGCCAACTGAAAGGAATCGTACGTACTTTACAAAGCAACCCTAATTAATTCTTGTCAGCTCTGGCCCTCCCTTTTTCTGGGAACCCACTCTTTAAATACCCCTCTGAAACCACCCCACACTCATGCATCTGATGAAGCGGGTCTTTGCCCATGAAAGCTTATGCTCCAAAATATCTGTTTGTCTATAAGGTGCCACAGGACTTCTTGTTCTGTAATTAATTCTAATTAGTTAGAGTTTAGCCCAAATGAGCTATGCTGTCTCTTGCAATCACTCCATTTCCTGACTGGCTTCCTCAGGTTCTGTTTGTCCCTGTACTCTTTGAGTAGATTGACCTGATGAATTGGTCTGTGTAGAAGACAGAAATGCTTTGTTCAAGGTTCCGAAACCGACCCTGACTCCTCACAGTCATGAAGGTTAAGTGCTGAATCATAGACCCAATAAGATGCCAGGATTTGGAGGAAAAATCTTTTTGTCTCTGTGTGTAGAATGAATTCTCCATGCAAAATCACAGAAGAATGTGTGAAATTCATGGGGCCCACACAAAGTCAACTGTAAAGGCATGGTTATTTCAGGGTTGCATCGTAAGGTCCAGTTCTCTAACCCCAGCAGATCCAAGAGCTGATTCACCTCATGCACTGAACTTGGAGGCAGAGGAATGTATGCAGGGACATACATAGTCATACTAATACTCTGTCTAGCTCAGTGTCTTCTCTTCCAAGGGGAACCAACATAAGAAGTTTCAATAGTCATGAACAGAGCTGGGAAATTCTTTTTCACACCACTTTGGAAAGAGAGGCTGCTGAACTCTCTTTTATATTCTAATTCGACACATTAACATGTGGTTTGAACCCGGATAGGAATTTTCTAGCGCATTATAGGGGCTCTTCTGCATACTTGGCTTAATCTAATTCTTGACTCCCCCCTTCCCCTTCTGCCCCTCTACTCTCTGATTGCTCACCTTGATAAATATTTTTCATATTTGTCAACCTTGATTACTCTTTTTGGTTCTCTGTGCTTTAAATAGTGAGTCTGGTCTGGTCTGGCTATGGGCTGAAGAAGTGGGTCTGTCCCACGAAAGCTCATCACCTAATAAATTATTTTGTTAGTCTTTAAAGTGCTGCTGGACTGCTTTTTTGTTTTGATAGTATATAGACTAGCACAGCTTTCTGTTACAATTCTGTCTCGCTCAATGTCTTCTCTTCCCAGAGGGACCAATGTAAGAGGTTTCAATAGGCATGAACAGAGCTGGGCAACTATTGAGCACTGCATCCCATGTGACCTTGTCCCTACAACTGGCAGTCAGAGCTTAGGAACCTACAAAGAATGGAGTTGCATTGTAGACCAGTTTGGCGAGGTGCCCTTTATGGACCTATCCCCCAAGAACTTATCGAAAGTCTTTTTGAATCCAACTTTACCTTTGGTCTTCATGGCATGTCCTGGGAAAACAAGTTTCATATACTCATTATGCATTGTGTGAAGAAATACTTCCTTATGTGTGTTTTAAGCTTGTAGTCCGTTTCATTCATTGGATGACTCCTGCTGGTTGGGTTGAGTGAAGGGTAGATAACACTTACTTATTCAACTTCTACGCACCAATCACAAATGCATAGACTTCCATTGTATCCCCGCTTTCTCAGCTGTTTTCCAAGCTGAGTCGTCCCTGTCACATGATTCTCTCCTCATACAGAATCTCCCCTAAACCTTAAGTACTCTCTGTACCTTTACATCTTTTTGGAGAAGAGGAAACCAAGACTTGGAACCAGACTCCTTTCAGTCTGGTATCATTTCTTCTGCTCTCTGTACCTCCACTTGTATCTATCTAGCATCCCAGGGTTTGTCCCTTTGTTAGTGTGTAGTGTTGAGTTTGGAAGGTTATTCTAAAAGGAGACTGATAAATAAGGGGAACAGGCATTCTCTTATGCTTTGTCTAGACTGCAAGCTTCTGTCCATGGGAGTTTTGTCAACAGAGTGGAAGAGATCTGCCGGTCGGGAGCATTCTGTCGACCTCCCTGTACACCTCGTTCCACCAGGAAGAAGGGACGTCTCGACAGAGGTGGGGTTTTCTGACATTTGGCTCTGTGTGAACAGGCCAAATGTCAGAAAAGCTTCTCTGGAAAGAACTGTTTGCAAAAGATACAAAAGCTGTGTTGTTCATTTTGCATATCTTTGCCGCCAGTTCTTGGCAATCTAGACATAACTTTAGGTTACTCAAGCCAAGCTAAAGGGAAGTTCTGTTGAGCTATCTTAACAACCACTCCCACCCCAAATTTTGATCTGGTTCAAAATAGACTAAATTGCAATTATACAAGTGAACTAGAACCCTGTATTAGTCTGAGACCTACAGCAGCCTGGCAAGGCTTTGTTGAGTATTGCAGAAGGACCAGGCTCACTTGGCTGCAAAATTTGCAGAGACCACCAAGCCAGTAAACTCTCATGGGGATGAGGTAAGGGACCAGCTCTGGGGAAAGAGCAGATGAGGAAAAGTCAAATTGAGGTACCATGTGGTTGGGAAGGATGTGGACAAATTGGGGCGAGCCCAGAGGAGAGCAACAAAAATGATGAAAAGGATTAGAAAAGCTGAGCTAGGAGGAATGGTGAAAAACCAAAGAATTGGGCATGTTGAGTCTTCAGCGAAGTAGCCTGAGGGATTACCTGGGAACACACAACCAATATCTCATGGGTTTGTAGAGAGGGTGGGGATCAATTATTCTCCACACCCAGCGTAAGGACGATCAGAAGTAGTGGACTGAATCAGCACTGGTGAAGAATCAAGTTAGACATTAGCGAAAAAAAAAACATTCTACTTACAAGGTCTCAAGGTAAGTACCAGAATCCTACCTTTAACCACCTTTAATATGTTGCTTATGTGACAAAGTCAGGCCTATACCTGGGCCTCTGGCCTCTGTTCAGTCCATTAGGACCACTTAAGGACCCTGTTGCCCTCACTGGGGCGAGGGGTGGTCTGGGGAGGAACTTGGTCCCCACCCACTCGTGCTGCTTTCCAGCCCAGGGACCCTGTGCAGCTGCCAGTGGGAGGAGCTGACTCCCTTAGCCCTGGCCAGCTCTCCTCCTGGGACACCTCCCCAGACGATTCCCCTGGTACCTTCTTCAGGCTGTGGAAGTCACAGGCCTTCTCTCTTGATCTTGTGGAAGCTCCCTCTCTCTCTCTCTCTCTCTCTTTCTGTGATCTCTGGTGTTCCTGTTGCTCTCCTCTGCTCCTCTCAAACCTGTTCTCTCTCCGCTCACGTCTCACTCTCTCTCCGCCTTTCCCACTGTGAAGGGTTTTAAAGGCCTCTTATTTGTCCAGTCATTGGGGCCAGCTGGTCTTAATTAGGCTGAGCCATCTTCTGCCCAGCTGCCTGTTACCGCCCTGAAAGCTCTTCTGCTTGTTTAGGCTCCCTCTGATGGACTCTCCACCCTTGCCCTGCCACACCAACGAGCTCTGAGAAACACGCTTTTGGGGACAGCTGAGAATTTCTGAAAGGTTGTCACTGAGGCTGCATCTACACTAGCAAGTTCTGTTGAAGGAGTTTTCAAAAGAAGGGGGATCTTTCAAAAGAGCCCACGGAGCGTTTACACACAAAAAACGTTCTTTCAAAAGCAAATGGAAAGAATGCGGCGCTCCTTACAAAATTGTTCTTCCTTTCCCGTTTTCGGAAGAGCGCCATCTTTCGAGAGCTTCTTTAGAAAGACAACATGTGTAAACACTCTGCAGGGCCCTTCTTTCGCAAGAGCAACCGTCATGGCACCTGATTTTTTTTTATCCCTGGCCCAGTCTTTCAAAAGAGCAGGGGCTGTGTGGTTGCTCTCTTTTGAAAGAGGTCCTTTTGGAAGAGGTCTTCTGGAAGGGCTGCTTTCTAAAGATCTCTGTAGCACAGATGTAACCTCATTGGCCGTTTCTACAGAGGCCACCTTCTTTGAAAGTGGCATGGTAATACACAGCCCGAAATATGCTAATGAGGTGCTGATGAAAATTTCCCACACCTCATTAGCATACGGTCACATGATTTGGAGTCCAGAAGACTGTTCTTCCGGACTCCAAAACACCGTGTAGAAGCGTGGCCCACAGGGGTCTTCCAGAAGGCAATCCTTCTTCCGGAGGCCACTTCTTCCCAAAAATTTTCGGGAAGAAGGGACGTCCAGAAGAAGGACTTCCTTCCGGAAGCTCCCCCAGGGCTGCGCTTCTACAAGGCGTTTTGGAGTCCGGAAGAACGGTCTTCCGGGCTCCAAATCATGTGACCGTATGCCAATGAGGTGCGGGGAATTTGTATCTGCACCTCATTAGCATATTTCGAGCCATGTATTACCATTTCACTTTCGAAGAAAGTGGCCTGTGTAGAAACTGTCATTGTGGTGTTTAAACGATACCTGGACCCTCCTGAACATTTTGCCTTGACTGTGTGTTCAGATCCCGGATCTTTGTCTTGAAAGGCACAATTTACCTCAACGGCAAAGCTTATTATGTATTCATCAGTTACTCCGCTACAAGAAAAGAGGTGGTTTCTATCATAGAAACAAATAGATATACACTATTCGCTCAACCCTACTTCGTTTTCACACAGATTAGTCAGATGGTCGGTTGAAAGGAACTGTATGTCGTCTACAAACCAACTCTCTTACATTTGTTCCCTCCAACCCACAAGTAGTGATGGTTTCTTTGGGAAGCCCAGTGCTTAGTGACTGGATTCCCTAGGGCCTGCTTTGCCTCTGTGTTTTTCACACAGTAGATGAGTGGAGTGAGCAGCCCTGTCAGGACGGTTTAGAAGAAAGAAACCTTTTTTGTTAAAGGCCCTTGGTTGATCGTTTCTTGTCACCATGGAAACTGTCATGAGGGATAAGGAGAAAACCAGTCGGGAGACAGACCAGCACCCTGAATAACATGATCCAGGTACAGATAAAAGTAACAACTGTGTTTAGCAGCAGGGAATGAAGCTTCCTCACGAACAGTGTCCCTCTTTCCATTTCTCTGGAGCAGTGAACAGGCCTGAGAAGGAAGCCCTTGTCTGATGGTCTTTTGGACATGACTAGAAAGGGTAATAACTTCTTCTGGGGAACAGACACAAAGCGGAGTTGAAAAGGACAGTGGCTGTCATGGTCCCTATCGTAGGAACCAGACCAGACAGACACACACAAAAGGGGAGAGGAAAAAATCCCTGCAGAGGAAGAAATTGCAGCTTATCTCAGTGGTGCTGACTCTCACTTGCGACATTTCTGCTAGGGAAACACAGGTCGAGCCCGAGGGCTTATCAACAGCCTGCAGACAAGGCAAGCGCATGCAACAGTTGTGCCGTGTAGCTTACGGCTTTTATCTGCCTCTTTCAGGACATACAGCTCATCATCAGGGATTTACAACCCATCCTGGACAATGATCCCCCACTTTCACAGGCCTTGGGAGGCAGACCAGTCCTTGCCCACAGACAACCTGCCAACCTGAAGCAAATCCTAACCAGCAACTATACACCGCACCACAGTCACTCGAACTCAGGGACCCATCCATGCAACAAACCTTGTTGCCAGCTCTGCCCACATATCTACACCCGCAACACCATTACAGGACCTAACCAGATCAGCCACACCATCGTGGGTTCATTCAGCTGCACATCTACTTTATGCCATCATGTGCCAGCAATGCCCCTCTGCTATAGACATCAGACAAATTGGATGGTCTCTACGTAAAAGAATAAATGCACACAAATCAGATATCAGAAATGGCAAGATACAAAAGCCCGTAGGAGAGCACTTCAATCTCCCAGGCCACACAGTAGCAGAGTTAAAAGTAGCTATCCTACAGCAAAGAAATTTCAAGACCAGAATCCAAAGAGAAATTGCTGAGCTACAATTCATCTGCAAATTCGACGCCCTCAGCTCAGGCTTAAACAAAGACTGTGAATGGCTGGCTAAATACAAAAGCAGCTTCCCCTCCCTTGGTGTTCACACCTCCAGATCAACTGCTGGTAGTAAGCCTCACCCTTGCTGACTGAGCTAACCTTGTTACCCCCACCCTTGCTCTGGCTTATTTATACCTGGCCCTGAAGATTTCCAAGACCAGCATCTGATGAAGTGAGTCTGTGCTCACGAAAGCTCATGCTCAAAACTTTTCTGTTAGTCGATAAGGTGCCACAGGACCCTTCGTTGCTCTTACACATCCAGACTAACATGGCTACCCCTCTGATACTTTTCAGGACATAGGCTCACAAGGGTCCTGTGATACACACAGGTTGGGCTAGCTCTACCCGAGTCATGCTGGAGGAAGATAGGAGAAGGTGTGGGACTAGAAAGAGAAAAAATAAGGCTGCAAAGGGAAAGGGATGCGGAGGGGGGAAAGACGGTGGCCAATTTTCCCTGCCAGGTAGTGGCTGGGATGTAGCCAAAGCTGCCAGAGGTGGCGGTGTCATCTGAAGCTTGTTTAATGTACAGAAGAGAAGACTTAAGGGTGATTTAATAGCAGCCTTCAAGTTCCTGAAGGGCAGCTGTAAAGAGGAGGGAGAGAAACTGTTCTCAGTGGTGGCAGAACAAGGAGCAATGGTCTGAAGTTGAAGAGGGAGAGGTGTAGGTTAGATATTAGGAAAAACTACTTCACCAGGAGGTGGTGAAGCATTGGAATGACTTGCCTAGACAGGTGGTGGATTCTTCATCCCGCAGGGTTTTTAAGGGCTTGACCAGGTTCTGTCTGGGATGACTTAGTGGGGGTTGATCCTGCTTAAAGCAGGGGGCTGGACTAGATGACCTCCTGAGGTCCCTTCCAGCCCTAGGATTCTATAATTCTATGAATAAACAAGGCCATATTGGTTCATGTTGGTATATTATAAGAGCTCTGGACTCCTTGCTCTACCTGGGGATACCTAAAAAACCCTGAAACTCCAAGCTGCAGGGTTCATTGGGACCAATATGGATTTGGTATTTACACTGCTCAATTAAATGCATTATGGATGAGCTCTGTTGTCTTAACCCTTTGCCTGTAGAAGGAGCCAGTCAAATGGTCAGAAACAAAACAAGCCTCTTGGACATGGGAGGGATTTTTTGCACAGTTTGGCAAGGCAACTTGATTTCTGTCACCATCCCTGCCTCTGCTACATTAGATCATTTCTGGAGTGTGGAGAGGGAGCATTAAATAGGGCAGAGGACTCATGAGAAACCTATTCTTACATGTGTTCCTGGTGCAGATGTTTCCACAAGGGTCGTAGATAAAAACTTGGGAAGTGTACATGTGTTTCTATTCACAGTTCTTTGCATGTGGGCCCTATGATTTATGAGGAGATGCTGAGGGATTTGGGCTTATTTAGTTTGCAAAAGAGAAGAGTGAGGGGGTATTTTCATAGCAGCCTTCAGCTTCCTGAAGGGGGGCTCTAAAAAGGATGGAGAGAGGCTGCTCTAAATAATGACAGATGACAGAATGAGGAGCAATGGTCTCAAGTTGCAGATGGGGAGGTGTAGGTTGGATATTAGGGAAAAGTATTTCACCAAGAGGATGGAGAAGCACCAGAAGGCTTTGCTGAGAGGTGTGGTGGAATCTCCATCCCTAGAGGTCTCTAAGTCCCAGCCTGGAAAAGCCCTGGCTGGAATGATTTAGTTGGGGTTGGTCCTGCTTTGAGCAAGGGGGCTGGACTCAGTGACCTCCCGAGGTCCCTTTTAGCCGCCTAGGATTCTATGATACGAGAAGTTGAGGGATTTCCCGAATCTGGTGTTAACCCCATACACTTAAAAATCTGTTTCATGGTGAATTTGCAGACACACTCTTGAGCATCTTTCCCGGGCCTGCAGAGGAGTTGGGCGGCTCTTAAATGTTTCTCTCACTGACCAACAGAAATTGGCCTAATAAAAGATATTAATAAAGTTTACACTCTGTAAGAAACTGGATATGATGAAACAGTGCATCCTTGCTGCCATAAAGGCCCATTGTTAGCAGATATCTGTTCGGCACAAGCAAGGCCACATCAGGAGTATCGTGTCCGGTTCTGGGCCCTGCGCTAGAGAAAGGATGTGGACAAACTGAAGAGAGGCTAGGAGAGGGCAATGAAAATGAAAAAAAAACCCGAGCATTCTGTGGCACATGACTTAGGAGGAGATGCTGAGGGAACAGGGCTTATTTAGTTGGAAGAAGAGAAGACTGAAGAAGGATTTGGGGTAGCCTCTTTCAACTTCTTGAAGGAGGGTTTCCAAGCAAATGAAGACAGCTATTTTCAGGGGTGGCAGACGACAAAATGAGGAGCAAATGGTCCGTAGTTGCAGAGCAAGCGGTCTAGGCTGGATGTGAGGAAAAACTGTTTCATTAGGAAGGAGGTAAAGGACTAGAATGCATTACCTAGGATGATGATGGAATCTCCAACCTTACAGTCTTTTAAGTCCAGGGCTAACAAAGCCCTGGCTGGGACGATTTAGTTGAGGTTGATCCTGCCTTTAGGCAGGGGACTGGACTAGGTGACCTCCTGAGTTCTCTTCCTGTCCTGGGATTCTATGACTCCATGATATTCTCTTTCTCCTTGTAGATTTTTCTGACTATTGCTCCTGTGTATGGAAGATGGGTGAAATTTCTCTCAGTTGGCTGTGGTTTCTACTCACAACATATTTGAAAAATATTCTGTATGCCGTGTTCTGCCCATGCAAGACTTTTGCCATTTTTCCCCCGGTTAAAACTATAGTCCAACTGTCCCATGAGCTCTCAGCAGGGGAAAAACTTGGCACAAGCAACAGAAGGGTTCAGATGAAGAAATGTCTGGATGAACTTGGGATTCCCTGTATGCTGGTAAGAGCCCATCAATGACATACAGGCTACGTCTACACGTGAAGCCTACAAGTCTTTCATCCACCATAACCCCTAGGTCCCTTTCCAGCGTACTGCTTCTGAGCCAGTCGGTCCCCAGCCTGTAACAATGCTTGGGATTCTTCCACCCCAGGTGCAGGACTCTACATTTCTCCTTATTGAACCACATCAGATTTCTTTTGGCCCAGTCCTCCAATTTATCCAGGTCCCTCTGGATTCTCTCTCTACCCTCCAACGTATCTACCTCTCCCCCTAGTTTTGTGTCATCCGCAAACTTGCTGAGGGTGCAACCCATTCCCTCATCCAGGTCATTAATAAAGATGTTGAATAACACCGGCCCCAGAACCGAGCCTTGCGGCACTCCGCTTGAAAAAGACCACCATCCAGATATTGAGCTATTGACCACTACCTGTTGGGCCCGACCATCAAGCCAACTTTCTATCCATCTTATAGTCCAAGGATCCAATCCATATTTCCTTAACTTATGGACAAGAATGTTGTGGGAGACCGTATCAAAAGCCTTGCTGAAGTCAAGGTATACCACATCCACTGACTTCCCCTTGTCCACAGAGCTTGTTACCTCATCATAGAAGCTAATCAGGTTGGTCAGGCAGGACTTGCCCCTGGTGAATCCATGTTGGCTACTTTTGATCACTTTCCCCTTTTCCAAGTGCTTCAAAATGGATTTCTTGAGGATTCCCTCCATTATTTTCCCAGGGATTGAGGTAAGGCTGACGGGTCTCTAGTTCCCTGGATTGTCCTTCTTTCCTTTTTTAAAGATGGGCACTACGTTTGCTTTCTTCCAGTCATCTGCTATGTCCCCCGATCTCCAAGAGTCTTCAAGGATAATGGCCAAAGGTTCAGCAATGACATCTGCCAATTTCCTCAGTACCCTGGGGTGCATTAAATCCAGACCCATGGACTTGTGCACATCTAGTTTTTCTAGATAGCTCAGAACTTGTTCCTTGCCCACAGAAGGCTGCCCTCCACCTTCCCATACTGCATTATTTACGACCGTCATGGAGAAGTTGACTTTGTCCGTGAAGACCAAGGCAGAAAAAGCATTGAGTACTTCAGCTTTCCCTGCATCATCTGTCACTAGGTTACCTCCCTCATCCAGTAACGGCCCCACACCTTCTCTGATAACCCGTTTATTGTTCACATGCCTGCAGAAACCCTTCTTGTTACTCTTCACATCCCTTGCCAGCTGCAGTTCCAATTGTGCTTTTGCTTTCCTGATTACTGCCCGGCATTCTCCAGCTGTATGTTTATGCTCCTCCTTAGTCAACTGTCCACGTTTCCATTTCTTGTATGCATCCTTTTTGAATTTAAGCTGACTAAGGATTTCCCTGTTAAGCCAAGCTGGTTGCCTACCAAAATATGACCCAAGAACTACAAAAACAGCTAGAAAACTGCAGCTGTTAGGCTATTAAAACTTGAGCATGCATAACAGACAGGCAATGGACAATGTGTTGGATAAAAGTTGGGCTGGGTTTGTCAGCTGAGAATGATCTTTTTTTATATAAGCATGGCTCAATGCTGGAGGACCGCTCAACCAGAAAATGGTCAATATGATTGAAGGGCTACGTCAGGACATGTGGGGACGTGATGGCCATTGTAGAAGGATGACTTCTAAGTGCTCCATAATAGGGTAACCTGATGTAACCCGTTGCTGTCATCTAATGTGGGCCCCTTTACCCAGACTATTATTACTTGTGAGGCAGAAAAGTCCATAGTTACACTGTACGTCGGAGAGATTCTCTCTGAAATAGCTCTAAAAAAGGCAAAACTGATCAGACCTACAATAGGTGGGGACGAGACTCAGTTTCCCGCTGTATATGCCATACACCAGGGGCACGTGTTGATTAAACAGAATAAATGTGAGATCTCCGCTTCACTGATTCAGTGAGCTACAGAATCAACATAATATAAAAACAGAAATATAATAAGAGCACTAAACAGTGACCAGGTGTGTTAGTAGATAGCACATAATATGAATGCTTGGCAGTTTCATGAGCTCAGGTCACTCATACAAATGTGCCATAATGCTGGGGAAGGGGTGGCTATACTGTACAATGGGCACTAGGGGAAGGGGTGGCTGAGCTGCAAAACTTGCAACAAGGGAATGAAAGACAGTGGGATGGTTTAGAGTCACTCCCTGGTCAGACATTGTGTCAATGTCTTTGGTTTTTCACTTTGTGCAGCTTGTGATGGAGTGAGGGGGGTGCATGTGAGACTCAGGCTGGATGTGTGTGACAGGCAGAGCACCTCCCAGCGGCTAAGGATGACCCCTGGGCTGTACCCCAGGCTGGCAGGTAACACCTCTGCCCTGAGCACAGAGCAGGGAGGAGCCGAGCTGGGTTGGAAACAGAGGCGGCAGTTAGAAGCTGGGGGAAGAGAGAGCTGGAAGGCAGCCAGGCTGGCGAGGGGGGAAGCTGCACCCCAGAGGGGCACCCCTCGGTCTCCTCTCCCCAGGACGGGTTGGAATGACTGTCTCTGCCGGCTGTACTGACCCCTCTGTGCTGAGCTGGGCCTCTGTCGCCTCATGAACTTCCTGTTCTACCTGCTGAGTGAGAGTCACTCCTGCCTGCGGACGGGGGGCAGAGCTTGGGGACCCCTGAACCCCATCACACAGCTGTAGACTGACCCTTGTGTTCTCCTTTTCTTAGACACTATCCCCAGCCTTGGAGCAGCCTCGAAGCAGCAAAGAGGTTTAATTAATCCTGAGGGAAGTTAGTCCTCCTGGAGTGCACCAATTTATTGCATCTAATACAAAAATCCCCCATTCGTTCCATTGAGTTTTCCTAACTCATATTGGTCAGTGTGGCCCTGGTACGGTCATTGGTAATTCCCATTCATCTGAGAATGAGCTTGATTTGCAATGGACTGAGCTCGCCCTGACGTCCGGGGAGATACAGGTCTCACATCTTGCTGTTAATGAGTCCCAGGTGATTAATCAGAAGTTGGAGAAAAGAAAAAGACGTAAATAATTCGCCTCCAGGAGCAGAACTTTCCTCTCCTGGGCTCCTGAAGAGACGTTGCAGGTAGAATAACAAGGTGATGCAGTCGCCTTTAGCTGTCTCTTTCCCTCCTGAGTTGGGATGGAATTAGCTTCACTGCTAACAAACAGATGAAAAACTAATCCCTCCAACTCCTCCAGTGCTACTTGGTATCTGGAGATTCTCTTTGTTTATCTTTGACTTTCACTTCCACCGTGTCTGGGGTTGCTTCACCCAGGCACGTCGGGTCACCTATACACGGTGTACCCAATATTGACATGGAGTCATAGGGTTGAAAGTCAAAGGAGGCCCCCAGCTTCCTAGTTTGATCTCCTCTGTCTCACATTGGCTTGTCTTTCACGGCACAGAGCGTTATAGACATGCATCAAATGAAACAGTACAGAAAAATATAATGAGTGGTCTCTTTGTGCAATGACCGACTTGCAGACAACTCTGTGGGTGTGTGATCTGCAGCCCACGGAGTGAGCGCATTGCTCTCATTCATTCCAGCGGTATAGAAAGGAGCAGAAAACGGGCTGAGGAACTGACAGCAGAAACACAAGAGCCCGAGAGGCCCCGATTCATGACAATTACTTCACACAACCAGGAGGGTCTGGTTGTATGTTTTGTTGCTGGTGAGAAAACTGATGTTGATGCAGGAATAGCTGTCACCTCCCTGCTTTGGCTGTCTAGTATCCAGGAGCCCAGACAGCTACAAGAACCCTGCAGACAAGAATAGCTGAAGCAGTTAGGGGAAGTGGAAGGCCTTATGTCATGGCCTGGAAAAATGGCTCAATGAATTACTATAATTATGCAGGCTAAAATTCACCACCAGCGACAAAACACCACAGGGCACTGTTTCCTCTTTTGTACCATCGTGAGTGTTGCAAAGAGCAGGTAGTGAATCAGGAGGTGTTAGTTTATGCCAGGTTGGGATATCTTCAGTTTGGGGGTATCCACAGATGTCCCATTACAAGAATGCCGGGGTTAGTAATTGAGGTATGTGCTCAGAGGAGTGAGGCAAAGGGACTAATAATCGATGGGAGAAGGCCATCTGGATACTCGTGTGGCGATGACCTGTGCAATATGAACAGTGGTGGGAACGCAGGCTGAATAGTCTAAGGCACAGCTGCATTAGTATAACACTTTCTAAAAGCGTACTCCGAGCCCTGTCGTGGGAGCTGCCGGAGTGAGGCCCACTCACAGTGATGATGATGGTGAGGGGAAGATAAGTAAGATGGTAATGAGTGTGTTGGTTGTTTGAAGGGGTGGGATATTGCCAGCCCTGAGTTTAAAACTGTTCTGTCTTTCTGAATTCTGAAACTGTGTTAAGAAAACTGTTGCCCATAGAATGCAGTCTGCTAAGTCTGAGTACTGCAGCCGTGCCCAAGGGAATTCCCAAAAGGAAGGATTCTCACAATATTGGGCCTTGTCTTGGGTCAAGAGCCTGGGAAACGTCGCAGTTGCAACCAAGGTATCTGAAGTAGCCACACCCTCGGTATATCTGGTTGCACGCTGTGGTCCCCCGCCCATGGGAATGAGCCGTTATCAGAATGTGTGTCCATACACCCGCCGATACCCCATCCTCTTTTAAACAACCTCACACACTTATTCAGAACCAGGGATGGTTGTGAAAGAGATTTAATATTCTTGCTCATGAGTTAAGGAAGTAAGGGTTGGATAAATGGACTATAAGGTGGATAGAAAAGGTGGCTACACGGTCGGACCCAACGGGTAGTGATCAATGGCTCAGGCTCTGGTTAGCAGTTAGTTCCAAGTGGAATGCCCCAAGGATGGGTTCTAGGACCAGTATTGTTCAACATCTATATTAATGACCTGGATGAGGGGGTGGATTACACCCTCAGCGAAGTTGCAGATGACACTAAGATAGGGGGAGAGGTAGATATGTTATGGTGTAGGCATAGGGTGCAGAGTGACCTGGATAAATTGGAGGAGTGGGCCAAAGTAATCTGATGAGGTTTAACAAGGACAAGTTCAGAGAAGTGCAGAAGAATCCCAAGCGCTGTTACAGGCTGGGGACTGTCTGGCTAAGTAAGGATACAGCAGAAAAGGACCTGGGGATTACAGTGGAGGAGAGGCTGGATACGAGTCAACAGTGTGTCCTTGTAACCAAGAAGGCTAGCAGCATATTCGGGTGCATTAGGAGGAGCATTTCCAGCTGATCTAGAGAAATTGTTATTCCCCTTGATTCGTCACTGGTGAGGCCACATCTGGAGTATTGTGTCCAGTTCTGGGACCTCCACTATAGAAAAGATGTGGACGCACTGGAGCAGGCTAAGTGCAGGGCAACGAAAACTATTAGGAGGCTGGAGTACGTGACCTGTGAGGAGAGGCTGAGGGAATTGGGCTTGTTTAGTTTGCAGAAGAGAAGACTGAGGGGTGATTTAATAGTAGCTTCAACTTCCTGAAGGGGGCTCTACAGAGGGTGGAGAGGGACTGTTCTCAGTGGTTACAGATGGCAGAACAAGGAGCAATGGTCTGAAGTTACTGAGGGGGAGGTGTAGGTTGGATATTAGGAAAAGCTATTTCCGCAGGAGGGTGATGAAGCACTGAAATGTGCTACAGAGGGAGGTGGCAGGCTCTCATCCCCAGAGGTTCGTAAGTCCCAGCTTGACAAATTCTTAGCTGGGATGACTTAGTTGGGGTTGACCCTGTTTATGACAGGGGGCTGGACTCGATGACCTTCTGAGGTCCCTTCCAGCCCTGGGAGTCTATGATTCAATGATTAATTTACAGGTTATCCAAAAACTGTAACTTCCACCATTATTATTGAAGTATCGGAGGGGTAGGGGATAATTACATTTGGCTAAATACAGAAGCAGCTTCCCCTCCCTTGGTGTTCACACCTCCAGATCAACTGCTTGTAGTAAGCCTCACCCTTGCTGACTGAGCTAACCTTGTTACTCCCACCCTTGCTCTGGCTTATTTATACCTGGCCCTGCAGATTTCCAAGACCAGCATCTGATGAAGTGAGTCTGTGCTCACGAAAGCTCACGCTCAAAACTTTTCTGTTAGTCTATAAGGTGCCACAGGACCCTTCGTTGCTGTTACATTATTATTGAAATGGCTCATTACAGTAACCCCAGTGGGAGATCCCCTCCTTCAGAACCACTCAGCCCACTCCCTGCAGCACTGAGCCCTGAAAGCCACCACGTGCTCAGAAGGGATTTTGGCCCAATGTCAGAGCAATGGATGGGGAGACATTCCTTCTACCCCATAACAGAGGGTTGTCTCCTGCTGGAAGGAATGGTCCCGTCTCACAGTGAGTTCACATGTAACCCAATTCACCAAGGGGTGGTATTCAGTGTGCCATGGATTGGCACCGAGACCACTTACACCAAGACAGAATGAGCCCTCTCAACAGCCTCAGCAGAGAGCCACCTTCCTTATAGATCCCACTGTGGGGGCAGCTGCAGTAATCTCCAGAGTTTCCATCTCGTGACGAGTCCCACCCGGGTGCGGTTACACGTAAGGCAGGTCAGAAGTCACTGGTGCACTATCCTGACAAGTACACTGCTCTGTCCAATTGTGATAGCGATTCAGGGGCATGCTTGCCTCACTGTATGTCATAAAATGCTAGAACAGGAAGGAACCTTGAGAGGTCATCAAGTCCAGCCCCCTGCCCTCATGGCAGGACCAAGTACTGTCTAGACCATCCCTGATAGACATCTATCTAACCTCTTCTGAAATATCTCCAGCGATGGAGATCCCACAACCTCCCTTGGCAATTTATTCCAGTGTTTGACCACCCTGACACTTAGGAACTTTTTCCTAATGTCCAACCTAAACCTCCCTTGCTGCAGTTTAAGCCCATTGGTTCTTGTTCTATCCTCAGAGGCCAAGAAGAACAAGTTTTCTCCCTCCTCCTTATGATACCCTTTTAGATACCTCAAAACCACTATCATGTCCCCTCTCAATCCTCTTTTTTCCAAACTAAACAAGCCCAATTCTTTCAGCCTTTCTTCATAGGTCATGTTCTCTAGACCCTTCATCTTTCTTGTCGCTATTTTCTGGAGCCTTTCCAATTTCTCCACATCTTTCTTGAAATGTGGTTCCCCAGAACTGGACACAATACTCCAACTGGGGCCTAACCAGCGCAGAGTAGAGCAGGAGAATGACTTCTCGTTTCTTGTTCACAACACACCTGTTAATGCATCCCAGAATCATGTTTGCTTTTTTTTCAACAGCATCACACTGTTGACTCATATTTAGCTTGTGGTCCACTATAACCCCTAGATCCCTTACTGCCGTACTCCTTCCTAGACAGTCGCTTCCCATTCTGTATGTGTGAAACTGATTGTCCCTTCCGAAGTGGAGCACTTTGCATTTGCCTTTATTAAACTTCATCCTGTTTACTTGTCATATGGCCTTTGTGTAGAGGCTTCACAAATCAGGCCACAAATCAGAGGTGGTTCCATGGCAGCTGATTATGATAACGAAGCAGGTCACAGCTTTCCTGGACAGATGTCTACAAATAGGCTAAGAGTAAGTGCCAGAGACAATGGAAGTCACTATGTCAGTAGCATGGGACCCACCACTCCCCGCTTGGCTGGACAAAGACAACTGCCTGGGGGTACATTGTAATACACAGATATAAATAAGTTACATATCACTCCTGACGTTCTGGGAGGGGAGTGTGTTGGAAGGGTTGGAGCAGGTGGGAGCTCTTGTGTTCAAATCATGGCTTTGAGGAAAAAGTGAGGCCCACACTCTGAACGTGAGGGAACTGGAATCATGCCCCTGAGTATGGTTTTGCGCTTCTGCCTCTGAGTCCTTAGGTTGCGTGACCTTGAACAAATCATTCCTCTTGCCAGACAAAACAGTGTCACTCATTTGAAAACTGTCTGTAAATCCCACCATGGATTTCTGGTAGAAAACACACGGGATGTAGGTGCAACTCAGTGTGAACTTTCTGACCTAGAAAAAGTTGTTTGCTTGCCATTGGAGCCAGTGTTGTTCTTCATCTGAGGAATAGGACAAAAAGTGTCCTTCAGGGACTTGTTCCCAGAAGCCAGAGAATGAAATAAAAACCCCTCTGTGATTCCTTCCACACATACAGTGCCTGCTTCTGGCAGATGGCCCTACGCTGTGTGCACAAGGTATGTTAACAATCAAGTCTATGGGCTTTCTGCCCTCTCTGCAACTAGAGCAAAATCATGTCGCTGATTTCTTCAAAGGAATTGTACATGCTATCTATCTATCCCCATACACCATATCTATCTATCTATCTATCTATCCATCTATCCATCTATTCCCATACACCTTATTGATCTATCTATCTATCTATCTATCTATCCATCCATCTATTCCCATACACCGTATCAGTCTATCTATCTATCTATCTATCCCCATACACTGCTTCTATCTATCTATCCCCATACACTCTATCTATCTATCTATCTAGCTATCTATCTCCATACATCTATCTATCTATCCCCATACACTCTATCTATCTACCTATCTATCCCCATACACTCTATCTATCTATCTATCTAGCTATCTATCTCCATACATCTATCTATCTATCCCCATACACTCTATCTATCTATCTATCTATCCCCATACACTCTATCTATGTATCTATCCATCTAACCCCACATACTCTATCTACCTGTCTCTGCCTCTGTCTATCCAGTGTTGTCAAATCCACCCAGCAGACTGTCTATTTAGATACACCTCAATTAGTTGCTCTCTGCATTTGTATGTCTGAATGCCACTAATTCAGAAATCATGGGCTAGGTCCTGTGCTTTCCCTGAGTGCTTCTAAGTGAATTCTCGTCGGTGAGGCTGTTGACTCATAACTCTGCAAAGCCCGCAAGAATGGGAGATGGGTACAGGACCAGGCGACAGCTCTATTCATGATTTTTGCTGTTGTTGTTGTGTCTGCTCTGTTGTTTCTTAATTCTCCCTTCTCTCACCTTTATTCTCCTCTGTTCCCCCACCCTCATCACCATCCACTCAATCTGAGTTAAAACGCTGTTTCTTAAGGGAGATTCTGTATTCGGGTCTGAACATCACCCACTGGGTGGGCTCACACTGGTTTTTTCTCATAAGAGAATCCACTCCCATGATCCCATCATGGCCCATTCTCTGCACCTGGTGCCCAAGAGTTAGGTTGTGGACGCTTTCAGCTGAATTTACCTCTTTTGCCACATAACATGCTGTTCCGTAATCTCCCTCGTGTTCTCCTCTTTGTAAATGGAGTGTCTAGATACCTTGAAGAGCTCTGAAAATACAACCCAACTGCCAGAGACAAGAACCGACCTAGACCTCCTTGCTAGTTGTAACTATCTCCTTTGATTTAAGGCCATTCCCAAAGTCAGCCAGCAAATAAATAATTAAAATCTCCTTGAAAAAAAGAAGTCCTGTGGCACCTTTTAGACGCATTTGACATTGTCAGATGCATTTGACGAAGCGGGTCTTTGGCCTCAAAAGCTTATGCTCCAAAATACCTGTTAGTCTATAAGGTGCCACAGGACTTCTTGTTGGTTTTGAAGATACAGACTAACTCTGGCTACCCCTCTGATACTTGTCAGAAAAAAGAATGATTTCATCCCTATGGGTGTTTTCTATGAAGAGGAAGATGTTGACAGCAGCTGTCAATCTGCTATTCAATTTTATATTGTGTCCTGAGAAACTCATTTCTCCATCAGCTCTGCCTTTGGTGCCATGCTTGGGCTAAGGAAGGGACTCGAGAATCAGTATAGGGCATCCCAGATAACTCTTATGAGATGCTGAATCCTAGCATCATAGAATCACACAATCCTAGGGCTGGAAGAGACCTCAGCAGGTCATCGAGTCCAGAATTCCCTCATCTCCTCCAGGTCTCCAGCTCTGGGACAATCGATCCCTTTTTTTAAATTAATTCTTTTGTACACCACACTTTGTTCTGGCAGTTTGATTTTATTCCCTTTGAGTTTGTCTCTGTCTGACTGTTCTTCTCATTTCAAGGTCTCTGCGTGGGCCTGAGCATGTGTATGTCTGTGTCTCTAATTTCCAGGAGAACAGTCCTTCAGTTATGAAAAAAATTTAGCTACGGGAAGATTTTATTTTCAAATTAGGTGATGCAAACCCATTTCTTCTCTCCCTCACTCTCAGTTCCCTGCTGAGGAGCTCACTTGTGTCTGCTGCATGGCTTTGACAGCCCCATACCGAATGGGCTAAGGGCATTCAAAATACATTCTTTGTTAGCACTCATTTGAATTTTAACACTCTCTTTAATGTGATCCCTGTTATACTCAGCTTTCCTCTCAGCACCTTGAAGTTAAAAAAAAAACAACCAAACCCACAAATCAGCAACAACAACAACAAAAAACCTTGTAGACAATGTCTGTTCTATTGGTGACTCTTTCCTCTTGTAAAATTCTTCATGGCCAGATTATAAAATATTCCCAAATGGTATATCTCACTAGAGCTCTTCTCATACCCATGGACCTGTTAAGATTTACAACAGCTAAGGCAATGGCCTTAGGTCAGGGTCGGCAACCAAAATAGCAAGAAGAGCCACCTTTTTTTTTCCAAATTGTTGAAAAACCCCACTCAATAATTCAAGAGCCGCGATGCATGTGAATACGAGACAGTCCTTAATAAACAACATCCAACCAGACTTCTGGTAACTCTGTTTAGAGGACAGCACACACGCACACTGATTTCTAATGCAATACATGTTTACTGCGTGACATTCACAATTTTTTTAATTATTCTGTTTCCTCACACTTTACGTGTGTGTTTGTATTCGGTGATCTTATCTCCCTGTCCCAAATATGGGACAGGGAGCTATGGGGGGATATGAAGGGATATGTGGCTCCTCTCAGCTGAACCAAGCCCCGGGGAGTTGGTGCCACCCCCTCACCCCACCAGTCCTGGGAAAATGGCAGCCGTGGGCACTCCCCACCCCCAGCCCCAGAGGGCCTTTTTGGCCTCCCAAACACAGGACCATCCTACCAAATATGGGACTTGGTCACCCCATGTTTATACCACTGTCTTCCTGACTTTCACTCCTGAAACTTCTCTCTCTCTGAAGGTTGCTGGGGGGAGCTACCCAATGTTTCAAGATCACATATAGTTTGCTGTTTTGAATAGTAACAGAGAGGAAGCCGTGCTAGTCTATACACTATCAAAACAAAAAGCAGTCAAGTAGCACTTTAAAGACGAGCAAAATGGTTTATGAGGTGAGCTTTCGTGGGGCAGACCCACTTCTTCAGACCATAGCCAGACCAGAACAGACTCAATGTTTAAGGCACAGAGAACCAAAAACAGTAAGCAAGGAGGACAAATCAGAAAAAGATAATCAAGGTGAGCAAATCAGAGAGTGGAGGGGTGGAGGGGAGGTCAAGAATTAGATTAAGCCAAGTATGCAGACGAGCCCCTATAGTGACTCAGAAAGTTCCCACCCCGGTTTAAACCATGTGTTAATGCGCCGAATTTGAATATAAAAGCCAGCTCAGATGTTTCCCTTTCCAGAACAGTGGGATAATTTCTTTTCAGTAACACACATACCTTGAGGTCATTGACAGAATGCCCCATTCCATTAAAATGTTGACTAACTTGTTTGTGGATCTGGAGTGTTTTGATATCTGTTTTTTGCCCATTGACCCTTTGTCTAAGGGAGTTAGAAGTCTGTCCAATATACAAAGCAACTGGGCATTGTTGGCACATGATGGCATCTATGATGTTAGTAGAGGAGCATGAGAAAGTGCCCGTGATTCTGTGAGTAACCTGGTTAGGTCCAGTGATGGTATTTCCAGAGAAGATATGTGGACAAAGCTGGCAGCGGGCTTTGTTGCAGGGAAAGGTTCCAGGACTGGTATTCCTGGGCTATAGACTGTGGCTGTTAGTGAGGATCCTCATAAGGTTGGGAGGTTGCCTGTAGGAGAGAACAGGCCTGTAACTCAGGGCCTTCTAGAGTGTGGCATCCTGATTAAGAATAGGTTGTAGGTCTTTAATAATTCGTTGCAGTGGTCTGAGTTGGGGGCTGTAGGTGATGACCAGTGGTGTTCTGTTCTTGGCTTTTTTGGGCCGATCTTGGAGTAGCTGGTCTCTGGGTATTCGTCTGGCCCTGTCGACTTGTTTTTTTACTTCTCCTGGTGAGTAATTCACGTTTATGAATATTTGGTAAAGTTCTTGTAGTTTTTGGACTCTGTCAGTTGGATCAGAGCAAATGCGATTGTATCTAAGAGCTTGACTGTAAACAATGGATCTAGTTATGTGTGCAGAATGGAAGCTAGAAGGGTGTAGGAAGTATAGCGATCAGTAGGTTTTCGGTACAGTGTGGTACTGATCAGGCCATCCTTGATTAGTACTGTAGTGTCCAGGAAATGTATCTCTTGCATGTTGTAATCGAGGGATAAGTTGATGGTGGGGTGTAGATTGTTAAAGTCTCTGTGGAATTCTTCTAGAGCCTCTGTACCATGGGTCCAAATCATAAAGATGTCATCAATGTATCTTAAGTAGAGGAGTGGTAATAGGGGACAAGAGCTGAGGAATCGTTGTTCCAAGTCAGCCATAAATATATTAGCATATTGTGGGGCCATGGGGGTGCCCGTAGCAGTTCCACTAATCTGGAGGTATAAATTGTCCCCAAATCAAAAATGATTGTGTGTGAGAACAAAGTTACAAAGGTCAGACACCAGACTGGCTGTGGTGGCATCAGGGATGGTATTCCCGATTGCTTGTAATCCGTCTTTCTGTGGAATATTAGTGTACAGAGCCTCTACATCCATTGTGGCAAGGATGGCGTAACATCATATATGCCATCATGTGCCAACAATGCCCAGATGCTTTGTATATTGGACAGACTTCTAACTCCCTTAGACAAAGGGTTAATGGGCACAAAACAGACATCAAAACACTCCAGATCCACGAACGAGTTAGTCAACATTTTAATGGAATGGGGCATTCTGTCAATGACCTCCAGGTACGTGTGTTACTGAAAAAGAATTTTCACACTGTTCTTCAAAGGGAAGCAGCCGAGCTGGCTTTTATATTCAAATTCGGCACATTAACACATGGTTTAAACCGGGATGGGAACTTTCTGAGTCACTATAGGGGTTCCTTTGCATACCTGGCTTAATCTAATTCATGACCTTCCCCCCACACACCTCCACTCTCTGATTTGCTCACCTTGATTATCTTTTTCTGATTTGTCCTCCTTGCTTACTGTTTTTGGTTCTCTGTGCCTTAAATATTGAATCTGTTCTGGTCTGGCTCTGGTCTGAAGAAGTGGGTCTGTCCCACGAAAGCTCACCTAATAAACTATTTTGCTCGTCTTTAAAGTGCTACTTGACTGCTTTTTGTTTTGCTATTTTGATATGAGTTTTTCACATTGGGGCCTTTAGACATTCACCATTTATAAAAAATAATCAGGAGGATTTTTTTTTAACTTAAATTACAGCTCCGGGAACCAAAAAAACCTTGTAATAAACAATGCATTTGGGGTGCTGCTGTGAAAGAGGCAGGAAGGATTTAAATTGCTCTGTAACACTTGGGGAAGAAAAAGTTAAAATCCCTTCTGAAAAAAGTGATTTCATCCCCACTGATGTTTTCCATGAGAGATAAACTTGATGGTGATGGCGGTGTTGAGTCTTCCGTTCAATTTCATATGGAGTCTTCTGAAATATGGGATGAAATCAGACGCTGGAATCCTGGAATTCCCCATGAGTTAGAAATTCCACTTTCCCACAAGCTCTTCACATACTGCAATGGCTGTGCTGGGGAAAGACCCCACCCAAATGAGAATATTGAATTATAGAACACTAGACCTGGAAGGAACCTCAAAATGTCATCGAGACCGGTCCCCTACCCTCATGGCAGGACCAAGCACCATCTTGACCATCTCTGATAGAGATCTATCTAACCTGCTCTTAAATATCTCCAGTGATGGAGAATCTACAACCTCCCTGGGCTCTTTATTCCAGTGTTTTACCACCCTGACAGGTAGGATGTTTACCTAATATTCAACCTAAACCTCCCTTGCTGCAGTTTAAGCCCGCTGCTTCTTGTCCTGTCCTCAGAGGCCAAGGAGAACAATTTTTCTCCCCCCTCCTCTTTGAGGAACTTGAAAACCGCTGCCATGCCCCCTCCTGGTCTTCTCTTTTCTCATTAAACAAAGCCAGTTCTTTCAGTTTTCTCTCGTAGCTCATGTTCTCTAGACCTTTCATCATTCTTGTTGCTCTTCTATGGACCTTCTCAATTTCTCCACATCTTTCTTGATATGTGGTGCCCAGGAGTAGACACAATACTCCACTGAGGCCTAACCAACGCAGAGTAGAGCGGGAGAATGACTTCTCATCTCTTGCTCACCACGCTCCCGTTAATGGATCCCAGAATCACGCTGGCTTTTCTTGCAGTCGTGCCCCACTGTTGACTCATATTTTGCTTGTGGTCCACTCTGACCCCTTGATCCCTTTCTGCAGTACTCCTTGCTAGACAATCACTTCCCATTATGTATGTGGGATTCGGATTGTTCTTTCCTAAGTGGAGGACTTTGCATTTGTCCACATAAAATCTTCCTCAAAGGAGCTCTCACGAGAGGTAGAAGAATTCTCCCCTCTTCCCCAGGTCCACCTATTTTAGACTATTGCTTTTAAAATGTTCTTTTCTTTTAAATCGTTCTGTGCACTGCACTTTGCCTTGTGCGACAGCAGAGTTTGCTCGGGTTTGAGTTTATTCTGTCCCTGGGACTCCCTGTGAGCATGTGTTTCTGTGCCTGTTCTTGTCTTTGCAACAGATGAGCCCTTTCTTGTGTGTCTGCGCACCTCTGTGTGCGTGTGTTTAATTTCCAACAGAATGGGCCTTCAATTCTGGCCCAGTTTCGGGTAAAATACAATATATGTTGAGGCTCATTTTCATTTAACTCTGTCACTTCACTCTCAGGCCCATTCCATTGAAGTTCTCCCTCAACAAATATCCTTGCTTCTTGTAAAATTCTTTAGAGGAAGATTATTAAAGGTCCACTACTTGCTTAAATCACTACAGGTTGCACCTCTATAATCCGAAACACTCCCATCCGGCAACACCTGTAATCCAGCAAGATTTTATTTAGCCTGAGGACCACTTATCACGGGTGTGGCCAAGTTTCCCGGGGTCCCATAAAGCTTCTTTCCAGCCACCCGTCCTCATTCTTGGTGTTCTGTTCTGTTATTTACCTGTGACTTACCCCATAATGTCTTCTAAGACTCCAGTAAGCAGTGGACGTGTTGGTGATGTGCTAGACAATATTGACCTCTGTGGTCTGGCAAATTCTCTTGTCTGGCATCGGTTGGTCCTGTGGGTGCTGGATGTGAGAGTTTCAGTCCCTGTAACTGGTTTCGTACCCATGGAACTGTGAGGAATTTCACCAGCTAAGGAAACACCCCTAGCATTTTGGGATATGTTTCTTTTTCATGGGGGCAGAAAAAATGCATTTGGGGTGTCATGATGAAAGATTCAGGAAAGATTTGAATTGTTGTTTAACACCGGGGGAAGAAGAACCTTTCCTAGAACACAAAAGGCCCAAATCCACATCATTTTCAAGAATCATCATGGTTCTCCTTCCTCAGAGGGCTTCAAAGATGTCAGGCTGAAATGCGTCAGTTTTCTCATGCGGTTAACCCTCCTGTTTGTGTGTGGTAATTCCTGTGGAACATAGGACCTGATGAAGCTCTACTACAGCCAGCTCGATATATCCCCATCTGCAGTAAATCATCTGCAGCTCCACCTGCGTCCAAGCAATTAAGCTGCCCTACACTGCCATAGCTTGATTCACGTACAAACCGTGGCACCAGCTGATCTCTTGTGATGGCTGAGCCCCGCAACGTATTTAAATCCAGAATTCCAGCAGCTCTTATGCTCAAACATTCCCATGCTAAGGAAACCAATGGGAATTGTTTGAGTCACACCCATGTTTTGGGTCTGCCTCAGACTCAGTGTCTTTCTTTGTCCTCCCCTACAGATGACCAGTTCTGAGACCCTCTCTGGAGGGAACCAGACCGTCTCCAAAGTGTTCATCCTGCTGGGGTTTTCATACCATAGCCAGCTTCAAATCCTTCTGTTTGTGGTATTTCTTGTTACCTACTTGTTCACCCTAGTGGAGAACCTGCTCATAATCCTCCTTGTAAAGTTAAGCCCCTCCCTCCACACCCCTATGTATTTCTTCCTGGTGAACCTGTCCTTTTTGGAAATCTGCTTCACTACAAATGCGATCCCTCAGCTGCTGGTTCACCTGCTGGTGGAGGAAAAGACCATCTCCGTTGCAGGCTGTGCAGCCCAGATGTTTATCTACTTTGCTTTGGGCCTCACGGAATGCTGCCTCCTCGCAGCCATGGCCTACGACCGCTACGTGGCCATATGTCACCCCCTGCGCTACACAACCATCTTGAGCGGCCGGGTGTGTGCGGTGCTGGCGGGGGCTGCATGGATCTGCAGCATCTCAGTGGCTGGACCTCATTCCACATGGATCTTCAGCCAGCCCTTCTGCGGCTCCAACCACATCCATCATTATGTGTGTGATTCCCTGATGGTAGAGAAGATGGTCTGCACCTACACGTGGAAAAATATGGTTTTGGGCTTTTCTGTGATTGCGCTGTTTGTTATAGGCCCTTTTTTACTCATACTCCTGTCCTACATCCGCATTATCTCCACCATCCTCAAGCTGCCGACAGCGGAGGGAAGGCGTAAAGCCTTCTCCACCTGCTCCTCCCACCTCATGGTGGTGACTATGAGCTATGGGGCTGGCCTTTTTGGTAACGTGAATCACACATCAAACTCCACCGCAGAGAGTGATCAGCTGAGTACCCTAATGTACTTAGTTGTAGCGCCTCTGTTGAACCCCATAATATATACTCTGAAGAACAAAGAGGTGAAGGGAGCTTTTAGGAGCATTGTAAGGAAGATCATCTTTTCAAACCGGCAGAAATATTAGGAAATGAAAAGCAGAGCAGCCTTCCACTTTTGGAAGAGGGGGCTCTAAAGAGGATGGAGAGAAGCTGTGCTCAATGGTGACGGATGGCAGAACAACGAGCAATGGTTTCTAGTTACATTGGGGAACGTGTAGATTGGACAGTAGGAAAAATTATTTCACCAGGAGTGTGGAGAATTACTGGCATAGTGGTGGAATCTCCAGCCTTAGGGATTTTTAAGTCCTGGCGCGACAAAGGCTTGGCTGGGATGATTTAGTTAGGGTTGGGGGCTGAACTCGATGACCTGCTAAGGTCCCTTCCAACCCTAGCATTCTATGATTCTGTGACTCTGTCTTTTAAACTGGATCCCAGGGTAGTGATTTTCTGTGCTTTTATCCACCCTCTTTAAAGGTCCTCTGGAACACCCAGAAACCAGGTGTGCCTTACTCCTTTATTAGTCTACTTCATCTTCTGTCATGTTAATAAATCACCTGTTTTTGTTCCAAGGCAATGATTTGATCCCTATGTCCTAGAGAAGGGTCTGTGCATATCCAGGCCTAGGAGTGAAAGGTCAGCATTCAGACTGCAGCTTAAGTTCTTCCTCTTTGTTTTCAAGCTCTCTTCTAAGCAAGGGTTAAGAACTTGGAGTTACCCCACAGGGAGACATCCCAAGTGTGTCTTCCTGGGTTTTAAAAGAGGTTTTTTCTCCCTAGGGTGGTGGCAGCTCCCTCCCAGGGTCAGGGAATCTGTGACCTTGGGAAGTTTTTAAGCAGAAGCCTCTAGAGGCAAGGTACGTTTAAAGTCTCCGGAGGGCCTCGGAGTGTCAGAGTGGGGATCAGCTGTGACACAACAGAACACTGTACATATTTTGTGTTGCAAACATTAATAATTGATGTTAAAAATTCATATCGCTGTGAGAGATGCTCTCAGCGTGTAGCAGTATAGGAACCAAAGCCCTTATGTGTGGCTCAGATTGGTAAAACTGGCAGAGGTACCTGGCATTTCTCAGGTCCTTCAGTGGAGATTTTTTTTAAATAAAAGGAAAATGTGCGCACCGTATTTAAATGATTGGACACTGTTAAGGGTTGGGGATGTGAGGGGGCTTAGGGGTGATAGAGGGTGTTCAGGAGACAGATAAGGACTTGAGGTAGGAGATCAGGAGATGGTGTTGGGTATGGGAAGCTGTGGCTAGGGGTGTAGGAGGTCATACAGGAGCTGGGAGTGTTGTGGGGCTCAGAGCAGGGGTGGAAGATGCTGGGGTTGTGGGCAGCTCAGCTCAGGGTTCAGGTCTGGGTGTGTGGAAGGGGGGATCTGGGCAGGGGATGGGGTGAAAGAGTGGAGGAGTGAAGTCAGGATTTGGAGCTAACAGTAGCGTGTGAGGGTGCAGATTAGGGTGTAGGGATGGGGTCACTGGGCCGGGGGCTGAGTGTATGGGTCTGGCAGGCCTCAGAGGGCTCACTAGCGCCATCCATGGCAGAGAAGGTGGTGCTTGTCTGGGGGAGAGGTGGCCAGGTGGCGCTTCACAGCCCTGGCATCTCCTCTAGGGAAGGGGTTGGGGCAGTAAATCTCAACTCCAGAATTTCCTTGGCCAGGTCAGACCAATTTCCGGCCCCATCGTCCCCTCTGGGCGTGTTGTGGTTCACAGTTCTGTAGTGTCCTCCAAGCTGGGGAAGTCATCCATGTTTCTGGACCCCACAGAATCCCCTCACTGGGGAAGCTGGGGCGTGATTAACAGCCCCCACTCCAGTGTCTCCTCCATGTGGGGGAGGGATGCATTTCCAGGCCCCTCAGCATCTCCTCCTAGAGAGGGATGAAGCTGTGGTTCCCAGTGCCCTTGGCCTCTTCTCTCTGGGAGGCATGAGCGGTGGTGGGAAAAGGTCACCCACCGGCATCTTCTTCTGGGAAGTCCTGAGTCATAGCTCCCAGCCCTCATCCCACCGCACCTCGGGACCGGGCAACACAGTTCCCTGGTCCTGGTGACATTTGCTGGGTGTGTCAATAGAGGTATCTCAGCTCTCCAGGCATGTGCTCTGGACGAGGATGCCATGCTGAAGTTCCTGACCCTAGCCTATGCTCCAGAGGTGGCAGATGAAACTGGGCCCTGGCTCCCAGCTGCATATGTGGTAGAGGGGCATTTTCCCTGCCTGGCGGATGGCAGGATGGAGACTGGCCACTGTTTTCCTGGTGCAGCTACTCACAGAGCTCACTTCACTACCACTGTTCCCTGCACTCGCTGCCCCCAGTGGTGAGTCTGAAGTATGTCGTCCCTACTCTTGGGGCCCCTCCCTTCCCAGGCTCTGGAAAACCATCCGGTTCCAGGCACTTCCCATTTTCCTACAACATCCAAACTCTGACCTTGCCTACCAAACATGGTACAGTTTAGGAAGAGCTCTTCAACAAAGGAGCTCACAGACACGTGGACTCACAAACAGATGCCCTCTGAAATATATTTATAGAAGAGATCATAAAAATGACACGTTTATTCCTCTCTGAGGAAATGATGTTTGATTGCATGTGACCGCCTCATTATAATAAATTTTAATTCAACCCCTTCGTCCCTAGTTCAGTGTTTTCATGACTAGATATAAGTGCAACATTGAATAATCTTGGTCGTTAGAAAACGGGTTTGAACTTGACACCTTGTGAGCAAAACCCAGGAAACTGCTGCATGGTCTAAGAGCCAAGCTGCTCTAACTTAAGGCTTTGGAAAAGAACAAAAGCGTAGACAATACCTCTGGTCTCATATCTATGACTTCTCCAGAATTCCTTCACAAAAAGCCCTGTGATACCTCGGCTAGCAGCATGGGATGGGTTTTCTTTTGTCTCTTTGATCTCATTTGCTGATTGGCTTAAAATTTTATTTCCGGCAAGATGAGTAACGTGTCACATTCAGAGTTGCGAGTCAGAGGGTAAAACGTATCATGTCATGACACACAACCCAAAGACTCCCCTGCCTGAGAATCTTGGAACCAGAGGAGCTCAGGGTAAAGTGGCCTAGGACTACAGATTCAGCAGGAAAATTGTAGGCATTGGGTTATTAGGGCTTAAGTATGAGCAATGCCCGGGTTATGGAAAATACAGACATAGGGCTAACACGTAACATAAAAACTGTGTGGCAGGGTGCCACTGGGGACCCCTGGGCTGTTGGGCACAGGATGGCTGCAGAGTCCTGCCAAGATGCTGACACCCGGGTGGGACACACTCCCTCCACAGGACATCTCTGGGAAAGAGGCAGGGGAACGTACAACGCACACACTCCCAACAGTCTTCCCCATGGCACATGGGCGTGCCCACAGTGCTGTGGCAGCCCCCGTGCAAGCGGACAATGGGGGCCACCAGCCAGAGCGCACAGAGCCTGGTTCCCAGAACGACAGCTACAGCAGAGCTGAGAACTGGTGCTCTCAGCTCACAGTTGGGGATTGGGCTTCACGCACTGTGTCCCCCCAGGAATACTGACCCTCCATCCTTGTCCTTCACAGCCAGCCCAACTGTAAGCGGAGGACCACCAGCATCCCCTGGTGCAGCTTCAGGCTCCCAGAGCTACCCGAGGCACCTCTGCCAGACTGGGAGTACCAGTGCCAGCACCAGGCAGAGCTCTGGGCCAAGGAGGACCTACTGCTGCACAGGGAGAACTTGTGGGTAGAGCCGTCCTATGGCAAGGCCCTGGTAGAGGCTGTCCAGGCCTTTCTGCAGGGCATGCTGCCCCTCCTGCTCAGACCCATGGCCCCTCACCCACCGTTGCTACTCCCCACATCTCCTCTCCCCTTCCCGCCTCACCCTCCACATCCTCCCCTCCATCAGGAGGCACCAAGGTCCCCACAGTTGAGGTGGTGTGATGGTGGGGGAGAACGCCCCACGCTGCCCAGGCTCTGAGTCATCTGACCCCTTGTCCCCAGCTGCTGTCCCCCTGCCCCCTGCTCCTTCCGCCCCACAGATGTTTCCACACACTCTCCCCAGTTTTCAAGACCCCCCACCCCTTTGTACATAATAGAGATTGTTTATTTTGCCGTGCAACTTGCTCTTTACTGAGTCATCAGTAAGGGGAGCTGGTTTGGGAGATTGACAGGGGTGGTGTTACTGAAACCCCCAAGGAGCAGGGGCAGTGCTTGCCTGGTGTGAAGCTCGTCCTCCAGGTCTCATGGGTCTGCCTAGCCACCCCAATGGCCCTGCCAGATGGCAGCCATGCAAGGCTGCTTATAGGCCTGGCTCACACACTTGATCTGCACCCCCCACAGGGGCAGGAAGACCTCCCCCTTCCTCTGGCACAAGTTATGAAGCACACAGCATGCTGCCACCACGTTCAGGGTACTGTGCTGCCCAAAATCCAGGCAGGTGGGTGAGGAGGACATAGAAGCATCCCCTGAGGCAGCCAAAGGCACCCTCAACAACCATGAGAGCCCTGACCAGCCTGGTTTTGGATGCCTCCTGGGATCAGTCGAGGTGGTTGGTGTAGAGATTCATGAGCCTCGGCAGCAGGGGCTAGGCCACGTCCACCACCAGGCGGATGAGCATGTCCACCTCCCTGACCCTGATGCTGAGGCTGGGAAAGAGGGTCCCACTGTGAAGCCTCTGGGACATGCTGGATTTCCAGAAGTTGTGGACATCATGAGCCTCTGACGACACGATGTAGACACCTGTGAACTGTCCACAGTGGTCGGTCACGGCCTGCAAGAACACCACAAATTATCGCTTCCAGTTGATGTAGGTTGAGGCCTGGTGGTGTGGGGCATGGACGGGGATGTGTGTCCCATTGGTACGGCCCCTTTGATAGCCCCGGCATGGATGGGGAAGCCCAGGGCACAGACATCCGCATGATAACTCTCGGCAGCAGGATGCAATTGATGGCCCTGGCCACCTGCAGAGGGACTGACAGAGCTGGACTCACCAGGATGCCCGGGTGCTTGCTGGTTTCCCCCTCCAGTTCCCTTTCCCACTTCAGTGTGTAATGGTCACTAGGGGGGCAGAGGGTGGGGGAGGGGAAGGGGCGGCTATGCTGTATAATGGGCACTAGGACAGCAGAGTGGGGGGACGGCTAAGCCTTATAATAGTCAAAAAGGGAATGCAAGACAGGGTGGTAGGATACAGTCAGGCATTAGCCAGCCATTGGCGAGAGGGTGGCTTGAGCATTAGTCTGCTAAATCCAGGGCTGTGAGTTCAATCCTTCACATAGATGCTAGGGATGGTGCTTCATCCCCCGGAGAGGGCAGGGGACCGGACTAGAGAGGCTCCATTCCAGTTTTAGGACATGGGCATCTCCAATTGCTTTAACTACTATATCCAAGTCTTTGGTTTTTCACTTTGTGCGGCAGTACCCACTCTGGGTGACACAGGGCCATGTGCTTCCCTTTGCTTAGAAACTATCCCTGGCCTTAGAGCAGCAAAGAAGATTAAATAACCCCAAGGGGATTTATTCCTCCTGTAGCACACCAGTTTATTACACCTCATGCAAAGACTCCCCATATTTTAACCTATATTTGTTTGCATGGACCTGGTACGGTCCTTGGTAAGTTTCCATTCAGCTCAGAATGGGCTTGATTTGCAAAGGGGCCAAGTTATCACTGATGTCAGTGGGAGATACAGCTCCCTCATCTTGCTGTTAATGAGTCTGAGGTGTTTAACTATCATCAGGAAAGAAAGGACACAAATAAGACCTCCAGGAATACAACCTTCCCCTCCTGGGCTCCTGAAGAGAAAGTTCAGGTAGAACAATGATGATTTTGCCACCTGTAGCTGTCTCTGTTCCTCATTTGCCTCCTGAGTTGGGATGGGAATTAGTGCCTTTGTGAATAAACAAATGAAAAGATAATCACTATAGCTCTCCTGGTTCTTCCTGGCATCCAGAGATTCTGTTTGTGTGTCTCTGAGATTCACGTCCTGGGGTTGCTTCACCCCGAGCATGGCAAGTGTACAGCGTACCTAATACTGAAATGGAGTCATAGGGTTGAAAGTCATAAGAGACCCCCCAGCTTCCTAGTCTGATCCCCTCTGTCTCCCGTTGTTGTGTCTTTCATGGCACAGGGCGTTATAGACATGCATCAAACAGAACAACAAAGCGAAATATACTGAATGTCTCTGTATCCCGTGACTGATGTGCCCACAACTCTGTGTGAGTGTGACCTGTAGCCCATGCAGAGAGTTCACAGCTGTGCAATCACTGGTGCGGGAATAGGGATCACCTCCCAGATTTGTGTCTCAAGTGTCCAGGGGCCCAGATGTCTACAACAGTCCTGCAGACAAGAAGAGCTGAAAAGGTTAGGGAAAGTGGAAGGCCTTATGTCATGGAGAGGTGAAGGTGCTCCATTAGTTAGTGTAACTACACAAACAAAACAGTGGTCTTCAGTCATGAAACATCCCAGGGCTCTGCTTCTATTGGCACCATTGCAATGAGGAACCTTTTGGTGCTAGTTTATACCAGGTTGGGATATTTTCAGCTTGGGGCTTCAGCTTGCGTCCCATTGCAAGAATTCCTGGGCTACTAATTGAGGTACATGCTTAGAGGTTTGGGGCCAAGGGCAAAGTCCGTTTCGATAGTAACATGGAGCTGAGCTATACATAAAGACAAGCGGTAGGAACACCTCTGAATATACATCAGGCCCAATAGCATTGGTGTAACACATTATTAAAGTGTACCCTGGGCTCTGTGCCGTGGCAGATGCTGGTGTGAGGACCACTCATGGTGGTGATGAGGGTGAGGGAAGGTAAGGAAGATGATCACTAACTCTTTGGGTTCTTTACAAAGGGAAATGTAAGTATCCTTCCGTACTGTCGCTGCCTCCCTCGTGTGTTAGCGACTTCCCAAACTGCGTTAGTAACACATTTGTCCATACAATGCATTCTCCTACGTCTGAGAGTTGACAGCACCCACCCCAGGGTTCCCAAGACGTGCAGAGGTTCTGATCATCCTGGTGGTCATCTTGGACTGGAACCCACCGAAAGTCAGAGCCACAATCTGGGAAATTAAATCGGTGACATATTCAACATGTCAGGAACCAGAGTGTTGTTCTCTGCTAGAAGGAATGAGCCCTCTCACTGTGGGGCAAAAGTAACCGATGTAGTGTCCTGACAGGTGTCTAGCTCTAATCAATGGTGATAACGATTTGAGGGAGTGTTTGCCCCTCTGTGCTTCATACAGGCCCCGCGCAGAGTCCAAGGGGTCTCCAAAGACCACAAAACCAGATGAGATGAAAGGCACCCGGTCGATTTTCTTGTAAACGATGTACAGTAACAGCACCCCTGGAGCAGGCTGGGAATATGTGCCTGAGATAGTGGCCTTGACTCAGTCAGTAGCATGGGACCCGCATCTGCCCGCCAGGCTGGACAAAGACAACTCCATTTTTCTACCTAGCTACAAACCAGTTACACATCCCTCCTGATGCATCTGGTTGCCATCCTCTGAGGTTATCTAGGGACCAACCCTCGCCTTGCACACAGGCTGTCAATCACTTCTATCTACTGTCAGTTCAGCCCCTGCCCTGACCCTGGCTCTTTCAGTCAGTCTGTTCCCCGTGGGCGGCGTGTTGGTATCAAGATGGTCCCTCACAAGTTCTGTCATGACCACTCTGGGATGTGCGTCCAGCCACTGCCTAGTACCAATTATCGGTTACACCCTTAGCTCTGTTCATGCCAGAATCTAGGAACCAAAGGGGACCATCCCACTGATGGCGCTGGGCTTTGGGTCTGGACCTCTGGAGAGGGCAGTGGGGCTGTGGGAGGGAGGACTTCTGGGTTCTGGTCCCAGCTCTGGGAGGGGACTGGGGTGTAATGGTTAGAGCAGGTAGGACAGGGTGTTACTGCTCGTGGGTTCCAACTAAGGCAAGAATGGGGCCTACAGGCTGAACATCTGGGAACCAGCGTCATGAGCCTTGAGTGCTGTTTTTGCCTCTGCAAGAGAGTCTTTGTGTGCGTTGTGTTGTGTTGTGTTGCCTCAGGCAAAAATCATTCCTCCTCTAGACAGAAAAGTATCACACAATTTACCACTGTCAGTAATTTGTACCACTTCCTCAACTGGATTATTAAAAGAATTTCCTCTAGGGACTTCATCCCAGAAGCCAGGGATGAAATAAAAACCCCACTGCTTCCTTCTCCTCATAGAGCAGCTGCAGCTCGGCGACGTCTCTGCTGTTCTTGCACAAGGTAGGTAAAAACCCAGGACTGTTCTTCCACTCAGGTCCACGGGAGTTCTGCCGTATCTGCATATTGAGCAAACCCATGTAACCGATTTCTTCCTTTGAATTTTCCGTACCTGCCTAGAGAACCTTATTTTGTATCTAAGCCCAGGGGCTGGGTGTGTGAGTTCCCCTAAATCCATCGCTATAGCAATTCCCCCCCACACCTATCTGTGTGACAATTCGTCTGTTGTTCTAAGAGCTTCTCTATCTGAGTCCATCAATTTGAGAATTGCGGCCAAGGTCCTGAGCTTGGCTTGAGCTCCTCTTTGCTAATCCTAACAGGGGAAGACCTTGTCCCGTAATTCCACAGTGCCCACCAGCGGAAGAGATCACCCTCCTCCATCACCCTCACTGTGATTCTGTTCGTTATTTTTGTCTTTGTTGTGTTGGTGGTGGTGTTTCTTGCTTCTCACATCTCTCATCTTTGCCACTACATTCCCCAGCCTTTGAATTGGAGTGGAAATGTTTAAATGTTTCTTTCCGTTTTCTTTTCTTTCTGATTTTTTTTCCTCTGAGTTCTTTTTTGCTCAGTTATCCATTATTCCCCAGACCAGAAAGAGTGGGTCTTTCCCACCAAAGCTCATCCCCTAATAAATAGCATTGTTAGTTTTTAAAGTGCTACAGGATGGCTCTTTTGTTTGGTTTCTTAAAGTGTGTCTTGTCTTTGGATCTGAACACTGTCTGCAGAGCAGGATCGGTCTGATCTTTTCTACTAAGGGAATCCACTTCCGTGACCCCTCATGGCCCATTCTCTGAGCCCAGAGCCCAAGAGTCAAGTTGTTGATTCTTTCAGCTGAATTTACCTCAGCTCTCTCTCCATATAATATATGTATTACATGGTTCCTAAATTTATTTCATGGTTTCCTGCTTACAAATGTAGCATCTAGTGGCTTTGATGATCTCTGATGATCTCTGAACATTTCACTCAACTATCAAAGATAAGAACCAACATTCCTAGTGGTGTATAAATATCTCCATTTACTTTAGGCCAGCAAATATTTTTTCACATAGCGCACAGTGGAACTCCTTGCCGGAGGAGGCTATGAAGGCCAGGACTCCATTAGGGTTTAAAAAAGAGCTCAATAAATTTTTGCAGGTTAGGTCCATAAATGGCTATTAGCCAGGGGTAAAGTATGGTGCCCTAGCCTTCAGTACAAGGGCAGGAGATGGATGGCAGGAGATAAATCACTTGATCATTGTCTTCTGTTCTCCTTCTCTGGGGCACCTGGCATTGGCCACTGTCGGCAGACGGGATAGTGGGCTGGATGGACCTTTGGTCTGACCCAGTATGGCCATTCTTATGTTCTAGTGTCAGGAAACAAGCGAAGAATAAATCAAACCGCTTTTGAAACATAAAAGATGTCATCTCTTTTGATGTTCTCCATGAGAAAAAACATGGCAGTTAATGGCAGTATTCAGTTTTTCATATTGTGGTCTCTGAATCGAATTTAAGTTTTTCTCTCAAATAACTTTTCATGTTGATTCAGCATGAAGACATTTAGAGGAACCCTGAGATAGAAATTCCATTTCCCCACGTGTACCGCGATGGTCCTGTTCTGGTGGAAAGTGTTCACAGGTGTTCATACAGGCTCCCCAGAGGAGCTCCTGGGAATGGGAACATTCCCTCCTCTTCTCCAGGTCTACGTATTTGAGAATATTTCTTTTAAACACTTCTTTCCTTAAAATTGTTTTGTACACTGCTCCTTGCACAGTTGCTCCACTGGCGTTTGCTCTGGTTTGACTTTATTCTCTGAGATTCCCTCTGAGTTTGTGTGTCTGTTCTTCTCCTTTCTGGGGATGAACCTTTCCTGTGTGTGTGTGACTCAGCCTCTTTTCTCTGTCCTTCCCGGTTCGCTGCTGAGTAACTCCCTATTATTTGATGCTTTACTTTGAGTTCTACAGATAGGAGGTGCTAAGGGCATGGAAAATTTAACTTACGTTACCACTCGTTTTCGTTTTAACTTTGTCACTTCACTGTCAGGCCTGTGATACTGAAGTTCCCTCTCAACAAATGTCCTTGAAGTAAAAATAAATACAAATGCAGAAGTATGGCCCTGTCTACACTAGCTCCCCACTTCAAAGGGGCCATGGTAAGTAGGGAGTTGGGAGTTTATCAATGCAGCATTGCGGTGCGTATGCAGCCCTTCATTAAGCAAATTCCCCCCTAAGCCCACCGCAGGAACTTCAAAGCATTAAACTTCGAAGTGTCGGCTCACGTCCAGCCACAGCTCACCCACCGGTACTTCGAAGTCCCCTTTACTCCTCAAAATTTTGTAAAATTCTTTAGAACCAGGACATGAAAGGTCCCCAGCTGGCGTAAATCACTCCAGTTCTTTCATGCCACCTGAGCTGTTAAGATTTACACAGCTAAGAAATAGCTCTGAGTATTTTTTGTATCCTGGTAGAAAACCAGAAATTTAGGGTATGCCTACACAGTGGTCTTATTTCGAAATAATCTATTCTAGAAGAGCTGGTCCAAATGACCTTATTTCAAAATAGCACAGCTACAAAGGAGGGGCATGTAAATGAAGTGGACCAAAAATGCTAACGAGGCACTTATATGAATATTCAGTGCCTCATTTGCATAACGGTGGCCACCCAGAGCATCAAAAGTGGTGTTTTCAAATCGCGAAGGAAAGGAAACCCCAATTTTGAAAGCACTCTTCTTCCCAAAAGAAGGGTGCTTTCCAAATCAAGGTTTCCTTCCGGAGGGACCCCATCCCCACTGCTAGCTTGCAATTCAAAAGCAGCACTTTTGACGCTCTGGGTGGCCACCATTATGCTAATGAGGTGCTGAATATTCATATCAGCGACACCTTAGCATTTTCGACCCACTTCATTTACATGCCCCTTCCAAAAGGTAGGGGCAAGTGTAGATGTGCCCATAATGCATTTCAAAATAGCACTTTGCTATTTTGAAACCCAACATCGACACATATAGGGCCTATTTCAAAATAGAGCCATTGGATCCATTATGGCTTATTTCAAAAGAGGCTCTATTTCCTGTTTTCTCAGCACCTACATTGCAAAATAGGCACTACACCTCATGGAATAAAGTTTACCAACTTGAAAATAAGCCAACTGCTATTTTGAAATTATTGCATTGTGTAGATGCTAGGATAGTTATTTCAAAACACTTTGGCTACGCCTACACTACAGTGACCACCTGAAAGTAGTTCTTTAGCAAGGTCTCTTCCGAAAGAACTTCTTTTGAAAGCGCACGGCCATACACAAAAAAGTGGATCGAAAGCGAAATCTGTCCTTTTGAAAGAGAGCATTCACCCAGCCCTTGATCATTCCAAAGAATGGGCCAGGAATTGAAAAGTCAGCTGCTCTTTCGAAAAAGGGGCCCATTGAGCATCTATACGTGTTTGCTTTTGACAGAAACTTTCAAAAGAAGGAGCTCTTCCTGAAGTGGGAGTGCTATAGAGCTTTAGAAAGGAGAACCACTTTCTTTCGATTTAATTTTGAAAGGATGATTTTTGTGTGTAGACGCTCCTCTGGATATTTTGAAAGAACTTACTAACATAGATGTGGCCTTAGAGTGCCACTATTGAGGAGGCAGAAAGGATTTAAATTGTTCTGTAACACTTGGGGAAGAATAAACTTTCAAAGTTCAGAAAAGGCCTAAATCCCACCTGGTTTTGAAGCTTCATCACACTTCTCCTTCTGCAGAGGGCTTGAGAAACGTGGGGCCCAGCAGCATTCCTTTTCGCACATGAGCAGCCCTGGCTTGGTGTGTGGAAACTCCACTGGGGACACTAGCCAGGAGAGGGACCGATCTTTGTGTGAGATATGAGTGAGGTCAATATTTGCCCTCCTTTGAGAAATTACATTTGGTGATGGTGGTGTTGCAGTAAGAATCTGAAAGGGGGAGAAGGAAGAAGTCTGGCAGCTTCTTATACATTAATTATGGCAGAGGCTTTTGCGTGTTCCAGCTGAAGTAATCAGATGCATGAAGAGAAAGATTAAGAAGCAGACAAGAGGGATAGACAGATGGGAGTCAGTGTCTTTCTTTGTCACTCCTACAGATGACCAGCTCTGAGAATCTCTCTGGGGAGAACCAGACCATCTCTGATGTGTTCATCCTGGTGGGGTTTTCATCCCTCAAAGAGCTGCAAATCCCCCTGTTTATCGTGCTTCTGGTGTTCTACTTGTTCACATTGATGGGGAACCTGCTCATTATCCTCCTGGTAAAGCTGAACCTCTCCCTCCACACCCCCATGTATTTCTTCCTGGTGAACCTGTCTTTCCTGGAAATCTGCTTCACCACCAGCATCACCCCTCAGCTGCTGGCTCACCTGCTGGTGGAGGAAAAGACCATCACCATTAACGGTTGTGCAGCCCAATTATATGTCATCTCTATCATGGGCCTCACAGCGTGCTGTCTCCTTGCAGCCATGGCCTATGACCGCTACGTGGCCATATGCCATCCTTTGCATTACACAACCATATTGAGCAGCCGAGCGTGCGCGCTGCTGGCAGGCGCTTCATGGATCATTGGCATCTCCGTAGCAGTGTCTCAGGGCATGTGGCTCTTCAGCCAGCCCTTCTGTGGCTCCAACCACATCTGCCACTATTTCTGCCATGGGCCATCATTGCAGAAGATCATATGCACTGACCCATGGGTGAATGTCATCTTTGCCTTCTCCGTCCTGGTGCTGTTTGTGATGAGCCCTTTTTTACTAATAATTCTGTCCTACGCCCGCATTATCGCCACCATCCTCAAGCTGCCATCAGCAGAGGGAAAGCAAAAAGCCTTCTCCACCTGCTCTTCCCACCTCACGGTGGTGACTTTGCTCTACGGATCAGCCCTTTTGAGTTACATGAAACCTCCGTCGGGCTCCGCCCCAGAAACTGACCAACTGGTTTCCCTCATGTACACAGCTGTATCACCAGCATTGAACCCCATAATCTATAGTCTGAGGAACCAAGAAGTGAAGGGAGCCATTAGAAACACCATAGCGAAGGCCATCTTTTCACACAACTGGCAAAATTAGAGAATGAAAAATAAAGTTAATGGAAACAGTATGAAAGAAAGAAATTTGCTAACTCTTGGTTGAAGTATCTCCTGATGATCCTTCCTTTTTAATGCAGGTTTTACCTATCAGGAAAATTGGAAGAATAGCATTTAATCCAAAAAGAGAAACTGAAAGAGAAAGGAAATTCCTATCACTCTGTTGATAGATACTTTGAAAAATTAACTGAGCCGATTTACTCAAAGTACTCTCAATGAAATACCTTTGGAATCCTGGTCAGACACAAAATTTGCATCTGCATCTGTATCCTCCGAAATAAATGGGGGGCTATCCGTGTCCACTCCCACAGAGTGTAGATACTCGTGGACAAAAAGGAATTTCCATGGCTCCCCAGGGTTCTTTCTATTTTCAAATTTTGAAATGTCAAAGGAAAAATATGGATCAAAATGAGAAACATTTCATAAAATGTTCCCCTCTTTTTGGGGTGTAGAGAACTATTTTCACCAGAATTTTCATGATGAAAAAAATTCCTACCTGCTGCACAACAAAGTCCATTTGGGTTTTTCCATGTGCTGCATTTCCAAGTGCAGCATTTCAGGTTCTGGCTAGGGTCGGGCTGGCATTTTTGTTTTTTTGGCAGTTGAATGCATTTCTCCAGGGCTCCCCATGGCCTAGTTTTAAAGAATACTCCTCAGATTTTATAAATGACTTCCTTGGTGACATGCTGATTGATTCTTCAATGCCTCATCCATCCAGGTCACACAACTACCTTGGGAGATGGTTTTTTACTTCCTCTGCCCCCTTGGAACAGGTGCGGAAGTCTCTGCTGGCACTTTGCATTACAATACCATGTTGCCTGCCCTGGATTAACTGATTATAAGGCACTGAGGGACCATTTTGATCATCTAGTCTGATGTCCTGGTTAAGTAAGGCCAGAGAATTTCATGTGGATCTGCTTGAGTCAGGTGAACACTGTATTTATATTACGCACATAAATATTAGCTGTATTCACAATTCATCTAACAATGAGAGGTTCTATCAACACTAGAATGATTAAAGGCCTACGAATATAATCTCTGGGAGAAGTTTAAAAGATATGGGTTTGTTTGGTTTGGAAAAGAGATGGCTTCACAACCTTCAGGCACCTACCAGGGTGTTATCAGGAGGAGGGAGACAAAATTATTTGCCTTAGTCTCTGAGGACAGGACAAAGAGCAAAGGGGCTTCAACTGCAGTAAGGGAGGTTTAGATTGGACAAATTCCTATTTGTCTGGGTGGTTAAACCCTGGAACAAATTGCCTAGAAAGGCTGTGGAATCTCCATCTCGGGAGATTTTTAAACATCGGTTGGATGAGTATCTAACAGGGATGACCTCGATGGTCCAGCCATGGGAACAGGAGACTGGAGTTGACCTCTCGAGGTCCTTTCCAGGTCCAATATTCCACGACTCTATGAACGTGCAATGTGAGCGCACCCAGAGCCTGCGTGTATCATGGATATATGTGTCTCTAGATAATAAAATAACTGACTCTATTCTTATTTTTTGAAATACTGTTTGATTTGTGCGCCTGCGTTAAGGACGGCCACATTTCCTAACCCACCTGGGGACCGACTGCATGAACTACAAGCCAGACACACACACACAGTGCTTCTCTTTCAGGCCGTGTTCTTTCCTTCCGGCTTGAATCATTTCTCGGCCAGCGTGTCACCCCTGTGCTGTCCACACAGGTATCTCACCCCATCAAAGGTTAAAAGTTGTTTGGCCAGCATGTGTGTGCCCTCTCTGCCTGCTGTCCCAGCTCTGCGCAGATGGTTAAGCAGCCAACTCCGGGAGAACCCCGCCATCCCCAAGCATCACAAATCTTATAAGGGATGAAGGAACTTGTCCAAGGTTATTGTCAAAGAAGCCCAGAATGAACTCAGCCACCATTGCTCCCATTGGCTGTGATTTTCAGCCAGTGGGAGTTGGACTGATGTTATACGGCAGAGCAGCTTCTCCTTCATTTGTTGCTTTCATCTGCTTCCCATCTTTGGGTCATTGGGCGTTCAGTTGCTGTGCCACTCTTTGGGGAGGAGGGGGTGAAATGGGTTTGTGCACCCAAATATCTAAAGAGAATCAAGTTTGACGTTCAACGTCAGTCACGGTACGACCCCGGGCAAAGGTTCGGGGTGATAACCAGGCTGCACAAGGCCATGTCATGAAATGTAGTAAAGCAAGGTGGGCATCCAAATTTGAACATCATAAATAGCAGTCACTCCATGATGACATTCCCAAACCTTTCCCATGTCACAGAACCCCTGCCCATCACTCCCTCCAAGTTTACCTTGATTGATTTAAACCAGGGGTAAACAACCCCCTGGCACGGGTGCCCAGAGTGGCATGCAAGCTGATTTTCATCGGCACCTGAGGCAGGAGCGCAGTCTTGCCCCTTCTCACCCATGCAGCCAGTGGCTTACTCAAAGCTATGCCTCATGTGGTTGAACACAAGACCAGCTGGTGCTACCAACCACCACCTAAACGGTAAACCTCTGCATCTTAATTTATTTATTTATTAATGCAGGTGTTGTAACTAGTACTTTTAGGGGAGGTCGACACAGCTAAGTTATTTCAAAAGAAGAGCTGGTATTTCAAAATAACTTTGCTGGCGTCTGCACAACACAATCGCTGTTGTGAAATAATTCCAAAATAGCGGTTGGCTTATTTCCAAATAGGTAAAACTCATTCCCTGAGGAATAGTGTCTATTTTAAAACAGGTATTTCAAAATATGGGCTGTTAAAACAGGCAATAGAGCCTATTTCGAAATAAGCCGCAGATTGTCCAATGGCTCTATATCAGAAGAGAATCTATTAGGTGTAGATGCCGTATTTCAAAATAGCTGAGAGCAATTTCAAAATGTGTTTTGTGTGTAGCAGCTTTATATTGACATAAGCTGTTCCAGACACAGCCATAGTCTTAGTGACTTAAAAAAAGTATCAGCAGCACTAGGAGGTCAAAAGGCCAAATTTCAGCACTCCGCCTTGGAAAGACAGCTGACCCCTGATGGAACCCTTTCCTTCACTTTGTTTTAGACACAGGGCTACATCTACACTAGACAGTTTTGTAGACAATCTGGGGGTTTTTTTCTTGACAAAAATCATGGAACATCTACATGCAATATGAGTTTTGTCAGCAGAAACTGCCAACAAAAAAGCTGCGTAGACGCTCCGGGGAGCCCTTTTCTCAACAGAGCGGGTCAAAAAATGATCCACTTTTATGTGTAGACACCATCTGGCAACAGAAGTTTTGTCGGAACATCTCTTCCAACAGTAACCTCTGTAGACAGATGCTTCTAGTGTAGACGTAACCAAGAATTCCAAGTCAAGGTCAGTAACTTCTGTAGACGGATGCTTCTAGTGTAGACGTAACCAAGAATTCCAAGTCAGGGTAGACGGTCGCCTTCCCCAAGTTTGACCTATGATAGAGAAGGAGTGTACCTTGACTTTGAGAAGTTCCATGTCTGTTTGGGCCATACACAGAGATATATGCAAGGCAATAGGGATGGCACATTAGCGCAAGTGAATTCAGCTTGTGTAACTTCAAGATATTGATATCATAGTGTCCACTATGCTAACCAGCCCAATTGCTGTTCTGATTATTGTTATGGGAGGGTGACTCCTTTGCTCAATGAATGCATGAAGCAGAGATCAGGTCATTGACTTGGGATTTACCATTTTTGGTCAATTTGTGTCAGTGATTGCTGGGTGTGTAGAATGGGAAAATGAGTCACACCCCCAAACAATTTAGGCTTGATCAGTTTTGCCCTCAGTAGTACAATTTGGAACAGAACTGCTTACGCTTGTACGCTCTGTCTGTACTTGCCCCAAAACTTTGAAAGGGGCATGGTAATCAGGGGGATGGGAGATTATCAATGAAGTGCTTCAATGAATATGCAGAACTTCATTAGTCAAATTGTATGCCACAGAAACTTCAAAATGTCAAACATCGAAGTGGCAGCATGCCTTGTAGTAGCGGGCACTGCAAAGTGCCTTTACTACTCAGCCACCCACTCCATGGTTGGCCTTTCCCATGGCCCGTGCCCCTGGCCCCCCACTGCCCCTGCCCCCCCCCGCCCTCAACGCCCTGCTACTACCCGGCATGAATGTGGCTGAGTGAGAGGCGCTCATGTGGTGGCTGGGGAGGGCCACCTCCAGGCACATCAGCAGGTATCTGAAGGGCACCTTCAGACACCCATCTTCCTGGCTTGGTTGAGCTGGGCTTTGTAGCTGTCCTGGCTGTCACTGGTGTGGCCCATGTAGGGGAACATTAGCCAGTCCTGGAAGGGGTAGGCCGCATCAGCCACAATGCACAGGGGCATGGTCGTGTCCCCCATTGGGCGCTCCTGTGGGGGGATGTAGGTGCCCTCGGCCTTCCTGCGCCTCAGCGACGAGTTCCGCTGGATGCGAGCTTCGTCGGTACTGTGCAGCCAGCCCATGCAAACGTCTGTAAACTGTCCTCTGGCATCCACAAGCGCCTGGAAGACAACGGAATGGTAGCTCTTCCGATTTATGTACCACCCGCGGCTGTGTGGTGGGGGCCAGATGGCAACATGGATACTGTCCAATGTGCCAATACAGTTGGGGAATCCCAGCTGCTGGAATGTGGATACAGAGACGTCCACATCCCACAAGCAGATATGCCAGCACAGGAGGATCCGGCTGATGGTGTGAGCGCCTGCACAGGGTGGAGGGCATGGGCATCCCTCAGTGTGTGGTAACATGAAGGGGGACACCCTCCCTGGGACTCCCCTCCCCAGGCCCCTTCCCAAGTCCTGCTGTGGGTGCATGACCCTGACTGCCTTAGCTCTAGAAGGATGACTCCCACAGCGCCTTCCCCACCTGGAATTGGCCACCCTTTTCTCCAGGGAGAGTGCAGGCTCCGTGCGGGTGCCCTGGTGGTGACGTGCTGGTTCCAGCCACTGGCACAGCTCCGTGAAGGTGGCCCGGGTCATCCGAAAATTGTGAAGCCACCGCTCATTGTCCCAGTCCTCCAGAATGACATTGTCCCACCATTCCCCGCTGGTGGGGTACCTCCAGAGGCGATGGTGGGCCTGGGGAATGGGGTGCTCTGGATGCACCTTGTGGGGTGGTGGGTGCTGCAGGAGGCTGGCCACATGGCAGGCAGCACGGAGACTGAAGTGACATGCTGCCAGGATGGCCATCAGACTGGCCATGACGTCCAGGACGTCCCCGTCCAAGAAGTTCTGCAGGTCCATGCTGGGCTGCAGTGCTGGGGCCGAGCCAGTGCTGTGCTGAAGGTTGCATGGGGGGGCTGTTTGGGAGGGATCCCTTAAGAGGGCAGCCGGCCCATACTCCAGGAAGGGCTTGCCAGCCACTTGACCCTTCCCTCACCATTTCCTTCCCTGTTATTTCGAAAGAAGGCTCTGGGCTGTGTAGCTGCTCCCTTCCGAAAGGACGGGGGGGTCTCTTCGACGTTGCAGATCGCAACGTCGATCCACGTTTTGCGTGCAATCCCTTCATTTCGAAGCGAGTCACTTCGAAGTGACGGATTGGGATTACCCCTTTCAACGTCACTTGCTAGTGTGGCCACAGCCAAAGTGAGAGCAACAGCGCTTATTCTGAAATAGTTGTTTCACAGTAAGTGCTGTTAAGATAGGGAATAAGGGCTATTCTGAAATAAGGAGCCTCCTGGCGTCCCCATGGGGCCCTGCTCTGCCCTGCTGGCTGCCCTGGCCAGGAACAGGAAACCTCAGTGGTCTTCCCTCCCTCACCCACTCACACAACAAAAAGCACAAGGGTACGTGCAGCAGTCGGCCTACAGCCAGGCCCCCACAGGAGCCTGCACAACCCCTCCAGGAACCTGTCTGGGCCTGAAGGAGGTGGGACCTTTCCTCATCAACATGACGATCTGAGACCTGACTGAGGTATGGAGAAATGAGAATATCTTCCAGGATCTCTGTGTCCAACACAGGAACCCGGATGTCTGTGGACTCATGGAGGACACTCAGGCAACCAGGGGTCACATCCACACCCTGGAGCAGGTGCGGATGAATGTCAGAGCTCCACCAGGCCTACAGCCAGGCCAGGGAGGGCATATCCAGGTCAGGGAAAGTTCCCACCAGCTGCCCTCACTACAGCAACCTGCATGGATGCTGAGGGGTGAGGTGGTCCCTTTTCCACCCCTGTTCGTCAACCCCAGCCTCAACCCACCCATTGGCGACTCGGAGGTGGCCAGCAAAGATGGTGCAGAGGAGGTGTCAGCAGAAGATGACCAAGAGCTGGAAGAGGGCCGCCAGGAAGCTGAGGTCTGATGGTGGCGCCATCCCAGGCACTGGCCAACATGGGTGGGGGACTATTCAGTGAGTGACCATACGCCCCTGTTCTCTACATCCAAACCAGTTGTGATGGGGTGAGGAACAGGTGCCCTAAATCCCCCCAGGACAGCCACCAAACTCCGGGGCACTGCTGGCGTAGCGGAGCCTGGAGGGACTCCACCACCTCCACCCCCAGGAGCTGAGGGCCAGGCACCGGACCCCATCTGACTGGGCACGGGGTGGACCTGAGCATCTGGCATGTGCAGCTGCTGCAGGGGCAGACCCTGGTCTGGGACATACTTGCCTTCATCCATGCCACCGTCTCCTGCCCTGTCCCAGCCAATGTCGCTTCCCTTGACACCCCAGCTCCTCCTTCTTCTTCCCCTTCCACACTCTCCCCTCTCAGCTGGTGAGCCCTGAGCCTTCCAACCCCCTGCCCTCCTGTTGCAGCTCCCCCACGACACCATGGATACCAGCACCCCTTTCCACCCTTCCCCGCATACCTTCCCAGTTGCTTCCATGTCCCCTCCCCAGCTTTCCTGGCTCCCGCCATTGCAATTAATAAACACTGTTTGTTTGCACACAACAACTGTTTATTGAGTTGAAGGAAAGGGGCTGGGTGGGTGGATGGCAGGGATGGGTCTAGCTGAAGCCCCCCAAGTGGGAAGGCCCAGAGAATGGTGCCACTGGTCCCCTAGGGAGAATTTCTCCCTTAGAGTCTCCCCTCCAACGAAGGAGACAAGAAACACAGCATAGTTCCCTCCTGCGGAGGAGATGAGGGGTTTGGAAATGGGGCTGACCCTGCCAAGGAGATGCGGGAGTACAGAACTACTGGCTCGTCCTCCTCCCCAAAGGAGATGAAGCATCCATGTAAAATAGAAATGGTAATGTGATGGAGATACACATCTCCTAGAATTGGAGGAGACCTTAGCAGGTCATGTTAGCTAGTCACCTGCCCTCTTGGTAGGACCAAGCACCACCCTCATAGCTATTTGACCTAAATGGCGTCCTCAAGGATTGAGCTCACAATGCTGCGTTTAGCAAGCCAAAGCTCAAACCACTGAGCTATCCCTGCCCCCTGTAGAGCACTGCCCTGCCACCTCTCCCACAGACCAGCACCTCCTTCATGCCATGGGGGGCCCTGTGAGCCCCCCAAAAACTTCCAGACCCCTGCACTCTACCCCCAGCCCAGTGACTCCAACCCAACACCCTACTTGCACCCTCTCAGTGGACTGTGAGCTCCCAGCCTTGTCCTCACTTCTCCACCCACCACACCTGCCCCGAGGCCCTCTCCCACACACCTGACCCCCAACTTGGACTGCATCCGATCCACCCTCACTCCAGAACCCAGCCAACCCACATCCCCCAAACCACCCTCACTTCCCCCAACCCAGCCAACTCACATCCTCACTCCTCCTCCCCCATTACCTGCATTGAGCTCCTCTTCCACACCCCTGACCCCCTGGCTTGAGCAGCATACAACCCAGCCTCACTCCAGAATCTGCCTTCCTCCAACCCAGCCAATCCACATCCTCACTTCTCCTCCCCCATTACCTGCCTTGAGCCCCTCCCACACCCAACCTCACATCCTGACCCCCACAAGTCCCCAACACCCACTCCCTCCCTGAGCCCCCCACTCCAGAGGGCATACACTCATTTAAATATGGCATGTCCATTTTCCTTTTGTTTAAAAAATTCTACCTGAGAAATGCCAGGTACCTTTGCCAGGTTTACAGATATGAACCACACACAGGGGCTTTGTATGCAATACCATCACGCACTGAGAGCTCCTCTCAGTGATATGAATCTTTAACACATCTTTCAGTCTGTAATATAAAAGATACACAGTGTTCAGCTGTGCCATGGCTGAGCCCCATTCTGACACTTGGGGACTCACAAGAGACCTTAAAAATACTTTGGCCCAACTGTCTTCTGATTAAAAGCTTTCCAAGGTTACAGATTCCCTCACCCTGGGAGGGAGCTGCCACCATGCAAGTGAGAAAAAGCCCTTTGTTAAAATCTAGGAAGAGTCAATTATCATAGAATCATAGAATACTAGGACTGGAAGGGACCTCAAGAGGCTATTGAGTCCAGCCCCCTGCCCTCATGGCAGGACCAAGTACTGTCTAAACCATCCCTGATAGACATCTATCTAACCTGTTCTTAAATATCTCCAGTGACGGACATTTCCACAACCTCCCTTGGCAATTTATTCCAGTGTTTGACCACCCTGACACTTAGGAACTTTTTCCTAATGTCCAACCTAAACCTCCCTAGCTGCAGTTTAAGCCCATTGCCACTTGTTCTATCCTCAGAAGCCAAAAAGAACAAGTTTCTCCTTCCTCCTTATGACACCCTTTTAGATACCTGAAAACCACCATCATGCCCCCACCCCCAATCTCCTCTTTTCCAAACTAAACAAGCCCAATTTTTTCAGCCTTTCTTCATAGGTCACATTCTCTAGACCTTTAATCATTCTTGTTGCTATTTTCTGGACCTTCTCCAAATCTTTCTTGAAACATGATGCCCAGAACTGGACACACTACTCCTACTGAGGCCTAACGAGAGCAACTAACCCCACCCCAAGCTCTAAGCCCTCCCTTAAGAAACGAAAGAGGAAGACATTCAGCTGCGATCAGAGATCTGACCTTTCAGGCTTAGCCATGCATATACACAAGCCCTTCTCTAGGGTGCAGGAATCAAATCATTGCCTTGAAACAGCAACAAAAAAAGATGGTTTATTGACAAAACAAAAGATGAAGTTGAACCCTTTACTGGCCTGAATTCATGGCCGTCTGATCCAAAAAAATTCATGTCAAATTCTGCGGCCTACCAGCAGGATGTCAGAGTGCACGATCAAATTGGTCTTTGAGAGCCTTGTAGTCAATCGTCCTGTGCTAGGTGCCATGGTGATCTCGTGCATTCTGTGAGCATAGACCTCTGTACCGACTCCAAGGGCAAAGTAAGTGAAGAGCCATCTCCCGAAAGAGTTATATGACCCGGTCAGACAAGGCATTGCAACATCCATCAGAGTCTTACCTGGGGAGCTGTTCATACATGCTGAGGCATATTACTGAGAATTAGGCCACAGGAAGCCCTCGAGAAATACATCAAACAACCAAAACAATCCCAACACCACCCTCACTTGAACCCAAAATGCCACACCCAGCTGCCACAGCAGGAAAAGGAGAAACCCAAATGGACTTTTCTTGGACTTTTCTCAGTAGGAAAATTCTGGTAAATACGAGTACATGTCCCCCAAAACAGGTGAATGGTTAATGAAATGTTTACACATTGAGATTGTTTTTCCTTTGACTTTTCAAAATTTGAAGATACACAGAGCCCTGATGATCACAGACATGTGGTATCTACACCTGCAGAGGGGAATGCAGATATCCACGGGATTTGAGGATACAGATGTAGATAGAAATTTTTTACTTGTGTAGGGCTCTAAAGATATAAAATGAAGATTGTACTTTCACTAAATATGCTCATTAGATTTCTGAAAGAACCTAGCACTGTAGTGATGGAAATTTCTCTCCAATTTACTAGTTTTTTCCTTCTTCCTTTCTTTTTTCTTCTTTTGTAATAAAGATTTCCCTCACATCTTTCCTGAGAGGTTTAGAGCAGCTCATCATTTTGAAAATATCAACACCAGGGTTGAAAATATGAGGTCCATCAGGAGAAACGTCAACCCACTGTTAATAAATTTCCCTCCTTCCCACTGTTCCATTGAACTCTATTTTTCATTCCCTGATGTCTCTGCGTGTTTGAAAAAGATGGTCTTCCTCACAGTGTTTCTAAACGCTCCCTTCACCTCTTTGTTCTTCAGAGTATATATTATGGGGTTCAACGCAGGTGTCACAACTGTGTACATGATGGAAATCAGTTGATCGCTCTCTGGGGTGGAGTTTGACGTGTGATTCAAGTTCCCCAAAAGGCCAGCCCCATAGATCAAAGTCACCACCATGATGTGGGAGGAGCAGGTGGAGAAGGCTTTACGCCTTCCCTCTGCCGTCGGCAGCTTGAGGATGGTGGAGATAATGCGGATGTAGGACAGGATTATCAAAGAAAAAGGGCCTATAACAAATAGTGCCAGCAAGGAAAACCCCAAGACCATATTCTTCCATGTGTAGGTGCAGACCATCTTCTGTACCGTTAGGGGATTACACAAATAATGGTGGACGTGGTTGGAGCCACAGAAGGGCTGGCTGAAGATCCACGTGGAATGAGGTCCGGCCACCGACATGCTGCTGATCCATGCAGCCCCCACCAGCAGCGCACACACCCGGCTGCTCAAGATGGTTGTATACCGCAAGGGGTGGCATATGGCCATGTAGCGGTCGTAGGCCATGGCTGCGAGGAGGCAGCATTTTGTGACTCCCATGACAAAGAAGATGAACATCTGGACAGCACAACCCACAATGGAGATGGTTTTTTCCTCCATCAGCAGGTGAACCAGCAGCTGAGGTAAGACGCTGGTTGTGTAGCACATTTCCACAAAAGACAAATTTACCACGAAGAAATACATGGGGGTGTGCAGGGAGGGGTTCAGCTTTACAAGGAGGATAATGAGGAGGTTCCCCATCAGGGTGAACAAATAGATGACAAGAAACAGCACAAACAGAAGGATTTGCAGCTTGCCGAGGTTCGAAAACCCCACCAGGATGAGCACATTGGAGATGGTCTGGTTTTCCCCAGAGAGGTTCTCAGATTTGGTCATCTGTGCGGGGGGACAAAGAAAGACATTGAGCCTGAGGCAAACCCAAAATGTGGATGTGAATCAAATAATTTGTACTGCTTTCCTTAACCGTGGGATGTTTGAGAATAAGATCTGATACATTTCTATACCTCAAACGCCACTGGGCCCAGCCATGAGAAGGCATGAGCTGGTGTCACTGCTTGTATGTGAACGAAGATATAGCAGTGTGGTTCAGCTGGAGGTCTGACCGCTTGGTCACAAGGTGAGCTACAGCTGGTTTACTACTATGGCAAATAGGCTCTAGAGGAGCGACACCAGGTCCTATATCAGGATATCTATTCTTCCTATTTGGAAATATGTTCTGTCTCCTCACAGTTTCAAAACTGGATGTTTCTTTCTTGGAAAATAAAATCTTCTCATGTCTAAAGCTCTTCCGTAACTGAAGGACCATTCTCGCAGAAATTAAAGACCCAGACACACACAGGGGCTCACACACAGAGCCTCATGCCTTGAAATAAGGGGGCCAGACACACACAGCTCAAATGGAAGGAAAGGAAACAGCCAAAGTAAACACTTCCAATGCACTTTGCAATCAGCAGTGTGGAGGGGAATTATTTAAAAAAGGGAACAGTAAACAGGAGACAATAAGGGAATTCATCAGCCTCCCCTGAGAAATACCCAGGTGCCCTCTATTGACGCTCTTGAGTACTTTCCTTAGCACGACCATTGCAGCAAATGCAGAGGTGAAGGCGTAATTAGATTCATGGGCACAAAATGGAATCAAATGGAACATTGACAATTGCTATCAACATCTTTTTTTTCTTCTCATGGAAAACGTCAATAGGGATGAAATCATTTTTTTCAGAAGGGATTCTGGTTGAGTCTTTTATTTGCTGGCTGACACTGGGAATGGCCCTAAATCAAAGGAGATAGTGACTCACAACGAGGAAGGAGGTCTAGGTAGGTTCTTGTCTTTGGCAGTTGGGTTGTATTTCAGAGCTCTTCAAGGTATCTAGACACTCCATTTACAAAGAGGAGAACACGAGGGAGATTACGGAACAGCATGTTATGTGGCAAAAGAGGTAAATTCAGCCAAAAGAGTCCACTACTTAACTCTTGGGCACCAGGTTCAGAGAATGGACCATGATGGGGTCATGGGAGTGGATTCTCTTACTAGAAAAGACCAGACTGAGCTCACCCAGTGGATGGTGTTCTGACCCGAACACAGAATCTACCTTAAGAAACAACATTTTAACTCAACGTTCAGCAGACGATGATGAGGGGAGGGGAATACAGGAGAATAAAGATGAGAGACGGAAGAAGAAAGAAACAACAATGCTGACACAACAATGGCAAAAATCATGAATAGAGTCATGCCGTGTCTGGTGCACAAATCCTGCTCTGGAAGGCCCTATGGAATTATGGGGCAAGAACCTCACCTAATAGAATTTGCTAAGAAGCACTCGAAGAAAGCTCAGAACCTGGCCCATGATTGATAAATTAGGGGAATTCAGACTGAGAAATCCAGAGAACACCCGATTAATTTGTATGTAAATAGGCAAACTGCACGGTGGATTGGACAACATTAGATAGATAGATAGATAGATAGATAGATAGATAGATAGATAGGGTGTGTGAGGATAGGTAGATAGATAGATAGGTATGGTGTATGAGGATAGATAGATAGCATGTATGGGGATAGATAGATAGATAGATACGGTGTATGAGGATAGATAGATAGCATGTATGGGGATAGATAGATAGATAGATAGATAGATTGATAGATACCGTGTACGGGGAGAGATAGATAGATATTTAGACAGAGTGTATGGGGATAGATAGATAGATACGGTGTATGAGAGGTAGATAGATAGATAATTATGGTGTATGAGGATAGATAGATAAATAGATAGATATGGTGTAAGAGGATAGATAGACAGATAGATAGATAGCATGCATGGGGATAGATAGATACCATGTATGGAGATAGATAGATAGATAGATAGATAGATAGATATGGTGTATGGGGATAGATAGATAAATAGATAGATATGGTGCATGAGGATAGATAGATAGATAGCATGAATGGGGATAGATAGATACCATGTATGGAGATAGATAGATAGATAGATAGATAGATAGACAGATATGGTGTATGGGGATAGATAGATAGATAGATACAGTGTATGGGGATAGATAGACAGATAGATAGATACAGTGTATGGGGATAGATAGATAGATATGGTGTATGAGGATAGATAGACAGATAGATAGATAGCATGCATGGGGATAGATAGATACCATGTATGGAGATAGATAGATAGATAGATAGACAGATATGGTGTATGGGGATAGATAGATAAATAGATAGATATGGTGTATGAGGATAGACAGATAGATAGATAGCATGCATGGGGATAGATAGATACCATGTATGGAGATAGATAGATAGATAGATAGATAGATAGATAGATATGGTTTTTGGGGATAGATAGATAGATAGATACAGTGTATGGGGATGGATAGATAGATACAGTGTATGGGGATAGATAGACAGATATGGTGTATGGGGATAGATAGATAAATACATAGATATGGTGTATGAGGATAGATAGATAGATAGATAGCATGCATGGGGATAGATAGATACCATGTATGGAGATAGATAGATAGACAGATATGGTGTATGGGGATAGATACAGTGTATGGGGATAGATAGATAGATACAGTATATGGGGATGGATAGACAGATATGGTGTATGGGGATAGATAGATAGATACAGTGTATGGGGATAGATAGATAGATAGATAGATAGATACAGTGTATGGGGATAGATAGATAGATATGGTGTATGAGGATAGATAGATAAATAGGTAGATATGGTGTATGAGGACAGATAGACAGATACGGTGTATGAGGATAGGTAGACAGATAGATAGATAGCATGTATGGGGATAGATAGATAGATATGGTGTATGGGGGTAGATAGATAGATAGATAGATATGATATATGGGGGTAGATAGATAGATAGTATGTACAATTCCTTTGAAGAAATCAGTGACATGATTTTGCTCTAGTTGCAGACGGGGCAGAAAGCCCATAGACTTGAGCAGCAGAAAGACTGGGAGGCTTAAGTCATGAACTGTTAACTTACCTTGTGCACACAGCATAGGGCCATCTGCCAGATGCAGGCGCTATATGTGTGGAAGGAAACACAGAGGGGTTTTTATTTCATTCTCTGGCTTCTGGGAACAAGTCCCTGAAGGAAACTTCTTGTCCTATTCCTCAGAGGAAGAACAACACATATCCAAAGGAGAGAAAACAGAATTCACTAGGTCAGGAAGTTCTACCAATATCACGAGTGCTAGCTACACGAAATCCAGGGTGGGATTTACAGACAGTGGTAAATTCTGTGACCCCTTATTGCCTGGAAAGAGAAAGAACTCAGTGGCAGGTAACATAGTCAGGGTCATGAGTTCAGTCGCCAGATGTTCACACTGTGGGCCCCACTCTTGCCTCAGTGACATGACTTGAAGCAAGGAGCTCTGACTTGCAAGCCTACCTGCTCTAGCCATTGCACCCCACTTTCCTCCTGGAGTTGGGAACAGAACCCAGGAGTCCTGACTCTAAGACTCCATTACTGTAACCAAAGGACCCATTTGCCTCCTTCAGGCCCAGGTCCAAACTCCAGAGCAGCCAGTGGGTCCGTTCCCTTTGGCTCCAGTGCGTTTGCAGTGGGACCAGAACCTGGACGAGCTTACAGGACCATTAGAATAAACTCTGTGTGGGAGGAGGGAGACGCAGGACACGTATGTGACAAACACATAACCCTCTGGCTCACGGGCCTGGCGTGAAGCCTGAGGCCTCGGCCACAACGGTCAAACTTGGCTCATATAAAGCCAAGTGAAGCTGGAGCGAGAGGCCAGCCCTGCTCATGGAATGTGGCACAAACAATTTTAACGGGGTGAATGCTAATTAGCACAAGGCACAGGCTGGAGAGGCAGACCCCACTGACATATGGCCTTCCTTTTCCCCAATGGCTTCGGCTGTTCTTGTCTGCAGGGGTCTTATAGCTATGTGGGCCCTGAGGAGTAGAGGGACAACTGGGGAGGTGGTATCTATTCCTACCCCTGCATCTTTCTGTCCACCAACAACTATTTTGATGAATAACGTCTACACGTCCTCCAGGGCTGGCAACGTCGATGTTCAACTTTGACGTTGGGCAGCACCACATCGAAATAGGCACTGCGAGGGAACGTCTACACGCCAAAGTAGCACACATCGAAATAAGGGTGCCAGGCACAGCTGCAGACAGGGTCACAGGGCGGACTCAACAGCAAGCCGCTCCCTTAAAGAGCCCCTCCCAGACACAGTTGCACTAAACAACACAAGATCCACAGAGCCGACAACTGGTTGCAGACCCTGTGCCTGCAGCATGGATCCCCAGCTGCCGCAGCAGCAGCCAGAAGCCTGGGCTAAGGGCTGCTGCACACGGTGACCATAGAGCCCCGCAGGGGCTGGAGAGAGAGCGTCTCTCAACCCCTCAGCTGATGGCCGCCATGGCGGACCCCGCTATTTCGATGTTGCGGGACGCGGATCGTCTACACGTGCCCTACTTCGACGTTCAACTTCGAAGTAGGGCGCTATTCCCATCCCCTCATGGGGTTGGCGACTTCAACGTCTCGCCGCCTAACGTCAATTTCAACTTCGAAATAGTGCCCGGGCGCTATTTCGAAGTTGGCGACGCTACTTCGAAGTAGCGTGCACATGTAGACGCGGCGTATGTGTCACTTTCTGTATTAGTGGAATGATTGCACAGCTGTGAACTCTCTGTATGGGCTACAAGACATCCACGCACCGAATTGTCTGCATATCAGTCATGGGATACAGAGACCGTCCTCTGGAGTTCTCTTGATTGCTGTGTTTGATGCATGGCTGAAGTGCCCTGTGTACCTGTGTCATGAAAGACAAGACAATGGGAGAGAGAGGTGGTACATTAGGAAGTTGGTGGTCTCCTTTGTCCTTGAACTCTGTCACCTGAAGTGTTTAGGGTGAAGCAACCACAGACAGGCTGGAAGTGAATCTCAGAGATAAGCAAACAGAATCTCCAGATACCAAGTAGCCCCAGAAGAGCTGGAGGGATTAGCTTTTTCTTTTGTTTATTAGCAAAGATATAATTCCCGTCCCAACTCAGGAGCGAAATGAGAGTCAGAGACAGCTAAAGGCGGCTGCATCACCTTGTTGTCCTACCTGCAAAGTCTCTTCAGGAGCCCAGGAGAGGAAAGTTCTGCTCTTGGAGGTGAATTATCTGTGTCTTTTTTCTTCAGATTCTAATTAACCCCCTGGGACTTATTAACAGCAAGATGTGAGACCTGTATCTCCCCTGTTGTCAGGGCAAGCTCAGTCCATTGCAAATCAAGCCCATTCTGAACTGACTGGGAATTACCAAGGACCATACCTGGCCCACACTGGCAAATGAAGGTTAAAAAAGCCTCAGTGGAACAAATGGGGAATTTTTGTGTTCGATGCAATAAATTGGTGCACTCCAGAAGGACTAAACTCCTTTGGGATTAATTAATCTTCTTTGCCACTCCAAGGCTGCACTGAAGCTGGGTTTTTTTTCCCAGAAAAAGAGAACATACGGCTCTGTATGACACGGAGTACCCACAGCTGCACAAAACGAAAAATCAAAGGCTTTGACATAATGCCTGGCCAAAGCCTTACATTAAACCATCCCACTGCCTTTCACTCCCTATTGCATATTATACAGTACAGCCACCCAGAATCATAGAATCAAAGAACAATAGAGCTGAAAGAGACCTAAAAAAGCCATCCAGTCCAGCCACCTGCTCTGAGCAGGACCAAACCCATCAGATCAGCCCCGCCAGGGCTTTGTCGAGGCGAGACTTAAACACCTCCAGGGATGGAGACTCCACTACTTCCCTGGGTAGAACATTCCAATGCTTCACCACCCTCCTAATGAAAAGGTTTTTCCTAATGATCAACCTGGACCTTCCCAACCACAACTTGAGACCATTGTTCCGTGTTCTGCCATGTGTGACCACTGTGAACAGCCTCTCTCCAGCCTCTTTGCAACCTCCCTTCAGTAAGTTGAAGGCTGTTATCAAGTTCCCCCTCAGTCTTCTCTTCTGCAGACTAAACAGTCCCAATTCCCTCAACCTTTCTTCAAAAGTCATATGCTCCATCAAGAGCGTCCATTGTTCAGTGTAGCTGCTCCCAGGGCCCATTATCATGTACAGCCAGCGGTACAGCACCTTTGCATGGGTAATCTGAGCTTGTGCAATGGCCAGGTAGTCATATTATACTAACATACCTGGCCACTGAGTATTGCTCTGATTATTTTTCTGTTGCAGTGAATCTGTAGCTCACTGAGTCACTGAAGCAGAGACTAGAGCAGTTATGTTATGTTTATTCTGTTCAATCAACGTGTCTGTGGTGTTTGGCCCAATGTAGGCCTGAGCAGTTTTGCCTTTCTTTGTGCGATTTTAGACAGACTCACTCTCCTACTTACAGCGTCACTAAGGACGTTTCTGCCTGACAGGTAGTAACCACTGAGGTAAAGGGGCCTAAGTTAGATGACAGCAACAGGCTACATTCGGTTATCATGTTATGGAGCACCTAGAAGTCAGTCCAACAATAGTCATCACATCCCCTCCAGTCACAAGGACCGTTTTCTGGTTGAGTGGTTCTCCAGCTTTGAGCCATATATATATATACATAAACCATTAGCATTTGATAAAGCCAACCCAAATTTTATGCAACACAGTGTTAATCGTATTTTCCAAACCTGTGTACTACCCATGCTCAAGTTCTAATAACCTGATGGCTACAGCATTCTGGATGAATTTGTAGTTGGTGGCCCATATTGCCCTTGGCTCTTCTGTTTCTTAGACAAAGGAGTCTTCTGATTGTTTCTCATCACGGCTACATCTACACTGGCACACGAAGTCGAAGTAGCCTATTTCGAAATAAGGACATCAAAATAGGCTACTTCGACGTGTATCATCTGCACGTCCTCCGGGGCTGGTGCCACCGACGTTCATTGTCAAAGTAGCGATGGAGAACATCGAAAGGAGCCGCCCTGGAAGGAAATGCGGAGCTTCCACACACACAAGCGCTCCCCGTCAAAATAAGGGGCCAGCAAAGCCCCAAGCCGCTCCCTTAAAGGGCCCCTCCCAGACACACTCAGCCTGCACAGCACGAGATCCACAGAGCCGACAACCGGTTGCAGATCTCATGCACGCAGCATGGACCCCCAGCTGCAGCAGCAGCAGCCAGGAGCTCTGGGTTAAGGGTTGCTGCATGTGGCAACCATAGAGCCCCGCAAGGGCTGGACAGAGTGTCTCTCAACCCCTCAGCTGATGGCCACCATGGAGGACCCTGCTATTTCGACATAGCAGAATGCGGATGGTCTACACACACCCCACTGCAACATTGAACGTCAAAGTAGGGCACTATTCCCCTTTTCGGATAGGAATAGTGATTTCAATGTCTTGCCGCCTAACGTCGATTTCAACATTGAAATGGTACACAGTGCACGTAGGCGCAACACTTACTATTTCGACGTTGTGCCGGCTATTTTGAAGTAGTCGGCTAGTGTAGATGCACCCCACATGTTTTTACTAGAAGTTTTGTCCCAAGAGAGAAAGAAGTAGAGGACACTTTGAGGTGACCTATGCTCCCCACGGTGTACAAGGGTTTAAGTCAAGAAAGTCAGTCCCACCTTCGAACATGGCACATGACTTCTCTTGCCAAAAATATGACTTCAAACAAACCAGCATATCATTGTTGGACAAAGTCCAGACATCGTGCACGAAGCAAACAGGAGGGTTTATTACAGCCAGTGCTGGTGGAGCGTCGCTTTGCCCATCAGGACTCAGAGAAGCACTGCCAGACAATAGATTACAATTGATTATGAAGATTATTGATGGGCGGGGGGAAACTACGACATGGGTGTCACCCACACCTGGATAGGTTGTAGCAGCGAGAGGAAATGAGCATCTTATCTCTAGTACAGGTGGTTTCCTCTACATGTTAACCACAACAGATACACAATGACCAGTTCATGTCAAGATAGGATAGGGGATGTGGCAATGCCTCCACACTGGTGCATCTGGGGGGTTTACCTCGAAGATTTAAAGCACAAATCGTTAACAGCACTAACAATTGGTTTCCACATGCCGGGCCTCTCCTTGGAATGGAGTTGCTGAAGCAGCTGTTCCTCCCTTCAGACTTCAAGGCCCTTCCTGCCCTTCTTATCTGAGGGAGATAAGGGAGAAGGGAGCCCAGCGAGGTATCCGTTGAGAGGAGAAGGAGATGACGTCCCAGCAAGGTATCTTTCCACTCATGCTAGCTGGGTTTCTTATTTTATAAGCCTACTCTGGACTTTAAGAATTGAATAGGGGGGCCTTTAGCACAAACCAAGGCCAGCTTGAGGAATTTTCTCACTGTAATCATATTCACTAGAAATGATAAAACCACCACATACTGCTAGCTAGTGTATCCCAAAGTCTTCCTGTACGTTTTGCTGAATTTTAGACCCGTGCAATTTGGGAAAGGAGTCATAGACATGTGACCCAGCGGTGCAGAGACCACTGAGTGGAAGAGTGCATCTTTTTTGCAGATTACCTAAGAGCAGCTTGGCTCTTGGAACGTGTAGACGTTCGGGGGGCGGGGGGGACGTTCTCCTTTGAATGTGTAAGGTTCAACCCCATTTGCTGGTACCCCGGGTTGTTTGATAATGCTGAGCTAGGGATGGAGGGTTTGAATTACAATCTCTCATTTTTTCTTCTACCCCCAGAGATTCTGCAGGCCCTGGTGGGATAGTAGCGGGGAGGCAGCCCCAGAAAAGACTGGCTGTCCCCAAGACAGCTTGTAGGCCACAGGAGGGGGCTTCAGGGAAGGAACAGCTCCGAGACCCTCACCTGCACCTCAACATCCTGCAAGAAGGCGGGGCAGACCCCAGAGATCCCGAAGAGCCTGTAAGGTGTGGGAGCAGGCCTGGAGGTGGGGGGCAACCGCCAGTCTAGGGTCAGCCCCCGGTGCTCCCCACCAAACTGGCTGCAGGATGGAGGGGGCCACTGGAGGCTGGGGATAGCCCCCAAAATGCAGTTCCCCCAGACCAGCTGCAGGGTGGGGGGATGGCAGGAGGCCAACAGGCTGCAGGACAGGTGTCCTCTGTCTAAAGCAAAGCTCCACTGGAGCAGGTGCAGGCCTGGGGTGGGGCAGCAGCAGACCCGTCCCAGCACTGCCCTCCCCAGGCAGGGTGGAGACCAGGGTGGGTAGCTGGAGGCTGGGCCAGCCTGCAGAACTGTTCAGACTGGAGGGAGGTGGTGGCGGACACAGGCCCAGTGAATCACCCTCAGAGGAGGAGGATGTGGGGTAGCAGCAGGCTAGGGGTGGTCCCCAGAGTGCTGCCCTCACAGACAGGCTGCAGGATGTTGGGGCAGGGCAGGTGGAGATGGGGCCCCCTCCCCCACCCCACAGCGGAACAGCCCCCTGATTCCATCCCATTTACTGAAGGAGTCGCTTGGTTATGGAGGAGCTGCTGGCGAGGGGCTGCTGCCTGCTGAAAGGAGCCACACTCAGACCAGCACCATCCTCGTCCCCATGGGCAGCCCCATAGAATCATAGAATCACAGAACAATAGAGCTGGAAGAGACCTAAAAAAACCATTGAGTGCAGCCACCTGCTCTAAGCAGGACCAAACCCATCAGATCAACCCCGCCAGGGCTTTGTTGAGGCGAGACTTAAACACCTCCAGGGATGGAGACTCCACTACTCCCCTGGGGAGACCATTCCAATGCTTCACCACTCTCCGACTGAAAAAGTTTTTCCTAATGTTCACCCTGGACCTTCCCAACCACAACTTGAGACCATTGTTCCATGTTCTGCCATCCATGACCACTGTGAACAGCCTCTCTCCAGCCTCTTTGCAGCCTCCCTTCAGTAAGTTGAAGGCTGTTATCAAGTCCCCCCTCAGTCTTCTCTTCTGCAAACTAAACAGACCCAATTCCCTCAGCCTTTCTTCATAGGTCATATGCTCCAGCCCCCTAATTATTTTGGTTGCCCTCCACTGGACCCTCTCCAGTGTGTCCACATCCTTCCTATAACTGGGGGCCCACAACTGGACACAGTACTCCAGATGCGGCCTCACCAAAGCCGAATAAAGAGGAACAATCACTTCTCTGGATCTACTGGCAACGCTCATCTTGATGCAACCTAATATGCCATTAGCCTTCTTGGCTACAACGTCACACTGTTGACTCTTGTCCAGCTTCTCGTCCACTACAAGTCCCAGGTCCTTGTCTGCACAACTACTACTTTGCCAGTTGGACCCCAGCCTGTAACAGTTGCAATTTATTATACTTAGGCAGCCACATGGGTAGACAGGAAAACCAAACAGTATTTACCGAAAGAAGGCTAGGATTAGTTATTTTTATCATATAGATATACGGACCGCAGACATGGGCTTTCGGCGCATTAGCATTATGCATTGATAGCACCTCTCAGAGTTTTAGGAACTTTTATCACCACTATCACTCATGTAGTTGATGTAAACGAAACACAGTTCTCATCTGACTCAAGAAAATCCATGTAGTGGAGGTTCATGGGTTTTGCTCTTCATGTGTCAGGTTCTTTTCTGATGACCCGGGTCATTCACGATCACACAGAGATTTAGTCATGAAAACCCTGAGCTAGGGCTGGAGGTTTTGAATCACAATTTATTTTTCTTAGGCAGCCACATGGGAAAACCAAACTGTACGTAACAAAATAAGACTGGAATGAGTTATTTTTATCATCTAGTTAGAGGTATACGTACCATGGACATGGGCTTTTGGTGGGGTATTATACATCGATAGCATCTCTTGTAATTATCGAATCTTTTATCACAGCTATCATTTATGTATGTAATATAAAATAAATATAGTGGCCATGTGGCTGGAGACTATCCACATGACCTTCTCTGGCCTTACTTATGCAGAACATCAGACTAGACAATCAAAACAGTTCCTTAGCGCCTTGTATCAATGAACCTCTGCTGTGCGCCAGGGCGTTCTAATGCAAGCTGCCAGCAGAGACCTCTGAAGAGGTTCTAAATTCAAAGGAAGTGAAGAGCCATGGTGACCCTATCAGGCTAGGCATTCAAAGATCTATCAGAGTCCTACCTAGGGAGCCATTTATAAGTGCTGAGGAATATTCTTCGACAGAACTGATAGAGGCATTTTGTGGAAATTGCTGCCACACCACTACATCCCATCCGAAATTATTAACCTGATCCATTCAACGTACGAACCCTCGCTATGCCAAGTTGTTCACAATGGTGTCTGGACAAATCATTCAACCTGTTCTCAGGAGTGTGACAGAAGGGACTACGATCATCTTTCCTGTTCTTGACTACAATGGGATGGACTATGAGTAGAACAACAGATGGCCCCCCATGGAACATTCAGTGGGCGCTCTTCAAACCGCTAGAGGACATTGATTTTGCTGACAGTGTCGTCCTCATTTCACACCAACATGAAAGCATGGAAGAAAAGGACACAACGCTAGACAAAACTGGCTCAATGACTGGAATGATCATCAACCAGGGAAAGACCGAGACGATCAGGATCAACCAGTCCAACAACAGCATTGTCACACTGGGAGGGGATGACCTGGAAGATGTGGACCATATCACCTACTTGGGGAGTATTATGGGCAGAGATGGAGGAACAGACAATGATATCAATGCCAGGATAGGGAAAGCAACAGCTGCATTCAAGACTCTTCATCTCATACGGCGCTCACAAATAATATCTGTGAAGACCAAATTGTGGATCTTCAACACAAATGTGAAGTGTGCGCTCTTGTATGGATGCAAGACCTGGGCTACGTCTACACGTGCAGCCAACATCGAAATAGCTTATTTCGATTTTGCGACATCGAAATAGTCTATTTCGATGAATAACGTCTACACGTCCTCCAGGGCCGGCAACGTCGATGTTCAACTTCGACGTTGCTCAGCCCAACATCGAAATAGGCGCAGCGAGGGAACGTCTACACGTCAAAGTAGCACACATCGAAATAGGGATGCCAGGCACAGCTGCAGACAGGGTCACGGGGCGGACTCAACAGCCAGCCGCTCCCTTAAAGGGCCCCTCCCAGACACAGTTGCACTAAACAACACAAGATACACAGAGCTGACAACTGGTTGCAGACCCTGTGCCTGCAGCATAGATCCCCAGCTGCCGCAGAAGCAGCCAGAAGCCCTGGGCTAAGGCTGCTGCCCACAGTGACCATAGAGCCCCGCAGGGGCTGGAGAGAGAGCATCTCTCAACCCCCCAGCTGATGGCCGCCATGGAGGACCCAGCAATTTCGACGTTGCGGGATGCGGATCGTCTACACGGTCCCTACTTCGACGTTGAACGTCGAAGTAGGGCGCTATTCCTATCTCCTCATGAGGTTAGCGACTTTGACGTCTCGCCGCCTAACGTCGAAGTTAACTTCGAAATAGCACCCGACGCGTCTACACGCGTCGGGCGCTATTTCGAAGTTGGTGCCGCTACTTCGAAGTAGCGTGCACGTGTAGACGCAGCTCTGGTGTAGTAAAAAGTCTTCAAACCTCAAGCGACGGACATTCATAAACAGATAGCTGAGGTACATCTTTTGCATCGGATGGCAAAACTTTGTCACAAATGAGAAGCTTTGGAACAAAGCAGGACAAGAACTGAAATCAAGAGAAGAAAGTGGGGCTGGCCAGGCCACACTCTCAGAAAAACATCCTTCAGCGTAGTCCATAAAGCTCTTGCATGGAACCTGCAAGGAAAACGCACAAGAGGAAGACCACAGACAACATGGAGAAATCTACTGAGACTGGAGGACAGAAACTGGGGTACTCCTGGAGTCAGCTAGAAGTTTTGTCACGAGACAAAGTGAAGTGGAGGAGACTTGTAGATGACCTATGCTCCAACCAGAGTAGAAGGGTTTAAGTCAAGTAAGTCAATATTGGTTAGATTTAGGCCACAGCGAGGCCTGAAGAAATGCATTCAACAACCAAAAAACACAACCAAACCCTCGGCAGAATCTAAAATGCTGCAGTCAGCTGGCACAGCATGAAAAAATGTCCAAACAGACTTTTCTGTAGAGCAGCTTGGAACTCTGCCAGAACTTTTCCTGGTGAAAATGATTAAATTTGCCCCAAAAGAGGTGATTTACTATACAATATTTCTTATTTTTATATGGTTTTCCTTAGGAATTTCAAAATCTGGAGATAGATAGAACCCTGGAGATGCACAGATGTCTCTTTTACATCTGCAGGGATCTACCACCTGCGGATGTAGATATCCATGATTCAATTCAGATTATACAAACGCAGATACAAATTTTGTATCTGAGGAGCTTTAAAAATATTTAATCAGGAGATTACTTTGAATAAAAAATCTCATTTGATTTTCCAGACAATCAAACAAGAGGGATGGAAATTTCTTTTCTATTTAGTTTTTTTTAACAAATATTTCCCTTCCAGTTTTTCTGGTTTAGAACAGGTCATGATGGGTTTGGGTTAGGGTTAGGTTTAGCGTTAGGGTCATCAGGAGGAACTTTAATCCAATTTTAATATATTTTCCTCTTTCACAGGGTTTCAATTAACTCCACTTTCCATTCTCTAAATCTCTGGTTGTGTGAAAAGATTACTTTTGCTACGGTGTTTCTCAAAGCGCCCTTCACCTCCTTGTTTCTCAGAGTGTATATTATGGGGTTCAACAGTGGTGTCACTACTGTATGAATGAAGGACATAAACTGATCACTCTCTAGGTTGGAGTTTGACGTGGCTTTCAGGTTACCCAAAAGGGCTGTTCCGTAGAGCAAAGTCACCACCGTGAGGTGGGAGGAGCAGGTGGAGAAGGCTTTACGCCTTCCCTCTGTTGAAGGCAGCTTGAGGATGGTGGAGATAATGTGGATGTAGGACAGAATTATCAGTAAAAAAGGACCCAAAACGAACAGCACCAGCAAGAGTATGCCCAATAGCGTATTATTCCACATGTTGGTGCATAACATTTTCTGTAAGGGCGGGCTGCTGCAGAAATAATGATGGATGTGGTTGGAGCCACAGAAGGGCTGGCTGAAAAGCCACATGGTCTGAGCTCCCGCCACCAAGATGCCAATGAACCATGAAGAGCTTGCCAGCAGAACACACACCCAGCCACTCATGATGGTTGTGTAATGCAAAGGGCGACAGATGGCCACGTAGCGGTCGTAGGCCATGACTGCGAGGAGAGAGCATGCTGTGAGGCCCGTGATAGAGAAGACGTACAGCTGGGCTGTGCAGCCTTCAAGGGTGATGGTCTTTTCCTCCACCAGCAGGTGAGCCAGCAACTGAGGAGTCACACTGGTTGTGCAGCAGATTTCCAAGAAGGACAGATTCACCAGGAAGAAATACATGGGGGTGTGGAGGGAGGGGTTTAGCTTTATCAGGAGGATAATGAGCAGGTTCCCCATCAGGCTGAGCAGATAGGTGAGAAGACAGACCACAAACAAGAGGATTTGCAGCTTGTTAAGGTATGAAAACCCAACCAGGATGAAGACTTTGGTGATGGTCTGGTTCCCTCCAGAGTGGTTCTCCGAATCGGTCATCTGTAGGGAGTGACAAAAAAGACAGTCGACCTGAGGAAAAGTGATATGTGGATAATAACATAAGAATGGTTATTCTGGGTCAGATCAAACGTCAATCTATCTCAGTATCCTGTTTTCCTACAGTGGCCAATTGCAGAGGCCTCAAAGGGAATGTACAATTAATTATCATATGATTCTTCTCTTGTCATCCATTTATAGCCTCTTACAAAGAGAACTTTAATCATCAAGTAATCCATCCCCAGTTACTTGTTCCATACTGCATTAAAGCCATTGATGAAGCTATCCTATGTGTCTTGTTTGGGGGGGTGAAACTTAATGAAGTCCCGGTCTTCACACAGTCCTCTGGCAAGGTGTTTCACAGGATCACTGTGCATTGGGTGAAGAAAATCTTGCTTTTGTTTGTTTTAAACCTCATAAAAATAAATTTCATTTTGTTATGCCTAGTTCTCATGTTATAGGAGTAAGGAAATAACTTTTCCATATTCCCTTTCTCTACCTCAGTCATGATGTTATGAACCTCTATCATACCTCCCCTTGGTCTCCTTTTCCAAGCGCACAAATCCCAGTCTTTCAATTGCTCCTCATATGGCAGCTCTTTCAGATCTTGAATCCTTGTTTTGTCCTTTTTCCAAACCTTTTCTAATGCTTTGTTTGAGATGAGTCAGCCACATCTTTGAGCAGTATTCAAGAGGTGGGTGTACCATGGATAAAAGGAAGTAAGATATTCTTGGTCCCTTTTCTAAGGATTTCTAACATTCTGTTTGCTTTTCTGACTGCTGCTGTTCATTGAGTGGATGTTTCCAGACACCTATCCACAATGACTCCAAGATCTCTCTGTTGAGTGGTTATAGATAAATTAGTCCCTATTATTTCCTATGTACAACTAGGATTTTTTTCCAATGTGCATTTCTTTGCATTTGTCTGCATTAAAATTAATTTGCCATTTCATTGCCCAATTACTGAAACTGCCATAACTGGAAGACCATTGTCCTGGAAATTAAACACACACACGCGCTAACTGGAACCTCCGAGAGAGAATAAAAACAAAATAACCAAAGCAAACACTTGGTGCACTCTGAAATCTGCAGTGCACTGAACAAATTGAAAGAAAATAATAAGTACAATAGTCTCAGAAAAGGAGACAGGGCACACAGGAGGGAATTATTCTGCCTCTCATCAGAGCTACTGGCAGGGCTTATGCAGACATTTGTTAGAACTTTCCTGAGGGCTGAAGGAGAAATAAAACATCAACTCAAAGGAAAGTCCTATTGTCCAACAGCTGTCCTGCCCCTGAAACAACATGAAGGCTATGTCTACACTATGTCCAGAACTTCGAAAGGAGCATAATAATGAATCTAATCAAAAGATGCTCATGAGGTGCTGCAATGAATATGCAGCGGCTCATTAGCATAATGGCAGCCGTGGCATTTTGACACTGTCACTGCCATCATGTGCAGCTTGTCTACATGCGGCCCTTTTTGAAAGGACCTTGCACGCTTCAAAATCCCTTTATCCTTATAGCCAAATAAGAATAAGGGTATTTAAAAGTATGCAGGCTCCTTTTGAAAAGGACCCCGTGTTAGACGAGCTGCACGCGATCGAAAGTGGCAATTTCAAAATGCCACAGCCGCTGTTATGCTAATGAGGCATTGCAGATTCATGGTAGTGCCTCATTAGCATCTTTCGATTCGGTTCATTATCATGCCCCTTTCAAAGTTTTGGGACTATTGTAGACATAGCCGAAATGTGGAAATTGTGGGAAACCCTCATATCTGGTTCACTAGGCTCAATATTAAATTGAATGTAAAATTGACTACAGCATAAACATCAAATGTTTTCTCGTGGAAAACATCCATGGAGATCAATCTTTTTTTTTTCAGAAGGAATTTTGATTTATTTCTTTATTTGTTGGCTGACATTGGACTGACCCTAAATAGAAGGTTATGTGGACACAGTGAAGTCAATGGATGTGATATACCTTGTCTTTAGTGAAGCTTTTGAAACAGTCTCCTACAATATTCTTCCCCATCAGTTAAGGAAGTGTGGTTTGGATACATGAACTATAAAGTGGATAGAAAGCTGGCTAGATGGTGAGGCCTAATGGGTAGTGATCAATGACTCTGTGTCTGGTTGGAGGTTTGTTTCAAGTGGAGCTCGTAACAATCAGTTCTAACATCTTTATTAATGACCTGGAGGAGGGAGTGGATGGCACCCTCAGCAAATTTGCAGATGACGTTAAACTAAGGGGACAGATAGATATGGTGGAGGGTAGGGATAGAATCCAGAGGGACCTAAGTAAATTGGAAGACCGGGCCAAAAGAAATCTGATGAGGTTGAACAAGGAGAAGTGAAGAGCCCTGCCCTAGGGATGGAAGGATCCCAAGCATTGTTACAGGCTGGGGACCGACTGGCTAATGAGATGTGCATCAGAAGAGGACCTGGGGATTACAGTGGATGAGAGGCTGGATATGAGCCAACAGTGTGTCCTTGTAGCTCAGAAGGCTAACGGCACATTGGGGTGCATTAGGAGGAGCATTTCCAGCAGATCTAGAGAAGTTATTATTCCCCTCTACTCAGCACTGGTGAGGCCACATCTGAAGTATTGTGTCCAGTTCTGGGCCCCTCACTATGAAAGGGATATGGCTATATTGAGGAAGGTCTAGTGGCGGGCAACAAAAATAATTAGGGGGCTGGAGCACAGCCTATGAGACTATGAGGAAAGGCTGAGGGATTTGGAGTTATTTATTTGGCAGAAGAGAAGAGCGAGGCGGGATTTGATAGTAGCCTTCAACTTCTTGAAGGGGGGTTGTAAAAAGGATGGCAAGAGGCTGCTCTCATTGACGACAGATGGCAGAACAAGGAGCGATGGTCTCAAGTTACGGTGGGGGAGGCCTAGGGAGTTGGTAGAATCTCCATCCCTAGAGGTTTGTAAGTCCAGGCTTGACAAAGCCCTGACTGTGATGATTTAGTTGGGGTTGGTCCTGCTTTGGGCAGGGAGCTGGTCTCAATGACCTCCTAAGGTCCCTTCCAGCCCTAGAAGTCTATGATTCTATGCCTAAAGGGAGATATTAACTCACCCCCTGGATTGAGGTCTGCGTATTTTTGTGTCTGCAGAAGTAGAGTGGTACTTCAGAGCTCTGTGATGTATCGGAGACTTTCCATTTATAAACAGGAGAATATGAAAGCAATAAAGGAACCATGTATTATGCAGCAAGCGAGCTGAGGTAAATTCAGCTGAAAGAGTCCACTACCTAACGCCTGGGCATTGGGTTCAGTGAATGCACTGTGAGGGGATTATGGGAGGGGATTCACTTACCAAAAAATATCAGACAGAGCCCAGCCGCAGTATGATTCAGAACCAACTACAAGACAAAGCTTAAGAAACAACATTTCCACTCAGATTCAGTGGTGATGAGAAGGGTTGGGGAGCAGAGCCGAGCGAACACAAGAGGATGGGGGAGCAAAAACCAGAAACTTCAATGCAACAACAACAACAACAACAACAACATGAAATATGAACAGCATCATGGCATGGGGTTGGGCCTGTCTGGGGCACACGTATTACTCTGTGGGCACGATAGAATTATGGGACAAATACCTTACCAAATATAATTAGCATAAAAGCCCTGAAGTCAAGCTAAGGACCTGGCCCATAGTCATGAAATTAGTGGCATTCAGACGCAGAGGATCAGAGAGCCACAGATTCATTGATACACAGATAGATAGATAGATAGATAGATAGATACAGTATACGGGGATAGATAGAATCATAGAATCATAGAAGAGTAGGACTGGAAGGGACCTTGAGAGGCCATCGAGTCCAGCCCCCTGCCCTCATGGCAGGACCAAGCACTTTCTAGACCATCCCTGAAAGCCATCTATCTAACCTCTTCTTAAATAGCTCCAGTGATGGAGATTCTACCACCACCCTTGGTAATTCGTTCCAGTGTTTGATCACCCTGACAATTAGGAACTTTTTCCTAATGTCCAACCTGAACCTCCCCTGCTGCCATTTAAGTCCATTGCCTCTTGTTCTATCCTCAGAGGCAAGGAAGAACAAGTTCCCTCCCTCTGCCTTATGACAACCTTTTAAATACCTGAAAACTGCTATCAAGTCCCCCCTCAATCTTCTCTTTTCCAAACTAAACAAGCCCAGTTCTTTCAGCCTTTCTTCATAGGTCATGTTCTCTAGACCTTTGATCATTCTCGTTGCTCTCCTCTGGACCCTCTCCAATTTCTCCACATCCTTCCTGAACTGCGGTGCCCAGAACTGGACACAATACTCCAGCTGAGGCCTAACCAGCGCAGAGCACAGCGGGAGAATGACTTCTCGTGTCTTGTTCACAACACACCTGTTAATGCATCCTAGAATCATGTTTGCTTTTTTTGCAACAGCATCACACTGTTGACTCATATTTAGCTTGTGGTCCACTATAACCCCTAGATCCCTTTCTGCTGTAGTCATTCCTAGGCACTCCTTTCCCATTCTGTATGTGTAACACTGATTGTTCCTTCCCAAGTGGAGCACTTTGCATTTGTCCTTATTAAACTTCATCCTGTTTACCTCAGCCCATATCTCCAGTTTATCCAGATCCTTTTGAATTATGACCCTATCCTCCAAAGAAGTTGCAACCCCTCCCAGCTTGGTATCATCTGCAAACTTAATAAGTGTACTTTCTATGTCAATATCTAAATCGTTAATGAAGATATTGAACAGAACCGGTCCTAAAACAGACCCCTGCGGAACCCCACTAGTTATACTTTTCCAGAAGAATTGAAAGCCGTTAATAACGATTCTCTGGGTACGGTTATCCAGCCAGTTGTTCACCCACCTTATCGTAGCCCCATCTAAGTTGTATTTGCATAGCTTATTGATAAGTATATTATGTGAGACCGTGTCAAATGCTTTACTGAAGTCTAGGTATACCACATCCACTGCTTCTCCCTTATCCACAAGGCTCGTTATTCTATCAAAGAAAGCTGTTAGATTGGTTTGACATGATCTGTTTTTAACAAAGCCATGCTGGCTGTTCCCTAGCACCTTACAACCTTCCAATTGCTTGCAGATGATTTCTTTAATGACCTGCTCCATTATCTTTCCTGGCACAGAAGTTAAGCTGACTGGCCCGTAGTTTCCCGGGTTATTCTTGTTCCCCTTTTTATAAATGGGGACTATATTTGCCCTCTTCCAGTCTTCTGGAATCTCTCCCATCTCCCAAGATTTTCCAAAAATGATTGCTAAAGACTCAGATACCTCTTCTATCAGCTCCTTGAGGATTCTAGGATGCATTTCATCAGGCCCTGGTGATTTGCAGGCATCTAATTTTTCTAAGTAAATTTTAATTTGTTCTTTTCTTATTTCAGCTTCTAAACCTACCCCTTTTTCACCAGCATTCACTATGTCAGGCATTCCTTCAGATTTCTCAGTGAAGACTGAAACAAAGACATCATTAAACATCTCTGCCATTTCCAAATTCCCTGTTACTGTTTCTCCCTCCTCACTGACCAATGGCCCTACCCTCTCCTTGGTCTTCCTCTTGTTACCAATGTATTTGTAAAAAGCCTTCTTGTTTCCCTTTATGCTTGTAGCTAGCTTGAGCTCATTTTGTGCCTTAGCCTTTCTAATCTTGCTCCTGCATGTTCGTGCTGTTTGCCTATATTCGTCCTTTGTAATTTGTCCTAGTTTCCATTTCTTATAAGATTCCTTTTTTAGTTTGAGATCATGCAAGATCTCCTGGTTAAGCCAAGGCAGTTTTTTGCCATGTTTTCTATCTTTCCTACGCAGCGGGATAGCTTGCTTTTGGGCCCTTAATAATGATCCTTTGAAAAACTGCCAACTCCCTTCAGCCATTTTTCCCCTCAGTTTAGCTTCCCATGGGACCTTACCTACCAGCTGTCTGAGTTTACCAAAATCTGCCTTCCTGAAATCCATTATCTCTATTGTACTGTTTTCCCTTCTACCCTTCCTTAGAATTGTGAACTCTATGATTTCATGATCACTTTCACCCAAGCATCCTTCCACTTTCAAATTCTCAATAATTTCCTCCCTATTTGTTAAAATTAAATCTAGAACAGTTTCCCCCCGGGTAGCTTTTTCAACCTTTTGCAATAAAAAGTTGTCTGGAATGCAATACAAGAATTTATTGGACAGTCTGTCCCCTGATGTATTAGTTTCCCAACATATACCTGGATAGTTGAAGTCCCCCATCACCCCCAAATTCTGGGCCCTGGATGATTTTGTTAGCTGTTTAAAGAAAGCCTCATCCACCTCTTCCACCTGGCTAGGGGGCCTGTAGTAAACTCCTAGTAGGACATCATCCTTGTTTTTCACTCCTCTGAGTCTAACCCAGAGACTTTCAACCCATCCATCTCCTACGTCCTAGATAGATATATAGATAGATACGGTATATGGGGATGGATAGATAGAGAGATAGATACGGTGTATGGGGATAGATAGATAGATAGATATGAACACACATACTATCTGTGCTCAGGCACAAATTCATGTTCTCAATGCATTCACATAACATTAACTAACATAATTTTACTCTAAGTTCTGACTGGAGCACAGCATCCATGGACTTGAGCGGGGGAATGGTCAGAGGTTTTAAGTCGTGGATTTTTTTTTTTTTTGCTTACCTTGTGTAAGAAGAAGAGAGCCCAGTTGGAGGCTTTCTGTGTGTAGAAGAAAACCGAAGGCTTTTTGTTTCCTTCACTGGCTTTTGAGACCAAGTCCCTGAAGGAAACTTCTGCTCATCTCCCGCTTGAGGCCGTGGTAGACGTTAACTAGAACACTGCTTCATGCGGCAGCAAAACAAAACAGCCCCAGAGGCACTGAGACAACAAACTAGGGAAAGTGAAGTCTTTGCTCTGTAGTCTTGGTGGAGAGGCACCGGGCTTTTATCTCAGAGCTTTTCAAAGGTTCGGTCCCTCCTGCCGAGAACCTGGGTGCATTGACCTTACAGATAGAGGGATAGATGTCAACACGCACACAACGCATGTGCTCAGACACAAAATAAAGTTCCAATGAAGTAATCAGTCACATGATTCCGCTCCAATTGCAGATTGGGGCACAAAACCCATGTACTTCAGTAGAATTTTTGAGCTCTTAAGTCACAGATTTTTAACTTGCCATGTATAAGGAGAAGGGAGCCCTCTCCTTGTTGCAAACACTATACATATAGTAGAAAACAGAGGGGGTTTTATTCCATTCACTGGCTTCTGGGACCAAGTCCGTAAAGGAAATGTTTGGTCATATCCTGCTTGAGGCTGTGGTAGAAACCTCTTGGAGCACCACCAGAAATGACAACACAAAATTTACCAGAATCAGTCACTTCACTGGAAGCTCTACAGTCATTAGCATCATGTGTGTTTCTATAGGAAATGCGTAATAGGATTTACTGATAGTGGTCATGTATGTGCAGTAGGACGAGGGCCTGAAATATAAGACCTGGTGTGAGGCCTTGCCTAGGCCACAATGTTCAAGACTTTGCTAGTATAAAGCCAAGGGAAGCTGTAAGTGAGAGGCCAGCCCTGCTCACAGAATCTGGCACAAACAGGGTTAATGGTGTAAATACTAACTGGGTCTAGACACAGGCGGGAAGCTCGTTCCAGAGGGGTCATAACAGAGCAACGCGAGAGGAGAAATCTGGTTATCAACAGTGTCCTCACAGAGAATAGCCTGACCCAGGGTCAGGATGGGATGAACTGACCACAGGATGGATAGAGATCAAACCCATTAGTGCGGGGTAATGGATGGTATGTAGGTAACATAGAATCATAGAACACGAGGACTGGAAGGGACCTCTGGAGGCCATCGAGTCCAGCCCCCTGCCCCAAAGGCAGGACCAAGTACTGTCTAGACCATCCCTGACAGACGTCTATCTAACCTGTTCTTGAATATCTCCAGCGATGGAGATTCCACAACCTCCATCTTGGGGTAGCAACCGGAAATGTCAGAAATGATGTGTCCCTTGTTTATATCGATGTGTAAAAATCGTACACTCGGAGGTGTCTTTGTCTGGCCTAGGGGATGGTGTAGAATCCCGCACTGCTGAGTTGAGACGATTGTCCTGGGCACGCATGTTTAGCCTAGCCATGTAGACATCCGACCTTGGGAAGTTGTTACCGGGCTTCATTTACAATGAGTCTGATCTGAGGTCTTTGGTGTCCGCTGCGCAGTCTGTCCGTACACAGCTGGTACGGCACACAGAGGGGCAAGTACACCGCTGAACAGTTGTCGTCATTGGAGGGAGCAAGATACCTGGCAAGACACCACCCCAGTGACTTCCAACTCACAGTGCGTGAGCTGTCAGAGGGGCTCATTCCCGCCAACTCTCCGGCACCTGACAGATTGAGCACATCACTGATTTAGTTTCTCCGCCTATTTCTCTGGGATGGGGAGGAAGATCAGCGTAGATGGGATTGAACTAGGGAACATAGAGAAGTTCATGTATCTGGGGAACATGACGTCTGAGCTTGGCTGTAAGAAGGAAATAGTGACTAGAAGAGCGAAACCACGAGCAAGTTTGAAGGCGATGGATAAGATCTGGGAAAGCAAAGCAGTTAACTTAGGAACGAAGCTGAGCGTCTTGAAAATGTGTGTATTCACCAGGGCTCCCACCACGTTTTTTATTTATAGTTCATCACCATAGTCATATCAAGATGGCCTTCTGACACAGAAAATTGACTTCTTTACTTAAATCTTCTTAGAGTATATCTTAATATCTATCCATTGAATTATTGTGGTCAAACGTCTAAAAACATCTCAACCTGGCAGAAAGTGTCACCTTCTGCTGTTTGCAACACTCATGGTTATGCCTGTGGTGTTTTGTGTTGGACGGTCATTGCTAACTTATATACTTGTGTTAATTCATAGAGCAACTTCACCTGCTCATGATTTAAGGACCCGGTTTCTGTAGCTGCTTATGGCATTGTTTTCTGCAGGGCTGTTGTAACCATGAGGGGCCGTCGAGAAGGGAGAGAAAAAGCGGGGCAGGCGATATCATTTCCTGCATTAACTTCGGTCTTCTTCACCACCACCAACATACATGACCACATGGACATTTCCACCAACCACAAACATCTTCACTTGCTGCAGGAAGGCACTTTTGAGCCAGTGGCTCCCTCTGCCCCCAGACCAGTGGATGGCCCCCCACAGACTCACCATGACCTAGCTCTGGCCCCCACGGCCTCCCCACCCCAGACGTGAGGTTGTAAAGCTGCAGCTGGTTCTCACCTCAGAGTGGGGCCCAGCACCCAGCTGTGTGTTCCACCCTCCCAAAACTGGGACTGCAGGCTGCCACCCACCCCCCAGCTCTCCCAGGGCCAGACCCTGTGGTATGGCTTGGTACCGTCCCCTTCCACCCCCAAAGGAGCTCAAGGACAATCACAAGGTGTTCCCCCAGGAGGTAAGACTGTGACTGCAGAAGTCAGCTCGGCCCAGATCGCCTCCCCAGAGATGCTCGGGCCAGGAATCATGACATGAACCCCTACCCCAACCAGAAGGAAATGCCAGGGCTGAGTAGCACAGCCCTGGCCACCCCCCAAGACCAGCTCCACCTTCACCGCTGTGGCTGCCCCGGAAACCCCCTGGGACTTCCGAACCCCCTGTCCTAATCCCCCTGCTCTGCCACCCCCGTCCTCTGGCTGGACCCACACACACACCCCGAACCCTCTGCCCTGAGCTTTGCACCCCCTACCCTCACTCCACTGCCCTCCTTCCCTGGCTTGAGCCCCCCACACCAAAACCCTGAGGTGACGTCTCTGTTCCTGTCCCATACCACAACTCCCCCCAACACACACCCCGAGCCCCATGGCAACATTTCAAGCGAACAAGAACGAGGAACGCAGAGAAACTGGATGGCTTGCTTCCCAGTGTTTATTACTGCAAATACCTTTCCTCCCTCATTTCCCAAAAGTACAATCATTTGCATAGAGCACGTATGTTTTCCAAACACAGAAAACCCCCTACCTGATGTACGTGAGCACTGCCGGGGAAATTTGCTCATCGTTATAGAAATCTGTACCACATTCAAAGGGATTTAATGTGATATTGTTACACATAGAGAGACTCTTTTGCAGGTATACAACTTTTTGCACATCTATTACATTATCTGACTCAGGAATTTGCCGGTGAAATTCTCTTCCCTGCACTAACCAGGGTGCCAGGTGTGATGACCACAAAGGTCCCTCATCGCCAAGAAATAAAAGAATTTATTGCCTACACTGCCACGTTGCCAGCCAATCTGCTAGCGCAGACCTCTGCGCTTGTGCAAAATGCTGTGGAACCAAGAGCCATATCCTGGAGCTGTTGTGTGACCCCATCAGGTGAGGCATTGCAAGACCAGTCAGAGTCTAAGATAGCAAGGTGGTCACACGTGCTTAGACACAATCCCTTGTGTCTAAGCACTTGTGAACACGGACTAGGAAAAATGCATTCGACCGTAGTGGGGAAAAAAAAAAGAAAACCCAGCCCAACCCAATACCTACAACGTTACACCTGACTGACAGAGCAGCAGAAGGAGAACCCTAGATGGACTTTTTGGTAGAGCTGTTTGGAAGTTCACATACTGGGGAGCAACATGACATATGGTCTAGATTGTAAAAAGGAAATAGTGACGAGAACAGCGAAAGCAAGAGCGAGGTTGCAGGCGATGGATAAGATCTGGAAAAGCAAAGCAATTAGCTGAGGAACAAAGCTGAGTGTCTTGAAAATGTGTGTATTCAGCAGCGTGTTGTAGGGGTGTGAGACATGAGTGATAATGAAAGGTTCAAAGAGGAGGATATTGGCATTCCAGAGGACTCACAGCACACAGCCAACCTGTGGAACTCCTCGCCAGAGGAGGCTGTCACGTCTAGGACTATAAAAGAGTTCAAAGAAGAGCTAGATAAACTCATGGAGGTTAGGTCCATAAAAAGCTATTAGCCAAGGGTAGGAATGGTGTCCTTGGCCTCTGTTTGTCAGAGGCTAGAGATGGATGGCAGGAGACAAGTCGCTTGATCATTGTCTTAGATCCACCCCCTCTGGGGTACCTGGCACTGGCCACCATTGACAGACCAGATATGGGCTACATGGACCTTTGGTCTGACCCAGTTATCGCCATTCTTATGTTCTTATGTTCTGAGAATAGGACGGATGCAGGAGGTCACCAATGAGGAATTATACAGGAAGATACAGCTGAAAGAGGACCTGCTGCAGAAGCACTTTAAAGACTAGCAAAATAGTTTATTAGGTGAGCTTTCGTGGGACAGACCCACTTCTTCAGACCAGAGCCAGACCAGAACAGACTCAATATTTAAGGCACAGAGAACCAAAAACAGTAAGCAAGGAGGACAAATCAGAAAAAGATAATCAAGGTGAGCAAATCAGAGAGTGGAGGGGTGGGGGGGAAGGTCAAGAATTAGATTGAGCCAAGTATGCAGACGAGCCCCTATAGTGACTCAGAAAGTTCCCATCACAATTTAAACCATGTGTTAATGTGCCGAATTTGAATATAAAAGCCAGCTTTTCAAATTCAAATTCAATATTCAAATTCGGCACATTAACACATGGTTTAAATCATGATGGGAACTTTCTGAGTCACTATAGGGGCTTGTGTGCATACTTGGCTTAATCTAATTCTTGACCTTCCCCCCCCCACCCCTCCACTCTCTGATTTGTTCACCTTGATTATCTTTTTCTGATTTGTCCTCCTTGCTCACTGTTTTTGGTTCTCTGTGTCTTAAATATTGAGTCTGTTCTGGTCTGGCTCTGGTCTGAAGAAGTGGGTCTGTCCCAGGAAAGCTCATCTAATAAACTATTTCGCTAGTCTTTAAAGTGTTACTTGACTGCTTTTTGTTTTGATAGTGTATAGACTAGCACGGCTTCCTCTCTGTTACTGCTGCAGAAGGTCATACAATGGAAGCTACAGCTATTCGGGCATATCTGAAGATTGAATGAGTGAAAAATCAAGACCCTGGTATTCAGCATAATGGATGGTTTGAGTAGGAGAAGCAGACCCCACAGAGAATGGGTAGATGATATCGTAGATTGAGGCAGAGCTTGTCTACAAAAACTAAGCTGCACCACACTGGATAGAGAAAGCTGGAAGGAAATAGTGAGAGAGGCATTAGACACCAATGGGCGCTGAGCCCAGGGTTGTTGTTGATGATGATATTTGGAATATTTCCAGTTTTATAACTCTAGTGAGCATTGCTAACTTTGCCCCAAATGAGAGGTATGAAATGTGATGAAATGTTTTTCATTTTGAGATTTTTTTTCCCCTTTTCCAAAATTTTGAATGTGTATAATCAGGGCACCGTTCTCACTAAACCTTCCTCTTTCATTTGCTCAATGAAGTTTCAAACTGCTCTACAGGTTCTGACTTGTAAAAGTTCACCTCGCTGTGGGTATCGATAGATTATTTTAGTAATCCCATTTTCCTGGAAGATTTCAACTGGCAAAATATTGTTTAAAAAAAGGAGGGGCGTCAGGATAAACTCAATGAAATGTTTATGAAATTCCCTTTTCCCATACATTTTGACTAACTTTACTTTTATATTCTCTGTTTTCTCTGGTTGTGTACAAAGAGGCTCTTCTCTAGAGTTTTTCTCAAGGCTCCCTTCACCTCTTTGTTCCTCAAAGTATATATTATAGGGTTCAAGGCTGGCGTCACAACTGTGTACGTGAGGGAAAGCATTTGATCGCTCGCTGAGGTGGACATAGATTTCGGCCTCATGTAGGTGATAAGGGCCGTTCCGTACATCAAAGACACCACCGTAAGGTGGGCAGAGCAGGTGGAGAAAACCTTACGTCTTCCCTCCGCCGTCGGCAGCCTGAGGATGGTGGAGATAATGCGGATGTAGGACAGGAGTATCAATGCAAAAGGGCCTAGAATGAACAGAGTTGTCAACATGAAGACCACCGTCTCGTTTTTTGCTGTGTCCGCGCATACCATCTTCAGTAATGGTGGGATGTCACAGAAGAACTTGTGAATGCGGTTGGAGCCACAGAAGGACAGGCTGAAAAGCCAGGTGGTTTGAAATGCTTCCACCACAATGCAGACAGTCCATGAAGCACCTGCCAGTTTTGCGCATAACTGGACACTCAGGATGGTTGTGTAGCGCAGAGGGTGGCATATGGCCACGTAGCGGTCATAAGCCATGGCTGCAAGGAGACAGGAGCCTGTAACCCCTATGGTGTTGAAGACAAATACTTGGAATGCGCAGCCCATCATAGAGATGGTCTTTTCCTCCACCAGGAGGTGAACCAGCAGCTGAGGGGTCACACTGGAAGTGAAGCAGATGTCCAGGAAAGACAAATTCACCAGGAAGAAATACATGGGGGTGTGGAGGGAGGGGTTCAGCTTTATCAGGAGGATAACGAGCAGGTTCCCAGTCAGGGTGATCAGGTAGGCGAGAAGAAGCACCAGAAACAGGAGGATTTGCAGCTTGTTAAGGTAGGAAAACCCCACCAAGATGAACACATTGGAGGTGGTCTGGTTCTCTCCAGAGTAGCGCTCAGAGCTGGTCATCTGTAGGGTGGAGAAAGAAACACTGGAGGTGTATCTGGGGAATAACCAAGTACATAGATGTCAATTAAGCAGAGCTGAAATAAACATGAGTGGTAATGCATACACAGGTGGAACATCTCAAGAGCTGACCTGTGCTGGACGAGAAAATTTGCTGGACCACAGGAAGTCAGTATTGTCTGGCAGCGTTACCAACACTCCCACTGCTTACTGGCCTCTTAGAAGACACTTAGCGGTAAATTAAAGCTAAATACCAGCACAGAACACTGAGAGCCAGGACTGGTGGCTGGAAGCAAACTTTATGGGACCGCTGGAAACTTGGCCACACCCATGATAAGGGGTCGTCTAGCTAACTAAAACCATGCAGGATTATGGAGGCTGCCAGAAAACAAAGTGCTGGATTAGAGAGGTTCAACCTGTGGCATTCTTCATATCCTGGGCATCTTTGATCTGTGGGTCGCAAAGCAATGCCATCAAATAATACCGAGCCCCTAAGGGCAGTGGTAATGAAAGTAGGAGCAGAAGCAGTTCTGCCATGGGTCTGAACCCCCAGAAATGGCATTGAAGTCCCCAGATGCCTGAAACAGCCATAGTCACCGTGTTGTTCCACTAGACATGCAAAGCTCACAAGCACATGCACATTCTCACGGAGGGGAGAGCTCATCCCCTCCGAGGGGGGCAAACAACACACACTCGTGCGCATGCACATCCAAAGGGAACGAAAGAGAAGCCAGCAAGCGGAGGAAACGCTGGCAGCTCATGATGCAAAGTGCACGGCATGGACCAATTTCAGACCAAAAGGAACGGTTTTTCTCTAAGTCCAGGGACCAGGAGAAGTCATGAGACATGTTTCTGCGGGACTTATAAACTACTTGCAGGCATTGGTAGAGAGGTCTGTGAAATGTTTCCACAGCACAACCACGGCAGTAAATGCAGAGCTGGCTGGGAAACGGAATTTCCATCTCTTGCAAAACACCAATATTCTGAAACCTCTTTCACTCACAACTGATGCTAAGAGTTGAAAGAGGAAAAACCCCTAATTTTGATTCAGAAGAGTCAATATGCTATCAAATGGAAAACTGAAAAGCTAATATCGACATTTCCCCATGGAAAACACTGATCTTTACAAAACCATTTTTTCAGAGGGGATTTAGATTTCTATCTTTCTTTATTGTCCAACATTTGAACCGTCACTAAACAAATGGAGAAATTTGCTCACCATCGTGAATACGGTCTGTAGAGCTTTTTGTCACTGTGCAGCCATGCTAGTCCATAGCTTCGCAAAAAGAAGACAAAAAAAACCCATGTCCTGTAGCACGGTAAAGGCTAACAACTTTATTAAGCAATGAGCTTTCATGGTTAAAATTGATGAAGTGGGTCTTACACACAAAAGCTGATTACCTAATAAATCCAATTTTTAGTCTTTAAGGTGCTACAGTAATGCTGTCTTTCTTGAGATAGATAGATATGGTGTAGATAGATGAGTAGATAGATATGGTATAGATAGATAGATAGATAGATAGATAGATGTGGTGCATGGGGATAGATAGATAGATAGATAGATAGATAGATAGATAGACAGATAGATAGACCCTGTGCTCAGACTCACACGAAGGTTCTCTGCCAATGAAGGAGAAACTCGAATGAAGAAACCAGTGACATAGTCTTGCTGGAGCAGATGAACGCAAAGTAGCATCACCTTCAGCAAGAGAACGACTGGGGCTAAAGTCCTCTATCAAAGCACACCATGCATAAGAAAAGACATCTTGCCTGCTTGCCGAAGGGACTAAATGTGCCGAAGGAAACGCAGGGCTTTTTATCTCACTCACTGGCTCCTGGTACCAGGTCCTGGAAGGAAACATCTAGTAATAACTCCTCTAGGGATGACCGACCTGGCCTGAAACGGCAACGAAACAAAATGCTCCAGGTCGCTCAGTTCAGAGGAGGTGGTACCACCCTCATCACACTGGGTGTTTTCTAAATACTCCACGTGGGATTTACTAACTGGGGCTCATTGTCACACTCGTTTGTCAAGCAGGAGGAATGATTGGTCACAGACAAAGCACAGCACAGACTCAGGAACAGTGCCCCAGGCTCACGACTCCTTGACGCTCAACCTCTGGGCCCCACTCTTGTCTAAGAGTTACCGTGAGAACCCAGGAGCTCTGATTCACTCCCTACCAGAGCTGGGAACAGACCCCAGGAGTTCTCAGCACATGACTCCATTACCCTTCCTGTAGGGCTCCTTTCTCTCTTTGAGGACCAGACCCACAGAGAACAGCCCGACCGAGCTAGGGTCAGGGCAGGGGCTGAACCGACAGCATGATAGTCTAGCTCTAGTCTTAGGCAACCATCTGTCCTGTTTTGGCCAGGACTGTCGTGTATTTACAGCAACTTTCCGGAATTTTTTTTGTCCCGTATTTTCAGCTCCAGTGCGCCCCCTGCTGGGGAGGCGCAGTCAGTGCAGCTGCGGCCGCCTCCTGTTGCGGCTGGCGGGAGAAGCCCGGGCAAGGCGCCGACAGCGGGTGGCACTCTGAGGCAGGGCTCAGAGGCAGACGGGCACGCAGCCAGTCGGAGGAGAGGCAGCCTGTGTGTGATGGAGGGTTAGGGTGTGTGGGAGGGGGAGAGGTAGATACGCTGGAGGGCAGGGACAGGGTCCGGACTGGCTGAGACAAATTGGAAGACTGGGCTGCAAGAAATCTGATGAGGTTCGAAAAGGAGAAGTGCAGAGTCCTGCACTTGGGGTGGAAGAATCCCAAGCGTTGTTACCGTCTGGGGTCCGACTCACTCGCTAGTAGTTTTGCAGAAAAGGACCTGGGAGTTGTACTGGATGAGGAGCTGGACAAGAGTCAACAGGGTGCTGTTGTAGCCAATAAGGCTAACGGCACATTTGGTTGCATCAAGATGAGCGTTGCCAGTAGATCCAGAGAAGTGATTGTTCCTCTTTATTCGGCTTTGGTGAGGCTGCATCTGGAGTACTCTGTCCAGTTCTGGGCCCCCATTTATAGGAAGGATGTGGATACACTGGAGAGGGTCCAGCGGAGGGCGACCAAAATAATTAGGGGGCTGGAGCATATGACCTCTGAAGAAAGGTTGAGGGAATTGGGACTGTTTAGTCTGCAGAAGAGAAGAGTGAGGGGGGACTTGATAACAGCCTTCAACTTACTGAAGGGAGGCTGCAAAGAGGCTGGAGAGAGGCTGTTCACAGTGATCACAGATGGCAGAACACGGAACAATGGTCTCAAGTTGTGGTTGGGAAGGTCCAGGTTGAACATTAGGAAAAACTTTTTCATTGGGAGGGTGGTGAAGCATTGGAATGGTCTACCCAGGGTAGTAGTGGAGTCTCCATCCCTAGAGGTGTTTAAGTCTCACCTTGACAAAGCCCTGGCGGGGCTGATCTGATGGGTTTGGTCCTGCTCAGAGCAGGGGGCTGGACTCGATGGCTTTGTAGGTCTCTTCCGGCTCTATTGTTCTGTGATTCTATGACCCACCCCATGTGCATGTCTCCATGGAGGAGGGGAGTCTTCCAGCCCATTCAGGCTGTGTGGCTGAAGCCCCGATCTCTGGCCTCCCCACCTTCCACCCTTGAAGCTGGAAGCTGCAGAGCTGAGGGCCCAAGTTGCTGACCCCACAGGGCTGAGGACAGACACTGAGAGCTGAAGCCCTGATCCCTGGTGTACCCATCCCCACAGGCTGAAGACCTGCTCCCCAGTACACCATTCCTCCCCACCCGCAGGCTGGACCCCCAATCCCCAGCGTGCTGAAGAGCAGATCCCTGCTGTTCCCCGCTGTCCAGGAGCTGGTATTCATGCAGGTATGCGGGTCTCAAGCCACCAGGCATCAACGGACATCAACGAGAAGGGATATTTTTTCTCTGGTCCTGCAGGCCATGACCTGTTCCTGTGGCTGTACTCTGGGACCCTCTTCTCCAGCTCCACCTTCAACACTGGGGATATGGACATGCTCATCTGTCTGGTGGGGGATGAGGCCTATCCTCAGCTGCCATGGTTCATGAAAACCTACATCAGCAACCTTGATCCCCCACGGGAGGTATTCAATGCCAGGCTGGCCAGGGCACACATGATGGTTGAGGATGCCTTTGGCCACCTGAAGGGGTATTTCAGATGCTTCCTCAACTACCTGGACCTCTGGGAGAGCCGCATCCCACATGTGGTGGCTCTGTGCTGCGCGCTGCACAATGTGTGTGAGAGAAGTGGAGGAGGGCCCTGCCCTGCCCACCCCCTTGCACCGGCCCCTCTTCTGCAGCCCTGGGCAGCTACCTGGCTTTGCACCCTCTCCCAGGCGCTCTTCGATTTCCATTCCCCTGTCTGTGCAGGTGAACAGACAGATTGTAGGGTAATTAATGAAGGGAAAATGCCTTGTTAGGTTGTGTTATGAGAACTAATGTTAACTCTTGAAGTAACTGTCTTCATTTTAATGGAATTTGGTGTTGGTTTAGCATAAATGGATGTAAATTTTGGGGCTCAGGAACACACAAAATTTATCCCATTGAAATTAATGGTAATTACATTTACGACTTACAGGAATTTGCCGTAACAGGAGTTTCTCTGGAACGGATTCCCCTCATAAGGCGGGGGAAGACTGTAATGGAGTCTTGGTGTCAGGACTCCTGGGTTATGCTCCCAACTGTGGGACAAAAGTGGGGTGTAATGGTTATAGCAGGTGGGACTGGGAGTCAGAGCTCCTGGTTTCACGTTGTGGATTTGAGGCAAGAGTGGGACCCAGAGCCTGAACATCTGGGAACTGGAGTCATGAGCCTTGAGGGGTGTGCCTGCGTCTGTCACAGAGTTCTTGTGTGGTGTTGCCTTGGGGAAAAAACATTCCTCCTGCTCAGAAAAATACATCACTAATTTCATGGAGAAGACACACAATATGTTGATGTTGAAGGTACAGTGTCCTGTGTGATGACTGGCAAAGTGACTTTTGTTTTGTTGCCATTTCAAGCAGCGTTCCAATTAATGTCTACCATGGACTCAGGTGGGATAGACCAGAAATTTCCCTTAGAGAATTGGTTCCAGAAGCCAGTGAATGAAATAAAAACCCCTCTGCTTTCTCCTCCACAGATAGCACCTGCAGCCAGGAGATGGCTTTGTTCTTCCTACACAAGGTGGGTAAAAAATCCATGGCTTAAACCCCTCAGCTGCTCTCCCGTTCAAGTCCAGGGATGTTGTGTCACTGAATTTTATATACATGGATAAAGAACCTTATTTGGTGCTTGAGCACTTGCATTGTGTGTTTCTTCACATCTATCTATCTTTCTATGCCCACACACCATACCTACCTATCTATCTATCTATCTATCCCCATACACCACATCTTTCTATCTTTCTATCTATCTATCCCCATACACCACATCTTTCTATCTATCTATCTATCTATCTATCTATCCCCATACACCACATCTTTCTATCTATCTACCTATCTATCTATCTATCTATCCCCATACACCACATCTTTCTATCTATCTATCTATCTATCTATCTATCTATCCCCATACACCACATCTTTCTATCTATCTATCTATCTATCTATCTATCTGTCAATCTATCTACTCCCATACACGGTATCTACCTATCTATCTATCTGTCTGTCTATCCCCCTGCACCTTATCTCTCTATCTCTCTATCTATCTGTCTGTCCGTTCTGGCAGTCTGTCAATTAGTGTATCAATTAACCTGTGGCTCTCTGATGCTCCCAGTCTGAATTCCACCAATTTCGCCACCACAGGCCGGGTGCGGTGCCCGACTCCAGGGCTTTAGTGTATAATATTTGATATATTAGGTGAGGCTCTTGCCCCATAATTCCATGCTGCCCACCAGAGTGAGAGATGTGGCCCCAGACAGGTCCATCGCTGTGCCACGGTGCTATTCATTCTTTGTCGTGTTGTCCCTGTGTGAGAGTTGTTGCGTCGTGTTCCCCCATTCTCTCGTCTTCACTCTGCTCAGTCCTCCAACCCTCCTCGTCACCAACTGAATCTGGGTGGAAATGTTGTTTCTCAAGGCTTCTCCTGTAACCGGACCTGAGGCATTCTACGGCTGGGCTCAGTCTGATCCTTTTTGGTAAGAGAATCCACTCCCAAGTGCCCAAGAGTTAAGCAGTGGAGTATTGCAGGTGACTTTACCTCAGCTCTCTTGCTTCATAATATGGGCTCCCTTAATTGAGTCACATCCTCCTGTTTATAAATGGAGTGTCTAAATACCCCGCAGAGCTGTGAAATGTCACTCAGCTGCCACAGACAAGAAAATGCATAGACCTCAGTCCCAGCGGTGAGTCAACCTCTCCTTCTATTTAGGGCCAGTCCAACTGTCAGCCAAGAAATACAGGAATAAAGCAAAATTCCTTTTGGAAAAAAAAAAATACAGATCCCTCCCTATTGATGTTCTTGTGAGAAAAAAATTTATAGGCAATATAACACTTTCAGAAAGAGATTCCTAACTCCCTTGCGGTTATTAATCTAACTTCCGTAAGTGATTGGCTGGAAATTCCCGAAGGATAAAGGAATGAGAGGCACAGCAAATGTTAACATAAATCTGCAAAGGACTTTTTGAAAATGAAGGATGAGCAGCAAAGAAAATGAACTGCATTAGCGTAGGTATGGGAATTAAGGAACCAGGACGCTGACAAGAGGTCCCATTTGGAAAGGGCCAATCCCCTTTAAGATCTTGTGCCAGGGTTGCTACATTTTTTAAAAAAAATCGGTAAATTATGCAATATTTTCTGTGTCTCCGCTCCCACCATTACTGCCGGTTAGACCCTTGCTCACCCATTTGCCAGCAGCGAAGGGGAATCCTGTGGCTGACGATGGTGGTGGGTGTGTGAGGCCCACGTCAACAGCAACAGAAGGTGGAGCCGGCTCTTTCCGCTGCTGAGCCATGAGTGCGGTCCCTGCTTCATGCCAAACCTTGATCAGCTGACCCCCACCTGCCCACTCCCCACCCTGCTTCCATTTCCAGCCAGCCCTAGCTGCTTGTCCTGGTGGCCTGTTACATGTCACCTCTGCGGTCTGCCCATTGGTCCTTCAACACATTTCTCCTCTCCCTGCTGTGCCAGTCCCCACCCCACCCAAAAGTGTATCTGCCCTTTCACATCCATTCCAGCACCAGCCTGAAAACCAGCCCCTGGCTGGATCATTCAGCTCACCTGCAGCCTGTCTGATAGGCTTCTTCCTTTCCCCCACTGCCTCTGACTGGGCTGGCACCCAGGGAAAAGCTCGAGCCCTCTGGCCCAGGACACTGGCCAGGAGGAGCCAATCCCTACTTCTGCCAAAGCTACACACAGTGCGGGAAGGGACCTTCAGAGGTCATTTAGTCCAGTTCCCTGCCCTCTGGTCAGGAGCTACCACAAACCCTGACAGATTTTATTTTTCATCTATTTGCCCCAGGTCCCTAAATGGACCCCAGAAGGATAGAACTCCCAACTCTGGGTTTAGAAGGCCAATACGCAAACCACGGAGCTATCCTTCCCGCAAAAAGAACAGCCCTTGCCCCAGGACCCTAAATGGTCCCCATGAAGATTAAGCTCACTACCCTGTGCTTAAAAGACTATCATTGAACCCCCCTAAGCCACCCCTGCTTTCATGGAGTCTGACCCTGCACTGCGGACAGTCCTAGGCAAGGTTCTTCAAGTGTCAACATCGATGCTGCACTTTTCGGTGTGTGCCTTCAGCATGTCCTTCTATTGCTTCCTCCAGCCCCCAAAACTCCTCCGGCCTTTCTCCAACTCGGACAACAGAATCTGCCCTGGCAGGTTCTGATCAGACATCTGAACCATGCGACCAGTCCCATGAAGTTATTGGTGCATGATAACAGGCTCAAGAACACCAGCGTCAGGAAAGAGTCGAACAACACCATCATCCTCCCAAGAGAAGTTTCGTGTTCTCCTGAAGCAGTGATGATGATATGGTTCAAGTGCTTTCAGATGATGCTTGTGTGTTCTCCAGGTTTCACATGCGTGCAGTAGCATTGGAATAACCACTGTGTGGTATGCAAGGAGCTTTATCTTGGCATCAGCATTCTGGTTTTTGAAAACTCATCTCAGACAGGCGACAGGAGAGCTTCCACAACTCGGACGAGGCTGGAGTTCTGCGTCAATGTCAACCTTAGAGGAAGATGACTTCCAAGGCTTGGGAAACGCTCCACAATTTGAAGCAGTTCTCCATTAATTTCAATAGATGGTGCACAAGAATGTCCCTTAAAGTGAGGATTGGTGGAGCGTCTTGGTCTTTTTGATGTTCAGTATGAGGCCGAGATTCTTGTCCGCTTTTTGGTGAAGGTGCTTGAGATGGTCTGAATGGATCTGGGAGAATGAGCAGCAACCATGCAGTCATCCACATATTGGAGATCCTGCATGGTGCCCCTGGGGGTCTTGCTTTTAATTCTCAGTCTCATGAGACTGAAAAGCTTCCCCTTCATTCACCAGACAATCCTCACACCATCTGGAAGATTGCTACCAATGAGGTGAAGGGTCATGGCCGTGAAGATGCAGAAAAGTGATGGGGCAATGACGCAGCCTTGCTTGACTCCCCCGTTTAACCTCAAATGAGTCCCTTTGGAATCCATTATCACTCAATACTTTGGTAAATATGGTCGGTTTTCTCATATGGTTGCTTATGTTTAATAAATTGCAATTCAAAACCTCCATTCCTGGCTCAGTATTTTCATAACTGAATCCATGTATGATATCAAATGACCCAGGTCATCAGCAAAGAGGATTGAACTTCATGCATTAGATAAATGGACGGTAAGATGGATAGAAAGCTGGCTAGAAGGTCGGGCACAGCAGGTAGTGGTCAACGGCTCGATGTCGGGATGGCGGTCGGTTTCTAGTGGAGTGCCCCAAGGTTCCGTTCTGGGTCCTGTTCTGTTCGACATATTTATCAGTGACCTGGATGAGGGGTTGGATTGCGTCCTCAGCAAGTTTGCGGATGACACTAAGCTAGGGGGAGAGGTAGATGCGCTGGAGGGTAGGGACAGGGTCCAGAGTGACTTAGACAAATTGGAAGACTGGGCTGCAAGAAATCTGATGAGGTTCAATAAGGGCAAGTGCGGAGTCCTGCACTTGGGCCAGAAGAATCCCAAGTATTGTTACAGGCTGGGGTCCGACTGGCTCAGTAGCAGTTTTGCAGAAAAGGATCTGGGAGTTGTACTTGACGAGAAGCTGGACATGAGCCAACAGGGTGCCGTTGTAGCCAAGAAAGCTAATGGCATATTAGGTTGCATCAAGAGGAGCGCTGCCAGTAGATGCAGAGGAGTGATTGTTCCTTTTTATTCAGCTTTGGTGAGGCCGCATCTGGAGTACTGTGTCCAGTTCTGGGCCCCCAATTATAGGAAGCATGTGGACACACTGGAGAGGGTCCAGCGGAGGGCAACCAAAACAATTAGGGGGCTGGAGCATATGACCTATGAAAAAAGATTGAGGGAATTTGGGTTGTTTAGTCTGCAGAAGAGAAGAGTGAGGGGGGACTTGATAACAGCCTGCAACTTACTGAAGGGAGGCTGCAAAGAGGCTGGAGGGAGGCTGTTCACAGTGGTCACGGATGGCAGAACACGGAACAATGGTCTCAAGTTGCGGTTGGGAAGGTCCAGGGTGAACATTAGGAAAAACTTTTTCACTTGGAGGATGATGAAGCCTTGGAATGGTCTCCCCAGGGAAGTAGTGGAGTCTCCATCCCTGGAGGTGTTTAAATCTCTGCTTGAGAAAGCCCTGGCAGGGCTGATCTGATGGGTTTGGTCCTGCCTAGGGCAGGGGGCTGGACTGGATGGCTTTTTTAGGTCTCTTCCAGCTCTATTGTTCTATGATTCTATGTATTAAGAGAAAAAACCATGACACTTCACTGCATGTTCGAAGAGCCAAGCTGCTTGTAAAGCAGACTGAACCCTTCCTCTTGGGGGTCTCCGTGCTTCTGCATTACATATCGATAAAACCCCTTTCCTTAGGTCTCCCTGCAATTAACTCCTAGGAAGCTGCAATACATGAAGACACTGTGATGCCCTGGCTGGCAGCAAGTCCTGGATTTTATTATTTTGCTTTGTTATAGGGGCTGATTAGTTTAAAATTATATTGTTGGCAAGATCAGTGACATGTCATGAAGGAAGAGGTTCAGAATTTCCAGGTCTGAAGAAGTGGGTCTGTCCCAGTATGAAATAACCTAATGAATAAGCTAATCAATTAGTTTGTTAGTCTTTAAAGTGCTACAGGACTGCTTGTTTTGGTTTGTGAAGACACAGAGTAACAAGGTTCGCTGTCGGTGATGGAATATGTGAGAGAGAGGTAAACAAAATAAGTATTTCCTTTCTTTGAGAACCTTAGCAATAGAGAACCCCTGGGGACAAAACACCAGGAATTCAGAAAGCAGCAAGAAAACTGTAGGCCTGAGGTTATAAGCTCTGGAGCATGGGCAAGGTGCAGGCTATGGAAAATACCGTGGACGATGCATTGGCTAAAAACTGTGGGTGGGGACTTGGAACTGAGACTAGCTTTCTACGTATATCGGCTCAGAGCTGGAGAACCGCTCAACCAGAAAATGGCCAATGTGACGGAAGGGCCAGCTGAGGAGATCTGGGGATGCGATGACCATCGTGGAAGAAGGAATCAGTTACAGGTGCCTCGGAATGTGCCCGACAGCACCCCGCCTCCCGCCGTCCCTCCTTCTGGCTCACATTGGGTTTGGGCCCAAGGCTGTGGCCCAGTCCCAGACCCCCATAGCTTCTGCGCCCTCAAGCTCACCCCGAGTCTGGACCCTGTTCTGTAGCATGGCCCTGGCCCCAACGGTGCCATTGCCCCACCAGAGCTGGGGCCTGGGGGTACCCGTCCAAGAGGCAGGCCATCAGCCTCCCACTGTGGGGCCAGGGCCAGGGTTGGACCCATTTGCTCATCCTAGGGCTGGGCCCAGCACCGCAACCCAACCACAGGCCCACCACCCCAAATCTGGGGCTGGGTCCCTGACTTTCTCTGGGGCTGGGCCTTGCCCCCTTTCCCTGGGTCTGGGGCCAGGCTCAGCCCGCACAGAATCCCCTCACGCTTGCCCCCTGGAGCTCGAGCCAGCCCCAATGGACATGGGCACCCACGGTGAGCTGCAGCTCCAGCCATCCCCCGCAGGACTGGGGCCAGGGTGCCTGCTCACTCCCAGGCTGGGCCCCACACTGCCGCCCTGCCACGGCCCCCACAGCAACACCCACTAGAGGGCTTGGGCCAGAACCATGGATAGCGGTGCTGATGGCACCCTCTGGCTCACCCCGGGGCCAGAACCCGCGCCTTAGCCTGCGCCTCTGCCCCCACCAAGGAGCACAGCCTTGCTCTGTGAAAAGGCGCCTCCCCTCCAGGAGCTAAAGATGGACCTGCAGAAGCCATCCTGGCCCAGCCCTCCTCCCTTGGGATGCTGGGGCCAGGAAATGGCCCGGACCCCCGCTGAGGAGATGCTCTGTCACCCTTATCCCTGGATGGACCCCCCGACACAAACCAAACCCGAGCCCTCCACTCACAACTCACCACCCCTGGCCTGAGGCCCCCCTCACCAAAACCTGCTGTGACATCTCCACTCCCGTCACCCACCAGAATCTGGAGACAAAGGACACAAATCACGCATTTGCAGGAGCAGAACCCTCCCCTCCTGTGCTCCTGAAGTGACGTTGCATCCCGAACTCCATGCCTGCATCAGGCTAAGAAGGTGTGCCCAAGACTAGGGACTTGACCCAGTCGGTAGCATGAGATCCGTCCCGGCCTCCAAGGCTGGACACAGGCAAATCCACAGGGGCACATTTTTATAACTAGACGCAAACAAGTTATGCATCACCCGGAGGTATCTGGTTGCCGCCCTCAGATATTACCTATGTGCCTGTCTTTATCGTACACCCAGGCTGTTAGTAACTATCTGTCATGCTACCCGTTCAGCCCCTGCCCTGATGCTGGGTTGCTCGGTCTGTTCTCTGTGGGGAGTATCTATCTATCTATCTCCATACACCGTATCTATCTATCTACCTATCTATTCCCATACACCATTTCTATCTATCCCTATACACCGTATCTATCTATCTGTCTATCTATTCCCATACACTGTATCTATCTATCTATCCATCCCCATACACTGTATCTATCTATCTATCCATCTATCCCCATACACCATATCTATCTATCTAACTATCCCTGTACACCGTACCTATCTATCTATCTATCTACCTACCTGTCCCCATACACCGTATCTATCTATCTAACTATCCCTATACACCGTACCTATCTGTCTATCTATCCCCATACACCATATCTATCTATCTATCCATCCCCATACACAGTATCTATCTATCTATCCATCTATCCCCATACACCGTATCTATCTATCTAACTATCCCTATACACCGTACCTATCTGTCTATCTATCTATCCCCATACACCATATCTATCTATCTAACTATCCCTGTACACCGTACCTATCTATCTATCTATCCATCCCCATGCACCGTGTCTCTCTATCTATCGATCTCCCTATCTATCTGAACTGGCAGTCTGTCTATTAGTGTATGAATTAATCTGCAGCTCTCTGATCCCTCCCTCTGAATTCTGCTAATTGAGCAGCTATGGCCTGGCTCCTGAGCTTGGCTTGGGGGATGTTGCGTTAAATATCTTCGGTGAGGTTCTGGTCCCATCATTCGGTAGTGCCCACCGCAGTGACAGGTGCGCCCCGACAGGCCCTTCACCCTGCCATGATGCCAGTCGTTATTTGTGGTGGGGGTGTTTTGCTGGAGTTGCTGCTCCCCAGTTCTCTTGTCTTCACTCAGCTCTGTTCCCCAACCCTCTTCTTCGCCCACTGAATCTGAGCAGAAATGCTGTTTCTTAAGGGTTGCCCTGAAATTCAACCACAAGCAATCTTCAGCTTGGCTCAGTCTGGTGTTTTTTGGTAAGACAATGTACTCTCATGACCCCTTCATGGCTCATTCTTTGCACCTCGTGCTCATGAGTTAAGCGAGGCGGTCTTTCAGCTGACTTTACCTCAGCTCTCTTGCAGCATAACACAACGGTGTCTTAATCATTTCGCGTTCTCCTGCTTATAAACGCAGGAACACCATGGTCCAATTTACTGCGCAATGGCCAGAGGGAAGAATGTGATCTTGAGTTTGCTTGTGCTGGTCCTTTTCATTAGGGGCCCTTTTGTACTTATAATTCTGTCCTACAGCCGCGTTCTCGGCACCTTCCTCAACTTGCTGTCAGCAGAGGAAAGGCGTAAATCCTTCTCCACCTGCTCCTCCCACCTCACAGTGGTGACTTTACTCTACGGAACGGCCCTTTTGAGTTACGTGAAACCCACATCCAACTCTGCACCAGACAGCGACCGACTGATTTCCCTCATGTGCACAGCTGTGACACCTGTGTTAAACCCCAACATGGACACTCTGAGGAACAAGGAGGTGAAGGGAGCCTTTAGAAATACCGTAGGAAAAGTAACCTTTTCACACAACCAGAGACATTTGAGAATGAAACTGGAGTTAATTAAAATGCAGCTGAAGAAGAAACCACTAAATTTGATGGGAAACATTGATTACCAAAAAAGTCTAAATAGAAGAGAAATTTCCATCACTCTGTTATTAGATTCTCCCTAATAGTAGCTCAGTTAAATAATTTTAGAGGACTTCATGGGTGCAAAATTTATGTATGAATCTGTTTCCTCAGCAATGAATCGTTGTTATCCACGTCCATGACAGTAGACGACGTATAACAACAAATGTATAATCAAGGTTTATAATCAGCTTTGCAACCGGGGTGCGTGCTAACAGGAGGGAGTTTGGAGAGGCTCTCCTGGAGGAGGAGAAGGAAGGAGCAAACTAAAGCACCTTGGGGTAAGTGGCTGCTTATATTTGGAGGTTTTGGGCTTGTGTGTTTGTTTGGAGTTTGGAGTTTGTTTGTTTGGAGTGCTGAGCTGAGTGTTTGTTTGTTTGTTTGAAAGGCCGTGTACTCAGGCAGGCAGGCAGTTGGAAGCTGATTAGGTTTGAATTGAAACACCGTGTGCTGATTGGCTGAGCTGTAGGCAGAGGGAGGAGCTATCAGGGAGGCCCAGCACTTAAACCCTGCTAGTAAGCAACCAGGGAGCTTTGCAACCGGGGTGCGTGCTAACAGGAGGGAGTTTGGAGAGGCTCTCCTGGAGGAGGAGAAGGAAGGAGCAAACTAAAGCACCTTGGGGTAAGTGGCTGCTTATATTTGGAGGTTTTGGGCTTGTGTGTTTGTTTGGAGTTTGGAGTTTGTTTGTTTGGAGTGCTGAGCTGAGTGTTTGTTTGTTTGTTTGAAAGGCCGTGTGCTCAGGCAGGCAGGCAGTTGGAAGCTGATTAGGTTTGAATTGAAACACCGTGTGCTGATTGGCTGAGCTGTAGGCAGAGGGAGGAGCTATCAGGGAGGCCCAGCACTTAAACCCTGCTAGTAAGCAACCAGGGAGCTTTGCAACCGGGGTGTGTGCTAACAGGAGGGAGTTTGGAGAGGCTCTCCTGGAGGAGGAGAAGGAAGGAGCAAACTAAAGCACCTTGGGGTAAGTGGCTGCTTATATTTGGAGGTTTTGGGCTTGTGTGTTTGTTTGGAGTTTGGAGTTTGTTTGTTTGGAGTGCTGAGCTGAGTGTTTGTTTGTTTGTTTGAAAGGCCGTGTACTCAGGCAGGCAGGCAGTTGGAAGCTGATTAGGTTTGAATTGAAACACCGTGTGCTGATTGGCTGAGCTGTAGGCAGAGGGAGGAGCTATCAGGGAGGCCGAGCACTTAAAACCTGCTAGTAAGCGACCAGGGAGCTTTGCGACCGGGTGCTGGCAACCAGGGTGCGTGCTAACAGGAGGGAGTTTGGAGAGGGGAGTTTAGAGGGGGAGCTTGGAGGGAGCCAGTGACTTACTTCTGTTGCCCTTAAACTAAATCCTTTATAACAACCTCTATCTGAAACATTTAATTAACCCTCATATATAACTAGAGTAGGAAATGGAGGCAGAAGCCCAGCAGCAGAGTGGGGGCTATCCTGTTTATTGTGTCGAGTGCAGTATGTATGACTACCTACCCTGTGGGCGGGTGGCGTATGTGTGCGCTCGATGCAAGGAGCTCCTGGCCCTCAGAGACCGAGTGCGTGCTTTGGAGGCCAGGGTGGCTGAACTGGAGGAGCTAAGGAAGGCGGAGGTGTTTGTGGATGAGACTTTCCGGGACATAGTAGGGCTGTCCCACCTCCAATCTGACAGTCCTGAGGCTGTTACGGAGGATGAAAGGCTCAGGGAAGGAGAGCAGTCAAGGGGAGCAGAGGGAAACCATCCCATAGTTGGGACCCTCCTTCCAGAGGGTGATGTTGTATCCTCTCGTGCCGAGGATACTTCTCCGGGGGAGGGAGCGCCAGCTGTTAGGAAGAAGCAGGTTTTAGTAGTGGGGGATTCGATCATTAGAAATATAGATAGTTGGGTTTGTGATGACCGGGAGAACCGTATGGTGACTTGCCTGCCTGGTGCGAAGGTTGCGGATCTCTCGAGGCATCTAGACAGACTTATGGGCAGTGCTGGGGAGGAGCCGGTCGTCGTGGTACATGTTGGTACCAATGACATAGGGAAGGGTAGAAGAGATGTTCTGGAGGCCAAATTTAGGTTACTAGGAAAGAGACTGAAATCCAGAACATCTTTGGTGGCATTCTCTGAAATGCTTCCAGTTCCACGCGCAGGGCCAGATAGACAGGCAGAACTTCAGAGTCTCAATGCGTGGATGAGACGATGGTGTAGGGAAGAGGGGTTTAGATTTATTAGGAACTGGGGACACTTTTGGGGTAGGGGGAGCCTATACAGGAAGGATGGGCTCCACCTAAATCAAGGTGGATCCAGACTGCTGGCATTAAACATTAAAAAGGACATAGAGCAGTTTTTAAACTAAGAGGTGGGGGAAAGCCGATTGGTGCGGGGGAGCACCTGGATCGGACGGAGACTTCTCTTACACGAGGCTCCATAGACAGGGATTCCCTAGAAGTTAGTCAGATAGGGAACGTGGGAAATAATATATGGGCAAGATCAGATGTGAAACAATCGTGCATAAAAAAATCCACCACGTCTGTGAAAGGCGGACATATAAATAGTGGTAGTTTTCTAACATGCTTTTACACTAATGCTAGGAGTCTGTCTAATAAGATGGGTGAACTGGAGTACCTCATATCAAAGGAGGAAGTTGACATAATAGGCATCTCAGAAACATGGTGGAATGAGGACAATCAGTGGGACACTATCATACCGGGATATAAATTATATCGGAAAGACAGAACAGGTCGTGCGGGTGGCGGAGTGGTACTATATGTGAAGGATAATATAGAATCAAATGAAGTAAAAATCCTAAAGGAATCAAAATGTTCCATAGAATCATTATGGATAACAATTCATTCCTCTAATATGAATATGGCATTAGGAATATATTACCGACCACCTAACCAGGACAGTGATAGTGATGCTGAAATGTTAAGGGAGATTAGAGAGGCTATCAAAATAAAAAACACAGTAATAATAGGAGATTTCAATTATCCCCATATTGATTGGGTGCATGTCACCTCAGGACGGGATTCAGAGATTAAATTTCTTGATGCCTTAAATGACTGCTTCTTGGAGCAGCTAGTACAGGAACCTACAAGGGGAGAGTCGATTCTCGATCTAGTCTTGACTGGAACGCAGGATCTGGTCCAAGAGGTAACTGTTACTGGACCGCTTGGAAATAGTGACCACAATATAATAACTTTTAATATTCCTGTGTTGGGAAGAACACCGCAGCGGTCAAACACTCTGGCATTTAATTTCAAAAAGGGGAATTACACTAAAATGAGGAAGCTAGTTAAACAGAAACTAAAAGGTAGAGTAATTAAACTAAAATCCCTGGAAGCTGCATGGAAACTGTTTAAAGACACCATACTAGAGGCCCAACTTAAATGTATACCCCAAATAAAAAAACACAGTAAGAGACCTAACAAAGAACCACCATGGCTAAACAGCCATGTTAAAAAGGCAGTGAGAGAGAAAAGGGCAGCTTTTAAAAAGTGGAAGTCAAATCCTAGTGAGGAAAATAGAAAGGAACATAAACACTCCCAAATTAACTGTCATAATGTAGTAAGAAAAGCCAAAAAAGAGTTTGAGGAACAGCTAGCCAAAAATTCAAAAAACGATAGTAAAATGTTTTTTAAATACATTAGAAGCAGGAAGCCCGCTAAAAAAGCAGTGGGGCCCTTGGATGATAAAGATATAAAAGGAGCGATCAAGGAAGACAGTGCCATTGCGGAGCGATTAAATGATTTCTTTGCTTCAGTCTTCACGGCTGAAGATGATACAGAGGTTCCTAAATCTGAGCCAGCCTTTTTAGGCGACAAATCTGAGGAACTCACTCAGATTGAAGTGACATTAGAGGAGGTTTTGGAATTAATTGATAAGCTGAATAGTAACAAGTCTCCAGGACCAGATGGCATTCACCCAAGGGTTCTGAAAGAACTCAAATGTGAAATTGCGGAGTTATTAACAGTGGTTTGTAACCTATCCTTTAAATCCACTTTGGTACCAAATGACTGGAAGACGGCCAATATAACACCAATATTTAAAAAAGGCTCTAGAGGAGATCCTGGCAATTATAGACCGATAAGTTTAACATCAGTACCAGGTAAATTAGTAGAAACACTAGTAAAGAGTAAAATTGCAAGGCACATAGAAGAGCACGAATTGTTGGGCAAAAGTCAGCATGGTTTCTGCAGAGGGAAGTCGTGTCTGTCTAATCTATTAGAATTCTTTGAAGGGGTTAATAAACATGCGGACAAGGGGCACCCAGTGGACATAATATACCTAGATTTCCAGAAAGCCTTTGACACGGTCCCACACCAAAGGCTTTTATGTAAATTAGGTGGTCATGGGATAGGAGGAAAGGTCCTTTCATGGATCGGGAATTGGTTAAAAGACAGAAAACAAAGGGTTGGAATAAATGGTAAATTTTCACAATGGAGGGGGGTAACTAGTGGTGTTCCCCAGGGCTCAGTCCTGGGACCGATCCTGTTCAACTTGTTCATCAATGATCTAGAAAATGAGGTAAGCAGTGAGGTGGCAAAGTTTGCAGATGACACCAAGTTGTTCAGGACAGTCAAAAGCAAAAGGGATTGTGAAGAACTACAAAAAGATCTCAGCAAACTGAGTGATTGGGCAGCAAAATGGCAAATGAAATTTAATGTGGGTAAGTGTAAGGTAATGCATGTTGGAAAAAATAACCCAAATTACACGTACTACATGATGGGGTCAAATTTAGCTACGACAGATCAGGAAAGGGATCTTGGAGTTATAGTGGATAGTTCTCTGAAGACATCCACGCAGTGTGCAGCGGCAGTTAGTAAGGCAAATAGGATGTTAGGAATTATTAAAAAAGGGATCGATAATAAGACAAAAGATATCATACTTCCCCTATATAAAACTATGGTACGCCCACATCTCGAGTACTGCGTGCAGATGTGGTCTCCTCACCTCAAAAAAGATATATTGGCATTAGAAAAGGTTCAGAAAAGGGCGACTAAGATGATTAGGGGCTTGGAAAGGGTCCCATATGGGGAGAGGCTAGAGAGACTGGGACTTTTCAGTTTGGAAAAGAGGCGATTGAGGGGCGATATGATAGAGGTATATAAAATCATGAATGGTGTGGAGAAAGTGAATATAGAAAAATTATTTACCTTTTCCCATAATACAAGAACTAGGGGACACCAAATGAAATTGATGGGTAGTAGGTTCAAAACTAATAAAAGGAAATTTTTCTTCACACAGCGCACAGTCAACCTGTGGAACTCCTTGCCCGAGGAGGCTGTGAAGGCCAGGACTCTATTAGGGTTTAAAAAAGAGCTTGATAAATTTTTGCAGGTCAGGTCCATAAATGGCTATTAGCCAGGGATAAAGTATGGTGCCCTAGCCTTCATAACAAGGGCAGGAGATGGATGGCAGGAGATAAATCACTTGTCTTCTGTTCTCCTCTCTGGGGCACTTGGCATTGGCCACCGTCGGCAGATGGGATGCTGGGCTTGATGGACCTTTGGTCTGACCCAGTATGGCCATTCTTATGTTCTTATGTTCTTATGTTCTTATGTTCAAGGTTCTCTCTGTCTTCATCTTTTGAAATTCCTAAGGAAAAACATGCCTCAAAATGGGAAACATTTCATAAAGGGCAAATTACCCCGTTTTCACCTGGATTTTCAGACTGGAAAGATTTCAAGCTTCTCCACAGCAAAATCCATTTGCTCTTCTCCTTTCCTGCTGCGCCAGAGGGTGCAGCGTTTTCGGTCCTGGGAGGATTTGGCTGGGACTTTTTTCTTTTGTTTTGGTTGTCTGGTGCATTTCTCAAGGCCTCCCTGTCACCTAATGCTAAATAGAATTTCTCAGCACCAATGAACAGCTTCTGCTAGATCTTTCAATGCCTCACCAGACCGGGTCACATAACCTCTTTGGGAGACGGCTCTTCACTTCCTTAACCCTTCGAATTAGTTCAGAGGTCTCTGCTGGCAGATTGCATTAGAACGTCCGGGTGCATGGCAGAGTTTCATTGATTACAAGGCACTTAGGAACTGTTTGGATTGTCTAGACTGACGTTCTGCGTAAGTAAGGCCAGAGAAGGTCATGTGGATAGTCCGGAGTCACATAGCCCCTATGTTTATTTTATATTAGATACATAAACGATAGCTGTGATAAAAGTTCCGATATTTATAAGAGGTGCAATTGATGTCTAACACCCCACCCAAAGCCCATGTCCATGGCATGAATATCTCTAACTAGATGATAAAAATAGCTCATTCCAGTCCCTTTTGGTTAAGTACAGTTTGGTTTTCCCGTGTGGCTGCTTAAGTATAATAAATTGTGATTCAAAGCCTCCAACCCTAGCTCAGGGTTTTCATGACTATATCTATGTGTGATAGCGAATGAACCTGGCACATTAAGAGCGAAACCCACGAGTCTCTACTCTACATTCAAGGACCCAAGCTGCTCCTAGAACAGTCTGAATTCTTCCCCTTCCCCCTCACTGGAGCTGCAGATGCCAGCACGGCCTGGCACGGCACGGCCCAGCTCTCTTCCCCGGAGATGCAGGCACCAGGAACCACGACATGGACCCCCCACCCCCACAGAGATGCCAGGACCAAGCAGCACAGACCTGAACCCCCCACGGATCAGCTCCACCTTCTCCCGTGTAACCACTCCGGAACCCCCCTGAGACCTCCAACCTTGTCCTACGCCCCCTACCCTGCCATCCCCATCCTCTGGCTGGGCTTCCTCCCCCTACACACAGTGAACCCTCTGCCACGAGCCCTCCACCCCTTCCCCTCACTCCGCTGCCCCCCCACTCCTGGTCTGAGATCCCCTCACCAAAACCCCGCTGTGACGTCCCCAAGCCCGTCCTCTACCGCACCCTCCCCCATACACACACAGAGCCCCATGCCCACGTTTCAAGCAAACAAGCAGGAGGAACTCAGCGGATTCCTTTCCAGTGTTTATTACTGCAAACTTCTTTTCTCCGTCATTTCCCACAACCCCCTTCATTTACATAAGCCATCAACATTGACCAAACACAGGGGAAAAAAAAACACCCTACTTGACTTCCATGCACCAGCAATGCCAGGAACATTTGCTAGGAATAACTAGAAACGGGTTATAAATAGCTTCTCACCTAGTTATTGTCGGTGCAAGAATCCTGCCCAGGCCACGTAAACCTTAAGCCTGGGACGTGCTGTTCTTCTCCCTTTCAGCTACAGCCCTTTTATTTCCACATGTTTTCAAGTATCTCTTTGGGGTAGAGCGGCAGAAGTGAAGGCAGCTAAAGAAGGTCATTGCTTTCCTCCCTCCCCACATGTGGGATTTCCAGGTTAGGTAGGCCTCTATCCCCATACCCTGTGGAACAGGCCAGCTTTCCAGGATGGGGTAGCATTATGGACCATCCTCAGGAAGTCCAAGCCACGTCACAGTCCATTGTACTCGCTAACGGGCCATCAGCCCTGCCTGGTTTTCCCATCACTGAGCTGGTAGTCCCTGAAGACTCAGCAGTGTGAAGGTATGTCCACACAGCACAGTCATTCCAGAATATTTTATTCTGGAGCTATTATCCCAAAATAAGCTGTTCCTGAATGATGTATCTACTCTAGAGGGAAGCCCCGGAATACACAAAACTTACTCCAAATTAGACTCCATTATGTGTAGACACACTATGTGGGAGTAGGGCCCCTGAAAGCAGTGCAAATACTATATGTATATGTTGAATTATTTGGGGGCAGCCCCTGTCCTACACAGTCTCTGTTCTGAAATATGTATTTTGACGTAGGTGCTGTTCCTCATACAGTGAGGTTTACCGATCTCAAAATAAGGCTGCCACTATTTCAAAATTACTTCAAAACAGCGGTTGTGTTGTGTGGAGGCTCACAAAATTATTTTGAAATAACAGCCTTTATTCTGAAATAACTTCACTGCGTAGGCCTACCCTGAGTGACGCAGGGCAAGAAAAATGGACTGCACAAACCCAGGTCAATATTCTGAACTTCAGGTATGAAAATGATCCATGTGTATGAATGGGATAATCATAGCACGTCACCGCCTTCCCCATAACACCTCACACGAGCCACCTTGCCAACTGCATGCCTGAGTCATGACATATTCATGCCCTAAACATATTTTCATAAAGCCCATGGAACCACCCCGTCAAAATCACAACTTGAGAAATTTGAGTTTGCGTAGTAATTCTCCGATAGCGCTCTTCACCTCCTTGTTTTGCAGGCTGTAGATGATGGGGTTCAGCATGGGGGTCAAGATACTGTACTGGACAGAGAACATTTCTTCCAACACGCCTGAAGAGGAGACAGACCTGGGTTTTGCGTACTGGCTAAAAGCAGCCAGGTACAACAGACCAACCACAGTCAGGTGGGAGCTGCAGGTGGAGAAGGCTTTACGCCTGCCTGCCGTAGACCATATCTTCAGGATGGTGGAGCTGATGAGAATATAGGAGACCAGAGTGAGGAGGAAGGAGGTCGCTCCAAGTATGACAGCGGAAATCAGCAGAACCATTTCATTGGTGAAGGTGTCCATGCAGGACAGCTGTAATATTTGAGGGAGCTCACAGCTGAAATGGTGGACTTGATTGGGCCCACAGAAGTGCAACTTAAGGGTGAAAACTGTGTTGAGCAGGGCATAGAAGAATCCAATGGCCCAAGCCCCACTCACCAGCTGAACACAGACCCCTTTGCTCATGATCTGCACGTAACGCAATGGCTCACAGATGGCCACGTAGCGGTCGTATGCCATGGCTGAGACAATGAAAACCTCCGTGCCTGCTGTGAGGATGAAGAAGAACATCTGGGCAATGCAGCCATGGACCGAGATAGTGCTGTGCTCTGCTAGGAAGTTTACCAGCATTTTGGGCACTGTGATGGAGCAATAGCAGATATCAGTGAAGGATAAATAGAAGAGAAAGAAATATACGGGGTTGTGAAGGTGAGAATCAGCTTTTATCACTAGCATTATCGTCATGTTTCCAACCAGAGTCGTTACATAAATAATTAAAAATACCAGGAAGAGGAACAGCTGCATCTGTGGGTCACTGGAAAACCCCAGGAGAATAAATTCAGTGATTGTGGTTTGGTTTTTCATTGGTGTTTATCCAGAACCTGGAAAAAGGGAAAAACAGAACAGATAACGTTAAAGTCACGTTGAAATGGCATGTGAATGTTGTAGGGTGAATGCAATGAAAGTCCTTGTCCAGTCTGCAAAAATGATGTTTTAATAAACTAAATTTTGAGGTGGGGAGAGAGAGAGAGGGAGAGAAAGAGAGAGAGAAGAAGAAGGGAATCCGTAAGTTTTAAATACAGGTTGAACGACTCTCATCTAGTACCCTCAGGACCTGAATTTGCTGGACCATAGGAAGTCAATATTGTCGAGCACATTACCAACTCTTCCCCTGCTTACTGGGCTTTTAAAAGACACGCAGGGGTGTGATGGGATTCAAGGGTCCCCAAGCTCTGCACCCCGGCCGCAGGCAGGAGTGGTTCTCACTCGGCAGGAGAACAGCGGGTTTATGAGCCGTCAGGACACAGCGTCGTACAGAGGAGTCAGTGCAGCCGGCAGAGACAGCCAGTCCCATCCATGTTGGGGAGAGGAGGCCCCCAGGGGCCCCCGGAGCTGGGAATTTGCCCCCTTCTTTGTCTCTCTCTCCCCCAGCCCAGACTCACTGCTTCCCACTCCCAGTTCCAATTCAAACCCCTCGGGCTCCACATCCCCCTTTGTCTGCAGCCCAGAGGTGTCACCTGGTCACCTCGGTTACCCTCAGCAGCAGCCCCCCACCCTCTGTGAGACACACACCTATCCCCCACTCCATCACAAGGGGCAAATTACAGCTAAATAACAGCACAGAACACTGAGAGCCAGGGCTGATGACTGTAAACAACATTTATGGGACTGCAGGAAACTTGGCCATCATGCTGGATTGCAGATGTTGCTGGACTAGAGAGCTCCGGGTCAGAGAGGTTGATCGACTAGGCTGGACGTCCAAAAGGACTTGGGTACCAAATGATCATTTTATACATCTAAATCCCAGAATCAGGCCCCCTGATATTTACAGGTCTGTGTGACAGACTGAAGTTGGGCTCCTTGGTCTCTTCCCTTGAAGCAGTTCCGCTCCGGCCGAAGAACGAAAGAGGAAATGAAGCTGGCACAGTGGGTCTTCTCCCTCTGGGACGAGACTCGGAAGTCATTCACTCTGCGCCAGCAGGGATCTGGCCCATTGATGCCAACAGAACAATGGACGATTTACACCGGCAGAGGACATGGTCAATGATCTCTTTGCTTATCCTTGACTGCCTGCTCTTGGAGGCGATCCCTGGCGAAAATGATATTTAATATTTGTCTTGTCCAGTTTTGGGCCCCCCAGTATAAAAAGGAGGTGGATTTGCTGGAGCAGGTTCAGCGAAGGGCAGCAAAAATGATTCAGGGGCTGGAGCACAAGACCTATGAGGAGAGACTGAGGGATTTGGGCTTGTTTAGTTTACAGAAGAGAAGACTGAGGGGTGATTTAATAGCAGCCTTCAACTTCCCGAAGAAGAGCTCTAAAGAGGAGGGTGAGAAACTGTTCTCAGTGGTGTCAGATGGCAGAACAAAGAGCAATGGTCAGAAGTTGAAGACGGAAAGGTGCAGGTTACATATTAGGAAAAACTACTTCCCCAGGAGAGTGGTGAAGCACTGGGATGTGTTGCCTAGAGAGGTGGTGGATTCTCCATCTCTCGAGGTTTTTAAGTCCCGGCTGGACAAGGTCCTGGCTGGGATGACTTAGTGGGGGTTGATCCTGCTTGAAGAAGGGGCTGGACTAGATGACCTCTTGAGGCCCTTTCCGGCCCTGGGAGTCTGTGATTCTGTGTCTTTAAGAATTCACCCTTACAGAAGTTGCTAGGATATTTTAAGAATTAATGTGCCCAGAAACATACCCTATTCAGAGTGACATTAGAGGCGGATAGAAAACTGGGGAGAGTTTTGTTCCTAAGTCACTTAAGCGCCTGTGAAAATCTGACTCTGGGACTTTGAGTCACTCTTTTGTGCATCTGAATGTCTGGTGGAACCTACACCAGAGGTTCTGTCCTGCAGGGTTACCAGGGCTGGACTTTCAAAAGAGAGAGCTTCTCTGAGGAGCATGCCTGTACTTATCTACCAAGTCCCTTTGAATGAATGTGCTATACGCAGTGTAACAGTCATACAGCGGGAGCTGGTAGATACTGGTACAGATACACTCCCTCGCAGGGGTGTCCTCTGTTTTGAAAGTTCAGACATGGTAACCCTACTGTCCTATCTTCATGAAACCCAGTGGCTCTTCAGCCCGCTTTATCAAGAGAAATGAGAACGACGCTATTGTTCTCTCCAATGTCCAATCTTTCTTTGTCCCCTTATGAACCTGGAGAGAAACTGAATATTTTCTTATCCACTCATGAGGCAAATATCTAGGCAAAGAGAAGGACCTTGTACAACAGCCTGAGTGTTAAGAAAGGCAGCTTCTGTTCCAAAGGAGGGTAGCCAAGAAGAGAGAGGGGACCAGCCAAGCCTCTCATTTATCTCTACTAGTCCAGTGCGGTTTAAAATATTCATAAATGATGCAGGAAAAAGAAATGAACAGAAGTGGCAAAGCTGAGCGATGGTACAACATTACTCAGGGTAATTCCTTTTAAAGCAAACGACAAAGAGTTAGTAGGGGGATCTCCAAAACCTGACTGATGGGGCAGGAAAATGAAGCTGAATGTGGAAACATGCAAAGAAAACCACATCGAACAACTTGCACACAAAACAATGGACTATATACAAGCTGCTAACACCCGAGAAAAAGACCTTGGAGGCACTGTTCTCTGAGAACATCCGCTTACCATACAGCAGCCATCAAGAGAGCTCACAGAGCATCGGGCACCTTTAGGGAAGGGATAGATAAGTCGACAGACATGTCACAATGCCTCTGTATAAATCCACAATATACCCACATCTCAAATACTATGTTCAGCTCTTGTCACACCATCTAAAATAAATCAATCTCTCTGTCTCGCTCGCTCTCTATTAGAATTTGGAAAAGTCCAGAAAAGGTCTTGAGGTCTCTTCCAGCCTTCATGAGTCCATGAAGGACAACAAAAATGATTATGGGTTGAGAATGGCTTCCTTATGGGGAGAAATTGAGAAGACGGCACTGTTCAGAGGCAAAGTGTTTCTTCAGGCAACACATAGATCCATCTGCAGGTCTCAAACCCCAGGGATGCCGTCGACGGCAAAAGGAGAACTGGGTTAAAAAAGGAATGGGAAGAGTTAATGGAGGATCGGCAGCCATTCGTCCAGATGGGCGGGGACACAGCTCCATTCCCTAAACCTCTGACTGCAGGATGGTGGAAGTGGCTGGTCTGGGATGGATCACTGAGCGAATTGCTCTGTTCTGCTCACTCCTTCTAAAGCAGCTGACATGGCCAAGGGCGGAAGATGGGATTCTGGGCTAGATGGATCTGACCCTGTATGGCCGGTCTGATGTTCTGAATGAAGTCAAGAGTCTTCTTCAAAAAACGACTTGCCTCATTCTCCCCATGCCTGTAAAACACACGCACGCACGCGCACGCACACACACACACTCCAAAGAAATTATGGTTAATATGCATCAAATGAACCCACTTGTCTCAGTGCCACCTTAGGCTGAGGTCCCATCTTCAGCCCTTAGGGTGCAGCTGACTGTCCCAGCCCTGCAGTTCTACCTGTCTCTGTCCAACAGTGTTAGAGAGGAAAGACGGGAGAGGTAGTTGTGATGTACGGCTCCAGAAATCCAGAATAACAACTCTGTAGTTCTGCCTCCAGTTCTGGGTCCCCCAGTATGGAAAGGGTGCGGATGCATTGGAAAGGGTCCAGCCGAGGGCAATGAAAATGATTAAGGGCTTACAGCACATGTCCTATGAGGAGAGGCTGAGGGATTCGGGCTGATTTAGTTTGCAGAAGAGAAGGGTGAGGGGTGATTTGACAGCAGCCTTCAACTTCCTGAAGGGGAGCTCTAAAGAGGCTGGAGAGAGGCTGTTCTCAGGGGTGACAGATGGCAGAACAAGGAGCAATGGTCTGAAGTTGCAGAAGGAAAAGTGTCAGTTGTATATTAGGAAAAACTACTTCACCAGGAGAGTGGTGGAGCACTGGGATCTGTTAATGAAAGAGGTGGTGGAATCTCCATCTCTGGAGGTCTTCGTGTCATGGGATGAGAAAGTCCTGGCTGGGATGATTTAGTTGGAGCTGGTCCTGCTTTAGGCAGGGGACTGGACTTGATGACTTCCTGAGGTCCCACCTAGCCCTGGGATTCTATGAGCTCTTTTCACTCGCCAATAGATGCTGACCCAATAAGAGAGTGCACCTCTCACATCTTGTCTCTGCACGCATGCATGGCTGCTTACAGGCAGGAGAAAATGGGGCACCCAGGAAGACCCATCCTTAGACACCAGGAGACGGACTCTGGCCCTGGGCAATGGAAGGGATAAAATCAGATTGAAAGGGAAGGAAAAATATCAGGCAACTCACCTTCCTTTTAAACGTGGCTCATGAAGCAGAAAGATCATTCTGACCTGTGTGTTCCTCTGTCTCTTCTTACTCTGCTCACCTACCTACTTATCAATTTGCCTGGTTAATCTCTAACCACTGTGCCATGCAGCCTCTCCAGGCATCAATCCCTCTTTGCTCTGGAAAGAGAGGTGGGTTGGGGTAGACAGTGTGGCTGGGTACCCCGGCGGCTTGCCAGGGTCCCACACCTCTCCCTTCCGTCGGACGGTTTAGACTGCACCCGTCTCTGCCCGTCTGGGCCAGCTGACCAGTCCTGTCCCCCTGTGCCTCGCTCAGGGCTTCTGTCTCACTTGGGGAGGGGAGCCCAGGCAATCTCCGGTTCAGCTACTCCCTCTCCCCGCCTGCCACCTCGCTGCTTCTTGGGTTGTTCCTTCTCCTTGTCTGTCTTCTCACCGCCTCCCGCACTTCCCTGCCTCCTCCACCTCCTCTCTGCTTCTCTCCCCCGCCCTTGGCCGCGACGGCTTTTTAAGCTCTGCCAGCCCTCCCGTAGTGAGGTCAGTGGACACCCTGCTGCCGCACCCAATTGCCTCCACCCGGGAGCATAACTACCTCTTTCTGTTCTCCCCCTAGCCCAGGCTGCGTCCTGAGCTGCCTTTCACCCTTCCACCTGGGTTCTGCTGGTCTGACCCTGTTACGGCACAAGAGACAGATACGGTGCATGAGGATAGACAGATAAATTTTAAAGCCGTTAGATATCGTATGTCTGATCTCCTGCATCACACAGGCTGGACAATTCCACTTATCAAAGCCCAGTCCTAGTAGTTGAACCAGATCTTACCTCTTAGGAAAATCAGACTCTGTCCTCACTACACAGCCCATCTCCTGTGAGAGATCTGCTTCCCACGGGGTGCTGGGCACCACCTGTATGGTGGCATGCGCCTGCGGGTCTCAGGAGCTGTGACTACGTAGGGATAAGACTTTGAACGGCAGATTGCTTCCTAACTCCCCCAGGCTCCTTGGAAAGTCCCAAGCTTAGATTCTGCTGCACTCACAGAGCCAGGAGACATGGGATGTGTAACAGATCACTGGGATGTGTCACTGAAAGAGGTGGTGGAATCTCCATTCCTAGAGGTCTTCATGTCCTGGCTTGAGAAAGTCCTGGCTGGGATGATTTAGTTGAAGCTGGTCCCGCTTTAGGCAGGGGACTGGACTCGATGACCTCCTATCTATCTATCTATCTATCCCCACACACCGTACCTATCTATCTACCTATCTATCTATCCCCACACACCGTATCTGTCTATCTGTCTATCTATCCCCACACACTGTATCTATCTATCTGTCTATCTATCTATCCCCACACACCATACATATCTCTCTATCTATCTCTCTATCTATCTATCCCCACACACCGTACCTATCTATGTATCTATCTCTCTATCTATCTATGCCCATACACCGTATCTATCTACCCTCATACGCCTTACCTATCTCTCTCTCTCTCTCTCTCTCTCTCTCGCTCTCTCTCTCTATCCCCATACACCGTATCTCTCTCTCTCTCTCTCTATCTATCCCCACACACCGTATCTCTCTCTCTCTCTCTCTCTCTATCTATCTATCTAACCGTCTATCTCTCTACCTATCTATCCCCACACGCCCTAACTCACCCCCAAAAGCCATCCAGAGAATCTGGGATAACTTATTAGAACTCCAGGATCTCCCGCACCAGACCCCAGTTCCCTCTGAGAGCTGGAAGGGAACCCAGGAGCCCCAGAGCCTCTCCCTCCAACCCCAGGCCCTCGCCTTGCTCCCAAGGCTGGACACAGAACTCCGAGCTACAGACCCGTGCTCCCTTCACAGCTGCAGAGCATGAGAGCACCCTTCTGAATGGCCACACCGGGTGAGACCAAAGGTCCATCTAGGCCAGTGTCCTATCTGCCGACAGCAGCCAATGCCAAACTCCCCGAGGGAGTGTACGAAACGGGGAATCATCAGGTAATCCATCCCCCATCACTCATTCCCAGGACCTACGACTTCCTTCCTGTATTTTCAAAAGATGCTGTTTATTGGGTGTCCCAGCTTTTGTGGTGCCCCTCGGGACCGTGGGGGTGCACAGGAGAGCACACACACCCCACCATCTGCCCCCCATACACTCACTATTAGATCTGAGTATGGTGGTGGTCTGTCCCCTCCCCTTGAGCTGTGCAAGCTTCCTCGGGCCATGCTGCTCAAAGGGAAAGGGACACCAGCCCCACCTCCCCAGAAGCAATGGGGCAGTTCTAGAGGAAGAGACAGATGGGGGCAGAGGATGTGGGGGGCAGAGAAGGGCAGGGCAGAAGTGGGGAGGAGGGGGGCCATGTGGCTGGTGCCCACCCTGGGACTTCCTTCACCAGTCACCAGTGCCCAAGACAACTTAAAGGGTCTGTTCTCTCATGAACATCTTGGGCTGTGACTGTAGTAACTAAATTACAATCCACTGATGCTGTTGTTGTTGTTGTTGAAGAAGAAGAAGAAGAAGAAGAAGAAGAAGAAGAAGATGGTGCCACATGTTTGACTTATCTTTCTCTGAACCACTCGTATCCAGGATAGCGCCCCAGACCTCATTGTGGGCATGCTCTAAGGTTCCATCAAGAAGTACCTTGAAAAGGGTTAATGATTGAAGTGTTCATAGTTGCTTCACCAATTGGCATTCAGGCCGACCACTCCAGATAGGTGGCTTGTCAACCTGATCTATAGCCATCTCCTCAACTTCCTGTGGATGTGCTTATGAGCCCCAGGAATATGTAAATCTTTAATATGCTTAAAACTGCTTTGACACACTGACCCACACACAAATACAAGCCAAAGAATTTCTTCTGGAAATTGGACTGAATCATGTTTTTTACAAAGAGATCTAACCCTACCCTACACTCTCCAAGTTAAAGAGGAATCCACATCTCCCTGGTACACCATGCCAAAATGTGATGACCTTCGCTGCTAAGAAACTGCTAGGGTTGTCGGATTCCTCATTTTCTTGCACTCTTTTGAACAATCCCAGCATAAAAAAGTCAAAAGCTTTCCGGAAGATTGGAGGGTGGAGAGTTACAAAACAAACTTCCTGTTTATTCTGGTGTTATGAAGGGGCTGTAAGGCAACGTACAATAACAGACCTCACTGTTTCACACGCATAACAAATTTCTCGTGACAATTGCATTGAACAAGAAGGGACATGTATTTCCATACTGGAAAACAAAGGAATGTTTTCTTGCATCTGAGCACTACAAAATCTTCCTGTAATGTAAATATTAATTCCAAATAAGGACAAAGTACACGGACTGGAGAGTAGATCCTTCAACCCTTTCTGGGCACTCATTACATGAGCCTGGGATGCCACTTAAATTGAGGGTTACACTTAATTCTGTGAGATATATTATGGGCATTTTTTTGGTGGCAAGAGGATACAGTTCTAGCACTTCTAAGTGTAACACCAACAGACCCAGGTTGCTGGCACTGAGGATAGAACCTCTGAGCATAGGGTTTAAAGCCCTGCACTCTACCATGTGAGCTGGAGGCCAGCTAGCTCTCAGCCAAGGTTGTAGAACAGAGACTTCACTCCCCCTAGGTGAGGTCTCAGTGCCTCTGGGTACCACGTAAGTAAGCCAGGCAGCCAGGGCTGACTGACTTTCAATGGAAGTCATTCTCCTTCTGCCTTCAGCTCATTTGAAATTCCTAAGTCAAAATCCAACAGTGGCTACCGGTGCAGCACAGAGAAGTAATATCTCTTCTTTCATCTAGCTGGTATTCCCTTGCCTCTGGTCTACAAAAGTCCTCTGGGCCTATCTTTGCCATAACAACATGCTCTTCAGATGTCAAGTATCGGAGGGGTAGCCATGTTAGTCTGGTCCTGTGGCACCTTATAGACTAACAGAAATGTATGAGCATGAGCTTTCGTGGGCAAAGACCCACTTCCTCAGATGCAGGTAATGGAAATTTGCAGAGGCAGGTATGAATAGGCAGGCCAGAGCAAGGCTGGAGATTAGGAGGTTAACTCTGTCAGGGAGGGTGAGGCCTACAGATGGTTATTCACAGTAGCTGCGTCTACACGTGCACGCTACTTCGAAGTAGCGGCACTAACTTCGAAATAGAGCCCGTCGCGGCTACACGCGTCGGGCGCTATTTCGAAGTTAACTTCGACATTAGGCGGTGAGACGTCGAAGTCGCTAACCTCATGAGGGGATCGGAATAGCGCCCTACTTCGACGTTCAACGTCGAAGTAGGGACCGTGTAGACGATCCGCGTCCCGCAACGTCGAAATAGTGGGGTCCTCCATGGCAGCCATCAGCTGGGGGGTTGAGAGACGCTGTCTCTCCAGCCCGTGCGGGGCTCTATGGTCACCGTGTGCAGCAGCCCTTAGCCCAGGGCTTCTGGCTGCTGCTGCTGCAGCGGGGGATTCATGCTGCATGCACAGGGTCTGCAACTCGTTGTCGGCTCTGTGTATCTTGTGCTGTTTAGTGCAAGTGTGTCTGGGAGGGGCCCTTTAAGGGAGCGGCTGGCTGTTGAGTCCTCCCTGTGACCCTGTCTGCAGCTGTGCCTGGCACCCTTATTTCAATGTGTGCTACTGTGGCGTTTAGACGTTCCCTCGCTGCGCCTATTTCGATGTGGTGCTGCGCAACGTTGATGTTGAACATCGACGTTGCCAGCCCTGGAGGACGTGTAGACGTTATTCATCGAAATAACCTATTTCGATGTCGCCACATCGAAATAGGCTACTTCGAAGTAGGCTTCACGTGTAGACGTAGCCAGTGACCCATAAGTCATGGCCAGGGACTTTGCTTCCCAGGATGGAATCTCCTCATCTTTTACAGTCTGGTAAAGTTATTCTGTAGCCCAATCTCTTCCACATGGAGGGCTTTGTTCCAGATCTCATGTGCTTTGTCCTGGACTTAGTGATCCACACATTCCCAGAGGAGAGCGGGTGTTGTAAGGTTTCAAGGAGGAACAGACATACTTTGAGGTACCAAACCCTTGAGCCCTGAGCGCAGCCCAGTTCATTTTACAATGTTTGACCTCCCGCGGAGTGTATTTCGCATGGCTTCCTTCATGTCTTTGTTCCTCAGACCATAGATGAAAGGGTTCAGCAGAGGCGTGACCACAGTGTTGAGGATGTTGACTGTCTTGGTCAGTTCCAATGAATGGCGTGCAGACGGCTTGACAAAGAGTAAGATGGTGGAGCCATACCAGAGGAGCACAACAGCGAGATGGGAAGAGCAAGTGGAAAAGGCCCTTTGCCGGCCTGTGGCCGACGGGATTCTCAGGATTGTGGAGATGATATAGAGGTAGGACAGGAGGGTTATCACACATGAGCCCAGGATGACAATGACTGAGATGATCAAACCCAACAACTCAATGAGGGATATGTCTGTGCAAGACAGGACAATCAAGGAATCTATCTCACAGGTGAAGTGATCGATAACATTTGGTCCACAGAAAGACAATCCAGGTATTAGAGAGGCCAGCAGAGCAATAACCAGGAAACCAGACACCCAAGAGCCGAGAGCCAGCCCAGCTGACAAGGAGCTGTTCATAATGGTGCTGTAGCGCAATGGGTAACAGATGGCCAGATAGCGATCGTAGGCCATGACAGACAGGAGGAAATATTCTGTGCTGGCCAAGGAGAACATGAAGTACATCTGCAGGAGGCAGCCAGTGAAGGAGATGGTTTTGCTCACTCCCAGGAAGACGGCAAGGGCTTTAGGAACAGAGGCGGAGGTGTACCAGACCTCCAGGAAGGAGAGATTGGAGAGGAAGAAGTACATGGGGGTGTGGAGGCGGCGGTGCATCACCACTAGCATTGTAATGGCCACGTTTCCCGGGACAGTCAGAATGTACATCAACAGGAAGAGCACAAAAAGGGAGATCTGCAAATGCAGGCTTCCTGGGAACCCCAGGAGGATGAACTCCGTCACGACCGTTTGGTTCTCCTGCTCCATTCAGTCAGCATGACCTGCAAAAACCGATGAAACAAGGACAGTGAGATACACAGGGGCCTCAGCCAGATAGCGATGTCAGGGGATGAGTGCTGGTCAGTGAATGCACCCATGGACTGGGTCAGGGTTGCACAGAGGGTCAAGGACAACAGAACTGAGCCTAGGACCTGGGAATCCTGACATCCAATTTCTACATCTAGACCCTGGACCTCACTGCCTGTGGAGGGCTAAGAGTGGAACCCAGGAGTCCTAGACTCAGATTCTTAAAGGAACCTGATGGACTTTGGTGCCCAGCGTCCATTTTATTTTATTTTATTTTATTTTATTTTTGGTAGGTGCTGGACAGCGACTTTCCTTAAGCTCCTTTCAAACCCCAGCCCTGCTTTGCAGTGACATACTCTGCTGACCTGTGCAAAAGCCCCTCCCAGGGCTGAGAATGGGACCTAAGAGCCCCAGCTTCCAGTGCCCCTACTCTGAACCCAGGGCCTGAAGCAGACGAGGAGTAGGGGACAAATTAGGTTGCCAGATCCCGTGTCTGGAGCAGAAGGTGGCTGTTCCATTCGGAAGACAACAGACTGGGTTTTGTCCTACACCAATGAAGAGTAAGGAAGGTTAGTGTTGTGGACATTGGAATGAGCATCTTGGCAAAACCTTTCAGTGGCTAAGATGCACATCTGCACTTCAACATCTTCCCAGCCCCTTCTGCAGCCTAACAGTCGGAAGAGCAGCCCACACCCCACCTGGGCCGCAGCATTGGAGTCATGCAATACCAGTCACCTCTGCCTCGAACAATCTCCAGGGGTTGGTGTGATGGAGTGGGGGGAGTGCATGTGTGAGTCAGGCTGGATGTCTGAGGCAAGCAGAGCAGTTCCCGGTGGCTAAGGATGACCCTGGGGCTACAACTGGCAGGTAACACCTCTGCCTGAACAAAGAGGAGGGAGGAGCCGAGCTGGGTTTTGAATCGGGGAGGGCGGCAGTGAGGAAGCTGGGGAAAGAGAGAGCTGGAAGGCAGCCAGCCTGAGGAGGGGGAAGCTACACCCCAGAGGGGCACCCCTCGGGGTCTTCTCCCCAGGACGGGTTGGAAGGACTGTCTCTGACTGCTGTACTGTCGCTTCTGTGAGAAACTGGGCATCTGTTGCCTAATAAACCTCCTGTTGTACCTGCTGAGTGAGTGTCACTCCTGCCAGCGGACGGGGTGCAGTGCAGGGGGACCCCTGAACCCCATCACAGTTGGGTCTCTAAGGAGTCTCTTGGGCCCTGCTATGGGGCTTATTCCACCCCGGAACTGGTGGTAACCATGAAGGCAGCCGAGAGCTCCAGACTCCTGCACCTCTCAGTCGGGGCATTCCCTGTAGGAATTGAGAAATGCCTTGTAAAGGATTGATCCCTGACCTTCCAGTAAATCCTGCACCGATTGTTCTGGGGGCTCCCACTGCAAACACAAAGCGTTTAATCCTGATCTGGAACCATTGCTAGAGGTGTCTGTAGACGTGTTTCTGACCCCTGGCAACAGATCCTACTTTTGTCTTTAACAAGCTTAAGAACGACTTCCTTTCCCCCGTAATTTTACCGACTACTTTCAGGATTTGGTGTGATCCTCGTTTTTCTGTTTCTAAGGCCCGGCATAGTCATCCTTCTGCAAAATGAGAACATGAGAACAGTCAAAGCGTCCTGTCTTCCGACAGGATCTAATGCCAGGGGAACGAACAGCACAGGCAGTTAGGAAATGATCTATCCATTCCCAGCGTCTGCCAAACAGAGGGTGAGGACACGGACCCTGCCTAGCCTGGCTAACAGCTGTTCAGGGACCGATTCTCCATGAATTGATTGAGTTCTTTTTTAAACTCTCTTCCAGTCTCTACGCTCTGCTGTGGCTTTTATGCATTTACTTCTGTTTTTATCAATTAAATGTTCACACTCAGGGTCAGACATTGGGTGTGGTTCAGCCAGTAATTGTCCAATCCCAGTAGATGTTAAGATACAAAATGTTTAAGGGCTAGAACCAACACACGGTGAACAGCACATGTCAAAGGGAACATAGCCAGGCCCCTGAAACCCAACTCTCACACGGTCTCGGGCATCATTTGCCGTATGTTGGCTTCCTCTCCATTTAGATTATTAACGTCAATATTTTGTCATCCTCTCGGTGAAAAGGGAGATCAAATTTTATCTTCGTTTGACAGACAAATGTAACCTTCCCAAGTCGGTTTCTAAAGGCTGGTATATGGTGATACATATCTCATGGAGCAGGAATGGATCTGCTGAGGTCACCAAGTCCAGGACCCTGCCCTGCTGACAAGGCAGGGCAAACCATCCCCCCCAAATATATATATATATATATATATATATATTTTAAATGTATTTATCTGAGACACCTGAATGGCCTCCTCAGGGCCTGAGCACACAACCCTGGCTTTAAGAGGTCAATACTTCAAATCACTGATCTAACCCTCACAGGTAGAAAGCAACTTTCAAGCGATCCCTAATATGAAATGTAACATGGTTTTCTTCAGTTTAATGAGTCCCCCTGCAACGTCCGCTGTCTTCAGGATGTTGTCACGAGTCACTGGTGCAAATGCACCAAACACGTCTGTGGGTGCTGCCCTCACTGGAGGAGAGCTGAGCAAGCTCTTTCTCTGTCTGCGTTGCATCACTTTCCCCTCTAAGTCAGCAAGCGTGACTCGGAGTAAACAGGGGGGAAGATTATTTGTGTCCCCGCACAGTTTGCAAAGCCACAAATGTTCTGCATCACAGCAAGAGAGGGAAACTGACTCGACACTGGCTGGGAAACACAAGTGAAATTGTCTAACCTGGTTTTCTCTTGGATGGTGACCCCCCCCCACTGAAATACAAAGAAACGTTAGGGAATTTGGAATTCAAATCCATTGAGCTTGCATGGGTTTGGTGCATCTCGCCCCTTCAAAATCCCTTCAAAATCCAGGTCCACACAACCCCATCAGAATCATACAAAGTAAATCAGATGGAAACCTTTTCTGTCTGAACCAGGAATCTAAACTGCTGGTCATGTGAGTGCTGGGAATGCCCACCCCACCGCCATGTCCTGATTGCACTGAGAGAGGCGTTAACTCCCATGTGCGCTGGGTGGATTTACTCACCGTGCAGATGACATGTCTGTGGGTGCATCCCGAATTGGAAAGATAATGGTTATCGCATCAAGTGTAACACCAAAGTGGTCTGCTAGGCCTGGAGAGAAAAGCCAACAGTTTGTACTCGTGGAAACCAGACAGGAACGCTGCTTCTCCAGCACCCACTTTTCCAACATTGCCAAAGCATTCAAGCCCTCAAGCTGTCAGACACCAGCCGTCCAACCAGCCTCACTAAACGCTTAGTACTTGCTCATAAATGAAAAGGACCTAAAACTAATCTGTGACTGTTGTCTTCTCAGCCACTGGCTCCTATTTATCTCTCTTTCTCTGATGTACTCCTCTCCTCATTAGAGCCGTCAGCCCAGGAGGGATTCTTTCCTCCCCTCAGGACTCACCTGGAGAGATGCTTCTCAGAGAAGTTCACAGCTTTTCTTGGATGGACAGAGCGAATTGCCTGAGGGACCATTAACCCAACAACTCAAGAGCCAGTCCCCAGAGAAGCTGGCTGAAATTCCCGCTTACCGGCCTGGGTTTTGTAAACTCACACACCTGCCTTCCTGGATTCCATCTGTAATAAATTCTGAGCAACTCCTACACACTGTTACCACATGTCAAACCCCCATCCACTGTCCTGGATCTAGGCCTGATCAGACCAGGCTGAATACCAGGTGCAGTGGGACAGAGTCTTTTGCCCGCTGAGCAAAGACAATAACACTGAACTCTTATGCTGAGTTGCATGTGGTAATGCCGCCCCAGATGTTTATGAAAATATGTTTTGAATATGAATATGCAGAACTTGAATATCATAATGGAAATTGGGGCAGGTAACCTGCCATTAGAAAGCCTTTAATCCCCTGAACATGAATATTCTGTGTCCATCTATCAGTCTTGTGAGGTTAGAAATATACAGCATAAGCACATTTATACATCTAGATGTGCAAGGGAAAGCCATTCGCACCACTCAAGGAACTCAAGAGCCCACTACTCAGGACAACGATCTGCGAATAGTTTCATTTTTCCTGCTAACCTAGCCTGTGGGTGTTCCTGCCAAGACATGTAGCCAGGCCGTGTGATGCTGGAACCTATTTTAAATGTGATACTTTGCCATGAAGGTGGGAGGATGGGTTGAAGATGAAGACAAAAGATTTATCCCTGGACAGACTCTCTTTATAGATACGAAACCAAACAAGAGGAGAGTTGGCAGTTGAGAGACACCAAGACGGTATCTCCTTACCACCATGATAACTTCAGGGAACAGCTGAGACTGAAGTGTTAGCCTACACTGTTCCTAAACCTTGGTGCCTGTCTAGCATTTGAGAAAAAATCATTACAACTACTGCTCGGACAGGCATTGCATTTAAGGGGGTTCTTAGAGCACTAAGCTTAGCTGGTGTGTTTTGTTTTATTTTGCTAACTTTGATCTCTCTATTCTCACTTGTAACCACTTCAGTCTGATTTTTTATTCTTAACAACATCACCTTTGTTTATTAATAAATCCAGTGCAAGGAATTGGTATCTGGGAGGACAACAGCTGTGCATCTCGGTCTTTCATTAATAAAGGGGGTGGAGAACTCATGTGTTTGCTCTGCATTAAACTTTTACGCAGAGCAAGATGGAGATACCTGTGGTTTTGACCCTGTTGGGACTGTGGATTTGGGTACAGTTTGAAGTCGCTTTGACTGGGCCTTCCCAGGAATGAGCTGCTTTCAATGTCTGTGTTTCCTTGTGGGCTCAGACCCCAACACTGTGTCATTGCTGGGGGGACCACAGCTGCTGGCTCAGTGGGACAGCATGGTGGGGTGCCCCAGAGAGGCAGTACATGGGCTCAGCCATATGATCACCCCGTCAGGTGACAGTCTGTAGGGTGCAAATGCAGGTGGGGAGGAATCCCTCCTTGCACCCTGGGAAATGGAGTTTAGCTCCGCTCCCTTACCTGCCCAGAAGACAATGGGGTGGGGGGAACTACCAGTATAAAAGCCCCAACCCTGAGCTCAGTAGGTGCTCAGTCTCCAGGGAGGCCAGATGGTAGCTCTGAGTTCTTGGGCTGGGAGGAGGCACGTTTGCTCCAGGAGGCTGAGGTCTGGCCTGGGCCACTGGGACCACTGCTAGATGACCCCGAGGGGGTGCTCCCCATTGTGGCTAAGGCACTTTGGCCCCAAGAACCTGGAGGAGCCCAACTAGTCTTTGACCATGGGCCTGAGGATTGGTCTGGATCACCAGGACCCCAGCTAGATGACCCTGAGGAGGACCTCTCCATTGTGGCCGAGGTACTGCAGCCTCCAGAACCCAGAGGAGCCCAACCAGTCTTTGACCATGAGGCTGGGGATTGGCCTGGGCTACCGGGATCCCTGCCGGGAGATCTGGAGAAGCAACTACTTGCCGTGGTGCCTTACCCAACCTAGAGAAGCCGACCAGCATTACACCAGGTAGGAGAGGGGGAGAGATGGAGGTGGCCTGGGGTAACAGGGTCAGCATGGTTCGGTATGGAGCCCTTGGTGGCAGACCACTGCTGCAGTAGGGCCCTGGGCTGAGATGCAGTGAAGTGGGCAGGTCTGTGTCCTCCCCTGACCTCTAACCTGTGGGTGGCAGTCTCCCCCCTCAAGGCAGATCAGACGGGGGATGTGAGCCTTTGTCAGAGTCTAATGGGGAGACATTAGCACCCAGAGCAGAGAAACTGCCTTTGGAAGCTGCAAGCCACTCCCAGTCTCTCTTTAATCCTTGCTGAATGGAGTCAACTTTGCATATAAATTGCAGCTCAGAGATTTCTCTCTCCATTTGATTTTTAAAATTTTATCCCCCTGTCTGATCTGACTTGTTTTTTCCTCTTTTGATAAGTGCTGTTGATACTGGGCCATTTCCACCTTGCTGAATAGACCTTGTCAGCTCTGGCCCTCCCTCTTACTGGGACCCCACATTTTAAATACCCCTCTGAAACTGCCCCCCACTCATGCATCTGACGAAGCAGGTCTTTGCCCATGAAAGCTTATGCTCCAAAATGTCTGTTAGTCTATAAGGTGCCACAAGACTTCTTGTTGTTCTCAAAGCCACGGACTAACACAGCTACCTCTCTAATATTGGTTTTGACAAATATCTCCATTTCTGGTTGGAAAATTAAAATGATATATTGAACAAGGTGGGGCATGGGAATTGAACCTCCCAAACAAAGGAGTTTTGTGTCTTCCCTAATCAAATGAAAACATAACATTTATTTTTAAATAACCGTCTGATTTTTTGCGGACATATTGAAAAACTGACACTCCAATGGCTCATTTCAATGTTGGTTTAGGTGAAAACGTCCCTTCGCCTTCTACAATATATTTTAGAGTCTGTCTACTGGTGCAACATTTGCTCAAGATTTCCTTGGAAACAATAAGAGCTATTGTCATGAAATTTGCTACGCTGCTTCATCCGACCCTCACTTAAAGCAAGCTTAGAGCCTGGCTGTGCCTGGACAGTGGGAGGTGCCTAGAATCCCAGGGTTTTCCAGACCATGGGAAGGGAGGGGCCCTGAGAGGAGGGCCAATACACATCAGGCTCAGCACTGGGGCAGTGAGCACAGGGACCGGCCGTTCTGCAGAGTGAGCTCTGGGGGCAGCCGCAGCAGGAACACAGAGGTCAGCTGGGGCCAGGGCTCCCCGCCCTGCCAGGAAAGGTAATTTCCAAGCTCCCCGCCCTCCCCATCCCCGGTGCCAGTGGGCCAGGGCCAGGGGAAACAGCTTTGGCTCAGATGCCAGCCCCCCCCACACACACCACCACACACACACACACCAGGGCCACAAAAAACAGTCACCTGCCCCCTTCCCCACGGCTGCTAGCCAGGGACTAGGGCTCGGGGATGATGTTGTGCCCCCCCGTCCCCCAGTGCTGCTGTGGGAGGAGGCAGAAAAAAGCCCTGGTCCCAGCTCCCCCACACTTCACCCCCTCAGCCCCAGCCTCCCCCAGGGTGTGGGAAGGTATCTCCTGCCTAGTAGCTACACCTGGGGCTGCAGAAGCTGGCCCTGACCAGTCCAGCCGTCCAGCATGTAGCCGGCCCAGCCTTGCCTTCCCCAGCAGAGCTGGCCCTCTCCAGGCCCCCTTCACTCACCCCAAACTGAGTCCCCACCATTTGCCATCAGCCCCCACTCTGTCCCAAATCACCCTCTCCCAAGCCTTGCTGACCCAACAGTTTCTCAGGATCACACGAATGCCGTAAGGACGTGTCACCTCAACCCTGAGCTTCCCAGACCAAGAGACTCCTACCCCCGAAAGGATGGACCGTGGTGACCTTCTAGTCTGATCTCCCACGGAACATGGGCAGAGAACTGCCCCAAAACACTTCCAAGAGCAGAAGTGTTAGAATCACACCAAACCGTGATTTAAACGTGTTGCTCCAATGGCTAATAACACACATGGTTGTAAAACTACACGCCTTATTTCTAGGCTGCATTTCATAGCATGCTAGACTCCTAGGGCTGCAAGGGACCTCAGGTGGTCATGGAGGCCAGCCCCCTGCCCAAAGCAGGACTATCTAAACCATCTTGCCCAGGACTTAGTCAAGCTGGGACTTAAAAACCCCTGGGGTGAAGAGTCCACCACCTCTCTGGGTAACCCCTTTTCCAGAGAAATGAATGCAGTAGTTTTTCCTAATATCCAACCTACACCCCGCAAACTTTAACTTGAGCCCATTGCTCCTGGTTCTGCCGTCCGTCACTCCTGAGAACAGCCTCTCTCCACCCTCTTTAGAGCTCCCTTCCAGAAGCTGAAGGCTGCTAGAGGTTTTCAAGTCCAGGCTTGACAAAGCCCAGGCGGGGATGATTAATTGGTCCCATCCAGCTCTGGGATTCTATGATTCTCTCCTACCCTGACTCTGTGGGCAGAGTGCTGAGATGCACTGCTCACCCTGTGGGGAATTCTGCAGCCCAGGGGACCCACAGGCTTTTTATTGATGCATTTGCCCCATAGAAAATAAACTCTGCCCCAGAAATGAGGCATTTTCCCCTTTTGCCCACTAAAGGCCAATGTTGCACTTCATAGCCAGCTGCGTGGCGGGAATCGTTCTGCGGCATACATGAATTCTCCATGTTAGCAGTGCCTCAGGGCAACGTGTATATATATATATTGCTGATACGGGCTTAATTCTGGTGTCCATTATAAATGGAAGCAAATCGTAATCACCAATACCAGTGTTACCGTTCACTGTTCAGGTCTCCGATCAGTTCTTCTTCATCTGTCAGGACCGTGTCTAATACAGAACTCTCCCATGCAGGATCCAACATTTACTGAGTTACGAAATTGTCATCTAGGATGTTTAGAAATTGCGATGATGGTTGAAGACTCAGAGCGGGGAACCTGCGGCATGTGTCATTTCGGTTGAAATCCCTCAAATGCTTGTAACTTTCCACCCCACCCCATAACATTACAGGTGGGCAGGTAAACACGTGGTCATCTGGTTCTCCAGTGTGATTTTTGGAGGTCTGTAGCAGAAGAAAATTATATTCCGTCTTTATCTGTTATGACATTTCTCCAAGAGCATTTGCGACCATTTTCTGTGAAGCTCACAGTGACCCAGAAACAGATAAATGCCCCCTTGGAGTACAAAGTCACTCCCCATTCCCCTTTGCCTGCCCAGTTGTTGATAAGTTGCTTACAACCATTGAGTTTAACATTGCATTTGTATGACTTCATCCCATTAATTTTCATCAGAGTCTTTGCTTGCAAGGATAAATGCCCCTTATTTTCCACGGCTGATGAAAAACTGTTCCAAAGTCAGATTTCCCCAGCAGAGAGACCTTAAGGGGCTGGAGAACAAGACCTAAGAGGAGAGGCCAAGGGATTTGGGCTTATTAATTGGCAGATGGGATGAGTGAGGGGTGGTTTGATAGCAGCCTTCAACTTCCTGAAGTGGGGGCTCTAAGGAGGCTGGAGAGAGGTTGTGCTCAGTGGTGACAGATGGCAAAACAAGGAGCAATGGTCTGAAGTTACAGAGGCGGAGGTATAGGATAAATACTAAGAAAAACTATTTTCCCAGGAGGGTGGTGAAGCACTGGAATGTGTTTCCGAAAGAGGTGGTGGAATCTCCATCCCCAGAGGTTTTTAAGTCTTGGCATGACAAAGCCCTGGCTGGGATGATCTAGTTGGGGTTGATCCTGCTTTAGGCAGGCGGCCGGACTCAAAGACCTCCTGAGGTCCCTTCCAGCCCAAGGATTCTTTGTCCCAGATCTCACGTTCTTCGTCTTGGGCTTGGTGATCACCACTGTCCCAGAGGGGAGCGTCTGTGGTGATATTTCACAGAGGGATATGCCCATGCTGAGGTACCAAGGCTTGATTCCCTTGATGCAGCAGTTTTGATCTTACAGGGGTTAGCTTTTCAGAAAGAAATTCATCTTCTGTGGAGCATGCTCTGCCTGGCTTCCTTCACCTCGGCCTTGCTCAGAACACCGATGAAAGGACTCAGCGGAGGCGTGGCCACGGTGTTGAGGATGTTGACTCTTTGGGTCCGTTCCAATGAATTGCTCACAAATCCTTTGGCACAGAGGAAAATGGTGAAGCCATACCAGAGGAGCGCTGTGGCGAGATGGGGTGAGAAAGTGGAAAAAGTCCTTTGCCAGCCTGTGGCTGACGGGATTCTCAGGACCATGGAGATGATATAGATTCAGGACAGGAGAGTTATCACGCATGAGCCCAGGGTAACAATGACTGATACTGAAAGTTGGCCACACTATGATGGATTTGTCTGTGCAAGAGAGGATCATCCAGGAATCTACCTCACAAAAGAAATTATTGATGACATAAGGGCCACAGAAAAATGACCTGGATGTTATAATGGCCAACAGAGAGACAACCAGGAAAGAGAGAACACGCCCAGGAGCCAGCCGAGCTGACGAGGAGCTGTTCACGATGGAGCTGTAATGCAATGGGTAACACACAGCAATCGTAGGCCGTGATGGACAGGAGGAGATATTCTATGCAGCCCAAGGAGAACAGGGAGTAAATCTGCAGGAGGCAGCCAGTGATGGAGATGGTTTTGCTCTTCCCCAGGAAGGCGGCTGGGGCTTTAGGAACAGAGGCAGAGGTGTACCAGATCTCCAGGAAGGAGAGATTGAAGAGGAGGAAATACCTGGGGGTGTGGAGGTGGTGGTGCGTCATTGCGTCCAGCCCCCTGCCCAAAGCAGGACCAACCCCAACTAAGTCATCCCAGCCAGGGCTTTGTTCCTGGACTTAAAAATGTTTGACGGACTCCACCACCTCTGTTGGTAACACATTCCAGTGCTTCACCACCCTCCTGGGGAAAGAGTATTTCCTAATATCCAACCTACACCTCCCCCTCTGTAACTTCAGACCATTGCTCCTTGTTCTGCCATCTGTCACCACTGAGAACAGCCTCCCTCCATCCTCATCCACATCCTTTCGATATTGTGGGGCCCAGAACTGAACGCAATACTCCAGATGTGGCCTCACCAGTGCTGAGCAGAGGGGACTAATAACTTCTCTAGGTCTGCTGGAAATACTTCTCCTAATGCACCCCAATATGCTGTTAGCCTTCTTGGCTACAAGGACACACTGTTGACTCATATCCAGCATCTCGTCCACTGTAACCCCCAAGTCCCTTTCTGCTGCACTGCTACTTAGCCGGTCGGTCCCAGCCTGTAACAGTGCTTGGACTTCTTCCGTCCCAAGTGCAGGAATTGATCTGGTCCATTTTTGAACTCTGTCCCAGTCTGTATGCCCCGCTGTGGCTTTTTAGCATTTACTTCCGTTATTATCAATTAAATGGCCCCAGTTGCTCTCAGGGTCAGACAAGGACGTGTTTCAAATAAGAATTTTGTAATGGCTGTAGAAGTTGCTATAAAATGGTTAAGGATTATAACCACGGTGTTTTAATGAACATCGCATGTGCCAGTGAACAATTTAAACGCCCTTAAAGTAAACTGTAAACGTCTCTCTGGTACCGCTAGCCTTACACTAGCTCCCTATCAGTTTGGATTATTGATGGAAATATTTTTATATCCTTCTCTGGGTGTGCAGTGAATTGAGACTTTATCATCATTCACTGCTTAAAGTATAACCTCCCAAGCCTGTCACTAAAGGATGTGTAAAGGCAATCCTGATATACAGGGTGCCACCTTTTTCCTCAGCTGAATGAATCCCTTTGCAATCTACACTGCTTGCAGGAAGCTCTCCCAGGTGTAACTGATGCAAAAATAGTTAATAATTCCATCTGTGGTGTGCTGGCAGGAGCAGAGCTGAGCTGGGCTGTCTGCGGTGTCTTTCCTTGAGTGCAAACTCCAGCTTCTCCTCTACCGTCACCAGCTACGACTTCCACTAAATGCACGAGAGGAAGTTCTCGAGTGCCCCTGAAGAGTCTGCAAAACCACAACTATTCCGCAAGACAGCCAGAAGCAGGAAATGCCCTGAAACGGATTCTGAACCGCAAGGGAAATCATTGCCAGGTTTTTGCAACGGACAGGCAGCCCACGGCAGAAGCAGAGGACTGCCGAGGGAAAGCAACGTATGGGAAATAAGGACCCAAATCCACTGAGTTTTTTCAGTGGGAGTTATGTGTCTAATGCCTCTAACTGCCATTCAAACTGCAAGCCTTTGAAAGCCATTGCAGCTGCTGGAAGGCAAATCGGACTGCACAAGTTGCACTCTATAAGGAATCTAAATGAGTAATAAGTTGAATCCTGGGAATAATAACCCCACCTCCGTGTTCTGAGCTCCTGCTCGGGTGTATTTCTGGGCCCATATACTCACCACCTAGGTAACGGCTCGGTGCACGCATCCTGAACTGGACCCATAATTGCTATCACCACACGTGTAAAACCAAAGTGTGGAGAGAAAAGCCGACGCCGGTCTTATGTGGAAAAACCAGACAGTGATACCACTTCTCTAACTCCCGCTTCTGAGTATTTCCAGCACCTCCAGGCACACAACCTGTGCTAATGAAGTCAGCCATGGACCAGCCTGAAGAAATGGTTCTCGTAACACGGTGTATGCCAATCAGTGAAAACGAACGGTCTGTCTTCTACGCTGCTTTCGACTTTCTCTCTTCTCTGGCCTAGTCTTCCCTAGCACGGTCGTCTCACATGCGCTAGTCTGGCAGAATAAGACCGTTCGATGTGGGAGCGCATATTTCCTCAGCTGAAAGACCACCAGCTGATGTTTTCTTCAGGGATAGTCACAGCCCTCCTTGGAGAACGTCGGCTGGAATTCCCGCGGGCTGGCCTGGGATTAGTAAACTCACACGCCTGCCGTCCTGGAGTTCACCAGCCCTCGGTGTGTGTCTACGTTACATGGAATATTGATCAGGTCGGGGTCGATCTTGCAGGGCTTGATTTCAGGCAGCTGGTAAGGATACACGAAATCGATCTATCTGGGGTCGTCTGTTAACCCCTGTGCTCCTCCTTCTCGCCAGGAGTGAGGGAGGTCGATGGGAGAATTTCTCCCCTCGAACTCCCTCGGTGTGGACAGCCAGGTAAGTCGATTGCAGAGAAATCAATTCTACCTATGCAATTGCTGTAGCTACAATTGTCTATCTGCAGGTGACTTTAATGCCCAGCGTAGACCTGGCTTAAGTTCTGTGCCGCTTTTACTTCTTGATGTCACATCTCCAGTCTCCACCCATCACCCTTGGATCTGGGCTTGGGAAGAATCGGCTGAAAAACAGGGTTCTTTTACCATCTAAGCAGTGGCAGACGCAATTAGGCCTTAACCTGAGCTTTAAGGCGGTAGCTCTCAAAGTACTGTCCCCATTTCACAGGTGGGGAAACTGAGGCAAGGGCAAGGCAGACTCATGCCGGAATGAAGGACAGGTGAATGACTGGAAGTGGACCAGGCTTTCTCTGCAGGAGACACAGCATCTGGACCACGTGGGCCCACTCGCACAGGATTTCCCAGGGTATTCAGGCACAGAAAGAATCTGGGCTTACTTAATTTGCAGAAGAGAAGAGTGAGGGGCGATTTGATAGCAGCCTTCGGCTTCCTGAAGGGGGGCTGTAAAGAGGACGGAGAGAGGCTGTTCTCAGTGGTGACGGATGGCAGAACAAGGAGCAATGTTCTGAAGTGACAGAGGGGGAGGTGTAGGTTGGATATTAGGAAAAACTCTTTCCCCAGGAGGGTGGTGAAGCACTGGGATGCGTTGCCTACAGAGGTGGTGGAATCTCAGTCCCTTGAGGTTTTTAAATCCCGGCTTGACAAGGTCATGGCTGGGATGATTTAGTTGGGGTTGATCCTGCTTTAGGCAGGGGGCTGCACTCGATGACCTCTGAGGTCCCTTCCAGCCCTGGGAGTCTGGTACTATGTTACAGGGGCAGACAGGCACTTTGTGGGGCTTTCCAGGACACCTGAATCGCTGAGTGCCATGTCTCCAGGCACATTGTGCAGCGTTCCTCACTCCCACTCTGTTCAAATTAAGCCCCTAATTTCCAATCTGCCAGGCAAAATGCAATGGAGCAGGCTGAGCCCTCTAGCCGAAATGGCGTTACCGGCTTCCGAGGTGCTGAGAAAGGAGCAGGAAATGATCGAAAGTGCTCATGGACAATGCCCTCAAAGCTAAAGCAGCAGTTAGAGGGTTAGTCGGCCTCTGCTATGCAGCACCGTGGTCTAAGTGGGAGCAAGACGGAGTCCCTGTTGCGCCCTTTTGCACAGCATGTTGCAAGAAAGGCTGCGTGGTGACGGGAGACAGCAAGGTGTGTGCCCAGCTGGAGGTTACTCCCTGTCAGGCCTACAGCATCCTCAGAATGTTCCAACCTCCCTGAAGAAAATTTCCTGACTCACTGAATGCTGAATCCTGCCTGGGGGAGTTTTCCCTCACACCCTGCCCTGACGGCGAAGGAAGGAGGCATAGAATCCTAGAACCCTAGGGCTGGAAGGACCTCAGGAGGTCACCCCACGAAATCGGGGACTTGAAAACCTAAGTGATCAAGGACTTATAGGCTACGTCTAAATGTGAAGCCTACATCGAAGTAGCCTATTTCGATGTGGCGACATCGAAATAGGCTATTTCGATGAATAACGTCTACACGTCCTCCAGGGCTGGCAACGTCGATGTTCAACATCAACGTTGCGCAGCACCACATCGAAATAGGCGCTGCGAGGGAACGTCTACACGCCAAAGTAGCACACATCGAAATAAGGGTGCCAGGCACAGCTGCAGACAGGGTTCACAGGGCGGACTCAACAGCAAGCCGCTCCCTTAAAGGGCCCCTCCCAGACGCACTTGCACTAAACAGCACAAGATACACAGAGCCAACAACGAGTTGCAGACCCTGTGCCTGCAGCATGAATCCCCAGCTGCAGCAGCAGCAGCCAGAAGCCCTGGGCTAAGGGCTGCTGCCCACGGTGACCATAGAGCCCCACAGGGGCTGGAGAGACAGCGTCTCTCAACCCCCCAGCTGATGGCTGCCATGGAGGACCCCACAATTTCGACGTTGCGGGACGCGGATCGTCTACACGGCCCCTACTGTAGGGCGCTATTCGGATCCCCTCATGAGGTTAGCGACTTCGACATCTCGCCGCCTAACGTTGAAGTTAACTTCGAAATAGCGCCCGACGCGTGTAGCCGCGACGGGCGCTATTTCGATGTTAGTGCCGCTACTTCGAAGTCGCGTGCACGTGTAGACACAGCTATAAACTCTCAGGAGGAGAGGCACTAGTGATTATGACTTGAGTATGCTGGTAATGTGAATCCGGAATCAAGTCCCTACCAGGAACGAGTAGGACATTGTGTGTTGTGAACAAGACACGAGAAGTCGTTCTTCTGCTCTCCTCTGCGCTGGTTAGGCCTCAGCTGGAGGATTGTGTCCGGTTCTGGGCGCCGCAGTTCAAGAAAGATGTGGAGACATTGGAGAAGGTCCGGCAAAGAGCAACAAGAATGATCAAAGGTCTAGAGAATGTGACTTATGAAGAAAGGCTGAAAGAATTGGGCTTGTTTAGTTTGGAAAAGAGAAGATTGAGGGGCGACATGATAGCAGTTTTCAGGTATCTAAAAGGGAGTCATAAGAAGGAGGGAGAAAACTTGTTCTTCTTGGCCTCTGAGGAGAGAACAAGTGGCAATGGACTTAAACTGCAGCAAGGGAGGTTTAGGTTGGACATTAGGAAAAAGTTCCTAACTGTCAAGGTGGTCAAATTACTGGAGTAAATTGCCAAGGGAGGTTGTGGAATCTCCATCTCTGGAGAGATTTAAGAGCAGGTTCGATAACAGTCTAGCAGGGATGGTTTAAACAGGACTTAGTCCTGCCATGAGGGCAGGGGGCTGGACTTAATGTCCCTTCCAGTCCTAGTGTTCTATGATTACGCCGAGGGGGAATTCTGTGCCGCTGCGAACATGCAATCCTTATGGGTCCTGCAGAATTTTCTTCTGGTGCAACAGCCGCCTCTGGTGGGCACAAGGCAGAAGTGCAGCCCTTCCAGGGCGGAAATGTGGCAGAAAATGCCTCCATGTCGTCAGGACTGCAGAATCCTTGACTAGTACCACCAGGTCGTCCCAGCGGTGTGCTGGAAGGGGACTTCAGAATGGCCAGTGTGAGGCACGGGGTGCGGGTTGGGCTCAGCAGCGAGTGGCAGAGTGGGAAGGGGAGTGGAAGACCAAATATCGATAATAAGACAAAAGATATCATACTTCCCCTATATAAAACTATGGTATGCCCACATCTCGAGTACTGCGTGCAGATGTGGTCTCCTCACCTCAAAAAAGATATATTGGCATTAGAAAAGGTTCAGAAAAGGGCGACTAAGATGATTAGGGGCTTGGAAAGGGTCCCATATGGGGAGAGGCTAGAGAGACTGGGACTTTTCAGTCTGGAAAAGAGGCGATTGAGGGGCAATATGATAGAAGTATATAAAATCATGAATGGTGTGGAGAAAGTGAATATAGAAAAATGATTTACCTTTTCCCATAATACAAGAACTAGGGGACACCAAATGAAATTGATGGGTAGTAGGTTCAAAACTAATAAAAGGAAATTTTTCTTCACACAGCGCACGGTCAACCTGTGGAACTCCTTGCCTGAGGAGGCTGTGAAGGCCAGGACTCTATTAGGGTTTAAAAAAGAGCTTGATAAATTTTTGCAGGTTAGGTCCATAAATGGCTATTAGCCAGGGATAAAGTATGGTGCCCTAGCCTTCATAACAAGGGCAGGAGATGGATGGCAGGAGATAAATCACTTGATCATTGTCTTCTGTTCTCCTTCTCTGGGGCACCTGGCATTGGCCACCGTCGGCAGATGGGATGCTGGGCTTGATGGACCTTTGGTCTGACCCAGTATGGCCGTTCTTATGTTCTTATGTTCTTATGTAAATAGTACAGGGAAGGTTGGCTGCAGGAACACAGATGTGTTCACAGATAGGTGGAACTATATTACCAAGGTAATTGAAACAGCCGTGAGTAAGTTGCATTATTCTGAGACATCAAATCTGCGGAGCTGGCAGGACTTTCGGATATTGTCTGCAGGCTTCCCAAGTCTTTTGTCACGGCGTTTTTCATCTTGCGAGCAGAATTTCCAGAAACGAGGGGGCTGAACTGGATGGCCTCCAGAGGTCCCTTCCAGCCCTAGGAGGCTGTGATCCCCCAGGAGGAGTATATATCCTGGGTGCTTCTGTGGGACCAAATGCACAAAGCAAAGGATAGTAATAGACAGATCGCCATGCTGGTCTATAGTCTATCAAAACAAAACAGCAGCCCAGGAGCACTTTAAAGACTAACAAAATAATTTATTAGGCGATGAGCTTTCGTGGGACAGACCCACTTCTTCAGCCCAGAGCCAGACCAGAACAGACTCAATATTTAAGGCACAGAGAACCAAAAATAATAATCAAGGTTGACAAATCAGAAAAATATTATCAAGGTGAGCAAATCAGAGAGCAGAGGGGCAGGATGACAATTTTCTAGCTCATTATAGGGGCTCTTCTACATACTTTGCTTTACCTAATTCTTGACCCCCCCCGCCCGCCTGCCTTCTGCCTCTCTGCTTTGCTCACCTTGATAATAATTGTTCTGATTTGTTAACCTTGATTACTATGTATGGCTCTCTGTGCCTTAAATATTGAGTCTGGTCTGGTCTGGCTCTGGGCTGAAGAAGTGGGTCTGTCCCACGAAAGCCCATCACCTAATAAATTATTTTGTTAGTCTTTAAAACGCTCCTGGGCTGCTGTTTTTGTTACAAAGCAAAGAGCAATTATAAGGTGTTTAATGATAACGTAAATGGTGCTTGGGAATCGCTCACAATACAGCACACCTGGTCCAGGAGAGAGGAACAATAGATACACTGTGCTCTGTTTGCTTGTCCTGCGTTTCCAGATAGCAAACTGCTTCCCAGGCTCATAGAGTGAAGGCCAAACCCGTCTAAGGAGAAGGGGTTTCTCGGAATGAAATGCAGCCCGTGCAGGGCAATCGCATGAAACATGGCCACGGCTGGTCTCCTAAGATCTCCTCTCCCCCTCTGAAATTCAGGCTCATGCCACACGGACACAGGGCAAGGGGCTGATCCAATTCCTATATGAATCCAGAGTGAATCCCATGGAGGAAGGGGAGTTTTATACTATTGTACCGCCAGGGTCTGGGTGAAGGTAAGAGAAGAAAATCTGTTTGGGGCCCAGTCAAGGCTCATGGTCTCATTCTGCTTCTTATTCACCCCAGTGTGAAGCTGGAGCACGTACAAAGGAGGTGAAGGAAAGTAGCTTTCCAGCACCCTCCAGCAAAAATGGCCACAGATCACCAAATTCCTTCAGGCTTCTTTAAGAATCTGCATCAAGGACCCCTGGCTTCCCTTGTTAGCTCTCAAAGCAGAGTGCGGTCGAGAGTCTAGATGTAGAAATTGGATGTCAGGACTCCCAGGATCTAAGCTCAGCTAATCTGTGCTTGACCCTCTGTGCAACCCTGACCCAGTCCGTGGGTGCCTTCACTGTCCGGCACTCATCCCCTGACATCGCTATCTGGCTAAGGCCCCCGTGTATCTCACCGGCCTTGTTTCATCGGTTTCGGCAGGTCACACTGACTGAAGGGAGCAGGAGAACCAAACGGTCGTGGTGGAGTTCATCCTCCTGGGATTGCCAGGGAGCCTGTATTTGCAGAGCTCCCTCTTTGTGCTCTCCCCCTTGATGTACATCCCGACCGTCCTGGCAAACATGGCCATCATAACGCTAGTGGTGATGCACCGCCGCCTCCACACCCCTATGTCTTCTTCCTTTGCAATCTCTCTTTCTCGGAGGTCTGGTACACCTCCGCCTCAGTTCCTAAAGCCCTTGCCGTCTTCCTGGGAGAGAGCAAAACCATCTCCTTCACTGGCTGCCTCCTGCAGATGTACTTTCTTCTTCTTGGGCTGCACAGAATATTTCCTCCTGTGCATCATGACCTACATTCGCTATCTGGCCATCTGTTACCCATTGTCGCTACAGCGCCATTATGAACAGCACCTTGTCAGGTCATCGGGCTCTTGGCTCTTGGGTGTCTGGTTTCCTGGTTATTGCTCTGCTGGCTTCTTTTATTCCCAAGTTGTCTTTCTGTGGCCCAAACGTTATTGCTCGCTTTGCTTGGGAGATAGACTCCTTGATTGTCTGGTCTTGCACGGACATATACCTCACGGAGATGCTGGGTTTGACCATCTTGGCCATTGTCATTCTGAGTTCATGTGTGATAACCCTCCTTTCCTACCTCTATATGATTGCCCCTAACCTGAGAATCCCATCAGCCACAAGCCAGCAAAGGCTTTTTCCACTTGCTCGTCCCATCTCACTCTCATGGCTCTCCGGTACGGCTCCACCATTTTAGTCTTTGTCAAGCCATCTGCTCAGAATTCACTGGAACTGACCAAGACAGTCAACATCCACCACATTGTTATCACACCTCTGCTGAACCCTTTCATCTACGGTTTGAGAAACACCGAGGTGAAGGAAGCCATGAGAAATGCTCTCAGCTGGAAATAACAGTATTTCTGGAATGTCAACATTGTAAAAACTAGCATGATCAAGTTATGGACACCTCCAAGTGTGGATATCGAGCCATGAACCATCCTGACAGCTACGTATCTCTGGGACAATCACTGAGATCTGAAGACAAAGCACCCTAGTTTGAAGGGATCTGTCCATGGAACAATTTTCCACACCCTGTAAAAGATAAGAGGATGGCACCCTGGAATGCAAAGACCCTGACAATGACATAGAGGTCATTGTGGATAGCCAGCTTGGGCACGTGATGTTACAGGGCAAAGAAAAGCTTAGATGACTTTTTGGAGATCATAGACAGTGGACTACAAAGTACCTGAAAGAAGGAAATACTACTTCTGTGAGGTGCATTGACAGCCACTGTTGGAAGAGTGGATGGGGATTTCAGATAAGGCAGCGGTAACTAGGTGACTGACTTCCAATAAATTTGCTTGTGTGCTTGTTACACCTTCCTCTGAAACATGAGATTGGAAATAGCAGAAGGCAGAACCCCTGGGCAGGTTGGAAATCTGGAATGGTGTAAAATGTTCTTGCTTGACAGCTCTGCCGCACAAAGTCAGCTGAAAAGGATTTTGGGTGAGGAAGGAATTGCCCCACCCTGAGTCAATTGGCAGGGATTTGGGGGGTTTCCCCTCTTTCCTCTTTGTAGGGCATGGGTCACCTGGTGAGACCTTAGCTTACGTGGCCGTCCTTTCTGAACAAGGTCAGCAGGAGAGTTTCTCCTGTTCATCTCCCTTAGTCTAAATCTACACTAGGGTTCTAAGTCGATTTCCAATGCACAATGCTAGCTATGCCATTAGTGCAGCTAGAATCAGTGTATCAGAATTGACTTTCTTACCCTGTGTAGACCGGGGTTCTTCAGGCTTGCACCAACGTCCCTTACTCCCCACGATAGTGTGGAGTACCAGGGTTGGCGGCTGAGCCCAGAGAGGTCTATTTTGCAACCTCTTAACACACAAGGCAAAATCAAACTCCAGGAAAGTCGACCATCATGTGGTCAATCGGCCAGTAAGTATAGATAAACCTTTACTCCTCTCATCTCACGAGGAGTACAGGGTTGACCATAACCCCTGAGAGGTCAATTTCGTGTGTCCATACCAGATGTGCAAAATCAAACCCCAGGAGATCGACCCTCAGTGGGTCAATCTTCCAGGCTAGTGAGACATAGCCTTCATTTCCTAAGGCCTGAAAGTCTAGCCCAAGTTGACTTAGTTGGGGTTGATCCTGCTTGAAACAGGGGGCTGGAAAAGATGATATCCTGAGGTCCCTACCAGCCCTATGATACTATGACCTCAGTGTGTGTGTAACGGGAAGAAAATTCAATGGTCTGTGACATACAGAAAGTCAACTAGATCACATAAGGAGCTCTTCTGGGCTTACTCTACAACTTTTGACTGGAAGAGGCTGCTTAACCCTTTTACATCCCATAGATGAAATCCATTTCACAAGCACTAAAACCAGCCACATGTGTTTAATTTTTCACTTCAAGTTTCATCAGTGTCAAAATGTTTCGTGAACACCAAATATTGATAATTTGTTTGGCACCTACACTGAAAGTAAAAGGAGCTCAAATGCTAGTTTTGTTTCTTTTTAAACTAACCATTTTTACGGAATAATCAATTTTTTCACAAAGTAGTTCAAAAAAAGACAAAATAAGAATCTATGGCCAAAAATCCAAACAATTGTATTAGTTAATTAACAGGTGGAAATGACAGAATTATCAATGATAACATAACAATGGTGCTACAGGTCAGGCAGTGGTCTGTTTAACCCTTCATCCTATCTTCTCACTGTGGCCAAGGCCAAAGTCTTCAGATGGAATAAATAACAGGTAGTCATCCATCAGTGACTTACAACCCATCCTGGACAATGATCCCCACTTTCACAGGCCTTGGGAGGCAGACCAGTCCTTGCCCACAGACAACCTGCCAACCTGAAACAAATCCTCACCAGCAACTTTACACCTCACCACAGTCACTCTAACTCAGGAACCTACCCATGCAGCAAACCTCGTTGCCAGCTCTGCCCACATATCCACACCAGCAACTCCATCACAGGACCTAACCAGGTCAGTCACACCATCACAGGTTCATTCAGCTGCACATCTACCAACGTAATATCTGCCATCATGTGCCAGCAATGCCCCTCTGCTATACGCATCGGAGAAACTGGACAGTCCCTACGGAAAAGAATAAACACACACAAGTCGGATATCAGAAATGGCAATGTACAAAAGCCTGTAAGAGAGTGCTTCAGTCTCCCAGGCCACACAGTAACAGATTTAAAAGTAGCTATCCTACAGCAAAGAAATTGTAAAACCAGACTCCAAAGAGAAACTGCTGAGCTGCATTTCATTTGCAAATTTGACACCCTCAGCTCAGGCTTAAACAAAGACTGCGAATGGCTGGCTAAATACAAAAGCAGCTTCCCCTCCTTTGCTGTTCACACCTCCAGATCAACTGCTGGTAGTAGGCCTCACCCTCTCTTACTGAGTTAACCTCGTTATCTCCAACCTTGCTCTGGCCTGCCTATTCATACCTGCCTCTGCAAATTTCCACTACCTGCATCTGATGAAGTGGCTCTTTGCCCATGAAAGCTGATGCTCATATATTTCTGTTAGTTTCTCGTTGCTTGTGCAGGTAGTTATCCAGTGATCCGTTCCTTGCCCTCCCCCGCCCCAGCTTCCGGCAAGAAGGCAGAAGTATTTGATAAGTATTTCTGTTCTGAATCGGGGAAAACAGATGACTTAGTACTGACACATGGTGATTACACGCTTTCTGTTCCACTGGTATCTCTGGGGCACGTTGAACAGAAGCTGCTAAAGTTCGATGTTAGTAAACGCGTAGGTCCAGATAACCTGCATCCAAAGCTATGGCTACACTAGCCCCCCACTTTTGAAAGGGGGATGCTAATAAGACACTTTGAGATATGCTAATGAGGCGCTGCAATGAATATGCAGCACCTCATTAGCATAATGGCGGCCACCATGCTTCAAAAGTGCCTTTTTCGATCGCACACGGCTTGTCTACAAGGGGCCCGTTTTGAAAGGACCCTGCATACTTCAAAATCCCCTTATTCCTATAACCAAACAGGAATCAAGGGATTTAAAACTGTGCGGGGTCCTTTTGAAAAGGACCCCGTGTAGATGAGCCGCACCATCGAAAGCTGCACTTTTGAAGTGCTGCAGCTACCATTATGTTAAAGAGGTACTGCATATTTATTGCAGCACCTCATTGGCATATCCCAAAGTGTCTCGTTAGCATCCCCCTTAAGAGCGGGGGGCTAGTGTAGACAAAGCCCAAGGGTTGTAAAAGACCTGTCTGAGGAGCTTCCTGAACTGTTAATGCTTTTTTCAACGAGTCTTAGAATACTGGAGATGTCCCCAAAGACAGAAACAAAGATAATATGGGAAATTCTATTTTTTTTAAAAAAAAAGGTCAATGTGTACTTATAGACTTGTCATCCTAATATAGTACCCTGGCAACACAGTAAAATATCTAATACAGGCCACATTTAATCAATAATTAAAGCCGTGTAATTTAATTAAAGCAAATCAGTATGGGCTTGTGGACAATAGTTACCATCAAAGTAATATAACGATACACAGAGGTATAACAAGAGTACACAGTCGACAGCTAAAGGTAACTGAGTTAACAATACACACAGAAATCTGTAAGGCATTTAACTTGGAACCCTGGCACGTTTTCACGAAGGAATTAGAATGATCTAAAATGAAAGTGGGATACATATTGTGGATTAAAAACTGGCTACGTGATGGGCTTGAAAACATCATTACAAATGAAGAATTGTCATGGAGGAGATGCGTTTCCACTCCATGCACCTGATGAAGTGGGCTCCAGCCCACCAAAGGTGATGCCCAAATAAATGTGGTAGTCTTCAAGGCGACCAAAAACCCCATGTTGGTTTTGATGCTGTATTGTGATAGACTGAAGGCGTTGCATGCAACTCAATGAAGGCAGGGCAAAGGGGTGACATGGTCACCGTCTTTAAGGGGGCCAAAAACCCCTATACTATAATACGCTCAAGGCGTTGCATGCAACTCAACGAAGAGAAGACAAGTCCCTGACTTGCTCGCAGTTGGTCAGTATCAATACAAGGGACAAGTGTGTAAAAACAGGCTCGTCCGTCTCGCGGAGAAAAGTACTAACCCAGTGATCAGATTGGGAATGAGATGTAAAATGTTGCCACACTGAAGGTAATTAACCCTTTGATCTCCTTACCAGAGCTGCAGTGGGCTCTGCATCACCGATAACGTTTAAATCCCCTTCCGCTGGCGGAACTCTCTGGGGGCTGTTCGACACCCTGCGTCACATGATAATTTTGATGGTGGGGGGCGCCACACCAAGATTTCAGCAAGTGGCCAAGGGCTGCACTTTTTCATGGAGGGGGAGCAGGGCCTGGGCTGGAGGGTGGGTGCTGAAGGGGAGCGGATGGGGGTGCAGGAGGAGGTTGGCATCTCAGAAGGAATTTGGCTGAAGACGGGGGATTGTGAAGCAGGGGTTGGGGTGCAGGAGAGAATTCTGGCCTGGGGGAAGAGTTGTAGAGGGTGTGGGGCCTGGAAGCACAACATGACTTGGGGAGGGGGGTGCACACCAATCACCGAAGCCTGAGCGTCCCCCCTCAGCCCTGCTGTCCCCTTATCTCCTGTGGGGCCTTGACTCCTGCTGGGCTCACGCCAGCCCAGCCACAGGCTATAATGGCTGGTTCCGGCCCTTTGGCCACCTCTACGCTAGCAAGTTTCGGAAGATCCCGCTGAGCGTCTACATACTAAAACCATTCTTTCAACACTCAGTCGAGAGCCTCTCGAAAGCGCCCTTCCGCTCCTGTTTCAGGAAGAGCGCCTTCTTTTGAACAAAGGCGTGTGTAGATGAACCGGCCCTCAGATGGACCCAAACAGAGAACCTCTACAGCTTCAGCAGAAGTCAAGCTGGTGCTCAGCTTAGGCTGCAGAGGACACTTGTTCTTCCTCTGTGACATGGTCTAGGGGACAGTTAACTACACATAGATGCGTGGTTTTTTTTACAAAAGAGCGGCCCTCCTGGCACCTGATTTTTCGATCCCTGGCCCGTTCTTTTGAAAGCGCGGGGGCTGTGTGGACGCTTTCTTTCGAAGGAGCAGATCTCGCTTTTGATCCGCTTCCTCGTGTGGGGATGCGCTCTTTCCAAAGAGATCTTCCGGAAGGACTTCTTCGAAAGATCGCTGAGGCGGAGACGGAGCCTTTGAGGGTCACCAAGTCCAGAACAGCTCACCCACTAGTTTAAAATGATTTCAAATTAACGTGGGCCGAGCCTCGAGGACAGCACAGTTATTTCGAAGTACCTGAGCTGTCGTCTAGCTGTTCCTTCGGACTAACTCGGCCGTGTAGCCGTAGCCTAATTTTGTAAGATTTTTTCTAATGAAACTAAAATGGACCAGCTTTATTAATTGACTGTACAGAGCAGGGGGATGGGTCGTGTGGGGAGGAGGGTGCAGGAGTCTGGGTAGAGGGTTGGGAAGTGGGGGGAGGCTCAGAGAAGTGGGGTGCAGGATTCAGGCAGCGGCTGGTGGTTCAGGACAGGGTGGGGGTGCAGGAGTTCAGACAGTAGTTTGGAGGCTCAGGATAGTGAGTGGGATGGGGGACTTAGGTCTGGGGGTGCAGCAGTCAGGGTGGGGGTTGGGTGAGGGGGGGCCATGCAGGGGCTGGGGTGCAGATGTCAGAGCCGGGGTTACGGGGTGGGGCTGAGGAGAGAGGGTTCAGTGGGGGGCTCAGGGCAGGTGGTTAGGTGAGGGGGCAGGCTCTGGAGGGTGGCAAGGTGAAGAAGTGACCAGAGGGGCTGAGAGTTGAGGGGCAGGGAATGGAAGGCACCAGGCTGCGGGCAGGTGGTGGGTGGCTCAGGGCAGGTGGTTAGGTGAGGGGGCAGGCTCTGGAGGGTGGCAGGGTGAAGAAGTGACCAGAGGGGCTGAGAGTTGGGGGGCAGGGAATGGGGGGCACCGGGCTGAGGGCAGGTGGTGGGGGGCTAAGGGCAGGGTCATGGAATCTGAGGGGATGGTCAGGTCTCAGGGCGGGAGCACAGGTGGGAGGGTTGGGGGGCTGAGGACAGATGGGGGAAGTGCCAGACCAAGGCCAGAGGGAGGGGGTCAGGGCAGAGGGTTCAGTGTCAGGGAGGTCAGGGCCAGAGGGGGTGTGGATGAGTCGGGGCCAGCTTGGGGTGGGGATGCAGGGCACTGGGATGTCTTGGGTGGGGTTGCCATGTCCAGCAAGAGCAGCAGCAGTGGAGCTGGTCTCTGAGGGGGGCAGGGACGTGCTGTCCGGCCCTGGCATAGACTCGTAGGGCACTAGAACTGGGAGGGACCTCGAGAGGTCCTCAAGTCCAGTCCCCTGCCCTCACGACAGGACCAAGCACTGTCTAGTACGTCCCTGACAGGTGTGTGTCTAACCTGCTCTGAAATATCTGCAGGGATGGAGATCCCACAACCCCCCTCAGCAATTTATCCCAATGTTTAACCACCTGGACAGGTGGGAAGTTTTCCCTTATGTCCAGCCTAAACCTCCCTTGCTGCAACTTAAGCCCGTTGCTCCTTGTCCTGTTCTCAGAGGCCCAGGAGAACAAGTTGTCTCCCTCCTCCTTGTAACCCTCCTTGAGGTTCTTGAAATCTGCTGCCATGTCCCCTCTAAGTCTTCTCTCCTCTAAACTAAACAAGCTCGGTTCTTGCAGTCTCCCCTCATAGCTCCTGTTCTCTGGACCTTCTCTGATTTCTCCCAGGCGGGTCATGGGACTTGTCACCCACCTCTCCAGGTGGGGAACAGGCTGCAGTTCCTTGGTCATGGCCATCATCCTCGGCCCTGGCCTGAGCGCCAGGTGTGTGTGGAGGGAGGTCAGGCTGACTTTGGCAACCCCAGGCAGAACGGCTGGGGTGGGAGCGCTCTCCCTTGCACCTTTGTGAAGCCCTCAACACATCTCCAGGCTGTCATGTGCAACAACGGAGCAAGAGCCGTATTTTCACGTGGCTCAGGTCTGCAAAATTCAGGCGGGAATTGGTAAAAAAGCCCCATACCCGCCACTTCCAGCTATGCTGGGAAATTTGCAGTTCAGACTGGTAACAACTGAAAAAGACAGGCCTGGCTGTGTGGCAATATGTGTGTGTGCTGATGTATTCGGGGGGTGCAGCTTTCCACGTGTGGAATGTATGGAATCTGGGTATTTTCATGTGTCTCTATCGACACTGTCGAAGGCTTTTTCGAGGTCTGGGGAGGTTATGTACGGGGAGAGATCCACTCAAGCGACTGTTCGATGAACATGCTGAGAGTTGTTATTTGGTCCCTGCGAGATCTCCCGCGTTCAAGTCAAGAGAAGAAAGTGGGGGTGGCGAGGCCACACTCTCAGGAAACCAGCCTCCCACATCGGCCGTCAAGCTGTCGCGTGGAACCCGCAAGGAAAATGCAAACAAGGAAGACCTCAGGCAACATGAAGAAAATCTGCTGAGACTGAAGGACAACAGCTGGGGTACTCCTGGAGCCAGTGAGAAGTCTTGTCTCCAGACAGAGTGAAATGGTGGAGACTTGTAGATTACCTGTGCTCTACCCAGAGTACAAGGGTTTAAGTCAAAGTATATTGCAGGGAACCTCTCCCTGCACCTGGCAGTGTTACAGGGTATATCCACGAGGCCATCTGCATCTCTGGAAGTGACTGGATATGGCCCCGGTCTTACAGTTCTGTTCTGGTCCCTCTCTGAGGCACTTGATGACCTCAGGTTAGCCCTTCACAGCAATCGGTCTGAACAAAGCTCAGGGTCTGAGGCCAAAACCCCCTCAGTTCCGGACACCCCAAAAAAATCGAGTGAGGTTGGGCTGAAGTGGACGAGGAGAGGATTTTATTCCCTTGGTTAGGCTGCAGTAACCCAAGGTGGGTGCCTCAGTTTCCCTAGGCCCAGTGTCAGTGAGTGGTGCTTAGGGGAGTTTCACTGTGAGAACTTCTCGGATGCAGGCAATGGGCCTTCATGGCCATTTGTAAGCTAGACAACCAGGTGACACCTTTCTTATCCAGGAAGCAGGACAAAAAGCGGGAGGAGGGGCCTGGCTGGTTGGAATGTGAACTGTGCTGTTGAGTGGGGCAGTCTGGTCTGTCTGGAGAAGGAGGAAGGGGCCAGGGCCTGGCTGGGGGACCCCTCCGGGCCCCTCTTCCCGAGATGGATGGTAGGGATGGGTTCTGGTTTCTCTGCTGACAAGTCTGCTCTGTCAAAGAATCATAGAACAATAGAGCTGGAAGAGACCTAAAAAAGCCATCGAGTCCAGCCCCCTGCCCTAGGCAGGACCAAACCCATCAGATCAGCCCCGCCAGGGCTCTGTCGAGGCAAGACTTAAACACCTCCAGGGATGGAAACTCCACTGCTTCCCTGGGGAGACCATTCCAGTGCTTCATCACCCTCCTAGTGAAAAAGTTTTTCCTAGTGTTCAACCTGGACATTCCCAACTGCAACTTGAGACCATTGTTCCGTGTTCTGCCATCTGTGACCACTGTGAACAGCCTCTCTCCAGCCTCTCTCCAGCCTCCCTTCAGTAAGCTGAAGGCTGTTATCAAGTTCCCCCTCAGTCTTCTCTTCTGCAGACTAAACAGTCCCAATTCCCTCAATCTTTCTCCAGAGGTCATATGCTCCAGCCCCCTAATTATTTTGGTTGCCCTCCACTGGACCCTCTCCAGTGTATCCACATCCTTCCTATAACTGGGGGCCCAGAACTGGACACAGTACTCCAGATGCGGCCTCACCAAAGCCTAATAAACAGGAATAATCACTCCTCTGGATCTACTGGCAACGCTCATCTTGATGCAACTTAATATGCCATTAGCCTTCTTGGCTACAATGGCACCCTGTTGACTCTTGTCCAGCTTCTCGTCCACTACAACTCCCAGGTCCTTTTCTGCAGAACTACTACTGAGCCAGTTGGACCCCAGCCTGCTACAATGCTTGTCCCTGTCTTATCACAACCCTCCTGTCCTCCCTGCTGAATGAGAGTCACGTCTGTCTGCAGGTGGGGGCAGGGCCTGGGGACCCCCCACTCCATGATAGAAGGTTCACAGACTCCAGAAATGTATTTCACAACTGGGGTATTCACCAGTTCTTAGCTGGGTGAGCAGACAGCCGAGAACCACCATCATGTGGGCCAGGCTGACTCAGAAACCACATGGAGAAGCAGTGGAAAGGGAGCGTGAATTAACTTCTGGGGTGAGCCCCGGAGAAATGAACACATAGCCCCCGATCTACCTAAACACCTAATTATCCAACTGTCTCTCCATCCACCTGTCCACCTCTGCAACCATCCTCAAGAGGTCCATACTTGTTTCCCCCTTTGTCCACCCAATTATCTACCCCTAAGTCTGGCTAATTGCCCATCTCCGTGTCTGTGACTCTCCCTGTCAGGCTGTTCGTCTGTCTCGCTATCCGCCTGGCTAAAGGTGGACACACCCCCATGACCTGTCCATTGCAAATGCCCCAGGACAGAGGACATCAGGGTCAGGGGAATGGTCACAAGCACACAGGCATTTAACAGTATAGCCTTAAAGAGACCTCAGAAACAAGGACAGCTGTAGCAAACATCATCATGGTCCCTGGAGGCTGATCAGAGACGTGGCAAAGAATGATCGTCCAAGGTGTTGGACGAGTCTCTGTATATGGCTCCAGTCAGGGAGCATGGACAGAACCCTTAAGAATTTCATTTGAAACATGTTAACTGCAAGGATGTTTTGTTGAAATAAATACAGTTAAAAACCCTCTTTTTCTTCTGCCCTTGTTAAAGCCATCCCCACGAGCAACATACTTATTAAAAAGAAACCTTCCCTCGCAGCCAGGCAGCAGCTGAGCCACTCGAGAGACTTAACGGCGGACACCCAGCTCATTAAAACTTCACCCGTCTCACTCAGCACTGCCGGGAACGTCAGCCCCGGTGGAGAGCTGAGCAAGGCCTGGTGCTCGAACAAATGAACCTCTGGAGGACTTCGCAGCCAGCGGCGCAAATTAAGTTTCGACTTCCACTAATGGGTCCCCGAAGGGTCATGCACGTGAAAAAGAGGCTCCCAGGCTGTGCCTTGGGGCTCATTACCTGAGAAAGTAACAGAGACTGACAAAAGTTAATCGTAGAAAGGGACAGGCCTTTTCCTCTGTCAAGCAGCTAGGATTGAAGGACCACAGCCCGGCCGCAGGGGTCAAACCAAAACCCACTGAAGGGAGCTCCCTTCCCATGTGATGTGCACCACAGCTGGGCAGCAGGGAGCTGACCACAATGAATGACACATGTCAACACAACTCAGATACCCTCTGGGCTAGCCCAGGAAGCATGGTCGAGAAGTGGGGAGCAGGCGGAAGACCTAGGGTAACAGGTCTCAGCTACAGAGCTCAGCCCCAGGGCCTGGCTGAAGGGAGGTTTGCTGGCATCCTTATGAGGTACCAAACCCTCGGACTGGGCGACCCCACAACAAAGTTCAGCTGACACCCAGTTACCCAGCCTGGGCTCCCCTCACCTCACAGCTCTCCACAGACCCTCTTACCCCAGCCTGGGCTCCCCTCACCTCAAAGCTCTGCACAGCCCCTCTTACCCCAGCCTGGGCTCCCCTCACCTCACAGCTCTGCACAGCCCCTCTTACCCCAGCCTGGGCTCCCCTCACCTCACAGCTCTGCACAGCCCCTCTTACCCCAGCCTGGGCTACCCACACCTCACAGCTCTGCACAGCCCCTCTTACCCCAGCCTGGGCTCCCCACACCTCACAGCTCTGCACAGCCCCTCTTACCCCAGCCTGGGCTACCCACACCTCACAGCTCTGCACAGCCCCTCTTACCCCAGCCTGGGCTCCCCACACCTCACAGCTCTGCACAGCCCCTCTTACCCCAGCCTGAGCTCCCCACACCTCACAGCTCTGCACAGCCCCTCTTACCCCAGCCTGGGCTCCCCTCACCTCACAGCTCTGCACAGCCCCTCTTACCCCAGCCTGGGCTCCCCTCACCTCACAGCTCTGCACAGCCCCTCTTACCCCAGCCTGGGCTCTCCACACCTCACAGCTCTGCACAGCCCCTCTTACCCCAGCCTGGGCTCCCCTCACCTCACAGCTCTGCACAGCCCCTCTTACCCCAGCCTGGGCTCCCCTCACCTCACAGCTCTGCACAGCCCCTGTTACCCCAGCCTGAGCTTCCCTCACCTCACAGCACTGCACAGCCCCTCTTACCCCAGCCTGAGCTCCCCACACCTCACAGCTCTGCACAGCCCCTCTTACCCCAGCCTGAGCTCCCCACACCTCACAGCTCTGCACAGCCCCTCTTACCCCAGCCTGGGCTCCCCCCAACCTCACAGCTCTGCACAGCCCCTGTTACCCCAGGCTGAGCTCCCCTCACCTCACAGCTCTGCACAGCCCCTCTTACCCCAGCCTGGGCTCCCCTCACCTCACAGCTCTGCACAGCCCCTCTTACCCCAGCCTGAGCTCCCCTCACCTCACAGCTCTGCACAGCCCCTCTAACCCGAGCCTGGGCTCCCCTCACCTCATAGCTCTGCACAGCCCCTCTAACCCCAGCCTGGGCTCCCTCACCTCAAAGCTCTGCACAGCCCCTCTAATCCCAGCCTGGGCTCCCCACACCTAACAGCTCTGCACAGCCCCTCTTATCCCAGCCTGGGCTCCCCTCACCTCACAGCTCTGCACAGCCCCTCTAACCCCAGCCTGGGCTCCCCTCACCTCACAACTCTGCACAGCCCCTCTAACCCCAGCCTGGGCTCCCCTCACCTCACAGCTCTGCACAGCCCCTCTTATCCCAGCCTGGGCTCCCCTCACCTCACAGCTCTGCACAGCCCCTCTAACCCCAGCCTGGGCTCCCCACACCTCACAGCTCTGCACAGCCCCTCTAACCCCAGCCTGGGCTCCCCTCACCTCACAGCTCTGCACAGCCCCTCTTATCCCAGCCTGGGCTCCCCTCACCTCACAGCTCTGCACAGCCCCTCTTACCCCAGCCTGGGCTCCCCACACCTCACAGCTCTGACCAGCCCCTGTTACCCCAGCCTGGGCTCCCCTCACCTCACAGCTCTGCACAGCCCCTCTAACCCCAGCCTGGGCTCCCCTCACCTCACAGCTCTGCACAGCCCCTGTTACCCAAGCCTGGGCTCCACTCACCTCACAGCTCTGCACAGCCCCTCTTACCCCAGCCTGGGCTCCCCACACCTCACAGCTCTGCGCAGCCCCTCTAACCCCAGCCTGGGCTCCCCTCACCTCACAGCTCTGCACAGCCCCTCTTACCCCAGCCTGAGCTCCCCTCACCTCACAGCTCTGCACAGCCCCTCTTACCCCAGCCTGGGCTCCCCTCACCTCACAGCTCTGCACAGCCCCTCTTACCCCAGCCTGGGCTCCCCTCACCTCACAGCTCTGCACAGCCCCTCTTACCCCAGCCTGGGCTCCCCTCACCTCACAGCTCTGCACAGCCCCTCTAACCCCAGCCTGGGCTCCCCTCACCTCACAGCTCTGCACAGCCCCTCTAACCCCAGCCTGGGCTCCCCTCACCTCACAGCTCTGCACAGCCCCTCTTACCCCAGCCTGGGATCTCCACACCTCACAGCTCTTCACAGCCCCTGTTACCCCAGCCTGGGCTCCCCTCACCTCACAGCTCTGCACAGCCCCTCTTACCCCAGCCTGGGATCTCCACACCTCACAGCTCTTCACAGCCCCTCTTACCCCAGCCTGGGATCTCCACACCTCACAGCTCTTCACAGCCCCTGTTACCCCAGCCTGGGCTCCCCTCACCTCACAGCTCTGCACAGCCCCTCTAAACCCAGCCTGGGCTCCCCTCACCTCACAGCTCTGCACAGCCCCTCTAACCCCAGCCTGGGCTCCCCTCACCTCACAGCTCTGCACAGCCCCTCTTACCCCAGCCTGGGATCTCCACACCTCACAGCTCTTCACAGCCCCTGTTACCCCAGCCTGGGCTCCCCTCACCTCACAGCTCTGCACAGCCCCTCTAACCCCAGCCTGGGCTCCCCTCACCTCACAGCTCTGCACAGCCCCTCTAACCCCAGCCTGGGCTCCCCTCACCTCACAGCTCTGCACAGCCCCTCTTACCCCAGCCTGGGATCTCCACACCTCACAGCTCTTCACAGCCCCTGTTACCCCAGCCTGGGCTCCCCTCACCTCACAGCTCTGCACAGCCCCTCTAACCCCAGCCTGGGCTCCCCTCACCTCACAGCTCTGCACAGCCCCTCTTACCCCAGCCTGGGATCTCCACACCTCACAGCTCTGCACAGCCCCTGTTACCCCAGCCTGAGCTCCCCTCACCTCACAGCTCTGCACAGCCCCTCTTAACCCAGCCTGAGCTCCCCTCACCTCACAGCTCTGCACAGCCCCTCTTACCCCAGCCTGGGCTCCCCTCACCTCACAGCTCTGCACAGCCCCTCTTACCCCAGCCTGGGCTCCCCTCACCTCACAGCTCTGCACAACCCCTCTTACCCCAGCCTGGGCTCCCCTCACCTCACAGCTCTGCACAGCCCCTCTTACCCCAGCCTGGGCTCCCCTCACCTAACAGCTCTGCACAGCCCCTCTTACCCCAGCCTGGGATCCCCTCACCTCACAGCTCTGCACAGCCCCTCTAACCCCAGCCTGGGCTCCGCTCACCTCACAGCTCTGCACAGCCCCTCTTACCCCAGGCTGGGCTCCCCTCACCTCACAGCTCTGCACAGCCCCTCTTACCCCAGCCTGGGCTCCCCACACCTCACAGCTCTGCACAGCCCCGCTTACCCCAGCCTGGGCTCCCCTCACCTCACAGCTCTGCACAGCCCCTCTTACCCCAGCCTGGGCTCCCCTCACCTCACAGCTCTGCACAGCCCCTCTTACCCCAGCCTGGGCTCCCCTCACCTCACAGCTCTGCACAGCCCCTCTTACCCCAGCCTGAGCTCCCCTCACCTCACAGCTCTGCACAGCCCCTCTAACCCCAGCCTGGGCTCCCCTCACCTCACAGCTCTGTACAGCCCCTCTAACCCCAGCCTGGGCTCCCCTCACCTCACAGCTGTGCACAGCCCCTCTTACCCCAGCCTGAGCTACCCACACCTCACAGCTCTGCACAGCACCTCTTACCCCAGCCTGGGCTCCCCTCACCTCACAGCTCTGCACAGCCCCTCTTACCCCAGCCTGGGCTATCCACACCTCACAGCTCTGCACATCCCCTCTTACCCCAGCCTGGGCTCCCCTCACCTAACAGCTCTGCACAGCCCATCTAACCCCAGCCTGGGCTCCCCTCACCTCACAGCTCTGCACAGCCCCTCTTACCCCAGCCTGGGCTCCCCTCACCTCACAGCTCTGCACAGCCCCTCTAACCCCAGCCTGAGCTCCCCTCACCTCACAGCTCTGCACAGCCCCTCTTACCCCAGCCTGGGCTCTCCACACCTCACAGCTCTGCACAGCCCCTCTAACCCCAGCCTGAGCTCCCCTCACCTCACAGCTCTGCACAGCCCCTCTTACCCCAGCCTGGGCTCCCCACACCTCACAGCTCTGCACAGCCCCTCTTACCCCAGCCTGGGCTCCCCTCACCTCACAGCTCTGCACAGCCCCTGTTACCCCAGCCTGAGCTTCCCTCACCTCACAGCACTGCACAGCCCCTCTTACCCCAGCCTGAGCTTCCCTCACCTCACAGCACTGCACAGCCCCTCTTACCCCAGCCTGGGCTCCCCCCAACCTCACAGCTCTGCACAGCCCCTGTTACCCCAGGCTGAGCTCCCCTCACCTCACAGCTCTGCACAGCCCCTCTTACCCCAGCCTGGGCTCCCCCCAACCTCACAGCTCTGCACAGCCCCTGTTACCCCAGGCTGAGCTCCCCTCACCTCACAGCTCTGCACAGCCCCTCTTACCCCAGCCTGAGCTCCCCTCACCTCACAGCTCTGCACAGCCCCTCTAACCCGAGCCTGGGCTCCCCTCACCTCATAGCTCTGCACAGCCCCTCTAACCCCAGCCTGGGCTCCCTCACCTCAAAGCTCTGCACAGCCCCTCTAATCCCAGCCTGGGCTCCCCACACCTAACAGCTCTGCACAGCCCCTCTTATCCCAGCCTGGGCTCCCCTCACCTCACAGCTCTGCACAGCCCCTCTTACCCCAGCCTGGGCTCCCCACACCTCACAGCTCTGACCAGCCCCTGTTACCCCAGCCTGGGCTCCCCTCACCTCACAGCTCTGCACAGCCCCTCTAACCCCAGCCTGGGCTCCCCTCACCTCACAGCTCTGCACAGCCCCTGTTACCCAAGCCTGGGCTCCACTCACCTCACAGCTCTGCACAGCCCCTCTTACCCCAGCCTGGGCTCCCCACACCTCACAGCTCTGCGCAGCCCCTCTAACCCCAGCCTGGGCTCCCCTCACCTCACAGCTCTGCACAGCCCCTCTTACCCCAGCCTGAGCTCCCCTCACCTCACAGCTCTGCACAGCCCCTCTTACCCCAGCCTGGGCTCCCCTCACCTCACAGCTCTGCACAGCCCCTCTTACCCCAGCCTGGGCTCCCCTCACCTCACAGCTCTGCACAGCCCCTCTTACCCCAGCCTGGGCTCCCCTCACCTCACAGCTCTGCACAGCCCCTCTAACCCCAGCCTGGGCTCCCCTCACCTCACAGCTCTGCACAGCCCCTCTAACCCCAGCCTGGGCTCCCCTCACCTCACAGCTCTGCACAGCCCCTCTTACCCCAGCCTGGGATCTCCACACCTCACAGCTCTTCACAGCCCCTGTTACCCCAGCCTGGGCTCCCCTCACCTCACAGCTCTGCACAGCCCCTGTTACCCCAGCCTGAGCTCCCCTCACCTCACAGCTCTGCACAGCCCCTCTTAACCCAGCCTGAGCTCCCCTCACCTCACAGCTCTGCACAGCCCCTCTTACCCCAGCCTGGGCTCCCCTCACCTCACAGCTCTGCACAGCCCCTCTTACCCCAGCCTGGGCTCCCCTCACCTCACAGCTCTGCACAGACCCTCTTACCCCAGCCTGGGCTCCCCACACCTCACAGCTCTGCACAGCCCCTCTTACCCCAGCCTGGGCTCCCCTCACCTAACAGCTCTGCACAGCCCCTCTTACCCCAGCCTGGGCTCCCCTCACCTCACAGCTCTGCACAGCCCCTCTTACCCCAGCCTGAGCTCCCCTCACCTCACAGCTCTGCACAGCCCCTCTAACCCCAGCCTGGGCTCCCCTCACCTCACAGCTCTGTACAGCCCCTCTAACCCCAGCCTGGGCTCCCCTCACCTCACAGCTGTGCACAGCCCCTCTTACCCCAGCCTGAGCTACCCACACCTCACAGCTCTGCACAGCACCTCTTACCCCAGCCTGGGCTCCCCTCACCTCACAGCTCTGCACAGCCCCTCTTACCCCAGCCTGGGCTATCCACACCTCACAGCTCTGCACATCCCCTCTTACCCCAGCCTGGGCTCCCCTCACCTAACAGCTCTGCACAGCCCATCTAACCCCAGCCTGGGCTCCCCTCACCTCACAGCTCTGCACAGCCCCTCTTACCCCAGCCTGGGCTCCCCTCACCTCACAGCTCTGCACAGCCCCTCTAACCCCAGCCTGAGCTCCCCTCACCTCACAGCTCTGCACAGCCCCTCTTACCCCAGCCTGGGCTCTCCACACCTCACAGCTCTGTGCAGCCCCTCTTACCCCAGCCTGGGCTCTCCACACCTCACAGCTCTGCACAGCCCCTCTTACCCCAGCCTGGGCTCCCCTCACCTCACAGCTCTGCACAGCCCCTGTTACCCCAGCCTGAGCTTCCCTCACCTCACAGCACTGCACAGCCCCTCTTACCCCAGCCTGAGCTCCCCACACCTCACAGCTCTGCACAGCCCCTCTTACCCCAGCCTGGGCTCCCCCCAACCTCACAGCTCTGCACAGCCCCTGTTACCCCAGGCTGAGCTCCCCTCACCTCACAGCTCTGCACAGCCCCTCTTACCCCAGCCTGAGCTCCCCTCACCTCACAGCTCTGCACAGCCCCTCTAACCCGAGCCTGGGCTCCCCTCACCTCATAGCTCTGCACAGCCCCTCTAACCCCAGCCTGGGCTCCCTCACCTCAAAGCTCTGCACAGCCCCTCTAATCCCAGCCTGGGCTCCCCACACCTAACAGCTCTGCACAGCCCCTCTTATCCCAGCCTGGGCTCCCCTCACCTCACAGCTCTGCACAGCCCCTCTTACCCCAGCCTGGGCTCCCCACACCTCACAGCTCTGACCAGCCCCTGTTACCCCAGCCTGGGCTCCCCTCACCTCACAGCTCTGCACAGCCCCTCTTACCCCAGCCTGGGCTCCCCTCACCTCACAGCTCTGCACAGCCCCTCTAACCCCAGCCTGAGCTCCCCTCACCTCACAGCTCTGCACAGCCCCTCTAACCCCAGCCTGGGCTCCCCTCACCTCACAGCTCTGCACAGCCCCTCTTACCCCAGCCTGGGATCTCCACACCTCACAGCTCTTCACAGCCCCTGTTACCCCAGCCTGGGCTCCCCTCACCTCACAGCTCTGCACAGCCCCTGTTACCCCAGCCTGAGCTCCCCTCACCTCACAGCTCTGCACAGCCCCTCTTAACCCAGCCTGAGCTCCCCTCACCTCACAGCTCTGCACAGCCCCTCTTACCCCAGCCTGGGCTCCCCTCACCTCACAGCTCTGCACAGCCCCTCTTACCCCAGCCTGGGCTCCCCTCACCTCACAGCTCTGCACAACCCCTCTTACCCCAGCCTGGGCTCCCCTCACCTCACAGCTCTGCACAGACCCTCTTACCCCAGCCTGGGCTCCCCACACCTCACAGCTCTGCACAGCCCCTCTTACCCCAGCCTGGGCTCCCCTCACCTAACAGCTCTGCACAGCCCCTCTTACCCCAGCCTGGGATCCCCTCACCTCACAGCTCTGCACAGCCCCTCTAACCCCAGCCTGGGCTCCGCTCACCTCACAGCTCTGCACAGCCCCTCTTACCCCAGGCTGGGCTCCCCTCACCTCACAGCTCTGCACAGCCCCTCTTACCCCAGCCTGGGCTCCCCACACCTCACAGCTCTGCACAGCCCCGCTTACCCCAGCCTGGGCTCCCCTCACCTCACAGCTCTGCACAGCCCCTCTTACCCCAGCCTGGGCTCCCCTCACCTCACAGCTCTGCACAGCCCCTCTAACCCCAGCCTGAGCTCCCCTCACCTCACAGCTCTGCACAGCCCCTCTAACCCCAGCCTGGGCTCCCCTCACCTCACAGCTCTGTACAGCCCCTCTAACCCCAGCCTGGGCTCCCCTCACCTCACAGCTGTGCACAGCCCCTCTTACCCCAGCCTGAGCTACCCACACCTCACAGCTCTGCACAGCACCTCTTACCCCAGCCTGGGCTCCCCTCACCTCACAGCTCTGCACAGCCCCTCTTACCCCAGCCTGGGCTATCCACACCTCACAGCTCTGCACATCCCCTCTTACCCCAGCCTGGGCTCCCCTCACCTAACAGCTCTGCACAGCCCATCTAACCCCAGCCTGGGCTCCCCTCACCTCACAGCTCTGCACAGCCCCTCTTACCCCAGCCTGGGCTCCCCTCACCTCACAGCTCTGCACAGCCCCTCTTACCCCAGCCTGGGATCCCCACACCTCACAGCTCTGTGCAGCCCCTCTAACCCCAGCCTGGGCTCCCCTCACCTCACAGCTCTGTGCAGCCCCTCTTACCCCAGCCTGGGCTCCCCACACCTCACAGCTCTGCACAGCCCCTCTAACCCCAGCCTGGGCTCCCCTCACCTCACAGCTCTGCACAGCCCCTCTAACCCCAGCCTGGGCTCCGCTCACCTCACAGCTCTGCACAGCCCCTCTTACCCCAGGCTGGGCTCCCCTCACCTCACAGCTCTGCACAGCCCCTCTTACCCCAGCCTGGGCTCCCCACACCTCACAGCTCTGCACAGCCCCGCTTACCCCAGCCTGGGCTCCCCTCACCTCACAGCTCTGCACAGCCCCTCTTACCCCAGCCTGGGCTCCCCTCACCTCACAGCTCTGCACAGCCCCTCTAACCCCAGCCTGAGCTCCCCTCACCTCACAGCTCTGCACAGCCCCTCTAACCCCAGCCTGGGCTCCCCTCACCTCACAGCTCTGTACAGTCCCTCTTACCCCAGCCTGGGCTCCCCTCACCTCACACCTCTGCACAGCCCCTCTTACCCCAGCCTGGTCTCCCCTCACCTCACAGCTCTGCACAGCCCCTCGTACCCCAGCCTGGGCTCCCCTCACCTCACAGCTCTGCACAGCCCCTCTAACCCCAGCCTGGGCTCCCCACACCTCACAGCTCTGCACAGCCCCTCTTACCCCAGCCTGGGCTATCCACACCTCACAGCTCTGCACATCCCCTCTTACCCCAGCCTGGGCTCCCCTCACCTAACAGCTCTGCACAGCCCCTCTTACCCCAGCCTGGGCACCCCTCACCTCACAGCTCTGCACAGCCCCTCTTACCCCAGCCTGGGCACCCCTCACCTCACAGCTCTGCACAGCCCCTGTTACCCCAGCCTGGGCTCCCCTCACCTCACAGCTCTGCACAGCCCCTCTTACCCCAGCCTGGGCTCCCCTCACCTCACAGCTCTGCACAGCCCCTCTTACCCCAGCCTGGGCTCCCCTCACCTCACAGCTCTGCACAGCCCCTCTTACCCCAGCCTGGGCTCCCCTCACCTCACAGCTCTGCACAGCCCCTCTTACCCCAGCCTGGGCTCCCCACACCTCACAGCTCTGCACAGCCCCTCTTACCCCAGCCTGAGCTCCCCTCACCTCACAGCTCTGCACATCCCCTCTTACCCCAGCCTGAGCTCCCCTCACCTCACAGCTCTGCACAGCCCCTCTTACCCCAGCCTGGGCTCCCCTCACCTCACAGCTCTGCACAGCCCCTCTTACCCCAGCCTGGGCTCCCCTCACCTCACAGCTCTGCACAGCCCCTCTTACCCCAGCCTGGGCTCCCCTCACCTCACAGCTCTGCACAGCCCCTCTTACCCCAGCCTGGGCTCCCCTCACCTCACAGCTCTGCACAGCCCCTCTTACCCCAGCCTGGGCTCCCCTCACCTCACAGCTCTGCACAGCCCCTCTTACCCCAGCCTGGGCTCCCCTCACCTCACAGCTCTGCACAGCCCCTGTTACCCCAGCCTGAGCTTCCCTCACCTCACAGCACTGCACAGCCCCTCTTACCCCAGCCTGAGCTCCCCACACCTCACAGCTCTGCACAGCCCCTCTTACCCCAGCCTGGGCTCCCCCCAACCTCACAGCTCTGCACAGCCCCTGTTACCCCAGGCTGAGCTCCCCTCACCTCACAGCTCTGCACAGCCCCTCTTACCCCAGCCTGGGCTCCCCTCACCTCACAGCTCTGCACAGCCCCTCTTACCCCAGCCTGAGCTCCCCTCACCTCACAGCTCTGCACAGCCCCTCTAACCCGAGCCTGGGCTCCCCTCACCTCATAGCTCTGCACAGCCCCTCTAACCCCAGCCTGGGCTCCCTCACCTCAAAGCTCTGCACAGCCCCTCTTACCCCAGCCTGGGCTCCCCTCACCTCACAGCTCTGCACAGCCCCTCTTATCCCAGCCTGGGCTCCCCTCACCTCACAGCTCTGCACAGCCCCTCTTACCCCAGCCTGGGCTCCCCACACCTCACAGCTCTGACCAGCCCCTGTTACCCCAGCCTGGGCTCCCCTCACCTCACAGCTCTGCACAGCCCCTCTAACCCCAGCCTGGGCTCCCCTCACCTCACAGCTCTGCACAGCCCCTGTTACCCAAGCCTGGGCTCCACTCACCTCACAGCTCTGCACAGCCCCTCTTACCCCAGCCTGGGCTCCCCACACCTCACAGCTCTGCGCAGCCCCTCTAACCCCAGCCTGGGCTCCCCTCACCTCACAGCTCTGCACAGCCCCTCTTACCCCAGCCTGAGCTCCCCTCACCTCACAGCTCTGCACAGCCCCTCTTACCCCAGCCTGGGCTCCCCTCACCTCACAGCTCTGCACAGCCCCTCTTACCCCAGCCTGGGCTCCCCTCACCTCACAGCTCTGCACAGCCCCTCTTACCCCAGCCTGGGCTCCCCTCACCTCACAGCTCTGCACAGCCCCTCTAACCCCAGCCTGGGCTCCCCTCACCTCACAGCTCTGCACAGCCCCTCTAACCCCAGCCTGGGCTCCCCTCACCTCACAGCTCTGCACAGCCCCTCTTACCCCAGCCTGGGATCTCCACACCTCACAGCTCTTCACAGCCCCTGTTACCCCAGCCTGGGCTCCCCTCACCTCACAGCTCTGCACAGCCCCTGTTACCCCAGCCTGAGCTCCCCTCACCTCACAGCTCTGCACAGCCCCTCTTAACCCAGCCTGAGCTCCCCTCACCTCACAGCTCTGCACAGCCCCTCTTACCCCAGCCTGGGCTCCCCTCACCTCACAGCTCTGCACAGCCCCTCTTACCCCAGCCTGGGCTCCCCTCACCTCACAGCTCTGCACAACCCCTCTTACCCCAGCCTGGGCTCCCCTCACCTCACAGCTCTGCACAGACCCTCTTACCCCAGCCTGGGCTCCCCACACCTCACAGCTCTGCACAGCCCCTCTTACCCCAGCCTGGGCTCCCCTCACCTAACAGCTCTGCACAGCCCCTCTTACCCCAGCCTGGGATCCCCTCACCTCACAGCTCTGCACAGCCCCTCTAACCCCAGCCTGGGCTCCGCTCACCTCACAGCTCTGCACAGCCCCTCTAACCCCAGCCTGGGCTCCCCTCACCTTACAGCTCTGCACAGCCCCTCTAACCCCAGCCTGGGCTCCCCACACCTCACAGCTCTGCACAGCCCCTCTAACCCCAGCCTGGGCTCCCTCACCTCAAAGCTCTGCACAGCCCCTCTAATCCCAGCCTGGGCTCCCCACACCTAACAGCTCTGCACAGCCCCTCTTATCCCAGCCTGGGCTCCCCTCACCTCACAGCTCTGCACAGCCCCTCTTACCCCAGCCTGGGCTCCCCACACCTCACAGCTCTGACCAGCCCCTGTTACCCCAGCCTGGGCTCCCCTCACCTCACAGCTCTGCACAGCCCCTCTAACCCCAGCCTGGGCTCCCCTCACCTCACAGCTCTGCACAGCCCCTGTTACCCAAGCCTGGGCTCCACTCACCTCACAGCTCTGCACAGCCCCTCTTACCCCAGCCTGGGCTCCCCACACCTCACAGCTCTGCGCAGCCCCTCTAACCCCAGCCTGGGCTCCCCTCACCTCACAGCTCTGCACAGCCCCTCTTACCCCAGCCTGAGCTCCCCTCACCTCACAGCTCTGCACAGCCCCTCTTACCCCAGCCTGGGCTCCCCTCACCTCACAGCTCTGCACAGCCCCTCTTACCCCAGCCTGGGCTCCCCTCACCTCACAGCTCTGCACAGCCCCTCTTACCCCAGCCTGGGCTCCCCTCACCTCACAGCTCTGCACAGCCCCTCTAACCCCAGCCTGGGCTCCCCTCACCTCACAGCTCTGCACAGCCCCTCTTACCCCAGCCTGGGATCTCCACACCTCACAGCTCTTCACAGCCCCTGTTACCCCAGCCTGGGCTCCCCTCACCTCACAGCTCTGCACAGCCCCTGTTACCCCAGCCTGAGCTCCCCTCACCTCACAGCTCTGCACAGCCCCTCTTAACCCAGCCTGAGCTCCCCTCACCTCACAGCTCTGCACAGCCCCTCTTACCCCAGCCTGGGCTCCCCTCACCTCACAGCTCTGCACAGCCCCTCTTACCCCAGCCTGGGCTCCCCTCACCTCACAGCTCTGCACAACCCCTCTTACCCCAGCCTGGGCTCCCCTCACCTCACAGCTCTGCACAGACCCTCTTACCCCAGCCTGGGCTCCCCACACCTCACAGCTCTGCACAGCCCCTCTTACCCCAGCCTGGGCTCCCCTCACCTAACAGCTCTGCACAGCCCCTCTTACCCCAGCCTGGGATCCCCTCACCTCACAGCTCTGCACAGCCCCTCTAACCCCAGCCTGGGCTCCGCTCACCTCACAGCTCTGCACAGCCCCTCTTACCCCAGGCTGGGCTCCCCTCACCTCACAGCTCTGCACAGCCCCTCTAACCCCAGCCTGGGCTCCCCACACCTCACAGCTCTGCACAGCCCCGCTTACCCCAGCCTGGGCTCCCCTCACCTCACAGCTCTGCACAGCCCCTCTTACCCCAGCCTGGGCTCCCCTCACCTCACAGCTCTGCACAGCCCCTCTAACCCCAGCCTGAGCTCCCCTCACCTCACAGCTCTGCACAGCCCCTCTAACCCCAGCCTGGGCTCCCCTCACCTCACAGCTCTGTACAGCCCCTCTAACCCCAGCCTGGGCTCCCCTCACCTCACAGCTGTGCACAGCCCCTCTTACCCCAGCCTGAGCTACCCACACCTCACAGCTCTGCACAGCACCTCTTACCCCAGCATGGGCTCCCCTCACCTCACAGCTCTGCACAGCCCCTCTTACCCCAGCCTGGGCTATCCACACCTCACAGCTCTGCACATCCCCTCTTACCCCAGCCTGGGCTCCCCTCACCTAACAGCTCTGCACAGCCCATCTAACCCCAGCCTGGGCTCCCCTCACCTCACAGCTCTGCACAGCCCCTCTTACCCCAGCCTGGGCTCCCCTCACCTCACAGCTCTGCACAGCCCCTCTTACCCCAGCCTGGGCTCTCCACACCTCACAGCTCTGTGCAGCCCCTCTTACCCCAGCCTGGGCTCCCCACACCTCACAGCTCTGTGCAGCCCCTCTAACCCCAGCCTGGGCTCCCCTCACCTCACAGCTCTGTGCAGCCCCTCTTACCCCAGCCTGGGCTCCCCACACCTCACAGCTCTGCACAGCCCCTCTAACCCCAGCCTGGGCTCCCCTCACCTCACAGCTCTGCACAGCCCCTCTTACCCCAGCCTGGGCTCCCCACACCTCACAGCTCTGCACAGCCCCGCTTACCCCAGCCTGGGCTCCCCTCACCTCACAGCTCTGCACAGCCCCTCTTACCCCAGCCTGGGCTCCCCTCACCTCACAGCTCTGCACAGCCCCTCTAACCCCAGCCTGAGCTCCCCTCACCTCACAGCTCTGCACAGCCCCTCTAACCCCAGCCTGGGCTCCCCTCACCTCACAGCTCTGTACAGTCCCTCTTACCCCAGCCTGGGCTCCCCTCACCTCACACCTCTGCACAGCCCCTCTTACCCCAGCCTGGTCTCCCCTCACCTCACAGCTCTGCACAGCCCCTCGTACCCCAGCCTGGGCTCCCCTCACCTCACAGCTCTGCACAGCCCCTCTAACCCCAGCCTGGGCTCCCCACACCTCACAGCTCTGCACAGCCCCTCTTACCCCAGCCTGGGCTATCCACACCTCACAGCTCTGCACATCCCCTCTTACCCCAGCCTGGGCTCCCCTCACCTAACAGCTCTGCACAGCCCCTCTTACCCCAGCCTGGGCACCCCTCACCTCACAGCTCTGCACAGCCCCTCTTACCCCAGCCTGGGCACCCCTCACCTCACAGCTCTGCACAGCCCCTGTTACCCCAGCCTGGGCTCCCCTCACCTCACAGCTCTGCACAGCCCCTCTTACCCCAGCCTGGGCTCCCCTCACCTCACAGCTCTGCACAGCCCCTCTTACCCCAGCCTGGGCTCCCCACACCTCACAGCTCTGCACAGCCCCTCTTACCCCAGCCTGAGCTCCCCTCACCTCACAGCTCTGCACATCCCCTCTTACCCCAGCCTGAGCTCCCCTCACCTCACAGCTCTGCACAGCCCCTCTTACCCCAGCCTGGGCTCCCCTCACCTCACAGCTCTGCACAGCCCCTCTTACCCCAGCCTGGGCTCCCCTCACCTCACAGCTCTGCACAGCCCCTCTTACCCCAGCCTGGGCTCCCCTCACCTCACAGCTCTGCACAGCCCCTCTTACCCCAGCCTGGGCTCCCCTCACCTCACAGCTCTGCACAGCCCCTCTTACCCCAGCCTGAGCTCCCCTCACCTCACAGCTCTGCACAGCCCCTCTAACCCCAGCCTGGGCTCCCCTCACCTCACAGCTCTGTACAGCCCCTCTAACCCAAGCCTGGGCTCCCCTCACCTCACAGCTGTGAACAGCACCTCTTACCCCAGCCTGGGCTCCCCTCACCTCACAGCTCTGCACAGCCCCTCTAACCCCAGCCTGGGCTCCCCTCACCTCACAGCTCTGCACAGCCCCTCTTACCCCAGCCTGGGCTCCCCTCACCTCACAGCTCTGCACAGCCCCTCTTACCCCAGCCTGGGCTCCCCTCACCTCACAGCTCTGCACAGCCCCTCTTACCCCAGCCTGGGCTCCCCTCACCTCACAGCTCTGCACAGCCCCTCTTACCCCAGCCTGAGCTCCCCTCACCTCACAGCTCTGCACAGCACCTCTTACCCCAGCCTGGGCTCCCCTCACCTCACAGCTCTGCACAGCCCCTCTTACCCCAGCCTGGTCTCCCCTCACCTCACAGCTCTGCACAGCACCTCTAACCCCAGCCTGAGCTCCCCTCACCTCACAGCTCTGCACAGCCCCTCTTACCCCAGCCTGAGCTCCCCTCACCTCACAGCTCTGCACAGCACCTCTTACCCCAGCCTGGGCTCCCCTCACCTCACAGCTCTGCACAGCCCCTCTTACCCCAGCCTGGGCTATCCACACCTCACAGCTCTGCACAGCCCCTCTTACCCCAGCCTGGTCTCCCCTCACCTCACAGCTCTGCACAGCCCCTCTTACCCCAGCCTGGGCTCCCCTCACCTAACAGCTCTGCACAGCCCCTCTTACCCCAGCCTGGGCACCCCTCACCTCACAGCTCTGCACAGCCCCTCTTACCCCAGGCTGAGCTCCCCTCACCTCACAGCTCTGCACAGCCCCTCTTACCCCAGCCTGAGCTCCCCTCACCTCACAGCTCTGCACAGCCCGTCTTACCCCAGCCTGGGCTCCCCTCACCTCACAGCTCTGCACAGCCCCTCTAACCCCAGCCTGGGCTCCCCTCACCTCACAGCTCTGCACAGCCCCTCTTACCCCAGCCTGGGCTCCCCTCACCTCACAGCTCTGCACAGCCCCTCTTACCCCAGCCTGAGCTCCCCTCACCTCACAGCTCTGCACAGCACCTCTTACCCCAGCCTGGGCTCCCCTCACCTCACAGCTCTGCACAGCCCCTCTTACCCCAGCCTGGGCTCCCCTCACCTCACAGCTCTGCACAGCCCCTCTAACCCCAGCCTGGTCTCCCCTCACCTCACAGCTCTGCACAGCCCCTCTTACCCCAGCCTGAGCTCCCCTCACCTCACAGCTCTGCACAGCACCTCTTACCCCAGCCTGGGCTCCCCTCACCTCACAGCTCTGCACAGCCCCTCTTACCCCAGCCTGGGCTCCCCTCACCTCACAGCTCTGCACAGCCCCTCTTACCCCAGCCTGGGCTCCCCTCACCTCACAGCTCTGCACAGCACCTCTTACCCCAGCCTGAGCTCCCCTCACCTCACAGCTCTGCACAGCCCCTGTTACCCCAGCCTGGGCTCCCCTCACCTCACAGCTCTGCACAGCCCCTGTTACCCCAGCCTGGGCTCCCCTCACCTCACAGCTCTGCACAGCCCCTGTTACCCCAGCCTGGGCTCCCCTCACCTCACAGCTCTGCACAGCCCCTCTTACCCCAGCCTGGGCTCCCCTCACCTCACAGCCCTGCACAGCCCATCATCCCCCAGCCTGAGCTCCCCTCACCTCACAGCTCTGCACAGCCCCTCTAACCCCAGCCTGAGCTCCCCTCACCTCACAGCTCTGCACAGCCCCTCTTACCCCAGCCTGGGCTCCCCTCACCTCACAGCTCTGCACAGCCCCTCTTACCCCAGCCTGAGCTCCCCCCACCTCACAGCTCTGCACAGCCCCTCTTACCCCAGCCTGGGCTCCCCTCACCTCACAGCTCTGCACAGCCCCTCTTACCCCAGCCTGGGCTATCCACACCTCACAGCTCTGCACATCCCCTCTTACCCCAGCCTGGGCTCCCCACACCTCACAGCTCTGCACAGCCCCTCTTACCCCAGCCTGGGCTCCCCTCACCTCACAGCTCTGCACAGCCCCTCTTACCCCAGCCTGGGCTCCCCCCACCTCACAGCTCTGCACAGCCCCTCTTACCCCAGCCTGGGCTCCCCTCACCTCACAGCTCTGCACAGCCCCTCTTACCCCAGCCTGGGCTTCCCTCACCTCACAGCTCTGCACAGCCCCTCTAACCCCAGCCTGGGCTCCCCTCACCTCACAGCTCTGCACAGCCCCTCTAACCCCAGCCTGGGCTCCCCTCACCTCACAGCTCTGCACAGCCCCTCTAACCCCAGCCTGGGCTCCCCACACCTCACAGCTCTGCACAGCCCCTCTAACCCCAGCCTGGGCTCCCCTCACCTCACAGCTCTGCACAGCCCCTCTAACCCCAGCCTGGGCTCCCCTCACCTCACAGCTCTGCACAGCCCCTCTAACCCCAGCCTGGCCTCCCCCCACCTCACAGCTCTGCACAGCCCCTCTTACCCCAGCCTGGGCTCCCCTCACCTCACAGCTCTGCACAGCCCCTCTTACCCCAGCCTGGGCTCCCCTCACCTCACAGCTCTGCACAACCCCTCTAACCCCAGCCTGGGCTCCCCTCACCTCACAGCTCTGCACAGCCCCTCTTACCCCAGCCTGGGCTCCCCTCACCTCACAGCTCTGCACAACCCCTCTAACCCCAGCCTGAGCTCCCCTCACCTCACAGCTCTGCACAACCCCTCTTACCCCAGCCTGGGCTCCCCACACCTCACAGCTCTGCACAGCCCCTCTTACCCCAGCCTGAGCTCCCCTCACCTCACAGCTCTGCACAGCCCCTCTAACCCCAGCCTGAGCTCCCCTCACCTCACAGCTCTGCACAGCCCCTCTTACCCCAGCCTGAGCTCCCCTCACCTCACAGCTCTGCACAGCCCCTCTAACCCCAGCCTGGGCTCCCCACACCTCACAGCTCTGCACAGCCCCTCTTACCCCAGCCTGGGCTCCCCTCACCTCACAGCTCTGCACAGCCCCTCTTACCCCAGCCTGGGCTCCCCTCACCTCACAGCTCTGCACAGCCCCTCTTACCCCAGCCTGAGCTCCCCTCACCTCACAGCTCTGCACAGCCCCTCTAACCCCAGCCTGGGCTCCCCACACCTCACAGCTCTGCACAGCCCCTCTTACCCCAGCCTGAGCTCCCCTCACCTCACAGCTCTGCACAGCCCCTCTTACCCCAGCCTGAGCTCCCCTCACCTCACAGCTCTGCACAGCCCCTCTAACCCCAGCCTGGGCTCCCCACACCTCACAGCTCTGCACAGCCCCTCTTACCCCAGCCTGGGCTCCCCTCACCTCACAGCTCTGCACAGCCCCTCTTACCCCAGCCTGGGCTCCCCTCAGCTCACAGCTCTGCACAACCCCTCTAACCCCAGCCTGAGCTCCCCTCACCTCACAGCTCTGCACAGCCCCTCTTACCCCAGCCTGAGCTCCCCTCACCTCACAGCTCTGCACAGCCCCTCTTACCCTTGGCCCTTGGCTCTGTGTTGCAGTGAGTCGGTAATTCCTGTCTACCCTTGGCTGTGTGAGTTGACAATGGGTTCAGCTCATTCAGGCCCAGGATTTTATATCTATTGGTGAGAGAATGTTTTGCCATGTGCATAATTCTTCATTTCGCTCCATTGAGTTTCCAGAGCTCTTGTGTTGCCCACGCCCCCGGCACTGTGACATTCCCTTGCAGCTCATTTGCAGTCTGCTTTGGACTTCACGATTTGGAATACATTTTGTGTCATGTGCAAATGTTGCCGGTCACAGCTGACCCATTTCTCCAGATCATTTAGGAGTGTGTTGAACTGCTCTGATCCCAGTGCAGGCCCCTGGAGGGCACCTTTCCTGGTCCCCTGGCTGCCCCGCTCTGGATAGGGCCAGGACCACCTGTGAATTCAGCAGTGGGAAGTGGAGTGACACACTCACAGGAGCACAGTGAGCTGGGGCCGTGTTGCTCTGTGTCCCAGACCACTGCTGGGGAGTGCAGGGAGAACACACAGCTGCCCATGACAGCTGTGCAGGCCTGCTCGATGCCACCCCGCCACCAGGGCTGCACTGGCTGGGGAAGAGGCAGGGTGAGGGCAGAGCAGCCACAGGGACAGGAGAAGAGTGAGATGGAGGGAAGTTCTCCTGGCCCTTCCCTGGGAGGGAGGCGGGTCACGTGTCTGGTGGTACCTTGATCCCCTTGACCAGTTAGATCAATAGACAGATAGATGGATACGGTGTATGGGGATAGATAGATAGATGCGGTGTATGGGGATAGATAGATGGATACGGTGTATGGGGATAGATAGATAGATACGGTGTATGGGGATAGATAGATAGATAGATAGATAGATGCGGTGCATGGGGATAGATAGATAGATATGGTGAATGGGGATAGATAGATATATAGGTAGATAGGGTGTATGGGGATAGATAGATAGATAGATAGACAGATAGATATGGTGCATGGGGATAGATAGATAGATAGATAGCATGCATGGGGATAGATAGATACGGTGTATGGGGATAGATAGATAGATAGATAGATAGATGCGGTGTATGGGGATAGATAGATAGATATGGTGAATGGGGATAGATAGATAGATAGGTAGATAGGGTGTATGGGGATAGATAGATAGACAGATAGATAGATAGATAGACAGATAGATATGGTGCATGGGGATAGATAGATAGATAGATAGCATGCATGGGGATAGATAGATACGGTGTATGGGGATAGATAGATAGACAGATAGATAGATACAGTGTATGGGGATAGATAGATAGATATGGTGAATGGGGATAGATAGATAGATACGATGTATGGGTTAGATAGATAGATAGATACAGTGTATTGGGATAGATAGATAAGGTGTATGGGGATAGATAGATAGATAGATATAGTGTATGGGCTAGATAGATAGATAGATAGATACGGTGTATGGGAATAGATAGATAGATAGATAGATAGATAGATAGATAGATAGATAGATTGATATGGTGTATGGGATAGATAGAGACGAGCTACGTCTACACAGGGATGCTGCATCGAAATAGCTTATTTAATAAGCACGGCTCCTTCGAAGTAGCCGGCACGTGTAGATGCGGCTAGGTAGATAGATATGGTGTATGGGGATAGATAGATAGATACGATGTATGGGATAGATAGATAGATAGATACAGTGTATGGGGATAGATAGATAGATACGGTGTATGGGGATAGATAGTTAGATAGATATGGTGTATGGGCTAGATAGATAGATAGGTATGGTGTATGGGATGGATAGATAGATAGATATGGTGTATGGGATAGATAGATAGATAGATAGATAGATATGGTGTATGGGATAGATAGATAGAGAGGAGCTACGTCTACACAGGGATGCTACATCGAAATAGCTTACTTAGGCACGGCTACTTCGAAGTAGCTGGCACGTGTAGATGCGGCTAGGTAGATAGATACAGTGTATGGGGATAGATAGATAGATAGATAGATAGATAGATAGATTTGGTGTATGGGGATAGATAGATAGATAGATAGATAGATAGATAGATAGATAGATTTGGTGTACGGGGATAGATAGATTTGGTGTATGTGGACGGATGGGTTGATTGATAGGTAGATAGATCGATAGATTTGGATATTTTGATTAGTCACGGGGCCTGTGAACAAGGTATTGTGGGCTGCTGGTTCCATGATTCTAAAAGCAGCAGGGACTTGGGTGTAAGGACCAGGGCTGGAGGCAGTCGGTGGCTGGTCCTCTTTGAATGGCCTGGCCCTGGAGCAACCACCCACCTTTGCTCCTCCTGTCAGCAGGCCTGATGGTCGTGTAAATCAATAGCAGCTCCATTGATTTCCTTATGATTATCTAGTCAGGCTTCCTGCATACGAGAGAGAGACAGAGGCAGAGACTGGGCCTTGTAAAACTAGCTCTGTTAAAAAGAACCAATCCTCTTGAGTCGGAGGAATGCGCATTTAATGTCTCACACACACACTGACACACACATTCCATGCTGCACCAAGCTTCATCGTCCCCTCTGTTGCAGGTTCCCTCTGGAAATATTGCTACCCTTTGGCAGCTGCAGACACCTCCACATCAGTACTTTCCTCAGAGACTCTTGGACGTCTTTGTTTCTCAGGCAGTAGATGATCGGGTTGAGCAAGGGTGTCACGGCTGTGTAGAACACGGACACCACCTTGTTGAAGTCAACTGGGTCATCAGAAGTTCTGGAGGTTGGGCGCACGTACATGAACACCAGGGTGCCGAAGAAGATGGCCACCACGGCCAGGTGGGCTGTGCAGGTCGAGAAAGCTTTCTGGCGCCCTGTGGCCGAAGGGATCTTCAGGACTGCCCCTATGATGAGGACATAGGAGACCAAGATCAAGAGGAAGGAGCTGACGATGATGCCGGTGGCCACAATGAAATTGACGGTCTCCGCCTCTCGGGGGTTGACGCAGGAGAGCTGCAGCAAAGGTACAGCATCACAGAAGAAGTGATTGATCTCGTTGGGCCCACAGAATGGCATCTTGCAGACAGAGACCAGGGGTGGAACGTTAACGAGGAAGGCACCGACCCAAGAGCCCACCGCCAACCGAAGACAAACCCTCTGGTTCATGAGGATCGGGTAACGCAGTGGGTGGCAGATGGCTAAGTAGCGATCGTAGGCCATGATGGCCAAGGTGAAGCACTCAGCAGTTCCCAACGCGATGAAGAGGTACAGCTGGGTGATGCAGCCGGCGTAAGAGATGGACTTCTCCGTTGCCAGGAAGCCCTCCAGCATCTTGGGGATGATGTTGGAGGAGTACCAGATTTCCAGGAAGGAGAAGTTGCTGAGGAAGAAGTACATGGGGATGTGGAGGTGGCAGTCGATACACACAATTGTGATGATGACGATATGTCCGGACAAGGTCAGGAGGTAGATAATCAAGCCCCCCAAGAAGGGCAAGAACGAGAGCTCCTGGAGACTGGGGAAGCCCCGGATGATGAAGGTGGTTACAGCTGTTGTGTTCCCAAAGCCCATCGCTGCACCGTGTCTGATCAGGGGGGTTAATTCCATGCTGAATACACGACAGTGTATGGGAATTAAACACATGATTAATTAAAGGGGAAAGGAGGAGGCATAGATAGCTAGATAGATACAGTGTATGGGGACAGATAGATAGATAGATCGAGGTAGGTGGGAATGGATCAGTAGATTTTGAAGAATTGCACTCATTCAATTAGGTAATTTACAGAATGGATATCACTCTGTCCAATCAAAACTAAGCAATAGTTCTGCAGAAAAGGACCTTGGGGGGTAGGGTAGAAGAGAGGCTGGGTATGAACCAATGGTGTGCCCTTGTAACCACGGAGGTAAATGTCATACTGGGGTGCACTGAACCTCTCTCATCCAGAATTCTGTTGTCTGGCAACATCCACAGTCCAGCACGGTTTTAGTTAGCCAGACAACAACTCACCAGGGGTGTGGCCAAGTTTCCCATGGCCCCATAAAGTTTGTTTCCAGCCACTTGTCCAGGCTCCCAGTGGTCTGTGCTGGTTTTTTAGCTGTAATTTACCCCTCTATGTTTTTAGCAGCCCAGTCAGCAGTGGAAGCGTTGATAATGCTACCTGACAATATTGACCTCCTGTTGTCTGGCCAATTCTGTTGTCAGTCAGGACCCCAGGGTGCTGGACAAGAGAGATTTAACTCGCACGTAGAGGATGTTTTTCAGACACTTCCAACTATGGAAAGAAGGATGAGTAATTTTTATTAACACATCTAGCAGAGTCACCGAGAGGTGGCTGTGTTCGTCTGGATCGTCACAAAACAAACAGAACAGTCCGGTACCACTTGAACAAAATAATTAATTTGAGTGATGAGCTTTCATGGGGCAGACTCACTTCTTCAGATTTTCTAACCAGCTGCGGCTCGGGCTAGAGTCTGAAAGGGGCGGGGAAGAGCTATTAAAATTATGCCCAGCAGGACAGTGTTTTTCGCATGGCTTCTCATTTTCATTGCCCTGGTTTACTTTGGGATTGTCCTTGGAACCGCTCAATGTAAAATCAGAGCCTGGCTTGCTGAAACAGCCTCAGAGATCCCAACCTTCCTTTACGCAGGTCCACCTTGACAGGTATAGAGCTACCTATGGGGACACGTACACTCCCCAACTCGTCTTTGCTTGGCGCTGCGCCGGTTTCCTGTCAGGGGAGCGGGGAGGGGTTGGAAATGGAGAAGTCACAGCCGGAAAACTGGCCTGACCAATCTGATTAGCTTCTATGACGAGGTAACAAGCTCTGTGGACATGGGGAAGTCAGTGGATGTGATATACCTTGACTTCAGCAAGGCTTTTGATACGGTCTCCCACAACATTCTTGTCCATAAGTTAAGGAAATATGGATTGGATCCTTGAACTATAAGATGGATAGAAAGCTGGCTTGATGTTCAGGCCCAGCGGGTAATGGTCAATGGCTCAATATCTGGATGGCGGTCTGTTTCAAGTAGAGCGCCGCAAGGCTCAGTTCTTGGGCCGGTGTTATTCAACATCTTTATTAATGACCTGGATGAGGGACTGGGTTGCACCCTCAGCAAGTTGGCGGATGACGCAAAACTAGGGGGAGAGGTAGATTCATTGGAAGGTAGAGAGAGAATCCAGAGGGACCTGGATAAATTGGAGGACTGGGCCAAAAGAAATCTGATGCTGTTCAATAAGGAGAAGTTCAGAGTCCTGCACCTGGGGCAGAAGAATCCCAAACATTTTTACAGGCTGGGGACCGACTGGGTCAGCAGCAGTACGATGAAAAGGGACCTAGGGGTTATGGTGGATGAAAGGCTGGATATGAGAAAACAGTGTGCCCTTGTAGCCAAAAAGGCTAACGGCACACTGGGGTGCATTAGGAGGAGAATTTCGAGCAGATCTAGAGAAGTAGTTATACCTCTTTATTTGGCACTGGTGAGGCCACATCTAGAAAATTGTGTCCAGTTTTGGGGCCCCCCCCCACTATAAAAAGGATGTGGATTTGCTGGAGCAGGTTCAGCGAAGGGCAACAAAAAAGATTAAGGATCTGGAGCACAAGACCTATGAGGAGAGGCTGAAGGATTTGGGATTGTTTAGTTGACAGAAGAGAAGACTTAGAGGTGATTTAATAGCAGCCTTCAGCTTCCTGAAGGGGAGCTCTAAAGAGGAGGGTAAGAAATTGTTCTCAGTGGTGTCAGATGGCAGAACAAGGAGCAATGGTCTGAAATTGAAAAGGGAGAGGTGTAGGTTAGATATTAGGAAAAACTTCTTCACCAGGCGGGTGGTGAAGCATTGGAATGTGTTGCCTAGAGAGGTGGTGGATTCTCCATCCCTTGAGGTTTTTAAGTCCTGGCTGGACAAGGTCCTGGCTGGGATGACTTAGTGGGGGTTGATCCTGCTGGAAGCAGGGGGCTGGACTACATGACCTCCTGAGGTCCCTTCAAGCCCTGTGATTCTGTGATTCTGTCACCCGTCACGACTGGGTGATCTGGACTTTTCTCACTTTCCGGTGTGAGTGCGCCCGAGGGAGTAGCGGCTGGCTGATCCACCAACATTGTTGTTAGTGGGGCATTTCTTATGCTACAGGAGAGCACCGCAGATCGGGGCAGGCATGCGTCAGATGCACAGCTCTCGGAAGCACCTAGGAACCGAAATTCATGGCTCTCCTTTCCACTAAAAGCCACGGATGACACAGAGATCCCAGCTTTATGGCTGTTCACCATACGTAGCAGCCCAACTGCGCTCTCACCCTCAGTTGCCCTCTTTGGTTCATAGGGTCTCTAAGCTATGTGCACCCTCATCATTATGAGCCGTCCATTATGAGCGCACCATGCCAGCAGGAATGCACCAGAAAGCTGAGGCAACGTCTCCCATTATGGCACTGCAGAAAGTCAGAGGGAGAGTCAATGTCTATGGAATCACAGACTCATAGGGTTGGAAGAGACCTCAGGCAGTCATCAAGTCCAAACTCCTGCAGGACCAATCCCAGCTAACTCATCCCAGACAGACTTCTAGGGATTTGTAGGCAGTGTGAAGACTTCTCGGGACTTACAAGACTTCCAGGGATCCCACTGCCTCTCTAGGTAACCCATTCCAGACTTCACCACCCTGCTAGGGAAATAGATTTGCCTAACATCTAACCTACACCACCCCCTCTATAACTTGAGACCATTGCTCCTTGTTCTGCCATTCTCACCGCTGAGAACAGCCTCTCTCCATCCCCTCTAGAGCCCCCACTCTTCGGGGGGTTCCAGATGCACCCTCTCCAGTGTGAAATAAAGGGGAATAATCACTTCCCTTGATTAGCTGGAAATGTTCCTCCTAATGCACCCCAATAAGACGATAGCTTTTTGGGCTATAAGGGCACATTATTGGCTCATACCCAGGCTCTCAGCCACTGTACTCCCCAGGTCCTTTTCTGCTGAACTGCTGCTTAGGCAGTCAGTCCCCAGCCTGTAGCAATGCTTGGGATTCCTCTGCACTTGTCCTGGTTCAATCTCACCAGATTTCTTTTGGCCCGATCCTCCAATTTATCTAGGTCTCTCTGGACCCTATCCCTACCCTCCAGCACATCAACCTGTCCCTCTAGCTCAGTGTCATCTGCAAATGTGCTGAGGGTGCAATCCATCCCCTCCTCCAGGTCGTTAATAAAGGTGTTGAACAAAACCAGCCCCATACTTACTATGATAGGATGCAAGTATAATTTAATGGGATCCACTTTTGTGCACAGAGAAAATCTCTGTTTCAAATTTAAATCTAAAGAAACTGTCTCTTATATTCAACGGCTGTTGACATTTTTTTAAAACTTTGCCACATGAATATTTTATATTTCGACATTTGAACAGATGAGCTATTTTGAGGCCGTGTTTTCTGTTTCAGAAAAACATCCCAGCTGAAATAGTTCAGGTCTGGAAGTGAGTAGCAGCCTCAGTAACGAATCTGATAGAATAGGAAAAATACCTGTATCTCAACAATGTTAAAGGTCAGAGCTAATTAATCAGGAAGCTTCGGAAATGATTCTGACCTCACTTCACCTGCCTGGAAATGAGTGAAATGAGGAGTTCCGAACGCCTTTCGTTCTAACTGCCCCTTGGCCTTCTTGTCCCTAAGGAGCCAAAGGAGGGTCTCACCAAGCAGCTACTTAGCTGCAAAGCCCATGGAGAACACAGAGAGGCAGACTGTGACCTCTGTCATGCTTTGAACACCCAGTCCAAGGTCCGCTGAGACGGAAGCTCACCCTTCCACCAAAATCACAAGGTGCCGTACAGCCGTGAAACACAGAATTACCCCCGTGGTGCGCTCCTGGTAGTCACTCCAGGTGTACACAACCGTGCGAGCTCTCACTGGAGGAAGGTGCGTGTGGCATGGAAGGACCAGCCCCTGCTCACGCTTACTATGCCTCCTACCACCTTGGCACAGTGGAGCACTACTGAACCCAACAGTCAGAGAAACCGGCCTGGAGTCAGAAAGGTGGGAGGCCGTCTCTGCTACCCGGATATTGTCTCTGGGTTGAGAGCCTGGGAAACGTAGACTACTAGGGCTGGAAGGGACCTCAGGAGGTCATTGAGTCCAGTCCGCTGGCCAAAGCAGGACCAACCCCAACTAAATCATCCCAGCCAGGGCTTTGTCAAGATGGGATTTAAAAACCTCTGGGGATGGAGATTCCACCACCTCTCTGTGTAACACATTCCAGCGCTTCACCTCCCTCCTGGTGAAATAATATTTCCTAATATCCAACCTACACCTCCCCGACTGCAACTTCAGACCATTGCTCCTTATTCTGCCATCCATCACCACTGAGAACAGCCTCTCGCCATCCTCTTTAGAGCCCCCCTTCAGGAAGTTGAAAGCCGCTATCAAACCCCCCTCTCACTCTTCTCTCCTGAAAGCAAAATAGGCCCAAATCCCTCAGCCTCTCCTTGTAGGTCCTGTGCTCCAGCCCCCTAGTCATTTTGGATGCTCTCCGCTGAACCCTCTCCAATGCATCCAGCCGTTACTTGCTCCAGTAAGAGAGGTGAGCGACTGGGGAGGAAGGCCAAGACAGGATATAACCTGTGGGATGGGACATGTTAGTGGATGTGGGCCCAGAGGACAGGCCCTCCCCAAAACTCACCAATCAACTGGGACTCACATCCAGTGGGTGTCTGGTGTGTCCGATGTGACTTGATGACGTCTTGAGGTCTCTTCCAGCCGTAGGAGTCTCTAATTCCTAAAAGTTCAAGTTTCCAGGTATCGGCCAGCGACCCGCCAAGGTCAGGAAGGGCTTCCCCCCATGTATTCTTGGAAAAGGACTCCCTTTCCTAGGCTTCTCCCTTGGAAGAACCATGGACAGTCATCGCCGGAGATGGGAGATGGGATGTAGAAAGCCGGGGCCCTGAGACCGCACCAAGCATCCCGTCCCTGGGCTGGCTGGTTCTTGTTCCCGTGCTGAGCGCTGAACTTGTAGGCTTTGACACGGTCCCACCTGACAGCATCACAGGCCAGCTGGAGAAACGCGGGCTCAGAGGAACTGCTGTGAAGGGGACTGATAATTGGTTACAAACTGTAATCAAAGAGGAGCTGTTAAAGGAAGGACGTTGGATTGGAGGGAGGTCCCCAGTGGGGTCCCCCAGGGATCTGTTCTGGGCCGCGTGTGGTTCGCTGACTCTTAAAGAGCTGGGTGGAGGAATACAGGGCATCTTCCTCCGTTTCATACACGGTGCAAAGCTGGGACGGGGAGTGCCATCACCTTGGGGGGTGGGACAGAAATTCAGGGAGAAGGTGGTAAATCAGGGCAGAGGGCCAGAGACAGCTAAATGAAATTCAGCACGGACCAATGCCAGGAGCTACAGACAGGGGAGAAAGACAAAATGCAAAGGCTCATAGAAGCATAGAGTCCCAAGGCTGGAAGGGACTCGGGTGGGTCATTGAGTCCAGCCCCCTGCACACAACAGGACTGACCCCATCTAACTCGTCCACCCAGGGCTTTGCCAAGCTGAGCCTTAAAGACCTCTTGGGATGGAGATTCCACCACCTCTCTCAGTAACACATTCCAGTGCTTCGCCACCCTCCTGGGGAAAGAGTTTTTCCTAATATCCTACCTACACCTCCCCCTCTGTGACTTCAGACCTTTGCTCCTTGTTCTGCCCTCCGCCACCATTGAGAACAGCCTCTCTCCGCACTCTTTAGAGCTCCCCTTCAGGAAGCTGAAGGCTGCTATCAAATGCCAACGTTGCTTGACAGAACACATAAAGCACACATCCTTAAATCAAGCTCTGATCAGTTCTCTGCCAGCATTTTTCTTTCTTTGCCTGTCTGTTCATTACAGTCAGCATTGATGAAAATATATTTGTCCATTCCCACGTATCCAGTGGAATACGCATGAACCAACGTACACCAGGCAGTGTTGTGGGCTGGTTGCCCCCGGACTGACCTCCTCCCCCCCAAGGCCCTGCCCCTTCCGGAGTGAGGAGCTGACCCGCTTCCACCTTGCCTAGGGGCCCGAAAAGTATGTCATCCCCTAGAGTTTTAATGAACCAAAAGGAGGAGAAGATGGAGGTGGTGGTCAAGGAAGGAGAACACAAAAGTCATTCAAACAAGAAGTCCTGTGGCACCTTATAAACTCACAGATTTACTGGGGAAGAAACAAACAAACCAGCAGGCCCGTAGCACCTTACAGACTAACAAAATAGTTTATTAGGTGATGAGCCTTCGTGGGACAGACCCACTTCTTCACATCCAGAGAACTGGACGCAATACTCCAGATGTGGCCTCACTGGTGCCGAATAGAGGGGAATAGTAACTTCTCTAGAGCTACTGGAAATGCTCCTCCTAATGCACCCCAATATGACATTGGCCTTCCTGGCTACAAGGGCACACTGTTGATTCATATCCAGCCTTTCATCCACTGTAATCCCCAGGTCCTTTTCTGCTGCATTGACACTTAGCCAGTTGGTCCCCAGCCTGTAACAATGCTTGGGGTTCTTCCATCCCAAGGGCAGTGCTCCGCACGTCTCCTTGTTGAACCTCATTCCCACATTGCCCCTGTCCTTAAAAGTTATGGTGGATGAGAGGCTGGATATGAGTAAACACTATGCCCTTGTAGCCAAGAAGGCCAACGGCACACTAGGGTGCATTAGGAGGAGCATTTCGAGCAGATCCGGAGAAGTGGTTGTTCCTCTTCATTCGGCACTGGTGAGGCCACATCTGGAATATTGTGTCCAGTTTTGGGCCCCCCAGTATAAAAAGGTTGTGGATTTGCTCGAGCAGGTTCAGCGAAGGGCAACAAAAATGATGAAGGGTCTGGAGCACAAGACCTATGAGGAGAGGCTGAGGGAGTTGGGCTTGTTTAGTTGACAGAAGAGAAGACTGAGGGGGTGATTTAATAGCCGCCTTCAACTTCCTGAAGGGGAGCTCTAAAGAGGAGGGTGAGAAACTGTTCTCGGTGGTGTCAGATGGCAGAACAAGGAGCAATGGTCTGAAGTTGAAGAGGGAGAGGTGTAGGTTAGATATTAGTAAAAACTCCTTCCCCAGGAGAGTGGTGAAGCATTGGAATGCGTTGCCTAGAGAGGTGGTGGATTCTCCATCCCTTGAGGTTTTTAAGTCCCGTCTGGACAAGGTCCTGGCTGGGATGACTTAGTGGGGGATGACCCTGCTTTGGGCAGGGGGCTGGACTTGATGACCTCCTGAGGCCCCTTCCAACCCTGGGATTCTCTGATTCTAGGTCCTACCCCAGGGCATATGGGGCTGCTCCGTCCCACTGGCACCCTCCCCAGTTGAACCAGCTGTCTGTCCCTGTTGGCTGAAGCCCCGGCAGACAGATTCTCTGTGCCTGGAGCATTAGGCAACCTTAGGGCTTTACCCCTTCCTGTCCACACTGTAGCCAGGGACAGGTGGCTGCTGGGCCTTTGTATGGGCACAGGAGAGAGAGGGGAAGACCTGAGCTCTGCAAAGACATGGGCCAAGTCATCCCACCCCCTTGCCCTGTGGCTGGCAGCAGCTCCTGTCCACCAGCTGCTGGTGGTGGTCAGCCTCGGGTGTGAACCCCGACAGAAATCTGGGGGGCAGGCTGTGACCCTGGGTGGCCCCCACGAGAAGACGGGGTACCAAGGAGAAGAGAGTCCAGCCTGGGGGGCCCAGCCATTCTTGGAAGTCGGAGGGAGAGCCCTGGGTTGAGTCGGGTTGGCTGGCCGCCTCCAGCTCCCCGAGACAGAGGTACACGGGAGAGGGTGGATGTCTCACCTCTCGCCTTGCAACCCTGAAGGCGAAGAAAGGAAATGAAAATACTCCAGGGCTCAGCGTTGATGTTAGCTGGGGCTCGGCCAACGTGAGGTTCATCTGAACGTCCGTATCACGTGATTCTGAATGAGAGCCATTGAGCTGAAGGAAGATGGGTAGTTTTAGCAGGAGTCCCCATGACCGAGAGAGGTGTGAGGATTTTATTCCCCCGGTTCGGTTGCACACGTTTCCTGCTGTCCTGCAGTAACACCAGGTGGATGCCTCAGTTTCCCCAGGCCCAGCACCAGGACACGGTGCTGAGGCAAGTTGCAGTGTGATGACTTCTCACGCGTATGCAATGATCCTCCAGGCTCTCTGTATCCCGTGCGGCCCAGGTAGCACCTTTCTTCCCCGGGAAACAGGACAAAGGCGGGCGGACGCACCAGGCTGGTGGGAATCGGGACTGAGCTGCTGAGTGGGGCAGTCTCGTCTGGCTGGAGAAGGAGGTCGAGAGGTCACAACCCAGCTCGGGGACTCCCGCTGGGCCCCTTTCCCCAAGATGGATGGTACTGGCAGCTTCTGGTTTCTGTGTTGACCAGTCTGTTCTGTTCTGTGTCCCTGTAGCCCCATCACCCACCTGTTCTCCCAGCTCAGTGAGACACCTGACTGCAGCTAGAGGGTGCAGGACCTGGTGATCCCCACACTCCTTGACAGTTCCAATAATAAATAAATACCCTACTAACCAAAGAGACTCCTAATTCCGTCTCGCTGAACAATGAAGCTCATGCTCCGGAAAATCTGTTAGTCTGTAAGGTGCCACAGGACTTCTCATCATCTTCAGCAGGCAACAGAAAAGCTTTCCAACAACTGCAACTCGGTGGAGGTGTCAACTGTCCTGTGGGCTGTGACGTGTGTGAGTGTATTTGCATATGCGTTTGCAGGGATCGTGTGAGTCATTCGATCACCCAAGTACACAGGGATGTGGTTTTCAAAGGGGTGTGGAGAAGTTCACTGAAAGTCAATGGGCGTTGGGTGCCTATTAGTTGAGCGCTAAGAAGCCCATGAAAATGTGAGCCCATGTGCTCAACGGTATGAAGGACTGGTCAACATGATTTAGCCAAATGTATTCCATAGAACCACAGCAATTGGAAAGGACCTCAAGAAGTCAGGTCTAGCTCTCTTTGCTGAAGCAGGATCAAATGAACCTGGACTAGCCCCAGCAGGTGTTTGTCCAACCTGGTCTTAAACACCCCCAGAGTCGGGAACTCCACAGCTTCCCTCAGGAGCCTGTTGTGGAGCTAAACCACCCAGCGAGTTAGAATGTCTTCCCTCATATCCACCCAAAATCTCCCTGGCCGGCCGCACATTAAGCCCATTACATCTTGTCCAGCTTTCTGTCATCATGGAAATACGCCAACAGTGGATCACCCTCCCCTTTTTAACAATCCTTATCATGTTCAGAAATCATAGAATCATAGAACAGCAGGACTGGAAGGGAGCTCGAGAGGCCATTAAGTCCAGCCCCCTGCCCCAATGACAGGACCAAGTACTGTCTAAACCATCCCTGACAGACATCTATCTAACCTGTTCTTAAATATCTCCAGTGATGGAGATTCCACAACCTCCCTGGGCAATTTATTCCGCTGTTTGACCACCCTGACAGTTAGGAACTTTTTCCTAATGTCCAACCTAAACCTCCCTTGCTGCAGTTTAAGTTCATTGCTCCTTGTTCTATCCTCAGAGGCCAAGAAGAACAAGTTTTCTCCCTCCTCCTTATGACACCCTTTTAGATACCTGAAAACTGCTATCATGTCGCCCGTCAATCTCCTCTATTCCAAACTAAACAAGTCCAGTTCTTTCAGCCTTTCTTCATGGGTCACATTCTCTAGACCTTTAATCATTCTTGTTGCTCTTTTCTGGACCCTCTCTAATTTCTCCACATCTTTCTTGAACGGCGGTGCCCAGAACTGGACACAATACTCCAGCTGAGGTCGAACCAGCGCAGAGTAGAGCGGGAGAATGATTTCTCATGTCTTGTTCACAACACACCTGTTAATGCATCCCAGAATCATGTTTGCTTTTTTCACAACAGCATCACACAGTTGACTCATATTTAGCTTGTGGTCCACTATAATCCCTAGGTCCCTTTCTGCTGTAGTCATTCCTAGACAATCTCTCCCCATTCTGTATGTGTGAAACTGATTGTTCCTTCCCAAATGGAGCACTTTGCATTTGTCCTGATTAAACTTCATCCTGTTTACCTCAGACCATTTCTCCAATTTATCCAGATCACTTTGAATTATGACCCTATCCTCCAAAGCAGTTGCAACCCCTCCCAGCTTGGTATCATCTCCAAACTTAATAAGCGAACTTTCTATGCCAATATCTAAATCATCGATGAAGATGTTGAACAGAACCGGTCCTAACACAGACCCTTGCAGAACCCCACTTGTTATACTTTTCCAGCAGGATTGAGAACCATTAACTACTCTCTGAGTACGGTTATCCAGCCAGTTATGCACCCACCTTATAGTAGCCTCATCTAAATTGTATTTGACTAGTTTTTTTTATAATAATATCATGCAAGACTGTTTCAAATGCTTTACTAAAGTCTAGCTATACCACATCTACCACTTCTCCCCTATCCACAAGGCTCGTTATCCTATCAAATCTCCTTCAATCTTCTTTGCTTAGGAGAACACCTGCCTAGTGGCCTTCACCTTTACACCAGGGTCTGGCTTGCTAAACCTTTGACCATTTCTGTTGTTCTTCTCTGGATTGTCCAATTTGCTCACATTTTTCCTAAAGTGCGGCTGTAATAAAATACAGCCCAGACATTGAACACGACATTCCTATCTGGGACCCCCTGGGAAGGGCTGCCACCTTGGGGACCTTTCCCCACTCTCATGAGAGCACATTGTTCCTGTGGCTGGTTCATATCTCCACTTCTCTCTAGGGTGGGAACTCTGCAATCCTACCCTTCTCTGACGGGGTCTCTGAATTACCCCTCCCTGGGTGCCTCCTGCACTACCTGGTAGGTCCTACTTGGTTTGGACCCAGCCACAGGCACAAAGGCCAGTAACAGCATGCAGGGACATGAAAGCTCTTTCCACATATGGTTGGCCCACTGATTTCCCGATGCTTGGCAAGACCTTCCAGACCCTATGTAGCAACAACCGGCTTTGACAAACTCTGTTCTCTCTGCGCCCTAGCCTCAAGCAGTGCCGGTTGCTCAGTTTGTCTCTGTGTCTTCATCCTGATGGCTCTGTGTCTTCTTATTATCCTGCAGGAGAGTCACCTACTTTCTTTTTAAACCTTCAGGGTCTTTTTATCTCAGGGGAGGTCTACACAGGAAAGTTATTTTGAAATAACTTTGCTGGCCTCTACTCAATGCAGCTGTTATTTCAAAATAATTTGGGACTAGGGATTGGCTTATTCTGAGATAGGTAAACCTCACTGCATGCAGAATACCACCTATTTTGAAATCGGCTCTATTGTGTGTTGATGCTCTGTTTCGAAATAGCTGAAGGTTACTCTGAAATGCACTTTGTGGGTAGTGGAGTTATTTCGAAATAAGTTAGTCCAGAAAATTTCTTCGGGTGCATCTACACTTGCATTCCTCTTTTGAGGGAGTTATGCAAATGATGGAAATTGAAAATGCAAATGAGGTGCATATTTGTATATTTGGTGCCTCGTTTCTATATGCTTATTTTGAAAGAGCTTCTTTTGAAAGAAGAAAGCCAGTGTAGACGCTGCTCTTTCCAAAGTAAACCCCATCTCTGAAAGAATCCTTCTTTCCATTAAATAAAGGGGGCGGGTAGGTCAGAGTAGGGTGGGGTAGAGAAGGACTGGGGTGAGGTGGGGTGGGACTAGGGAGGGGTCCTGGGTCGGAGTGGGGCAGGGTAGGGTCAGAGCAGGGTGGGGTAGAGAAGGAGTGGGGCGAGGTGGGGTGGGGTCCCGGGTCAGAGTGGGGTGGGGTGGGGTGGGGTGGGAATGGGGCGGGGGTCAAGCTTGACGTCGGGCCGAGAGAACGCTGGGAAGCAGACCGCGCCGGTGAATACTTCGAGCCACTGGGAAGCATGGGCGTGGCCGGCCCACGGGCCCATCTCTTCACCTTCACGCGCATGCAGCATCCTCTCTTATCAGGCAGCCAGCGCCAGGCCAGCCATGCTGGGGACCAGCTCTGCGGCCGGCCCTGGTTCCCAGCAACGCTGCCATGGGAACAGAGCCCTGACCCACCGCAGGGGCATCTGCGTTGTCTTGTGGGTGACAGTTTTCGGCGGCTGAACAAAACCAACCCGGAAGAGATGGCCGCTCAGCCTGACACGACGGGTATCAAAAATGGAAGGGCGATACTGAATGCGAGTCATTAACACTGGATCACAGGTGCAGGTACACCCTGAACCTCTCTAATCCAGGACTCACTCTTCCGGCAACATCCATAATCCAGCATGATTTTTTAATTGGCCGGATCATCACTTATTATGGGCGTGGCCAAGTTTTCTGTGATCCCAGAAACTTTGTTTCCAGCCACCAGTCCTGGCTGTCAGTGTTCTGTGCTGGTAGTCGGCTGTAATTTACCCCTAAATGTCTCCTAAGAGCCCAGCCGGCAGTGGACATGTTGGCAACGTGCCAAACAATATTGACCTCCCGTGGTCTGGCAAATTCTCCCATTTGAATCATACAATCATAGAATACTAGGACTGGAAGGGACCTCAAGAGGCCATTGAGTCCAGCCCCCTGCCCCAACGGCAGAGCCAAGTACTGTCTAGACCATCCCTGACCGACATCTATCTAACCTGTTCTTAAATATCTCCAGTCATGGAGATTCCACAACCTCCCTGGGCAATTTTATTCCACAGGTTGACCACCCTGACAGTTAGGAGCTTTTTCCTAATGTCCAACCTAAACCTCCCTTGCTGCAGTTTAAGCCCGTTGCCTCTCGTTCTATCCTCAGAGGCCAAGAAGAACAAGTTTTCTCCCTCCTCCTTATGACACCCTTTTAGAAACCTGAAAACCTCTATCATGTCGCCCCTCAGTCTTCTCTTTTCCAAACTAAACAAGCCCAATTCCTTCAGCCTTTTTTATAGGTCACATTCTCTAGACCCTTAATCATTCTTGTCGCTCTTTTCTGGACCCTCTCCAATTTCTCCACATCTTTCTTGAACTGTGGTGCCCAGAACTGGACACAATACTCCAGCTGAGGCCTAACCAGCGCAGAGTAGAGCAGAAGAATGACTTCTCGTGTCTTGTTCACAACACACCTGTTAATGCATCCCAGAATCATGTCTGCTTTTTTTGCAACAGCATCACACTGTTGACTCATGTTTAGCTTGTGGTCCACTATAACCCCTAGATTCCTTTCTGCTGTACTCATTCCTAGACAGTCTCTCCCCATTCTGTATGTGTGACACTGATTGTTCCTTCCCAAGTGGAGCACTTTGCATTTGTCCTTATTAAACTTCCTCCTGTTGGGCACAGGTCAGGTCCAGAGGTGCCGAACTAGAGAGGTTCAACCTGTATCTTAACAATAGCAAACCAGAACAAGTCTCGGGGGGTTGTCGTGTTAGTCTGTAGCTTCTCAAAAAAACACCAAGCAGTCCTGTAGCACCTTAAAGACTAACAATTTTATCTATTAGGTAATGAGCTTTCTTGGGGCTAATGTTTAATAATTATGCCTTTATTCCCCTCCCTGAGAAGAACGCTCTGTTTATCAGTCTCTGGACTGCCTTCTGCATCTTGGCATTCCTCAGAGTATAGATTATGGGGTTCAGCATCGGGGTGACGACGGCGTAAAGGACCGAGACCGCCTTGTCCATGGGGAATTTCCGGAAGGGCCGGGCGTAGATGAAGATGCAGGGCACGAATATTAAACACACCACCATGATCTGGGTTCCGCAGGTGGACAGAGCCTTGGGCTTCCCTTCCAGAAGGTGCGTCTTGATCTTGACTAAGATGATGGTGTATGAAATGAGCAGGAGGAGGAAGATGACTATGACAATCACCCCGTTGTGGGAGACCGTCAGCCGCTCAAAGAGGTACGTGTCGGTGCAGGCCAGTTTGATGACTTGCGGGACGTCGCAGTAGAAGTTGTCCAGGACGTTTGGCCCACAGAACGGTAGCTGGAGGATTAGCACAATCTGCACAGACGAGTGAGCCAACCCACCCAGCCACGTGCCCGCCACCAGCCCCATGCACACACCCTGGTTCATGATAGTCAAGTATTGCAGCGGTTTATGGATGGCCACGTAGCAATCGGCCGCCATCACCACCAGTAAAAAGACCACGGCACCGGCAATGAAATGGAAGAAGAACGTTTGGAGGATGCACTGATTGAACGAGATGGTTTTGCTCTGGGAGAGGAGACCCAACAGCATCTTTGGCACGCTGACGGTAGAGTCGCTGATATCGATGAACGCCAGGTTGGCCAGCGGGAAGTACATGGGGGTGTGGAGCTGGTGGTCGGAGATCACGGTGGTGATGATGAGGACGTTTCCCAGCCAGGCTGTCAGGTAGACAAAGGAGAAGATGATGAAGAGGAATTGCTGAAGTGTGGGACTTTGGGTGAGGCCCAAGAGGATGGATTCTGTCACTGGGCTGGTGAGGTTCTGCTGCTCCGTTGTGCGTCTTGAACACAGACCTGAAAATGGAAGGATGATAAGGACAATAATTAACAAAAAGTTCTTGTCACATTTTCTACCTTTAACTTACTGACACAGAACGATTGTTAAAGGCAGCCTAAGAAAGATGTTGGGTTTAGCTCCAGGTTTGGACTGTTCTGTATTTTCCTAAACTAAATACAGGCTGAACTTCTCTTGTCCAGAACCCTGGGGACCTGACTGGTGCTGGATGAGAGAATTTGCTGGATCACGGGAGGTCACCATTGTCTAGCGCGCTTTCCACACTTCCGCTGCTTGCTGGGCTCTTAGAAGACATTTGGGGTAAATTAGAGCTAAATAACAGCACAGGGCACTGAGAGCCAGGACTGGTGGCTGGAAACAAACTTTATGGGACCACAGGACACTTGGCCACACCCATAATAAGTGGTCGTCCGGCTAAATAAAATCATGCCAGATTACAGATGTTGCCAGACAAGAGAGTTCTGGATTAGAGAGGTTCAACCTGTACTATCTTCTCAGACCTTCTTCAGCAGACCCAGGGGTTTTGCTCACCAAACAGAACCTAGACATTCTCAACTTGTGTCTCACAAACAAGTGTCGGGAGGTCTCTATGACCGAAGCGACCTGCACACAAGGTTGAATGGGAGTAAGGTCCCACCGAGACAGGACTGGAGCTAGGATGCAAAAACTTGAGGTCCACCCAACTAAGAAATTCAGAAGCTGAATGTTTGGTCTCAGTATCAGAGGACCTGAGTACTGATACCCCCTATTAACACAATGAGTAACTTTTCCATCCCTTATCATGGCTCATCCACCAGACCTTGCACCTCCTAGGCTGGTCTCTCAGAAGCAGGTGCTCAGGTGTGAACAATTGGGCCCCCCCACGTTATGGTGCTTCTGGATTCTGCAGCTGCGCTTTGAATGCCAGTGTCTAGAAATGATGAACAGGGCAGCTAGGTGTGTCCTTCGCCTGAGATGGTCGGGTGTGGACAGCTGTAACGTTTGGGGCAACCTCTAGAGCTGTTTGAAACAGCCATTATCTCCAGCAAAACCTTCCCATGGGAAATAAATGGATAGTTATGGTTCAAACTTTAGTCACAGGGAATTCTTCTCAATAAAGCAAAATAAGGTTTGTTTCATGGCTATTCGTGCCCCGTTTTTTGTTTTGAACCCATTTGTGTTGAGGTTTTCGTTTGGATCTGCCTTTCAAAAAAATCAACCAAAATGTTCTAGGGTTTTTTTTTCCCCCTACTTCCCATTTCGTCCCGGCCTCTTTCTCTCCCTTTTTTTCTCTGCCACTGGGAAAAAGGAGGAGGAGGGAGAAAAGCAAGTGTGAGGTCAGAAAAGCCACTTTAACCTCAGTTTTTGCTCATTCAAAACTATAAAAATTCCAAGTTTTGATTCAATGTTTAAAGAAAAAAAATTCTTTGGACTTTTCAGATGATTTTTAGAAACTATTAACAGATTTTTTCCCCATCCCCAATTTGTTGACAACATTTTGTGTTTACTTCCTTTTTTGTCTGTGTCTCTAAAAGAATGTTCACCAGCTCCAAAGCAGAGAGGGGCAGTTGTGAGCAAGGGGGAAGAATGGCTTTGTAGGTAAAACAGCAGCCTTGGGAAGACAGGTACAAATGTTTATTCTGCCACAGGTAGCCTTTGTGCTCTCAAATAACTCCCATCCTCTCCAGGAAAATGAAGGACATATGTGACCCACTTCTCATGGACTTCCCATTGATCAGTGGATTACCTAACCTCTCTTTTGAAAAGTCACAAACTCTGCCTTGGTTTCCCTGGTTAGTCAACATTTTAATGGAATGGGCAATTCTGTTAATGACTTAAGAGCTTGCGTGTTACTGAAGAAAAATTTTCACAGCACTAATGAAAGGGAGGCAGCCGAGCTGTCTTTTATATTCAAATTTGGCACATTAACAAGTGGTTTGAACCGGGATGGGAATTTTCTGAGTCACTATGGGGCTCATTTGCATACTTGGCTTAATCTAATTCTTGACCTCTCCCCCCACCGCTCCACTCTCTGATTTGCTCACCATGACCATTTTTTTTTCTTATTTGTCCTCCTTGCTTACTGTTTTTGGTTCTCTGTGCCTTAAATAGTGAGTCTGCTCTGGTCTGGCTCTGGGCTGAAGAAGTGGGTCTGTCCCACGAAAGCTCATCACCCAATAAATTATTTTGTTAGTCTTTAAAGTGCTACTTGACTGCTTTTTTGTTCTGAAATGGAGGGGGGGTTATGTGAGACTCAGACTGGATGTGTGTGAGACAAGCAGAGCAGCTCCCAGCGGCTAAGGATGACCCCTGGGCTGTACCCTGGGCTGGCAGGTAACACCTCTGCCCTGAGCGCAGAGCAGGGAGGAGCCGAGCTGGGTTTGAATGGGAGCAGTTAGGAGCTGGGGGAGAGGGAGCTGGAGGGCAGCCAGCCTGGCGAGGGGGGAAGCTGCACCCCAGAGGGGCACCCCTAGGGCTCCTCTCCCCAGGACGGGTTGGAATGACCGTCTCTGCCGGCTGTACTGACCCCTCTGTGCTGAGCTGGGCTCTGGCGCCTCATAAACCTCCTGTTCTACCTGCTGCGTGAGAGTCACTCCTGCCTGCAGGCGGGGGGCAGCGCTTGGGGACCCCTGAACCCCATCACAAGGTGTCATGCTGTATCTCCCCCCGTGAGCCTCGTTGGCCATGGTGTCCCACCACTACAGCACTGTCCGCCTCAAGCTGGGCAACCTCAGAGACTCCCTACCTTGGTGACGCTTTTAAGTCATGGAAGTTTAAGAGGGGCCTGCCCAAAGACCACACTCATGATGTTGTGACGTAAAGGCCTGTGTCTACCGGCTGAAGTAGGATGATTTAGTGGGGGTTGGTCTTGCTTTAGGGCAGGGGGCTGGACATGATGGCCTCCTGGGCTACGTCTACACATGCAGCCAACATCGAAATAGCTTATTTTGATGTTTCGACATCGAAATAGTGTATTTCGATGAATAACGTCTACACGTCCTCCAGGGCCGGCAACGTCGATGTTCAACTTCGACGTTGCTCAGCCCAACATCGAAATAGGCGCAGCGAGGGAACGTCTACACGTCAAAGTAGCACACATCGAAATAGGGATGCCAGGCACAGCTGCAGACAGGGTCACAGGGCGGACTCAACAGCCAGCTGCTCCCTTAAAGGGCCCCTCCCAGACACAGTTGAACTAAACAACACAAGATACACAGAGCTGACAACTGGTTGCAGACCCTGTGCATGCAGCATGGATCCCCAGCTGCAGCAGAAGCAGCCAGAAGCCCTGGGCTAAGGGCTGCTGCACACGGTGACCATAGAGCCCCGCAGGGGCTGGAGAGAGAGCATCTCTCAACCCCCCAGCTGATGGCCGCCATGGAGGACCCGGCAATTTCGACGTTGCGGGACGCGGATCGTCTACACGGTCCCTACTTCGACGTTCAACGTCGAAGTAGGGCGCTATTCCTATCTCCTCATGAGGTTAGCGACTTCGATGTCTCACCGCCTAACGTCGAAGTTAACTTCAAAATAGCGCCCGACGCGTGTAGACGCGACGGGCGCTATTTCGAAGTTGGTGCCGCTACTTCAAAGTAGCGTGCACGTGTAGACGCAGCCCTGAGGTCCCCTCCAGCCCTGAGAGTCTGTGATTCTGATTCATTTTCCTGTTCACTTCGCATTCAGTCTTTTTCTAGAAATGCAGAGGACTCTGTACTGAGTATGTGGTAACAGACCACCCCCCTTTCACTTCAGTGCTGAACGAACGAGGTGTGAATGAGCCGGGGGGAGCCAAGAACTTCCCAACAGCTGCAGGAGTTGAGAGGGGAATGGGACCCTGTCCCAGGAGAGCAAAGACCTGTCGAGTCATAGAATCCCAGACTCCTAGGGCTGGAAGGGGACGCAGGAGGTCATTGACTCCAGCCCACTGCCTAAAGCAGGATCAACCCCAAATAAATCATCTCAGCCAGGGCTTTGACAACCATGGACTTAAAAATCTCTAGGATGGAGATTCCACCACCTCTCTAGGTAACACATTCCAGTGCTTCACCGCCCTCCTGGGGAAGTAGTTTTTCCTTATACCCGTCCTACACCTCCCCCTCTGTAACTTCAGGCCATTGCTCCTTGTTCTGCCATCTGTCACCACTGAGAACAGCCTCTCCCCACCCTCTTTAGAGCCCCTTCTTCAGGAAGTTGAAGGCTGCTATTAAATCACCCCTCACTCTTCTCTTCTGCAAACTAAATGAGCCCAAATCCCTCAGCCTCTCCAGGCCTTGTGCTCCAGCCCCCTGATAATTTTAGTTGCCCTTCTCTGAACCCTCTCCAGTGCATCCACATCCTTTCTATACTGAGGGGCCCGAGAACTGGACACAATACTCCAGTTGTGGCCTCGCCAGTGCTCAGTTAAGGGGAATAATAACTTCTCTAGATCTGCTGGAACTGCTCCTCCTAATGCGCCCTGATATGCCATTGGCCTGTGGGATTTTCTCCTTCCATCAGACATCTCTGCCAGCTTAAGCCATTTAGAGGTGTATTCACTCCGTGAGGGGTAAATAATATGTCCCCAACGATGTCATTCTTTCCTTATCAGTGGGCCTCCCAGCGCGTGTCCTCCTGAATAAGAATGCCTATCGCAGCCATCCCATCCCGCCTTGTATGAATCAAGAATCCTCACCTTCCACCACCTGCTGTGGTTGTGACCTCAGAGCCAGCTGCCTCCGAACTATGAAAGCAGTCAAACCTCAGAGCTGATCGTTGCGGCCCTGGCCGGCAGGGGACGAAGACCCGGTTCCAAGGAGGAGACAGCCCCAGACATCATACCGTTATAGTCACATTATCCCACACAATGGCAGGAGCTAGGAGCAAGGAGACAGCAAAACCCCTTGAGCTTTAGTAGGTGTGACCCAGAAAGTCGTTGCTTTGGAGATAAGGGAATTCATCCACAAGAAGAAGAATCAATGAGAGCTCCGTGGCTTGTTTCCATCTCTCTTGCTGTAGCTGTGCCAACTCTAGAGAAATCCCCACGTGCCCTGAGATGGCATTAGAGGACAAAGCGGCCCTTGGACTGGCCCCTGAAGCAGAGATATTCTTGTAGCTGCAGGCCTTTGTTCCTGGCAGTGACAGGGAAAGAGCTCAGCAGGGAGTTAGTGACGGTGCGGAAAATTCAGGGCATCTCAGTTCCATGCCCACCGCAATGATGAGAACGGGGGGTAATTGTATTTCGGTCTCCCTCATGGGTCTCTTTGATATCTATGATCAAAGACCTCTGTTGACAGGCTGATAACACCTGGTGAGATACAATTCAAAAGATCAGTCAACACAACAAAGTGATTCCAGAATAGCTTATTCCAGAGTTATTATTCCAAAATAGACTGTTCCGGAATAAGGTGTCTACACTACAGGGAAGCCCGGGAATAAGCAAACCTTGCTCTAAAATAGTGCGTCTACTCACCATAGCGCCTAAGTCGAAACAGAGCCATTAGACGCACACTATGGCTTATTTCGAGATAGGCTGTATTTGCTGCCTACACATCTCCTGTTTCAAAATGCCAATGTCAAAGAGGCACTCCCTCCGCAGAATTATGGACATCAGCTGGCAGGAGAAAGTTTCAAATGCAGATGTCCTGGTAAGAGCTGTCATGCCCAGCCCTCATAGTGACCCTCAACAGCAGAAGGCCACATTGGCTTGGTCGTGTGAGAAGAATGGGTGACAAATGTCTTCCCAAAGAAATCTTCTTTGGTGAACTGTCACATGGGTTGAGAACAAGAGGCAGACCAAAGCTAAGCTTCAAGGATACATGCAAAAACACCAGGAAAAAATTCAACATTGATCCAAGATCCTGGGAATCTCCCTCATCAAATACCTGGAGACCATTGCTACGAGAGGTCACATCATCCCCTGATAGTATATGTGCAAGCCACACAGCAGAACGTCATCTTAGAAGGACGAAATCTGAGACTCAAGAATTTGGAAATAGACCGACATGCGGTGATTGCAATCTACCATGCAAATCCAATATCGGATGGCTAAGCCATGAGAAAAGCTGCAGGCTCAAATGCTGCCCAGAGATTCTCCCCGCCACTGCTAACCACCGTCTCGCAAGATGAAAAGGGCCCTATTTCAAACAGGCGCTATTCCTTCTACAACCGGTTTATCAAAATCGCCATTGTGAATATACTTTGAAATAGCAGCTTGTGTTGAGTAGACGCTCGCAAAATTATTTTGAAATAGCTTTGCTGTGGAGCCCTCCCTGCATCTACACTAGAAAGTTCTTCTCGAAAATCCAGCCCTTTTTCGAAAGGACAGGCAGAGCACCCACCCACTACATGCACTTTTCCAAGCTGAAATTGAAAGAACACGGCGCTTCTTCTGGAAGCCCTCGTCCGCTCCTGGATCGGGAAGAATGGCTCCTTTCGAAAGCATTGTTCCAAAAAAAGCGTGTGTAGGCAAGTCCATGGGCCCTTTTAGAGCGGTCCTCGGGGTGCCCGATTTTTTGACCCCTGGCCCGTGCTTTCTAAAGAGCCGGGGCGGTGTGGACTCTCGCGATCAGAATGGCAGGTTGATCTTTTGATCTGCTCTTTTGTGTGTGGACACATTCCTTCGGAAGAGATTTTTCAGAAGAACCTCTTGAGAAACATAACTGGAGTGTAGACGCAGCCTTCATGTGTTAGCGAGGTATGAATATTTCAGTTAAAATATCCCTTTTCCTAATTTTATCAGACGCTTCAGAAATGACCGAGATGGTGTTCCTTTTGGTGCATAGAACAGAATGGAGTGGAAGAGAAGCTGTAACCTGTTAGGTTCTGTCCAGGCCAGGGAAGTGTTCAGTAAATGGTGGATTATTTTGGTTCGCCGCTGATTTAAAAAAATCAAAACTAATGTTTAGTTTCAGCTCAAATCATTTTTTCGGTGGGTGATTGAAAATTCGAGGAAGCCTTGACCTTGAAGTGAATTGGCTCATTGGTAAGGTCTAAACAAAATGTTTTGTTCTCTATCCACCTGGGAAACAAATGCAGTTTATACGTCCAGGCATGTTGCCAAAACCAAAGTCAAAGTTTGCTCAAAGCAGAGAAGCTGAACACCACGGCGGCTGGGGCCGGGTTCCCACTTTACCCTGGGCTCAGGGCATTCATCAAAGATAGAGGAAACCTGGATTCACCCCCTTTGTCCCCTCCCCACACACTTGATAACAATAAAGGAGCTGAATGTGGACCTAAGAACATAAGAACCAACCCAAAGGTCCAGCTCAACCAGAGTCCTGTTTTCCACCAGGAGGAATGAACAGAACAGGTGATCACCAAGTGACCCATGCCCTGTTGCCCGTTCCCAGCTTCGGACAGAGGCTCGGGACACCATGCCTGTCCATTCTGGCTTAGAGCCTTTGCTCTACCTGTCCTCCTTGAATTTATCCACTTCTTGGTCCTCCCAACCCCCTCTGGCGAGGAGTTCCTCAGGTGAACTGTGCGCTGTTGGGAAGAAAAACTTCCTTGTGTTGGCTTTAAACCTGCTGTCTAGTCGTGTTATTCAGGGACTCCCTCGTTCTTGTGTTATGGGAAGGCGGAAATAACACTTCCATATTTACTCATGTTTTTATTCTGTACCTTCTCCGTCGTTACAGAATCACACACCAGCCCGGGGCTCCATGGTGCTCTGGGCTGGGATCTCCTCAGCACCTCCCCTGGAAGCTGTTTAACTTTGTTTATAGATATAAATAATTGAACGAGCTGCAGCAGGACGGTGAGTTTGGGTCTCCCGCATCTCAGGGGACCACCTCACCCACCACGCAGCAGAGCTAATCACCGGCACCCGATCTGAGCAGTATTTAGCTTGCAGGAAAGAAGAGTGATGGGCAATTTGATAGCAGCCTTCAACTTTCTCAAGTCAACTGTGTGCCCTGGTAGCCAAGAAGGCTAATGGCATATCAGAGTGCATAAGGAGAAGCATTTCCAGCAGATCTAGAGAAGTTATTATTGACCTGTATTCAGCACTGGTGTGGCCACGTCTGGAGTATTGTATCCAGTTCTGGGCTCCCTAGCAGAGAAAGGGTGTAGATGCATTGGAGTGGGTGCAACAGAGGTCAACGAAAATGATTAGGGGGCTGGAGCACATGACCTATGAAGTGAGGCTGATCTGGGCTTATTCAGTTTGCAGCAGAGAAGACTGAGGTGGAGATTTAATAGCAGCCTTCAACTTCCTGAAGGGGAGCTCTAAAGAGGATGAAGAGAAGCTGTTCTCAGTAGTGAGGGGTGGCAGAACGAGGAACAATGATCTCAACTTACAGGCAGCGATGTGTAGGTGGGCTGCTTGGAAGCACTGTTCGACCAGGAGGGAAGTGAAGCACTGGAGTGTGTTACCGAGAGAGGTGGTGGAATCTCCATCCTGAGGGGTTTTTAAGGCCTGATTTGACACAGCCCCGGCTGGGATGATTCCACTGGGGATGATCCTGCTTTGCGGTCCAGCCTGGGAGTCTATGATTTTATTTCCTGACGAATCACTGCGAGCTCAGAAAGCCACCCTGGCCAGCAGGCCATACGTGGAGGGTGTGGAGCTGGCAGTCAGTGCTCCTGGTGGCAGTGGTGGTGACGTTTCCCAGCCAGATGTTCACGCAGAGGATGAGGGAAACCACAAAGGGGAATCGCTGCATCTCCAGACTCCGAGAGCAGTTCAGAGAGCAGATTCTGTCGCTGGGGGTGGTGGGGTTCCACTTCCCCATTTACAGACCTCAGACTGTCCCTGCAGAGACAAGGCTGATGAGAGTTACTATGAATTGTTGGCATCTCAGAGGCATTAAACCCACAAAAATACACCTTCAGCGAGTCCCTTTGTTTGCCAGATTCCACTTCCAGAGCTGCATCAACCTGCGTCAGGAGAATACACGAGGCCCAGCTGGGCTCAGCTCCAACCCCATGTCCTTGGGAGTGGAGGGGAAATCTGTCTCCGTTGCCTTCCTGCAGCCTGGGTGGTGCTCCCTGGCCATGTCCAACGAGCTCCTGACCAGAAGGCTGGGAAGGAGGTTAGTTTGCAGAGTGTGTGCTGAGGCCCAGGCTCCCAGAGTCTCGGGGTTCTTCTACTGAGGCTCCCACATGTTAAGTGGGAGGGAGGTGGCAGCCGAATTCTCACAAGCTAGGAGAGATCCTGAAAAGCACGATCTGAAAAGCACCATTTTGGAGCATTCGGACACCCGGTTCAGAACCTTCAGGGATGGTCTTTGACCCCTACAATCTCTAGACAAAAGCTGTGTCTACACTTGCAGTCCTCTTTCGAAAGAGGCATGCAAATGGGGGGAATCGAAAGTGCAAATGAGGCACTGATTGACATGTCTGACATTCATTAGCATATTCTCCTTTCGAAAGAAAAAAAGCAGCTTAGACGGGACTCTTTCAAAAGTAAACCCCATCTTTGAAAGAACCCTTCTTCCGATTTTGTTTCAGGAAGAAGGGTTCTTTCAAAGATGGGGTTTACTTTCGAAAGGGCCCCGTCTACGCTGCTTTTTTTCCTTTCGAAAGAAAAACATGCAAATAAGGTACCAGATATGTAAATCAGTGCCTCATTTGCTTTTTCGATTCCCCTCATTTGCATGCCTCCTTTGAAAGAGGACTGCAAGTGTAGGCACAGCTCAAGAGAAGGAATTGAGTCAGGTCAAGTTTAAGAGCGATAGCACGCGCCCAACATTTCTGAGACATCAAGTCACAGTGAGATGCAGTTGTGAGATGTATTAACAGGACAGTGGAGAACAAGATGCGAGAAATCATTCTTCCACTCTACTTTGCTCTCATTAGGCCTCAGTTGGAGGAACGTGTCCAGTTCTGGGCAACACGTTTCAAGAGAGATGTGGAGAAATTGGAGAAGGTCCAGCAAAGAGCAACAAGAATGATGAACGGTCTCGAGAACATGAGCTGTGAGAACGTGAAAGAAATGGGCTTGTTTAGTGTAGAAAAGCGAAGACCGAGAGGGGACATGATAATGGTTTTGAAGAACCTCAAAGAGGGTTACAAGGAAGAGGGAGAAAAATTGTTCTCCTTGACCTCTGAGGATAGAACAAGAGGCAACGGGCTTAAACTGCAGCAAGGGAGGTTTAGGTTGGACATTAGACAAACTTCCTAATTGGTCAAACACTGGAATAAATGGCCTGGGGAGGCTGTGGAATCTCCACCCCTGGAGATATTTAAGAACAGGTTAGACAGACACCTATCGAGGATGGTCTAGACAATGCTTGGTCCTGCCATGAGGGCAGGGGGCTGGACGTGATGACCTCTCGCGGTCCCTTCCTGTTCTAGTGTTCCATGAGTCGATGATTTCAACCCCAACAGTTTCTGGTGCTGAACTTCAAATGCTTAATTAGCAAAAGTGTGAGCACATCAAGATTTCCAGGCGGGCCTTTAGAGGGAAGCATTCTAAGCAGCTTGGAAAGGCTTCAACGCCTATTTTTGAAGATCTGGAGAGCTGTTTGAATATCACTTGAAAGAAAGTGTGTCAATGAGGTATTTCATTTTCCAAAAGGAAAAGATGGTAAAATTCCTAATGCAAAGAAAACAAACACTTGGATTTCACTGGTATTCAAATCCAAATTGTCATTTCCATTTTCAAAAGAAGACTTGACATTCCAAATTCTGATTGAAATTTGCTCACTTTTTTTTTCTTTTTGGGAAATGAAAAAAAATCTATTTTCATTTTTAACAATTGTGAGCATGTCGTTGTGTTTTCAGTCCCTTATCCCAGGTCTACAGATTGGTGAAAAAATGGTGCGTGGAAATGGAGACTTCCCCTGCAGTTTTTTTTACGCTTGAAAAATTCAGTAATGAAATGGCCAGCCCGAATCTTCTGGAAAAAAAAAAGTAGAAGAGAAACCTTCCCCCTCAGAAATGTAGGTTTTGAAGAAAACTTGGTTGTTGTCACGTTTTGCAAGGAACTGAAGGAATTTGGGAAAACTTCCATCCCCTGCTCCCAAGTTTGCTTTCCACCAAAAAAATCCAAATGCCCTTTTCTGTGTTCATAAATGAACAGATAGCAAGTGGTTCCCTCAGTTACTAGCTTTGAAGGAAGTCTCGTCCTTTCGGGCTCCTTCGAGCGACAGTAGTATACACGCTCCTTTTCTTTAACCTCCAATGTTTTCCCGAGTTTTTTGACTAGGAAAAACAAACATAAGAAAACGATTTTCTTCTCTCGTTTTCTCCAAATGTTTACGTTTTTCTCACTTAGCCCAATGTGGGGCTCTGCAAAATGACTAGGAATGTCCCCGCTGTTTTAAAACATGAATCTAATGCGGTTCATCAAGGAGAAGTGAAGAGTCCTGCCCCAGGGACGGACGAATCCCAAGCACTGTTACAGGCTGGGGACTGACTGGCTAAGTAGCAGTGCAGCAGAAAAGGACCTGGGGATTACAGTGGATAAGAGGCTGGATAGGAGTCAACACTGTGCCCTTGTAGCCCAGAAGGCTAACGGCAGACTAGGGTGCACTAGGAGGAGAATTTCCAGCAGATCTAGAGAAGTGGTTGTTCCCTCTATTCGGCACTGGTGAGGCCACATCTGGAGTATCACGTCCAGTTCTGGGCCCCCCAGTATAAAAAGGATGTGGATTTGCTGGAGCAGGTTCAGCGGAGGGAAACAAAAATGATTAAGGATCTGGAGTACATGACCCATGAGGAGAGGCTGAGGGATTTGGGTTTGTTTAGTTTGCAGAAGAGAAGACTGAGGGGGGATTTAATAGCAGACTTCAACTTCCTCAAGGGGCTCTAAAGAGGCTGGAGAGAGGCTGTTCCCAGTGGTGTCAGAAGGCAGAGCAAGGAGCAATGGTCTGAAGTTACCGAGGGGGAGGTGTAGGTTGGATTTTAGGAAAAACTCTTTCCCCAGGCAGGTGGTGAATCACTGGAATGTGTTGCCTAGAGAGGTGGTGGATTCTCCACCCCTAGAGGTTTCTCAGTCCCAGCTTGACAAAGTCCTGGCTGGGATGATTTCATTGGGTTGATCCTGCTTTGGGCAGGGGGCTGGACTTGACCTCCCGAGGTCCTGTCCAGCTCTGTGGTTCTCTCGCTTGATGAGTCTGTATTTCATTGGCTTCTCTGGCCTCTTACTTGTGCGTTGCGAAACGTTTTCTGGAAACCGACAGAAATCCCAAACGACTTTTTTGCAGCGTTGTTCTTCCCCGTGTGGCACACTCCCGCATTTCACCAACGCTTTGGTTAGGAGGAAATCGGTGGCTGGGCGAGACGGTTTCTGGTGGCTGAGCCAGGCCGGCTGTGCTTTGGCCTTGCTGCCGCATGGTTCCAGCCGCGGCTGGTGGGGCGTAGGAGCTGGTGGCAGGGGCAGAGCTGCTTTGTGACACCCCAGGGTGTGGGAAGTGGCTAAACAGCCCCATCTCTCCCCCGGGCCCAGACTGCCGGTTGTACGTGGCAAATTGGTCCCCCTGGGCTGGCTGGCGGTGGCGATGGCTGGGGCCCCCAAGGAGGATGCCCTGGGAGAGGCTCGGTGATATCTGCTGGGCCTGGCGCCTCTCCATGGAGCCGGGCAGGGTGGCAGAGGGGCAGGAGGCTGTCGGCAGGAGGGCGACCAGGAGGCAATTCCTGCAGCAGCCGGCGGAGGCTTCCAGCTCCCGACGGAGGAGCAGAGGTACCAGCCCGGCTCGGCCACCCCCATCGACCAGCTCTCCCACTCCTCCAGCTGGGCCAGAACAGCCCTGGGGCCGGACGCCGCAGCCCCGCATCCCCCCTGGTTAAGCGGCACATCCATGCGGCTGGGTCCCCACCGGCTGCCAGGCAGGGCCACAGCCCAGGGCTCACAGCCTGGCTTGTTCCAGCTGCAGGCTCCCTGCCACGCCCCCCCCCCCCCCACAGCCCTTCCAGTGCCCCAGAAGCCGTGTGGGGGGAGACTGATTCTTGCCACATGAGCCCTCCCTGGGCTCAGAGAGAACCCAGGAGTCCTGGCTTCCAGCCCCCAGCAGTGCCCACCAGCCCCCACTACCCTCCCAGAGCCGGGGAGAACCCAGGATTCCTGAGTCCCAGCCCCCTGCTCTAACCACCAGTCCCCACTGTCCTCTCAGAGCCAGAAAGAACCAAGGAGTCCTGGCTCCTGGCTCCTGCTCTACCCACCCGCCCCCAGCTCTGCCCACCAGCCTCCACTGTCCTCCCAGAGCCGGGAGAGAACCCTGGAGTCCTGGCTCCCGGCCCCCTGCTCTAACCGCCAGCCCCCGCTGCCCTCCCAGAGATGGGGAGAGACCCCAGGAGTCCTGGCTCCCGGCCCCCTGCTCTAACCGCCAGCCCCCGCTGCCCTCCCAGAGATGGGGAGAGACCCCAGGAGTCCTGGCTCCCGGCCCCCTGCTCTAACCGCCAGCCCCCGCTGCCCTCCCAGAGCTGCTCCAGGCCCCTCTCACTCAGCAGAAGACTGCAAACCATCTCTTGGCTTTTCCCAGTCTGGGCCGGACAGCTGAGCAGCGACTCAGTCCTGGCTCCGTAGCCACCTCGGCGACGAGAGGCGGCAGACCCGGTAGGGAGGAGACAGTGACTGCATTCAAAGGGACGAGGGGTGGCAGGGAGCCCGGACTCCTGGGTTCTCTCCTTGGCTCCAGGAAAGGAGTGTGGGTTAATGGGTAGAACCAGGGGTGGCAGGGAACCCGGACTCCTGGGTTCTCTCCATAGCTCTGGGAGGGCAGTGGGCTGTAGCGGTTAGAGCATGGGCCGTGGGGTTTACAGGCACACTACAAAACAGCCCTCGTGCTTTTATTAAAGCTCCGGGAAGCAGGCCACTGTGGATGAAGCACTCTGCACGCCGGTCCCTTGCTCAACCCTCCTTGCACCCAGAGCTGGGGGAGGAAACCCCATGGCCTGCCAGTCTCAGAGGTGAGGTCTGAGATGGTTGTGAGAGCACTGGGCCGAAAGAAACCGGAAGAGGTTCAACAAGGAGAAGAGCGGAGCCCTGCACTAGGGGCGGAAAAAGCCCCAGCACTGTCACAGGCCAGGGACCAACTGGCTCAGCAGCAGTGCAGCAGGAAAGGACCTGGGGGTTACAGCGGATGAGAGGCTGGATATGAGTCAGCAGTGTGCCCTTGTAGCCAAGAAGGGTAATGGCACATTGGGGTGCATTAGGAGCAGCATTTCCAGCAGATCTAGAGAAGTGGCTGTTCCCCTCTATTTGGCACTGGTGAGGCCACATCTGGAGCGTTGTGTCCGGTTTTGGACCCCCCCAGCATAGAAAGGATGTGGAAGTATCGCAAAGAGTTCTGCAGAAGGCAGCCAAAATGATACAGGGGCTGGAGCACATGACCTGCAAGGAGAGGCTGAGGGACTTGGGCTTGTTTAGTTTGCACAAGAGAAGAGCAAGGGGCGATTTTACGGCAGCCTTCAACTTCCTGACAAGGCCTTGGCCGCGATGATTTGGGGGGGTTGATCCTGCTTTGGGCAGGAGGCTGGACTCAACAACCTCCTGAGGTCCCTCCCAGCCCTAGGTGTCTATGATCCTACGAGATATCTCTGGATAGGGATGACACAGACGCTGGTCCCCCTGGTAAGGACTCACCACTCCTCTTCCTCTTCCTACAGGGGATGGACCTCCTGCTGTCGCCAGGGATGGAGAATGGCACCTCAGTGACCCAATTCATCCTCCTCGGCCTCTCCAGCCACCCGACCGAGCAGCTCATCCTCTCTGGGGTCTTCTCAGCCGTCTACCTGGTGGCCCTGGTGGGTAACGTGCTCATCATTGTGCTGGCCAGCCTGGATTCCAGGCTCCACACGCCCATGTATTTCTTCCTGGGCAATCTCTCCATGGTGGACATCGGCTACACCAGCTCCACCGTGCCCAAGATGCTGGCGAATTACCTGTCCCAGGACATGTCCATCTCGTGGGCCGGCTGCCTCTGCCAGATGTTCTTCTTCATCTCCTTCGGGGGCGTCGAGTGCCTGCTGCTGGGGGTGATGGCCTACGACCGCTACGCGGCCATCTGCCACCCACTGCACTACGGCCTGCTCATGAGCCAGCGGGCATGCGCCCTGCTGGCGGCCGCTGCCTGGGCCATGGGCTTGGCCAACTCAGCCGTGCACACCTCCCTGATGTCCATCCTGTCCTTCTGCCGGGATAACGTCCTCCACCACTTCTTCTGCGACATCCCCCCACTCTTCCAGCTCTCCTGCTCCGACACCCGGCTCAACCAGGCCATCACCTTCGTCCTGGGGGGCGCCGTGATCCTGGGCTCCTTTCTGGGCACCCTGGTGTCCTACGTACACATCGTCCTGGCCATCCTCCGGATCCGCTCCAGGGCCGGGCGCCACAAGGCCTTCTCCACCTGCGCCTCCCACCTGACCGTGGTCAGCCTCTACTTCGGCACCATCATCTTCACCTACATCCGCCCCAACGCCGCCTACTCGCAGGAGCAGGACCGGGCCCTGCCTGTGCTCTATGGGATCGTCATCCCCACGCTCAACCCCATCATCTACAGCCTGAGGAACAAGGAGGTGAAGGGAGCCCTCCAAAGAGCCCTGGCTTGGAGCTAGCAGGAGAGGGGCAGGGGCCAAGGGCTGGGAGCCAGGACGCCTGGGTTCCGCCGCCGGTTCTGGGCAGGGAGGGAGAGGTGGGGGGCGGGTCTTGTGGCTTAGAGCCAGGGGGTCTGGCAGTCAGGGCTCCTGGGTTCACCCCAGCCAGGGGAGGGCAGTTTGGTGGGGAGAGTCAGGTCTCCTGGTCCTAAAGCCAGTGGAGAGGGAAACTCTGGGTGTGTGTTTGTGGGTGTGTCTCTTTGTGCGTGCACATGGGTGTGTGTTTGTGTGTGTCTCTGTGGGTGTGTGTTTGTGTGTCTGTGTGCGTGCACGTGGGTGTGTGATTGTGTGTCTCTGTGTGCGTGTACGTGGGTGTGTTTTGAGTGTGTGCATGTTTGTGTGTTCATGCATGGGGGTGTGCGCGAGCACAGGCGTGTGTGTGTGTGAGTGTACATGTGTGTGTTTATTTGAGTATGCATGCTTGTGTGTGTGTGTGTGTGTGCGCTTGTGTTTGTGTACCCGTGTGTGTGTGTGTGTTAGTATGTGTGTGTGTGTGTGTGTGTTTGAGCATTAGTGTCACAGAATCACAGACTCCCAGGGCTGGAAGGGACCTCAGGAGGTCATCTAGTCCAGCCCCCTGCTTCCAGCAGGATCAACCCCCACTAAGTCATCCCAGCCAGGACCTCGTCCAGCCAGGACTTAAAAACCTCGAGGGATGGAGAATCCATCACCTCTCTAGGCAACGCATTCCAGTGCTTCACCAACCACCTGGGGAAGAAGTTTTTCCCAATATCTAACCTACACCTTTCCCTCTTCAACTTCAGACCATTGCTCCTTGTTCTGCCATCTGACACCACTGAGAACAGTTTCTCTCCATCCTCTTTAGAGCTCCCCTTCAGGAAGTTGAAGGCTGCTATTAAATCACCCCTCAGTCTTCTCTTCCGTAAACTAAACAAACCCAAATCCCTCAGCCTCTCCTCACAGGTCTTGTGCTCCAGACCCTTCATCATTTTTGTTGCCCTTCGCTGAACCTGCTCCAGCAAATCCACATCCTTTTTATACTGGGGGGCCCAAAACTGGACACAATATTCCAGATGTGGCCTCACCAGTGCCGAATAAAGAGGTATAACTACTTCTCTAGATCTGCTCGAAATGCTCCTCCTAACACACCCCCATGTGCCATTAGCTTTCTTGGCTACGAGGGCACAGTGTTTACTCACATCCAGCCTTTCATCCACCATAACCCCTAGGTCCCTTTCCATCGTACTGCTGCTGAGCCAGTCGGTCCCCAGCCTGTAACAATATGTGTACTCGTGTTTGAGTATTAGTGTGTGCGTGTGTTTGTGTGTGTGCTTGTGTTTGAGCATGTTTGTGTGTGAGTGTACATGTTTGTGTGTTTCTAGGAGTATGCATGCTTGTGTGTGTGCTTGTGTTTGAGTGTATGCGTGTGCGAGTGTGCGTCTGTGTGTTTGAGCATTAGTGAGTGTATTTGTGTTTAAATAGTAGTGTTTGTTGATGCGTCTTTATGTGTGTGCCTGTGTTTGGGTGTGTTTGCTTGTGTGTTTGTGTCTGCATGTTTGTGTGTGTTTGAATGTAAGCGTGTGAGTGCGTGTATGTGTTTGAATGTACATGGTTGTGTATGTTTGTGTGTGTTTAAATGTACATGTTTGTGTGTGTTTGTGGGTGTGGGTGTGTTTGAATGTACAAGTTTGTGTGTGTTTGTGTGTATGAGGGTGTGTGTTTGAATGTACGTTTGTGTGTGCATGTTTGTGTATGTTTGAATTGACAGATTTGTGTGTGTGTTTGAGGGCATTTGTGTGTATGCTTCTGTGTTCCATAAAAATAAAACTTCAAAATAATTTTCTTTCCAAACCTGTTCTTGGTAACAGTGTGTGTGTGTTTGTGTGTGTTTGAATGTACATGGTTGTGTGTGTTTGTGTGTGTGTGTTTGTGTACGTTTGAATTGACAGGTTTGTGAGTGTGTGTGCGTGCCTGCACGCGTATTTGAGGGCATTAGTGTGTGTGCTTCTGTGTTCTGTAAAAATAAAACTTCAAAATAAGTTTCTTTCCAAACCTGTTCTTGGTAATTATGTTCGGTTACTGGGAAAAACACTCAGCCTTTAAGGGGGAAATAACTTCTGTTTCAAACAGCTTCTGGAATCAAACATTTCCGTTTTTGCTAAAGGCACTGGTCGTTTGGTAAAAATGTTCCCTTTCGAAACAGTGTCTGCAGTGAAATGTTTCCGGTTTTGGTTAAAATGTCCACTTTGGGCTCAAAAATGCCCAGTGTTCAGTAACAATGCTGGAGGCTCAGCATCTTGATCCTTTCCTGGATCGGGAATTGGTTAAAAGACAGAAAACAAAGGGTGGGAATAAATGGTAAATTTTCACAATGGAAGGGGGTAACTAGTGGTGTTCCCCAGGGGTCAGTCCTGGGACCGAGCCTGTTCAACTTGTTCATCAATGATCTAGAAAATGAGGTAAGCAGTGAGGTGGCAAAGTTTGCAGATGACACCAAGTTGTTCAGGACAGTCAAAAGCAAAAGGGATTGTGAAGAACTACAAAAAGATCTCAGCAAACTGAGTGATTGGGCAGCAAAATGGCAAATGAAATTTAATGTGGGTAAGTGTAAGGTAACGCACATTGGAAAAAATAACCCAGATTACACGTACAACATGATGGGGTCAAATTTAGCTACGACAGATCAGGAAAGGGATCTTGGAGTTATAGTAGATAGTTCTCTGCAGACATCCACGCAGTGTGCAGCGGCAGTTAGTAAAGCAAATAGGATGTTAGGAATTATTAAAAAAGGGATCGATAATAAGACAAAAGATATCATACTTCCTCTATACAAAACTATGGTACGCCCACATCTTGAGTACTGCGTGCAGATGTGGTCTCCTCACCTCAAAAAAGATATATTGGCATTAGAAAAGGTTCAGAAAAGGGAGACTAAGATGATTAGGGGTTTGGAATGGATCCCATATGGGGAGAGGCTAGAGAGACTGGGACTTTTCAGTCTGGAAAAGAGGCGATTGAGGGGCGATATGATAGAGGTATATAAAATCATGAATGGTGTGGAGAAAGTGAATACAGAAAAATTATTTACCTTTTCCCATAATACAAGAACTAGGGGACACCAAATGAAATTGATGGGTAGTAGGTTCAAAACTAATAAAAGGAAATTTTTCTTCACACAGCGCACAATCAACCTGTGGAACTCCTTGCCGGAGGAGGCGGTGAAGGCCAGGACTCTATTAGGGTTTAAAAAAGAGCTTGATAAATTTTTGCAGGTTAGGTCCATAAATGGCTATTAGCCAGGGGTGAAGTATGGTGCCCTAGCCTTTGGTACAAGGGCAGGAGATGGATGGCAGGAGATAAATCACTTGATCATTGTCTTCTGTTCTCCTTCTCTGGGGCACCTGGCATTGGCCACTGTCGGCAGACGGGATACTGGGCTGGATGGACCTTTGGTCTGACCCATTATGGCCATTCTTAGCTGCGTCTACACGTGCACGCTACTTCGAAGTAGCGGCAGTAACTTCGAAATAGCGCCCGTCGCGGCTACACGTGTTGGGCGCTATTTCGAAGTTGAAATCGACGTTAGGCGGTGAGACGTCGAAGTCGCTAACCCCATGAGGGGATGGGAATAGCGCCCTACTTCGACGTTCAACATCGAAGTAGGGACGTGTAGACGATCCGCGTCCCGCAACATCGAAATAGCGGGGTCCTCCATGGCGGCCATCAGCTGGGGGGTTGAGAGATACTCTCTCTCCAGCCCTTGCGGGGCTCTGTGGTCACCGTGTGCAGCAGCCCTTAGCCCAGGGCTTCTGGCTGCTGCTGCTGCAGCTGGGGGTCCGTGCTGCATATACAGGGTCTGCAACTAGTTGTTGGCTCTGTGTATCTTGCACTGTTTAATGAAAGTGTGTCTGGGAGGGGCCCTTTAAGGGAGCGACTTGCTGTTGAGTCCGCCCCGTGACCCTGTCTGCAGCTGTGCCTGGCTCCCTTATTTCGATGTGTGCTACTTTGGCGTGTAGACGTTCCCTCGCTGCGCCTATTTCGATGTTGGGCTGAGCAACGTCGAAGTTGAACATCGACGTTGCCGGCCCTGGAGGACGTGTAGACGTTATTCATCGAAATAGGCTATTTCGATGTCGCTACTTCGAAATTAGCTATTTCGATGTAGCGTGCACGTGTAGACGTAGCCCTTATGTTCTTATGTTCTTGTAGGATAAAAGCACCACTTTTGAAACTGGAACGGTTTAAAGAGGTGTTTTTCCCAAAACTGAGAAATGTTCAGCTTCTGTATTTCCACGGGGAAACTGGAAATTGTTCACTCACAATAGGGTATTGTCCTGCAGCCATTCCTGAGCTGGTTAAAGAGCTGGTTGAGAGTAGGTCATTTCCATTGTTAATTATTGCTTATTGGCTTGGCTCTTCCCCTGTGAAGCAGAGTCAGACTGTGCTGAGTGTTGTACAGATATGACAGAAGAAAGATTCCTGCCCCCAGAAGGGTGAGTGTGTCCCCTGCCCATTGCCTGCAATGACTCTCTGGGTTCACCTGTTGCAAGGGTCTTGACCTTGTAATTGTGGGGAGGGTTTGCCCCGGACCATTGCACAATGAACCCTAAAAAACCCCCTTGGGATGGAGATCCCACCCCCTCTTGGCTAACCCCTGTTACAGCATCACCATCTTCCCAGGGAAATAGCTTTTCCTCATACCCGACCTAGACCTCCCTCTCCCCTTCTGTCTCCCTGCACAGGCCCTCCACCAGCCCGTCCGCCAGCGCCACCGGGGTGAGGAGGAGGAAGCAGGGGACCTGCCCACACCGCAGCACTGGGGGACCTTTCCAGCGTGCTGCAGGAACGGCTGGCCATGGAGTGGCAGGCCTGGGACCGGGCGGTGGCCAGCCTAGATGCCCTGACCCAGGCCATAGCCAGCAACCTGGCCCTGACTACCACCCCATCGCCACCCACTCCCCCATCCGCCCTTTACCCAGCTGCCCTCCACCCTCCCCTCCTCCCTGGTCCACCCCCCAGCCCCATCCCCGGCAGGGAACACCCCCCACCCAAAAGGCCAACCTCGCTGCACTGGTCCCGACCCACCTGCCCCTGGCTGACCTCGTCCAGCTGGCCCACATGCTGCTGGCCAGGGCCGGCCAGGAGGAGGCTGCACCCCCCCCCGTCCCCCACACTGACCCCCGGAGAGCCCAGAGGGACCTCACACCAGCTGCACCCCTCCCTGCCCATGCTGCCAGCCCCAGCCCGGCCCTGACGGGACCCCCACACGGGCGACAGGGATCCCACCTATCGAGCCCCCTGGAGGGCTAATGCCGCCCCCCTCCATGGAGGCCCCCAAGGGCTCCCAGGAAGCCCACTTGAGATCATGCCACCCTAAATGGTTACCCCAGCTCCCCTTACCTGTTCCACCCTGCCCATAAATAGTTGCTGCAAAAACAGGGTGATGCACAGTTTTGTTCAGTAAGGAGTTTTTGTTTTCTGTCCCATGTCCCCTGTGCATACGTGTGTGTGTGTGTGCGCGTGCGCATGCGCACAGGGTGGTGGTTTGTGTGTGCAGGGTGGGGGGTCACAGTGGCCCATGCTTGAAGGTCTGGGACAGGGCCTCCTGGATGCATACCCCATCCTGGTGGGCCTGGAGGCACAGGGCGGCAAGGGGCTGGTCAGACCCATGCCCTGCCTCGGCGGCCCACCCATGCACAAATGGCTCTTGCTTGGCCTCAGCGAGGTTGTGCAGGGCGCAGAAGGCCCCGACCACTGCCAGGACATTGGCCAGGCCCTCCTCCCGCCTCGTGTGGAAGCACGTAAAGCGGCCGACTGCTCGGTTCAGCCGCTCGTTAAACAGGTCCTGGCTCGGCTAGGTGTGCCGTGTATGGCCTCATGAGCCAGGCCTGCAGGGGGCAGGCCGCGTCCACCACAATGCAGGGTGGCATTGTGCTGATTAGCAAAGCCGGCCAGGTGGGTTTCTACTGGTGGTACCCATCACGCAGGCCTCGGTGCACATAAAAAAATTATTCTGCCCACGGATGTCAAAACATCGACGCCTCCGCCAAATCAAAACCACCCCAAGAAAGTAATCAACCCACCGGGGCGTCTGGCAGCGGCTGTACAAAGGATGCCGCAGGCGGTATCATGTTAAGCCGTCGGGGTCGGCCCAATGCAGTTCCCCAGCTGGACGGCGAGCGCGGCCCCGGCTCGGAAAGTTGTGTGGGGAACACGCCCGCCTGCACCCCCAGCCCCTGCGAGGGGGCAGGGCCAGGACAGGGAGGCTGGTGGGGAGCAGGAGAAAGAGGAACTGGGGCAGCCCACCAGAGCTGTGGGCCGGGAGACTCGGGGCTCGGCAGTGGATGGGGGATTCTGGGAGGGAAAGGTCTGAGGGGCTGGGTCGCTGGAGATGTGGGCTGAGGAGTGGGGCATTGGGCTTACGCAGCATAGGGCACTGCCTAAGTCGGGGTGGCCCAGCAGCACCCCAAACATAGCAGCGCCCGGCACCGGAGTGTGCGTGAAGACACCCCTGACCTTGTGTGGTCCCTTGTCCGGCCCGGCCGGACTTTTTCCGTGTTGTCCTGCTTTTCGTCCCCCCCACACAGCCGTGTAGGCTCCCCCCGGCGACAGAAATGTCGCTTACGTTCACATGACAAACCCCCTCCCGGCGCGGGGAAGAAAACCAGGCCGGAGCGCCCCACATCGTCCCCCGTCGGCCTCGCACTGCGCTGGCCAGACAGAAAACCGGTCGCAGCTTTCCCCCTTGGCGAGGGAAGGGTTGCGCCCCAGCAGCCGATCTTGCCGCGCCCCCGTTCGGGGATTTCACCCCCACCCCGCTACTTAGTGCGCTTCTGACCGAGAGAGTCGCCCCTCCCCAGGGGTGTCACCCCGGGGTCCATCTCCTGGGCCAGAGAGGGGAAGCGGGGGGAGCTCTGAACTCCTGTGCGCGTGAGGCTGACAGACCCCACGCGGTGGCAGGAGGGGCTGAACCTGTGACCTGCAGGGCTACAGCCATGGGCTCGACAGCACGAGCAACGTGGCTGCACAGCTGGGACTTCCCTCTCCCTGTTGCGGCCTCCGGGTTCCTCCCAGGGACCTGCACCAAGCAGCCGGGGCTACAAGGGCTCTGCCCTGCAAGCCCCTGAAGTGGCATTCCCGGGGGGGCAGGCCAGCTGGGGCTCTGGGCTGCTGCAGGTCACCTCTCTGCGCATACACCAAGCTTCTCTAACGGGGGCTATTGAAGAGCTGGTCGGACAGACGCCGAGCGGGATGACCTAGGTGGCACTGCCGCGAGGGCAGGGAGCTGGGCTCAGTGGCCTCCCGAGGTCCCCTCCTGTTCTGGTGTGCGAAGCAGCAGCCCTGGGGCACCCCAGCGACGACCACATTTCTTAGGGCAGGAGCCTTCTCAGCCACTTCCCCTGGGACCTCGGCTCTGCCAAGGGCCCTTCCTCTGGGCAGCTGGGGCGGGGCGGGTTAGTTTGCTCAAAGGCGAGGCCAGAGCTGGGCTCGCAGCCCCAGAGCCTGGATTCATCAAAGCAAAGGCAAGCACAGCCTGGGCTGGGATGCGGCTGGAGCCTGCGCGAACCAGGAACAGGTCTAAAGTCGGAGGTGCCTTTCAGTCCCTGGCTCCAGGCAGCCCAACGCTGCTTGGCCAAGCCTGACTATGCCAGGGAGCCGGGGGTGGAGCCCGCTGGTCCGGGACTGAAGAGAGACCCAGCACGGGCCGTCAAGGAGCACCTCAAAGGCTGATGGAAAATGCAGTCGTGGAGAAATGAGATAGCACCAAACGGTCCTGGGATAGATAGATAGATAGATAGATAGATAGATACGGTGTACAGGGATAGATAGATAGATAGATAGATAGATACGGTGTACAGGGATAGATAGATAAATAGGTAGATTGATAAATACGGTGTATGGGGATAGATAGATAGATAGATAGATAGATAGGTACGGTGTATGAGGATGGATAAATAGATAGATACGGTGTATGGGCATAGATAGATAGATACGGTGTATGGGGATAGATAGATATGGTGTATGAGGCTGGATAGATAGATAGATAGATAGAAAACCAATGATTCCAAGTACCGGAGGCTCAAATTCATCCCCAGCTGGGCCATATCCCATGAAGACCAAGATGGTAAGTTTGCTATTTTCAATTAAATATGCTGGCACATGACTGTGCAGGGCTGGTTTGAGACCATTGATGTGAAGTTTGCTGGTCACTCCTCACGGCTTTCAGGCTCAGGTCAGTGAAACCTCTGGTGCCCGTTGGATTTTATTTTAGATGGGGGGTGCAGAGCCATAGAGCCTTTTACCAGGTGGGGAAAAGCTGACCAGCATGGAGGAGAAGTGATGCAGGCTGAGGCGTTCCTGACACAGCCCTCCAGCACCAGGGGTGAAACTAGATGCTGGGCTCTGGTGACGAGAATCGCGTGCTAGGGAGATAGTCCCGACGCCAGCCCGGGCCAGTGGTAGTGACTGTGAAATGCTCAGGGAGGTTAGTGAGGCTATCAAAATAACAACCTCAGTAATCATGGGGGATTTCAGACATCCCCATATTGACCGGTTAGACGTCACCTTGCTAAGCGAGGGGGACAGGCAGATACACGGGGGGGTGGATGTACGTCTAGTTGGCAGTTGGTTTCAAGCGGAGTGCCCCAAGAATCATTTCTAGGGCTGGCATTGTTCAGTCTCTTTATTAATGACCTGGATGAGGGGATGGATTGCACCCTCAGCAAATATGCAGATGACAGTGAGCTAGGGGGACAGGTAGGTACTTTGGAGGGTGGGGACAGGGTCCAGAGTGACCTACATAAATTGCAGGATTGGGCCAGAAGAAATCTGATGAGGTTCAGCAAGGAGGCGTGCGGAGTCCTGCCCTCGGGATGGAAGAATCCCGAGCACTGTTACAGGCTGGGGACCGACTGGTTAAGCAGCAGTGCAGCAGAAAGGGACCTGGGGACTATAGTGGGTAAGAGGCTGGATATGAGCCAACAGTGTGTCCTTGTAGCCAAGAAGGCTAACAGCATATTGGGGTGTATTAGGAGGAGCATTTCCAGCACCGCTAGAGAAGTTATTAGTCCCTCTACTCAGCACTGGTGAAGCCTCTTCTGGAGTATTGCGTCCAGTTCTGGGTCCCCCAGTTGGAGAGGGTTCAGCAGAGAACAATGAAAATGATTCAGGGTCTGGAGCACATGACCTGAGGAAAGGCTGAGAGAGTTGGGCTGATTTAGTCTGCATTAGAGAAGATCAAGGGGTGATTTAATAGCAGCCTTCAACTTCCTGAAGGGGGGGGCTCTAAAGAGGATGGAGAGAGGCTGTTCTCAGTGGTGACGGACGGCAGAACAAGGAGCAATGGTCTGAAGTTGAAGAGGGGGAGGTGTAGGTTAGATGTTAGGAAAAACTACTTCACCAGGCGGTTGGTGAAGCACTGGAATGTGCTGCCTAGAGAGGTGGTGGATTCTCCATCCCTTGAGGTTTTTAAGTCCCGGCTGGACAAGGTCCTGGCTGGGATGACTTAGTGGGGGTCGATCCTGCTTGAAGCAGGGGGCTGTGTGATGGGGTTCTGGGGTCCCCCAAGCTCTGCACCTGTCCGCAGGCAGGAGAGTCTCTCACTCAGCAGGAGAACAGCGGGTTTATTAGCCGACAGGACACAGCATCGTACAGAGGAGTCAGTGCAGCCGGCAGAGACAGCCAGTCCAATTCATGTTGGGGAGAGGAGGCCCCTCGGGGCCCCCAGAGCTGGGGCCTGGCCCCCTCCTTTGTCTCTCTCTCCCCCAGCCCAGACTAACTGCTTCCAACTCCCAGTTCCAATTCAAACCCCTCAGGCTCCACCTCCTCCTTTGTCTGCAGTACAAAGGTGTTACCTGGTCGTCAGGGTTACCCTCAGCAGGAGCCCCCCACCCTCTGTGAGCCACTCACACACACGCAGGTATCCCCCACTCCATCACATCTCTCCCCCCTTCCAGACCGAACTGAGCGGGGTCACTCAGCCAGTGACCTGGGGAAGTTCGGGGCCCTCCCCTCGTGATCGGGCATCAGCTGTACCCTCTGTTCTTCCCTCGATGTGCACCACCTCCATGTCATAATCCTGCTGGGGGAGGCTCCAACTCAGGAGCTTGGTATTGGCCCTTTTCATGTGATGCAGCCGGACAAGTCCCTTTAGTTCCCTCGGGCTGGTCGGTCTCCCTGCTTCAGCCCCGGTCCGTCAGCCACGTTCTCAAGTCGGGCAGGCAGAGCCCATACAGATGCTGCAGCACCAACAAATCAAATAGTTCTTTTCTGGTCTGGGCCGTGCCCTGTCTGACCACCAGCCCATACAGCTGCTCCGGCCAATGTCTGGAATTCAGTTACAGTCCAGTAAAAGAGGGTACAAATGCTTCCACCCTTGGCATTTAGCCAGACCACCACAATGGCTGTGTGCCTCAGTTTCCCCTTCCATGCCACACAATAGGTTTGGAATGTTCCTCCTCATGTGAGAGGTTGCAAGACTAGTTACAGGGAACAATGGTGACATTTCAGAGTTACAGACTCCTTCAACATACAATTCATGCTTCTACATCAATGTCATCATGTCACATGGCTCTTTCCAAACCTTCAGTACATGGTACAATTCTACAGCTTTTGGTAGCAGCACCCCTTGGTTACAGCAGTCAGCGTGAGTAACAGAACAAACCCATTGCAACTGCACATTTACGTTGCTCTTTGGTAGACCACAACCTTTGTGCAACATCCTCGAGAATCTGGTATTTTGGGGATAAATGGCTGAGGCCTTTCTTAGCACCATCAAGTTCTAATCTTCTCTCTTGCCCCCTGGGGTGGAAATTTGATCTCTCTGGCTGTGCCCTCCCTTCTAACAAGAGCTGGGCCATTGATGATCTCAGGGAGACGGCCCCCTTCCAGCCAGTCTGGAAATTTGCAAACCAAACTGCTTTTTGAGAGTTGTTTTGTGATTCCCAGACGCAGAATCCACATGAAGGAATCCCTGTTTATCCCTTACTGGCCCACCAGGCCCACAGCTCCTTCATCCTTCCACCTCCAACTATTGCCTCCCCATGGAATTAGAAGTTGAATCCAGTATGAGAATATAAGTGTTTTCACCATCTGGAGATGGGGAATTGCTGGTGCTCTCCTGCATCCTACAGAGATTGGCTGTGCAGCTGTTTTACTTGGTTCTCACAGGGCTGTTCACATTCCCTGATAGTTTTTACTTTACTTGCACCAGCTTCCAATTCCTGAGAAACTTTTACACTGTCTGCTTTGGACCCTTGCAGAGCACAGCCAGTGGTTTCACACTCAGGCAGGTCCTGGCCATCAGGGGCTGAAACAAACTTCTCCCCAGGCAAAGGGCTGCTCTGGCTCTTACAGACATGCACCTTTCCTGTTCACTCTCCTTCACCTTACTCCCATTTTCTGCAGTCCCCACAGACGGGTCAGGAAAAGTTTCAGGGAAATTCTCTTCCTTAAGAGCTTCCCCAAACAATAACTCACCCCTGTCTGCCTCCACGGGGGCACTGCTCCCTTGAGCCACAACCAGCTCCTGGGGTTCACCTACACCCAGGATCACTTCTGGCCCATTAGGCAGATTCCCACGTAATCCCCCTCCAGGCAGACAGCCAGTACCACCGGACAGAAGGTTAGGGTCCCTTTCCTCCCTTCTGCTACCAGCTCCTTTATCTTCATCAGTCAGCGTAACTCCATTGCCCGTCTGTTCTTGTGTCCTGGCTAGAGGATGACTCTGGTAGGACAGAGTCCTCTCACCCCCTCCCAATAACACCTCAGCATCAGGCAAAGAACAAGTACCAGAATCGTCTGGTCTCTGGGATTCCCTGATGATACTAACTGGATCAGACCGAGTTAAAGCATCATCCCCCCTGAGAGACACAGAGGTAGGCCCACTTCCCATCTGGGCTTCAGCTGCTCTCAGATCCAGCTCTGGGATCTTGGCTCCATCTGGAGCCCCCACAGGCTCAGGCAAAGGATTCACTTCCCCAGAAGCAGAAGCACTTTTCTTGCACCAAGGACCAGTGTCCTTAGCAGGGATACCACTGCCCATCCCAGAGCCATTTCCTCTGCTCCAGCCCCCATGGCTGGATTCAGAGTCACACCTGGAATGCTCTTTCCTGGTGGATCCTTCTCCAGCCACCCCAGGCTGGGGAATCTTCCTCAGACAATGGGCTAGTTTCCTCATTGGCACCTTTTCCAAACGCAGGCTTTGCGCTCTCCCCAGGCTGCTGCTGCTGCTGTTTAACACAGACAGACAATGGGAGACACTTTCTCCTTTGTCCCAGCCCCCCGGCTGGTCTCCACACACACACAGAAGGTGAAGCAGCTTCTCTCACAGACAACTTGCCATTCCCAGTGGACAAGCTGTTTTCCTGCACAGACACACAGGCACCTTCCTCGGCCCAGGCCTGGAAAACTCTTCGCAGGTCTGTCTTGGCCACTAGTAGATGATGGGTTGGAATCGCTCCTTCCCTCCTTGAGCTGTGGCAGGCCACTCGGTTCAGAGCTCCAGGCAGTCCAGGGTTCCCTGCCCCGATCCGGGCTCACCTCTGCAGGATTTTCCTTAACCCTCAGCTCCGCCACTGCACATCCACGCTGCCTTGTCCAGCTTTTTTAATCTCGATTCGGTTTCCAGGTGCTGCCACTTCACAGCGGAGTTGCTCAGCGTGGTTGCAGGCTCTCAGGTTGATGCCCTCTGCACCCCACGATTCCTGGAAGAATCCCTTCAGTGTGCCAGGCTTCTTGCGGGTCACAAGCTGCCCGGGGTTAGGCCATAGGCCCCTCTGCCCTCTGGGACCGACTCCAACAGACTCCCAGAGGAACCCCTTCTTCAGTGCGACACCCGCTCTCAGGGACCATGAGCACCCTGTCTTGGGAAGAACTCATTCAGCGTCAGCCTCCTCAGGGGTCACTTGTTCCTGGGGGTTGGGCTCTCGGCCCCTCCACCTTCTGGGACCGACTCCAACAGATTCCCAGGAGTAACCCCTCCTCGGGTGTGACACCCCCTCTCGAGGACCACAACCGCAGTTGCTTGGGTTCGGCCGCAGGCCCCTCCGCCTTGGGGAACTGCACCTCACTGCCCTTTAGCACACCTGGGTCTCGCAGGCCCCACTTCTTCCGGGGCCCCGGTCACTTACTGCTGGATGCTCCATCCTCGGGGTGCAGAACATCCCACTTCTGACACCAGTGTGATGGGGTTCTGGGGTCCCCCAAGCTCTGCACCTGTCCGCAGGCAGGAGAGTCTCTCACTCAGCAGGAGAACAGCAGGTTTATTAGCCGACAGGACACAGCATCGTACAGAGGAGTCAGTGCAGCAGGCAGAGACAGCCAGTCCCATCCATGCTGGGGAGAGGAGGCCCCGAGGGGCCCCCAGAGCTGGGGCCTTGCCCCCTTCTTTGTCTCTCTCTCCCTCAGCCCAGACTAACTGCTTCCAACTCCCAGTTCCAATTCAAACCCCTCAGGCTCCACCTCCTCCTTTGTCTGCAGTACAAAGGTGTT